>NC_089838.1:255457067-256139567 GCF_035609145.1 Eleutherodactylus coqui | reverse complement strand
TCAGGCTAGTAACAAGAAATTACTTTTTAAAGATATGCATGGATCAGATAATTACTGCAAGAGAGAAACAAGTATTAGAAGCAGCATTTGGCTGCATAGAAGGTTTTGCAGTGTAATCAACTTACACAGATGTATGCAGATAACAGTAGGTGGTCTGTTCTTTGCATTCAGCCCCTTTGCTCTGCCGCGGGACTGTGGCTGAAAACAATGTTAGCAGTGCTCCACTGGAGAATTTAGCATGCGCTCCCTGCTATCATGAATGATGGCTTTTATGCTCACATGAAATCCATCGTTCGATTCGGTAGAAAAGCTATACGATGGGAGCATTTACACTGCACGATTATCGCTCAAAAAACATCATTTGAATGAATTTTGAGCGATAATCGTTGCATGTAAACCAGCCTTAAGACTCATCTGCTCAGTCTAGCCGTAAGCCAAAACCACTTGTAACCAAAAAGGTCCACTAATGGCTGTAATTATGTCCGTATCCTAAAGCCTAGTTAACAATTCAGCTGCATTAGATTCCTGAAATCATTTATGGAGTCATCTCTATATGTCAATGGTGTCACGGATATACCTATAATTTGGTAATGATAGCTTACATCCTCATATACAGGATGTGATCTTTGCTAGAATTTTCCCGCTTATTAGAAAACACTAGAACTGAAAGAAACAAGCTGCTGTCAGTAGCCTTATAGAAATCTCTGGCTCAGTATCTCTTCAGACTGAGACACAAATGGAGATGTTCTTAGAAGGTCACTTCAAGTATTTCTGGCAATGAACATGGCATGAGGCAGCGGAGCTCAAGAACATATGTTGTTTTATGTTAGGAAGTCAAAAATGTATGCACAAAAAAAGACAACATAAAGAAATGACATAAGAGTTGCATAAAATGCTAGCTGTATAAAGAAAGTAGAGCATAAGATACAATGCTGTTTTAGAACTTTAGATAAAAGGCCTGTGAGCAAAGATATTTTAGAAGCAATCTGAAAGTCGTAATGCTGTTAATGAATGCAGTATGAAAGAACTCGAGAAATAATTGTCTTCGAGTTCAATTACTATTTTTCTGTACTCAAGACCCGAGGTCTGTAGGAATAAGAGAAATTCACCTGTAAAAGTGATAATAAAACACATTTAAAAGCTTTACGAAAGGTGTGAGTGTGAACCCCAGTCCATAACATGTTCGCACCCAGGAATATTTTAATACCTATTTTGATATAAAGAAAAGATTAAAATAAAGATAATCCAGCACATAAGGATCACAGGTCACCCTTAGATGCAGAACTAATGTAGGCAAAGTCATATGCAAAGGGTTGCTACTGGCCTCGGGGATAGAGAGTTAATTAGTCATTGTCAACCTTGTAAATAACCTCATGTCCTTGTATACAATCATCCACCTTAATTATTTAGACTGAGAAAACTAGATAATTGACAAAGAGCGATTCTATGATATACAGGGAAAGGTGGCCATATGCCTTGTATAGAAGTAGGTTGATGGTTGATCTACCATTGAATGAATGATCATCTGATGAACAGTCGGACATTCACAATTTAGTCCACATTGGCCCTCGCATTCATGCAAACTGGCCATTGATTTTCAATGACAATGAAAGACAGATAAAGGATTTTTGTGGGAACGTTCATTCAAAGAAAGATCGTTCTTGAAATGAAGGTCTTTCTGGCAAACAAAAAATAGTTCATCCGACGAAAATTTCAAACATGGCCAACTTCATCCATTTTCATCAATTTTCTTTATCTAGTGCCTTTGGACACCTTAAATTAAAGGAAGAAAAATGAGTATGAATCACATAAAGACATTTTATTATGGTGTTATATCCAAGCCTAAATTGTCTACATGTAAGGTATTTTATGGGTCATGAGTAGAGATGAGCGAGCACCAAAATGCTCGGGTGCTCGTTACTCGGGACGAAATTACCGCGATGCTCGAGGGTTTGTTTCGAGTAACGAACCCCATTGAAGTCAATGGGCGACCCGAGCATTTTTGTATTTCGCCGATGCTCGCTAAGGTTTTCATGTGTGAAAATCTGGGCAATTCAAGAAAGTGATGGGAACGACACAGCAATGGACAGGGCAGGCGAGGGGCTACATGTTGGGCTGCATCTCAAGTTCACAGGTCCCACTATTAAGCCACAATAGCGGCAAGAGTGGGCCCCCCCCCCTCCCAAAAACTTTTACTTCTGAAAAGCCCTCATTAGCAATGCATACCTTAGCTAAGCACCACACTACCTCCAACAAAGCACAATCACTGCCTGCATGACACTCCACTGCCACTTCTCCTGGCTTACATGCTGCCCAACCTCCCCCCCACAGCGCACACCAAAGTGTCCCTGCGCAGCCTTCAGCTGCCCTCATGCCACGCCACACTCATGTCTATTTAGAAGTGCGTCTGCCATGAGGAGGAACCGCAGGCACACACTGCAGAGGGTTGGCACGGCTAGGCAGCGACCCTCTTTAAAAGGGGCGGGGGGATAGCCCACAATGCTGTACAGAAGCAATGAGAAATATAATCCTGTGCCACCGCCATCAGGAGCTGCACACGTGGGCATAGCAATGGGGAACCTATGTGCCACACACTATTCCTTCTGTGAAGGTGTTTGCATGCCCCAGTCAGACCGGGCTTTTTAATTCATAGACACAGGCAGGTACAACTCCCTATTGTGAAGTCCCTGTGGACCGACAGCATGGGTGGCTCCCTGGAACCCACCGGCGGTACATAAAAATATCCCATTGCAGTGCCCATCACAGCTGAGGTAGTAATGTCGTGCTTAATGCAGGTGGGCTTCGGCCCACACTGCATGCCCCAGTCAGACTGGGGTTCTTTACAAGTGGACAGATGTAGGTTAAACTCCGTGTGCACCTACAGCATGGGTGGCTCCCTGGAACCCACCGGCGATACACAAAAATATCCCATTGCATTGCCCAACACAGCGGATGTAACATCAGCTGTAATGCAGGTGGGCTAAAAATTCATTTGATTACACTGTAGGCGAGGGCCCACAAAAATTGCTGTATCAACAGTACTAATGTACATCAAAAAAATTGGCCATGGCCAACCAAGAGGGCAGGTGAAACCCATTAATCGCTTTGGTTAATGTGGCTTAAGTGGTAACTAGGCCTGGAGGCAGCCCAGTTTAACGAAAAATTGGTTCAAGTTAAAGTTTCAACGCTTTTAAGAGCATTGAAACATATAAAAATTGTTTAGAAAAATTATATGAGTGAGCCTTGTGGCCCTAAGAAAAATTGCCCGTTCAGCGTGATTACGTGAGGTTTCAGGAGGAGGAGCAGGAGGAGGAGGAGGAATATTAGACACAGATTGATGAAGCAGAAATGTCCCCGTTTTGGATGGTGAGAGAGAACAATGCTTCCATCCGCGGGTGCAGCCTACGTATTGCTTACGTATCGCTGCTGTCCGCTGGTGGAGAAGAGAAGTCTGGGGAAATCCAGGCTTTGTTCATCTTGATGAGTGTAAGCCTGTCGGCACTGTCGGTTGACAGGTGGGTACGCTTATCCGTGATGATTCCCCCAGCCACACTAAACACACTCTCTGACAAGACGCTAGCCGCAGGACAAGCAAGCACCTCCAGGGCATACAGCGCGAGTTCAGGCCACGTGTCCAGCTTCGACACCCAGTAGTTGTAGGGGGCAGAGGCGTCACGGAGGACGGTCGTGCGATCGGCTACGTACTCCCTCACCATCCTTTTACAGTGCTCCCGCCGACTCAGCCTTGACTGGGGAGCGGTGACACAGTCTTGCTGGGGAGCCATAATGCTGGCAAAGGCCTTGGATAATGTTCCCCTGCCTGCGCTGTACATGCTGCCTGATCTCTGCGCCTCCCCTGCTACCTGGCCCTCGGAACTGCGCCTTCTGCCACTAGCGCTGTCGGATGGGAAGTTTACCATCAATTTGTCCACCAGCGCCCTGTGGTATAGCATCATTCTCGAACCCCTTTCCTCTTCGGGAATGGGAGTGCAAAGGCTCTCCTTATAGCGTGGATTGAGCAGTGTGTACACCCAGTAATCCGTAGTGGCCAGAATGCGTGCAACGCGAGGGTCACGCGAAAGGCATCCTAACATGAAGTCAGCCATGTGTGCCAGGGTACCTGTACGCAACACATGGCTGTCTTCACTAGGAAGATCACTTTCAGGATCCTCCTCCTCCTCCTCTTCCTCCTCCTCAGGCCATACACGCTGAAAGGATGACAGCCCAGCAGCATCTGTACCCTCAGCAGTGGGCCAAGCTGTCTCTTCCCCCTCCTCCTCATCCTCCTCATGCTCCTCCTCTTCCTCCTCAACGCGCTGAGATATAGACAGGCGGGTGCTCTGACTATCCAGCGACATACTGTCTTCCCCCGGCTCTGTTTCCGAGCGCAAAGCGTCTGCCTTTATGCTTTGGGAACTTCTCAAGATGCATAGCAGAGGAATGGTGACGCTAATGATTGCAGCATTGCCGCTCACCACCTGGGTAGACTCCTCAAATGTTCCAAGGACCTGGCAGATGGCTGCCAACCAGGGCCACTCTTCTGTAAATAATTGAGGAGGCTGACTCCCACTGCGCCGCCCATGTTGGAGTTGGTATTCCACTATAGCTCTACGCTGCTCATAGAGTCTGGCCAACATGTGGAGCGTAGAGTTCCACTGTGTGGGCACGTCGCACAGCAGTCGGTGCACTGGCAGATTAAACCTATGTTGCAGTGTCCGCAGGGTGGCAGCGTGCGTGTGGGATTTGCGGAAATGTGCGCAGAGCTGGCGCACCTTTCCGAGCAGGTATGACAAGTGGGGGTAGCTTTTCAGAAAGCGCTGAAAGACCAAATTAAAGACATGGGCCAGGCATGGCACGTGCGTGAGGCTGCCGAGCTGCAGAGCCGCCACCAGCTTACGGCCGTTGTCACACACGACCATGCCCGGTTGGAGGCTCAGCGGCGCAAGCCAGCGGTCGGTCTGCTCTGTCAGACCCTGCAGCAGTTCGTGGGCCGTGTGCCTCTTCTCTCCTAAGCTGAGTAGTTTCAGCACGGCCTGCTGACGCTTGCCCACCGCTGTGCTGCCACGCCGCGTGACACCGACTGCTGGCGACGTGCTGCTGACACATCTTGATTGCGAAACAGAGGTTGCGTTGGAGGAGGAGGAGGAGGAAGGTGCTTTAGTGGAGGAAGCATACACCGCCGCAGATACCACCACCGAGCTGTGGCCCGCAATTCTGGGGGTGGGTAGGACGTGAGCGGTCCCAGGCTCTGACTCTGTCCCAGCCTCCACTAAATTCACCCAATGTGCCATCAGGGAGATATAGTGGCCCTGCCCGCCTGTGCTTGTCCATGTGTCCGTTGTTAAGTGGACCTTGGCAGTAACCGCGTTGGTGAGGGCGCGTACAATGTTGCGGGAGAGGTGGTCGTGCAGGGCTGGGACGGCACATCGGGAAAAGTAGTGGCGACTGGGAACCGAGTAGCGCGGGGCAGCCGCCGCCATCATGCTTTTGAAAGCCTCCGTTTCCACAAGCCTATACGGCAGCATCTGTAGGCTGATCAATTTTGCAATGTGCACGTTTAACGCTTGAGCGTGCGGGTGCGTGGCGTCGTACTTGCGCTTGCGCTCAAACTGTGGCACTAGCGACGTCTGGACGCTGCGCTGAGAGCCATTGCTGGATGGGGCCGAGGACAGCGGAGGTGATGGTGTGGGTGCAGGCCAGGAGACGGTAGTGCCTGTGTCCTCAGAGGGGGGTTGGATCTCAGTGGCAGGTTGGGGCACAGGGGGAGAGGCAGTGGTGCAAACCGGAGGCGGTGAACGGGCATCGTCCCACCTTGTGGGGTGCTTGGCCATCATATGCCTGCGCATGCTGGTGGTGGTGCCTCCCCAGCTGATCTTGGCGCGACAAAGGTTGCACACCACTGTTCGTCGGTCGTCAGGCGTCTCTGTGAAAAACTGCCACACCGTAGAGCACCTTGACCTGTGCAGGGTGGCATGGCGCGAGTGGGCGCTTTGGGAAACAGTTGGTGGATTATTCGGTCTGGCCCTGCCTCTACCCCTGGCCACCGCACTGGCTCGGCCTGTGCCCACACCCTCACTTGGCCCTCCGCGTCCTCGGCCGCGTCCACATCCTCTAGGCCTACCCCTACCCCTCAGCATGCTGTATTACCAGTGATTTGATTTCCCAGGCAGGAAAGAAATTGGCGCAAGGCTGCACTCAACCGTAGCTGGTTGCGTCTGATTTTTGTACGTTCTCCACGCAGCACACACGTACACGGAGACCTTAGGACTGACACAGGCAGGCCAAATATAATTAATTGAATTCGCTTTTTTGCAAAGGGAGGGCCCCACTGCGGATATTCAATCAACAATATGTTTAATAACTGTGGTGTGGCCCTCAAAAAGTGTCACACAACTATAGTGTAGCAGAGTTATTAACTCTGGCAGAGCAGGTATTTGCCAGTCAGGAAAGACAATGGCGCAAGCCTGCAGTAAACCGTAGCTGGTTGCGTTTGATTTTTGTACGTTCTCCACGCAGCACACACGTACACGGAGACCTTAGGACTGACACAGGCAGGCCAAATATAATTTTTTCGCAAATTTGCAAAGGGAGGGCCCCACTGCGGATATTCAATGAACAATAACTGTGTTGTGGCCCTGCCTACACAATTCTGTCCCTGTAGTATCAATGGAGGGTGCAATGCTCTGCACAGACGATTTTTTGAAAAAAAAAAATATGCAACACTGCTAACAGCAGCCTGCACAGTACTCCACACAGTTAAATTTGGCCCTAGAAAGGACCGTTGAGGTTCTTGAAGGCTACACTCACTCCTAACACTCTCCCTGCCTAAGCACCACTTCTGTCCCTAATACCGGGTGCAATGCTCTGCACTGCCGATTTTGAGAAAAAAAAAAAAAAATTCTCCACTGCTAACAGCAGCCTGCACACACGTAGATGTGGCCCTAAGAAGGACCGTTGGGGTTCTTGAAGCGTACACTCACTACAAACACTCTCCCTACAGCAACTCCAATAGAACAGCACTTTCCCTCACTAACTCACACGGCATCTGAGCCGAGCCGTGGGAGGGGCCGACTTTTATACTCGGGTGACATCTGATCGCCCCAGCCACTCACAGCAGGGGGGTGGTATAGGGCTTGAACGTCACAGGGGGAAGTTGTAATGCCTTCCCTGTCTTTCAATTGGCCAGAAAAGCGCGCTAACGTCTCAGAGAGGAAACTGAAAGTAACCGGAACACCGCGTGGTACTCGTTACGAGTAACGAGCATCCCGAACACCGTAATATTCGCACGAATATCAAGCTCGGACGAGTACGTTCGCTCATCTCTAGTCATGAGGGGTATTGTTGAGAAGAGCACCTAGAAGGTGAGTGAGGAAACTTATACGGCCATGCATGCTCCTCTGGGTAATCTGAGGTATTGTTCCAAGGAATTTTATGTACTGTTTCTTCTAGAATTTGAAAAAAGTTAAACTCATTGAGCCCATCAGTGGTCATTTCTTCCCTCTTCTTAGGTTGTGCTCCCGGAACCTGTAGTTTTGTGGGCTTCACTGGTGTGGGATGTTTGAGCTGGCTGGGTGTGGAGTTCTCCAGACAGCCAATCTCCACTGGTCTGCTGCATATAAATACCAGCCCCTTTGGCTAAAGGGTGCTGGTTTCCTTATTTCCCTCCCAGTACCCTCGTGTTTGCATTCATGCATGTTTTCTGTAGGTGTGAACAGCGACGTGCTCTGCGTATCTGTGAGGGTGGTGGGACATGAGGTGAACTGTCCTGTTCAGGGTGTATTGGTGTGAACAGCGATTTGTCTGTGCAGATTACCGGCCATGTTTTGTGAACGTTGCTGTCCTGTGTGGTATGCATTCTCTTGTGTGTTAGTGTGAATGGTGTCCTGTTCTACTTGGATCATTTTCCATTTAGGGTGAGTCAGGCCCTTAGGTTCAAGTGTTGGGCCGTCCCTATTGGAACAATTGCCCTGCTTGCAGCCAGGACTCATGGGGTAGTTGTCTTGTTAAAGTAGGGACCCACAAGACAACGAGGACACCTGTCATGGGCTCATGGGCTTAAGTATACGAAAATACGAACGAATACCTCATACTGTAGCAGTTCCATCTGTTTATGCGTGCAGGTATATTAGGTAAGTGTTTTGGGTGTTTGCCTGTTGGTTTTTAGCATGTGTGCAGTTGCGTAAGTATCTCAAGGTTATGGATTCAGTGCGTCCTGTTTGGACATGACACCTCTACTAAATGACATGATTGTTGTCATTGTAGTTGCAACTCGCTCCATAATATATGTACCCAACATACTGTATCTCTCAGCTTGATTGGCACTTGGCCACATTGTAACTCTACATGCTGAGACTTACATCGCCTCATTAGATCTAGTTCCTTTCTAGCATATAAGAATGAAAATATCTAATGTCTTAATGAAAGCCACCATGTCACGTGCATCTCAAAAAGCTCTCCAGAATCTGCCTTTTTTTTTCTTTCGGTAGAAATGGTCGAAACTCTTATTGTTGCTCTGATTCATTCCCATCTTGATTGCTGTAACTCCTTATTAATCACAAAAGTATACATTATTCAAAGGTATGCAATGCAAAGGTCTAAGATTATTTACTCATTGTCATTTACAGCAGGCATGCCAGCGCATACTGAAATTCAAAGTAGAGGTAATTTTGAGTCTAACTCAAGACATGGCAGCCCTGGACAGAAAGGGTTAGTACTTGCTCATAGCTACTCCAGTACCCAACACTTAGGATATTTTTACATGGACCAACTATCAGTCAAAAAATAACTGAAGCAATATGTAAAAGTGGAACCTAACAGGGTACTGAGTGAGAAATTGCTCATTAGTCGCTAGTCGCTTTGTTTCAACGCACTTAATCAAAGCAACTAGTGAGCGAATACTTGCTCAGTGTAAACAGGCAGTTGCTCATCTATGAATAACTGCCTGTTCACTGTGAATGGAGACTGAAAGAGATCTCTGGTGCATTCCGCCTCCATTCACTGAACGACTATTGCTCCTGAGTAGAGATGAGCGAACGTACTTGCAGGGGTGAGTGGGTAGGGGGAGAGGGAGAGAGCTCCCACCCTGTTCCCCACTGCTACTCTCGCTCCACCCCGCTGCCCCCGCCTCCCCGGCGCCCCCCGAATCTTTTCGCCCGAGTGGGCAGTTACTCGAAAAAAGTGATGCTCGATCAAGTAATTGCCGTAAACGAGTACGTTTGCTCATCTCTACTCCTGAGTGAAAGCACAGAAGTCCTAGTCATTGGGACGACTGTCATCCCTTGTAAAGGTACCCATAGACATGAGTAGTCCTAGTGTGATTACTGGGCTGGTTCCTAAAGCTTTGCTAAAACTACAGTGTCTTTGATAGGGAGAAGTCTTTACCAGGTGTTGTTTTTTGACTATTTAAACTCTGTGCTATTGTGCTCGAGTTTGAAGAAAAAAAAGTGGGAACATAGGTTCATCTATATCTTGAAGTCTGACACCAAGAGCTAGTACTTAGTCCCAAATCTATTGAAAACAGTTTTAATTCCCCAAGTAAATCAATTTAGCTTTCAAACCACTCTCTGGCAGGCTTCTTTGGACATTGTATTTTAGAGTTACTTAGGCATTGAGTTACTGTGTCATTTGAACTCTGCATGATATTATGAGACGGAGACCATCTACAGCCATGGTCAAAAGTTTTGAGACTAACACAAATTTTAGTTTTCACAAAGCTTGCTGCTTCATTGTTTTTATAGATCTTTTATTCTGATGTTTCTATGGTATACTGAAGCACAATTATAAGCATTTCATAGGTTTTTAATAGAGATGAGTGAGCATACTCGTCCGAGCTTGATGCTCTTTCGAGTATTAGGGTGCTCGAGATGCTCTTTACTCGAGACGAGCACCATGCGGTACTCGTCTCGATTAAACGAGCACTGACCATTGAATTCAATGGAGCCGGCAATACAGCCGGCTCCATTGAAAGCAATAGGCTGCCGGCGAGCGCGAGATGAATTGTCGGGAAGGGCTTAAATATAGAGGCCCTTCCCTGCAATTCATCCAGAAATGTGTAAAAATAAAAAAAATATATATACTCACCTGGTCCCAGCAGACGGAGTTCAGCGCGGCCGGCGGCAGTCCTCCTGAACTGCTCTGAACAGCCGTGAGTAGTATTCAGCAGCCAGGGATTTAAAATCCCCGGCTGCTGAATGAGCTGCCTCTAATTGGTCACAGCCTGACCAATCAGAGGCAGATCTCACTCACACACCCATTCATGAATTCATGAATGGGTGAGTGACTGCTGCCTCTCATTGCCTCAGCGCAGGGACCAATCTGATTGGTCCTGCTGAGCCAATGAGAGGCAGCAGTCACTCACCCATTCATAAATTCATGAATGGGTGTGTGAGTGAGATCTGCCTCTGATTGGTCAGGCTGTGACCAATTAGAGGCAGCTCATTCAGCAGGCAGGGATTTTAAATCCCCGGCTGCTGAATACTACTCACAGCTGTTCAGAGCAGTTCAGGAGGACTGCCGCCGGCCACGCTGAACTCCGTCTGCCGGGACCAGGTGAGTATATATATATTTTTTTATTTTTACACATTTCTGGATGAATTGCAGGGAAGGGCTTATATATATTTAAGCCCTTCCCGACAATTCATCCCACGATCGCCGGCAGCCCATTACTTTCAATGGAGCCGGCTGTATTGCCGGCTCCATTGAATTCAATGGGCTAACATCGTTCTTCTCTTCCACAGCTGTTACAGCTGTGGCAGAGGAGAACGATCTTTATGCTGACAGTGCGGGGGGGGGGGAGGGGTCTCACTCTTGCCACTATTGTGGCTTAATAGTGGGACCTGGGAACTTGAGATGCAGCCCAACATGTAGCCCCTCGCCTGCCCTATCCGTTTCTGTGTCGTTCCCATCACTTTCTTGAATTTCCCAGGTTTTCACAAATGAAAACCTTAGCGAGCATCAGCGATATACAAAAATGCTCGAGTCGCCCATTGACTTCAATGGGGTTCGTTACTCGAAACGAACTCTCGAGCATCACTGAAAGTTCGACTCGAGTAACGAGCACTCGAGCATTTTGGTGCTCGCTCATCTCTAGTTTTTAACCTTTTATCTGACAAATACATCAAGTCTAGGCAAAGACCCAATATTTACAGTGTTGACCCTTTTTTTCAAGACGTGAGTTGGGTTTCCTGGCTATGAACCCAAATTTCAATGTTTTGTTCACTGAGATACACAAGGTGCACATGTGACTCACGAACAAGATTCGTTCACTTTTCATATGTCATTCATTTTCAGCCAGCATAAAAAAAATCATTGGTGGCTTGTTCACTTCTCCTTGCATTTAAATACTCTGCACTCAGTGTTTCATATGGAAATGTGGGTTGGGAGGGGTAACATCTCTCTTTAGGTAGAGCACCAAGAAGGTGAGGTGAGTGAGGAGACTTATAAGGCCATCCATGCTCCCGTGCAATATGCAAATATGGAAGATGTAACAATATCTCTGCAGCGCCACCTATTGGATGGCAGCATTCCTGCAAATCAATGTCCGACCCTTTATACAAGTCTTTATAACAATGATTGGGAATTGGAAACGAAACGATCAATCCTCAAAAAGTGGATAGAAAAACAGAAAACGCAGAAACTATGATAAATTCCAAGCACTGATTAGGCAAAAATGGATTACCTTTAGTCTGGATTTGGCCCCAAACCTGTTATCTAGTGTATTATCTATCTAGAGTTTTGGCTAAACTTAATGTATTTGTCAATGCAAGATTAAAAACTGCTTTTAATTGTACTTCATTATCCATAGAAACATCTGACTAAAAGATCTCAAAACACTGAAGCGGCAAACTTTGTGAAAAACAAAATTTATGTCAGTCCCAAAACCTTTTGGCCATGACTGTACATAATACTTCCCAAATAGAGATGAGCGAGTGTACTCAGTAAGGACAGATACTTGAGCAAGTATCGTTCTTACCGAGTACCTGCCTGCTCGCCCGCAAAGATTCGGGTGCCGGCGGGGGTGAGCGCTGTGTTGCGGGAGTGAACAGGAGGGAGCGGGGGAGGGGGGGAGAGATAGATCTCCCTCCCGATCTCCCCCGCTGCTCCCCGCCGGCACCCGAATCTTTGCGGGCAAGCAGGCAGGTACTCGGTAAGAACGATACTCGCTCGAGTATCTGTCCTTACCTAGTACGCTCGCTCATCTCTTTTCCCAACCTTAATTCTGGTAGACAAAGTCAACACTGGAATGACATGGATTTTTGTTTTAAGACAACAAAGACTACTGGAGATGGGTGTCACATGTCACATGTCTATTAAGCTTTAGTAATAAGACAATAAAAGACATTTTACCCTTATTGTATTTTTGCATCTCCAGTACAATATGTGCTATACATGCGCATATTTATCTACGAATTAGACATGTAAAGAGTATTCCATGTGTTCTAACTGTTGCTATAATAAGTATATGTCAGGAATTTCAGTTACAATGATGTGGTACTCTTTCCAAATAAGAGATATGGTAGATGATTTGTTTTAGAACACTAGGAGGCAGTAAGGGGTGGGGTGGGGGGGCTTCCTGGATTAAAAAAAAAAAAAGTCTTTGGCTATCAATCTGTAACATGTAGCAGGAACACTAAAGGCATTTCAGATAGATTCAGATGTTTAACTATTGTGCTAGTGATCATACATTATCTTATACATTCCGATTAGGCTGCAGGCCAAAGCAAAAAGATGGCAAGCAAGGTTCTTGGAAGCAAAATATTACGAGTCTGGAGAGTCTCTTCCTCGGAGCAAGAGAACCTTCAATGACAAAATTTCAAAGGCCATATGTATGAGATTTTTGTAAATGGCTTTGTTTAACTGCGAGCAATCTTCTCTTTTCAGTGTTGTTACTTTTTCAGGTACTTTTTATTTTTTCCTGACATTGTAGCAGATCTTCCTTTACTTTGTGCATCTCTATTCCATTATGGAATATGTTCAGATGAGAGAAATGCTTCTGTGTGTTAACATCTGAAGGCATAGGAAAAGAATTCCCCAGGGTGCTGACTCTTCAGCTGCTGGAATTTGTACAGTGGAGGTAGAAACCAGACAAGAAAGTAGCCTTTTTCTTTGACTTTAAATTAACTCATTCCTCACTGGAAGTAATAATTAATGGTACTGTAATACCAAACCCCTGAAATTCAGTTTTTTTATTTGCATACTTTGACTGTTAGGACTTTGAATACTAGAACTGGCTTTATATGATACCCCAGTCCTGCTGTTTCACAACATGCCTATGGTGTGTCTTACCATTGGTGGTATTAGTGACGGAGCATCTTGTTGTTGCAGTGAAGTTTGCGCTGGCGGGGTCGGAAAGCAGACAGGCTCAGCTTAGATGCTAAGTTATCAAAGCGCCAGTGCCGGGCCATGTGATGCACATGTGTGGTGTAATTTGGCTCTGGATGTCGAGGGAACAACATGTTACTATGTTACTATCTCCTTTCGGGTTCTGTACTGATAGGCTGGCTGTGGTGATTGACAGCCCAGTCAACCTATCAGTGTTTCTGTTTGGCTGCTTTTGGCAAAAGATGCAGGTTATACTATTGTATTGCAGGTCAGAGTTAGAGGTACTGTTTCAGTTTCCAGTAACTACTGGGTTCTTCACAAAGTTTAGATTCTGGTTCAGCGTTTTTTTGTCAGCCAAGTATCAGTTCCTTTTTCTTTGCATATTTATTGTCTCACGCCTTTTTATGACTAGGTTAGTTTCTGTATTTAGTTTTTCTCCTCACTTGTCTCTGTTAGGGATGAATGGGGCATCCCCACAGGTTCTGGGCGGGAGCTTGCATTTATCAGATCACCCTTCTTTGTAGGCAGGTCTCAGCACAATCAGCTCAGGGTCAGATTCACACTCAGGTTCCCTTCAGTCACCTTATCATAACTGTCTAGTTTGTATGTGTCATTTATTTAGTAAGTCATACACTTTCCTGACTTGGACTCATTCGAAGAATATAACTGGTTTTATGCTTACACTTGCAGGAGTCTAGATGATATTAAACACAAGAGCCTGTGACACTGGCTTCAGTTGGTCCAACTCTTACCTTGGGCTCTATTGAAGAATAGAGCTGGATTTCAGCTTGCATTTTCAGGCAACTAGATGGTATTAAACTCAAAAGCCCTTTGTCCTTCACAGAGTTCTGCCATCATGACTGGCACAGCTTTAGTATGGCAGTCCTCCATGAACATGCAGGTAAATCCTGCAAATTGAGGACCAGGTCTGCCCAGAGCCAAGACTGGTCCTCACTCTGCATGTTTTACCTAAGTCTTCATGGGGTACCGCCAAGCTGCAGCCAGGCCTTTCATGGATGGCAGCACTCTGTGAATAATACAGGGCTCTTGGGTTTAATGCCTTGGTCAACTTCCCATGCAAGCACAAATTTGGTTTTATTCTTCGAATGAGCCCCAAGAAGGAGGTGGACCAACTGAGCCCAGTACCACAAGCCCAGCAGATAGATCTACAGCAGTTCACTTTCTACAGTTGTTTCACAAAGAAGCGTAACACCTTGAAACGCATTGCCTTGCTGGTTCCAATAGAATCTCTTTTATCACTACTAAAGTCTTCACAAGCACCATTTTTTATGCCAAAAGGTTACGCCGAACCCTAGTCTATTTGTCTGCCTTCACTATAATTTAATAACCCAGTCTGATAATCTGAAAACTAATAAATTCAATAGAGATGGGGGCACATGTTTGTTATTTATTTCATGCCTGATGTGGGTGGAAATAATCCATTAGATAGAATGAATATCAAGTAGGAGAGCTCTATACCATTGGGTATTTGAGCATGAAAAATAAAGTAAGACACATGACTCTGCCAGTTTTTTTTAGCCCCCACTGTCTTTTATCATTGTTCCACAGTTTTACCTAAAACAATTTTTCCATCAAACCCGTGCTTTTAGGTGAAAATGTACTGCCGGCACATGTTCACAGGTCCCAAAATGCAAACAGAAATAGAAGGAAAGCCCTTGATAGCCAAGTCCTCTGTTCACCATGTAGGGAAACAGTGGCTCACATCATTTGAGTTTGTTTTTATTGTTTATTTTTGTTTAGTTTCTCATTTTACACATAATCTAGGCTTTATATGCTACAATTATTTGCTTTATATGCTTACTTATCCAATACAAGAAGTTATTTTAATGGAAATGGAAAAAACAATATCAGCAATCCCTTAAGAGTGACATAGTTGACTTGCTTTCTTATACAGCCTGATGACCCAACTATGTCAACCACCTGTAGACTGCTGAATACTGTTTGCTTAAGTCATCTCCTTTGAGGGATATTTGGCCTCCTGTCAGCTGATTATGAGAAAGACCTTTTAACACTGTCAAAGTGTGCAGCCATCCGTTTGGCTGGCTGGCTCTGGGGGTTCCTCATTGAATCCTTTTTAGATAATTTTTTTTACTTGCAAAGAGCGATTAGCCTCGCAGCTCTCTTTCTCTTATACAGCTACGCAATACACCCACTGATCAATGCGGGACTGAGCTTGCCTTTGGCCGAAGTCTTCAAGGCCTTGTGAAGATGTAACAAAATGTAACTCTTTTTTTTTTTCCTTTTTTTTTTGAAGATGACAGGCTGAGCTTGACAATATAATCCTTCAGGCTTGTCTTAGTTACTGAAAAGCTGAAGCAGTGTCAAAAGAACCAGATGATAACAGTCTTCATGCCAAGTCTAACAGCTTCATTGCAACAAGAAAACTTTCACATTAAATTTCCATATGGTCTTTTTCCCCTCAAAGAGATAAGGAATCCCTGCTGCAAGGAATAAGTAAGTGGTGACTTTGGATTTAAGACAGCAAATGCACAGCAACAAAAAATTGGATTAGTTGATTTTTTTATGATCCTAAAAGGTTTACCCACGTTTCCCTGAAAGTTTGTAGAAGTATATTTTACTGTAGAATGTCACAACTGAGGTCCACCTCCACATATACTAAAAGTCTTAATTGTAGGGAGGACCTCTGCTGGTGCAAAAATCCAGTGAAAATTTGTTTGTTTGCTGTTCGTAGGCTTCTACATGCCTTGATGGATCTCAACCGAACTCAGTATCAAGTTAAAAATATTGGGAGTACAGGAAGGGGGGCGGGAGGGGTGGGGGTTAAACTAGTTGTTGTTCATGTAAACCAATCACAGCACAGCTTTCATTTTACTTAAGCAGCTAAGAATGATGATTGATTGCTATGTGAACAAACAGTTCTTTTCATAGTTCCAATAGATCAGGCCTATTGTATAATCTATGGTAAAATAAAATACTTTTTCCCTGTGGTGAATAATTTAGATGTGTGGTGGATCCAGAATACCCACTGAAAAAAATAGAAATCTATCAGATGAGTCCAACAGAAAGCAGAGAAAGTAACATTTCTGTGAGCAAGTGAGTTAAGCTAACAATGTGCTTAAGGAGTTAATGATGAGCAGGAAAGAGCCAGGACATCAAGGGCTGCAGAGACCCCAGAACACCATGAGGCTCAAATTCAAAAAGAAAAAAACAGAGTTAGTGTATCAAGGATGGCAAAGCTACCCATGTAATACTATGTATATAAGCTAGTATAGACTAAAAGTGCATGTAATACAGGGACTAGTATAGATCAATTTCCTGTATAAGTATGTTCTTTGTACGAGTATTCCTTTCTAAATACAATGTATTAGTTATTGGGGAAGATTTTTAATTTCTGTCTTAAATTTAGAAAGTTTATAACTAGACCAGCTAGTTGGAAGACTTGCCAAATGTATTACAGTGGGGTGTGCTACAGGATATATTTGGTGTAACTTGACATGTTTAGACACTTTTCCTTTCCTTACACCACCTTTTGGTTAATCTAGCATAGGCCATTATTTTAGCAAAAAAATCTTGGTGCAAACTGGAACATTGTTAGACTCCTCTAAGCCACATCCAGTTTCTGGATAATTTTCTTAACTATCTAGTGAGTTGCAAAAAAAACCAAAAACATAATAAATCTGAAGCACGGTTTAATAAATTGTGCACCAAGTAAAGACCATGCAAGTCTGAAATGCGTCAGAATAACCCTTAGTGACTGGCCTATTTTGCACCTTACTGACCAGGCAATCAATTTTTTCAGTTTTCACATTGTTACATTCCAAGATCCATAACATTTTTATGTTTTTGTCAACATAGCCATATGAGGCCTTGTTTTTTTTGTGGGAAGAGCTGGGATCGAAACGTCGCTGCCGTTTTAATACTTGGACCATGTGGGAATAAAGTCCTTTTAAAGATTTAAAGAGTGCCGTGGATGCTGCTTCCTTACACTATTTTGTATTGAACACATTGTGGGAGCTGGGATCCAATCCTGTGGAAGCGTGCATCTGGGATACACGTATGTACCGCTCGGCATTTGACTGCCTATGGAGTGAGTGCTGCTGAGCATCTCTGATTATAAGCAGACCAGTAAATATGCAGCTCTGTGTAACAATGTGTCAAGCCTAGCACTCGGAACTCTTCTGCATATTGGTTTGGGAGCAGGCTCAATAACAGGAGTTGTTGTTCAGCCAATCACTGGCTTCAGTACTGATACTTCCATGAACAGCATACAACTTCTGAAGCCAATGATTGGCTTCATTAGTAATGTGAACTATGAATGAAAAATGACCACTAAGCTTCTTGGTTTGAGCAACAGGGACTGGGGCAGCAGCTGTGCATCAAGTCCAATTTAATAGGCGTGTGTTACGTGTGTGCGCACGAAAGCACCATTCCACAGAAGGGACACAAGTGTGTCCATTTAAAACCTGCAAACACTCTCATCAAATAATAAATGGGAAGGCTTTCCCTAAATATCTAACGAATGAAGGAGAGGCCCTGCCTACCATGGCAGACTGATCACGTTGATAGATGCGGGCCTGCTCTCGTACCTGGGAACTAGCTATCCCTGATTAGGGAGCAGGAGAGATGAACTAAACAGACACACAGGACATGATACTGTACTGACACACCAATCACAGAACAGGACTAGACATACGGAAAATGCACGACGAAAATGCAACCAGCACGACGCTGTTCACACCAAACATACAACAAATAGTGCATAAAACAGGAACTCCACCCAGAGCTCACATGCAAGCAGCTGAAATACCACAGCAAGTCTCAGTGTCCTCATACCAGGGGGACAGACATTCTGCCACCGTGCCAACATAAGGAACTGTGTCAGTGATCCACAACTGACACCCAGGCAAGACATAAGACATTTGGAGGCCGCACCTGTCAGGAGAAGGAAAGATCGGTGTAAAGTAAAAATGGATCCGCGCTCTAGGGACTGACACTCCAATCTTATCTTATTGCAAGTTTAATCCGTATCTCCGTACAACGCGTTTCGTCCTTCTATCAGGACTTTTTCAAGTACATCACATACATTTAAAACACAGGATATTTATAATAAAATCACACATACCTTCTCCTTTACCCGTTTACTCTGGAAGCGCTGTCCTGATTTTTAGCATATAGGAGAAGGAAAGAGGGAGTCTGCATATGATACAGACAAGGACTACAGGTGTCCAAACCATCTTTAGGGAAGTAGAGAGACGCAGACAGACAAGTAGGCAAACACAGCTCTGAGTGGGCACAAGACAGTAATACCCAAGCAGTAAAATGACCAGCATCAACTATTGAGAGATGCTGGTCTTTATATGCTGCAGAGCAAAGGGGATTGGCTGGCTGAGATCATCACACACAGTCAGCTCAATCATTCAACACCTGTGAGCTGTGCTGCTAGAAACCCTAGTACTACAGGTCCCAGCAGCACAATGTAACAGTGTGTAGTGCTTATTGTTACCCATTACCTGCCCAATTCTTTATATCCCTGGAAACTACTTTTAAGGAAAGTTTCTTAGTGATATTGCTATAACTTTATTAACACTTTTTCAAAGTTTTGTTATTTAATTTGTAGGTGAGCAGATCACCCAACATATTATCATTTCAATAAAAAAAAACAGCTAATACTCACCTCTCCCCTTCCCCCCCCCCCCCCCCCCCACATGTTCTCCATGGCCAGTTCTGAGTTTCTTCACTGATGTACTGATTACAGGCTACAGCAGCCTATATGTGAAATGTCATGGGCTGCTGCAGCCAATCACAAAACCAGTGATTGATTGCTGAGTTCTGTGATTGGCTGCAGCAGCCTGTGATGTCCCATATACAGGCTGCTGCAGCCTGTAAACAGTCTATCAGAGAAGACCCAGAGCTGCCCATGGGGAACATGCAGAGAGCAGGGAGAAGTGAGCATTCGCTGTTTTTTTTTTTACCCTTGGGCACCTGCTTAACTACAAATTGAATTACTCAGAAAACCCCTTTAACAGCTAAAATGATATTATCCTAAAATGTGAAGTGAATCCAAAATAATAACCACCTGCTTCCCTCTTCAGTACCCACCCATAATCACGTACTGCCTATAAGAACTGTCAGTCCCGCCATCCAACACTTCTATTTGTAGAGTCAATAAGAATAATAAAGTGTTAGCCGTGTCTATTCTCCCCTGTCACTGCTGATAACATCCTTGGTAAATAATAAGGTAATTTAAAAGATACTAAAGTTCTTGATGCCTTACGAATTTCAGCGCCGGCAAAAGAAAACAAAATGTATGTACTCACAAGCATAACCCGAAAGTCAAAAAGGCTTTTCAAGATTAGAATCAGGAAGCAGATAAGCAGTTGCACAGCAAGAGCTCAGTGAAAGTGCACATTTGCATTTGTTAAATGCCCGACTACATCTTTAAAGATAAAGGGTGGTCCCATACACAGGGTTTAAATACACAACAGAGACTGGGAGCAAGCGCAGCCTGACACGTGGGTCTTTGAGCTTATACAAGAAATGTCTTACTTTGGCTGAAATTATACAGTATGTTGCTGGATTGACAGGAGATAGAAATTCTACCCACATGGCTACTAAACCGCACGCATTACCGTCAGCCTCAAAGCCTCACGTGACGCTAGTCAACATAAAACAGTCTTATGTGAAAGTCATACGGAGGAGAAGAGGAATTTACTGCAACAGAGAAACAGTTCCTATCATATTTCCAACTCTGGGCATAATCTGCTTTAGGATATAAGCGCTGCTCCAGGAATCTGGCATAGAACAAGTTAATACGGGTTCATTAGTCCCTTTTTTTTGCAGTTGCAAAATTTAACCCCATCGCTGCTGTAAAGCAGAATTATCCAACGAAGAACTAAAACGGGACGGTGAATTAAAAAAAAAAAAAAAATTTAAAATTGCCCATTGATGCAATCGGTCCATTTGCAAATTTCCCTTCTTCAACTCCCCCCCAAAACTTTTGTTTTATTTACAAATGAATCCCCAGAATTCAAATGAGTTATCTGTATGGTGACTGCTTCATTTTCCCACACACAAGACTTGTCTGTGGTTGATGCAGGGTCCGGCAAATATACACAGAAGAAAAGAGAGCCAGCAAAAGAATTCTTTTCAGCCCCGTTTTTTTATGTCTCAGCTACTCCCCACCCCCCCCCCTTTTTATTTCTCCTGACACCCCCCTACCCACTTCAGTGTTCTTTATGTTACACGATCACTCAAATTGAAGCCCAGGAGGGTCCTATAGGCAATGCATAGCATCCCTGGGAGAAAAAAAGCCCCCAACAATCTATACACCAGATGTATAATGTTATATGGTCAAACTGGCAAACACAAAAGCTAAAAAACAAAAGGCATGAATTAGGGAGAGGTATTCAAAGGCATGTTTTCAAAACAGCCCAGCCAAGTGCCTGACGAGTCCTCCAGAGACAAAATGGTCAAGTAAAAAAAAAAAAAAAAAAAAAAAAGGTGCTAAAGAATGAAAGAGAAAAAAGGAGTGGAAAAGCCCTTTTTTTCTAATTAGCTGAGGCCTAACAGGCACTGAATATCACAACTCTTAGGGGGTGGTGAAATGAAAGAAGTCTGCTCTGAAGCTTGCACGCAACGCCACGTTCACAGTCTACACTTCTATGTCTTCCAGAAGCAAGCTCCCCCACTTCTCACTGTTTTGGGAGGTGACAATAAGGGACATTCTGCCAGCTTCGAGCTGGAATAAATGGTTTAATAATGACACCGTGGGATTTAATGTGTTGCAGCCTAGAAAATGAACACAACCCCACGTGCAACATAATATTATCAGAAATCGGCAGGAATCACTCAGCTGACTCAGCATTAGATCACGGTCTACCTAGCACACACAACTTTACAATTACAGGACGCAAATTAACCTGCTATTTGCTTTGGTGTGTGAACGCTACTTGGTGTTCTGTTTCAGTGATCCTAGAAAATGGCTAGGAAACTTTCCGCGTCTGTTCTAAGTAGAGCATTGCACATTTGCATTAGTTCGCGCGATATGCAATGTTCTAATGCGTGACAATACACTTGTCTGTTCTTCATAGGTGGGCAAGAAGGTCATTACTACTTGATTATGATGTGATTAAAAGCCATGGAAGAACGCCAGGACTCCTCCTACCCTTTTCACACCCCGCACACATACACGCGCACCACCCCCTGGTTTGTTATGGGAAATGTTGAAAATCACAGATGTTACATTCACATTTAAATACCTGCTGTAGGTGGCAGACTGCTTTTTTGTATGTAGTTTACTTTAATGGCATATGTCTGCCATTCAAAGCATCTGTAGTTCGACCAACGGGGAAGTAATGGGGCTTGGATAGTTTCTTAAAGGAGAAAGGTTTGGTTGCACGTATTGTTTTCTCAAGAGTGTGCGCTCTATTCTGTGTCACCAACGGAGTTCACTTTACTGTATGTTGTAAATGGTGGGGCTGTTTTATTTAATGCTTAGTGAAAGTAGTCGTAGAGTGAGGATGATGATGATAAGAATCATAGAAGTAACTATAAGCCCAAAAAAGGGGTTTAAAGTGGAAAAAATACTGTAGTATTTCTGTATACAAAGTCTTGCCCCATAACATGCCTAATTTGGCCATTAAAAAGAAAAGGGTGTGGTTCATCGAGGTTGCTATACCCAATGATGGCAGGGTTGATGAGAAACAACAGAAAATGGTCAAATATGACAATTTGAAGGTGGAAATACAGTACCAGTAGTGATGATCCCAGTGGCAATCGGCACATAGGGTGACTAAAGATCTTGGCCAACACTTGAAACAACTCAATATTGATAACATTAACTTCTCTCACTTACAAAAGGCCGCACTGCTGGGTTCTGTACGCATTCTATGCCAATAAACTACATCAGTCTACATTCTTGGGCGATCTTGATGCGCTATGAAGACCAACGGCCAACTGTGATCTTGTGTTTGTGTTGTACTGCTTTTGTGTATAACTAATAATTATATATTTATAAGTAATAAAAATATAATAATGTAATATAAAAATAATATAGAAAATAAAAATGTTAAATAAAATCTATAAATTAAAAAAAAATCTATAGAAATGTTCCATAATAATTGTGTAATCCCCTTTCTGACATTAGAATCTGACATTTATACAGAAATTAGTGACATTAAAGGGGTTGTCCCTCGAAAGCAAGTGGGGTTCAGCACTTCTGTATGGCCATATTAATGCACTTTGTAATATACATCGTGCATTAAATATGAGCCATACAGAAGTTATTCACTTACCTGCTCCGTTGCTGGCGTCCCCGTCGCCATGGATCCGTCTAATTCTGATGTCTTCTTGCTTTTTTAGACGCGCTTGCGCTGTGCGGTCTTCTCCCTGGTGAATGGGGCCGCTCGTGCCGGAGAGCTGGTCCTCGTAGCTCCGCCCCGTCACGTGTGCCGATTCCAGCCAATCAGGAGGCTGGAATCGGCAATGGACCGCACAGAGCCCACGGTGCACCATGGGAGAAGACCCGCGGTGCATCGTGGGTGAAGATCCCGGCGGCCATCTTGGTGAAGGAAGAAGAAGGAAGAAGGAAGACGTCGCAGAGCGGGGATTCGGGTAAGTAATAACATTTTTTTTTTTAACACATCCTTTGGGGTTGTCCTGCGCCGAACGGGGGGCCTATGGAAAAAAAAACCCCGTTTCGGCGCGAGACAACCCCTTTAATTATCATTTGCGGCAAAAGTAGTCCATCACTGGTCTCTTTCGCAGAAAGGTTCTTATTTTCATGTATCAGCCACTGATTGACTGTCAGTTACAGTTCTTTCTCTCATTATAAAAGAGGTTCTTCAGCAGCTGCATTGTGTATCATACTGGGCCTCAGGACATCATGATAGACATCTCAGATATTGGGGACTTCCTTTTTGAAAAGGATGGGGCTGTTTCATATCAAACAATAGGGAACAGGAAACTTCCCGTTACTCATCAAAAAGAGGTTCTGCAGCAGTTTAACTGTACATAGTAAGGGATAATGTACCCCTAAGACCTAGTGCAGTATTCTCCAAACCACTGTGCTTATAGGATTCCTAAAAAATAAACACAGTTAGTATTGCCACATCTATAAAAGTACAAACTATTAACCCTTTCCAATCCACTGTCTGACGTCTAAAGACATTCGGATTAAGGGCTGTACAGCTCCAATGTCGAAAGACGCCCGGCAGGGTATTCTTACTGTATATTACTGGCTGCTCTGTTGTCAGGGGCCTCTCCAGCATGTCCCATACCGCAGTACTGGCTCTAGCCAGCAGATGGAGCCATTTTATAATGGCAGAAGGAGAAAGCCCCCTAGGAAATCCTAAATCCAAAATTGGATTGCAAAGGGTTAAAATATCACATTATTTATCCCACATGGTGAACACTGTAAAAAATGCACAATCCCAGAATAGCTCTTTCTTGGTTATTTTGCTTCCCTACAAACATGTGTTAAGCATTAATCAAAAAGTTCTACTATATACCCCAACCCTTTAAAAATAGCCTTTTCGTTTTTAATTTTTGGTGTGCCTCAAAGTCATCTGTTGCATTTGAAAATAGTTAGCCACATACAAAATGTTGGGGACTACTTCCGTCTTAATATATGAATGGGAAACGACAGTAAGTGCTGTTATTTCATTCCACTTATTAGTCCCCATATCACAGATCGGCAGCGATGGTGATAAGATACATACGGTAGTTGGATAAACTGGTAGAGACTACTACAGTGCCTAAGGCCTCTTTTACACAGGCGACAGAAATATTGCTGCGAGAAAGTCGCAGCGCTATCGTGTCAGTGTTCTGTGCGATATTGTTGCGTTTTCTCATGGTCATATCGCGATTGTGTGACGCCACAAAGTGGTGCCTGGTGCTACAAAATCATGCGACTTTGTAGCTCTCTTTTGTCAGGATTTTCAGGGGGCGGGGGAGTTTAAAATATAAATCCTACCCCAAAAATATGCCCTGGCTGCATAAATAAAAAAAAACACAATACATCAACTATCAGGCGCTGTCTGCTCAGCAGCACTTCTCCTCACAGGTCCCCAGTACACTTGCTTGTAGTATTCCCTCAGCACTTCCTGGTGAGGGGTTAAAAAATACCGCCTCCTGGAAGCGCTGGCTCTGATTGGTTCTAGAGTGCAGTGGCTCAAGCAGTAGTCCTTCCTACTGTAAAAGTTGCACTGCATGAAGACTGTAATTTCATATTATGCGATGCAATAGAAGGGAAGGTTCCATAGAGAAACATGGGCTACAAAACATAGCAAATCGCGGCATTGCAAAATTTTTTTATCGCAATGTAGCATCCTACAAAACATGACTAATGTGAAGGAACCAATAGGAAAGCATGGGCTTGACATACATGGGATCTGTAGCACTGTCGCATCACGAGAAAATTGTGCAATTTTGTCGCTCATGTGAAAGCGGACTGAGGGTGCATTCCCACGAACGTATATCGGCTCAGTTTTCACGCCGAGCCGATATACGTCGTCCTCATCTGCAGGGGGGGGGGGGAGGATGGAAGAGCCAGGAGCAAGAACTGAGCTCCCGCCCCCTCTCTGCCTCCTCTCCACCCCTCTGCACTATTTGCAATGGGGAGAGGTGGAACGGGGGTGGGGCTAATTCTCGGAACTTAGTCCCACCTCCTTTCATTGCAAATAGTGCAGAGGGGCGGAGAGGAGGCAGAGAGAGGGCAGGAGCTCAGTTACTGCTCCTGGCTTTTCCATCCCCCCCCCCTGCAGATGAGGACGACGTATATCGGCTCGGCGTGAAAACCGAGCCGATATACGTTCGTGGGAATGCAGCCTAAAGGTGGTTGGTTGTTTCCATGCTGCATCACATAGTTGAGGGTCTCCCCTGCAAGTCTGGTGCCTCATGATTACTAGACACCCAACTAGACACACGTCGATAGGTTAGTATTAGTTCCACAAAGCTCTCGAAGTTCCATTGCCCATAGAATGACCAGCTTAGATTTACCTGCAGTCCTGTACAATGCCACTTAAATTATTTTTCTATGGGAATGCTGTGGCCATTAAGAAAAAAAAAACAACATAAAAACCCACAAGACGTGTCACCGAGAGCTACATTTATGTATAGGGAAAATAAACAGAAGTTGGGTCGTAGATATTGTCTTTCTAGTTGGCAGTGGGAACGTAGTCAGGAAAGGGGACACAGCTGCTTATACTTGTGTTTATTTATTATGCAAACTCAATTTCTCCTTCATGTTCACGAAATGAAAACAATTTTAATACTTCAAAGGATCCGTGCTGCGCTAGTCCTGTGCAATGTACACACTGTTTAATGGATCATGGCATATGTTTTCCAATGTATATATCAATTGGGCAAACTGAGAGTATTGCTGAGCAGTGATAACAGCTACTCTGAGGACTCTTCACCAAGTTGTGCAGAACCTCTATTTGAATTACTAAGTATATAAGAAAACTGGATTTGATCCTAAACTCCCAGCCTTCAAACAGTAACTTCACTGTATATTTACAAATAAATTACAGAATAGGCAATTATAAGCAGTTTTGCAATAGGTTCTATCAGCCTATTCTGCACATTTTTCGTAGAAAACTCCTACTGAGCTCTCCAGCAAGCAGAAGTCATTGCTGGAAATCTATCTTCACCTAGCTGTAATATGTACTGTTTGTATATAGCAGTTTATTAATTAAGGTCTTCTTTATATTGCTTTATATTTTATCGATTACCAAACATACTTGTTCTTCTTGTGCCCACACCGCTTTTCCCCAGCACTGATTTTAATAGTTTCCTGTCCTCTCCTGACGTAGTCCCTGGCGCTGTAAAAGGAGAAGCCGTTCTGCACTGCAGTCATCTTCTCCTCCTCACTGTTCACATTTTTTCAGCTGCACCCAATGCACTGTCAGTGTCTCAGTGCATCTGGTGTATAGTAGTATATGTCACAACTATATGGGCATTACAAGAACGTGGTGTGATGCACCCCACTACTGAAGCAAAGCCTTTTTTTCTGTGACACTCTTACCCTATCTGACCACCAGTTCAGAAGTGTGAGATTGTCACTCTAGGATGGTCTAAAATCAAGGGCCATCTAAGCTATAGAGGGTATGTAAGGGCCACCAGCCAGGGTCCCTCAGGCAAGACTGAAGATCAACTCATCATACCCAAGGGTATAGCCGGAGATTCTGCAGTCACAGTCTGGGAAGTCACTGCTACAGGCAATTTATGTGATGTGGACGATTTCCAGACTCAGGGCTTCCACACTCCTCGCCCTTGCCGTTTAGAACTAAATGGAGGCGGCCATATAGTTATAGCAACCAGTAACTTGTTTTATTGATGTAGGACACAGAAGGTCTTCTTCCCTGCGCCAGGCTTAATTTTGAGATGTGATGAGCAGTCTGTGGAGCCAAACATTTCCTATTCCCCTTTCTGGATGTTCCTTTGCATCTTGCGTTAAGCCTAGCTCTACACCAAGCAAAAAAGCACACATCTGCTAACTTCTTTGGCTCATTTCTTTCATTTCTGGGGCCCATTCTTATATCTCTCGTGGCCCCCAGCAACACATAATCTTCCCATGCTCTGGGACAGTATCATCTGTCTAACAAATCAAAAACACTCGGGGACACATAAACTTAATATAAAAGTTACTAACAGCAATAAAACATTACAAAACCATTTTAGAAGCACTTTGTTACATCTGTAGAGGTAGTAGTCGGACCCAAGCCCTGGTGACTGCTCACAAAGCTCTGCATGGCACTGCGCCACCATACATCGCCTCCCTCCTGTCGGTACACCACTCAGCCCGCTCACTCCGATCGGCTAACGCACTCAGACTAAACACCCCTGTAATACGAACCTCACATGCTCGCCTACAGGACTTCACCAGAGCAGCACCCATCCTCTGGAACGCTCTACCCCAAGGCATCCGGACAATTCCCGAGGCGCGAAATTTCAGACGTGCCTTAAAAACGCACCTCTTCAGGGAAGCATACCAAATCTCCTGACCTAGTCCCTCGCCCCACCCTGTTTGCCTTCTAATAATTGATCTGTACATGAAATTTCCTATTGCCTGTGTTCCCCACCCCTTGCACCTCCTGTACCACCCCCAACCCATTTGTGTCTAACCCAATGTATCTCTTATTGTAATTGTTGTATTGTTTTGCATTTGTCCATGCCTGAAAGCGCTGCGGAATAAGTTGACGCTATACAAATAAAGATTATTATTATTATTATTATTGGAGAGAGAGTCTATTCTTCTGGGTTCCTGAGTAAGAGTGCCAGCTACATGAGGGTACCTTCAACTGTCATGTGGTGAAGAATGGAAGAGGAGGAACAGTTTCTGTGGATCTATATGCCAGTAACCGTGAAGGAGGGAGAGCCGGAGGAGAGAGCGAGAGAGTGATCGTGAGAGTGGAGAGACAAGTTTGAGATCCCCGTGCAGAGGTACTATAACCAAGAGAGTCTGTGGAGTGTCCCTACCCTTATCCTCCTCTGGAGATTTCCCTCATCCAGGACCGGTGCCTGTCAGATAACTTGGCCTGCAGGACCGGTGCCATCTTGTGTTTTCCTTCTGGACCTTAAGTCTACTGTTTTGCCTGAATGGCCATCTTGTATAATTGTGCCTTGTACTAAGTTCATGTCAAGTAAAGTTTTGTCAGGCCCTGGGCATTCCCAGGGATCTTGGGTATGTTACACAAGTCTGCAGCTCATTTATTAACCACTGAGGGTCATTTCGGTGGGTATCAGAATGGTGGTGTCACCCGTGACAATTTCAACACCTGTTCGTATATTTACTAGCCATCCCTCTCCGAGGGGCGTCCGGAAGAGGTCCAGCACTGCCCTGGCCGGGGCTACATGTGTTCCTCTGAGAGGGAACCTGGTAAGTGCCGCCATGACAAGCGTCCACCTTAGCCTCCCAGCACCTCAACATATGTCCTGTATTCAGTGTCACCCTATGGGACTCTGCAGCAGACGCCACTATTACAAATAGCACATGGTGCAGATTTTGCATTGGCGCCCTGGCACTTCAAGTTGCACCTCTGACCGGGCAGGACAGGAACTTTGAATTCTTTAAACAGCCTGCATGCAGTGTAAGGTTAGATACCTCCCTGGCTGAAAAATATCATATCCACTATTGCAAGTATATTACGGAATAGCTATAAAAGTCCTAATATTTAATGACCAATGCAGTGCCAAGGTAAAGCTTTAATGTTGGCACTGTTAACACAGCACAACAGGTAAGGATCATCTCTGCCATACTGGCTTGTTTTATAAAGACGAGAATTCATTGATTACAATATGTCAGGCGGTTTGACTGACTAAATTTTATGGCAGCGTTTTGCACTCTTTCTAATCAGACAGCAGTGAATTGTACCACCTGCCATTTTGGGGCTAGGTCACCTTTCATTATAGAAAAGAGGGCCAATCCTGCAGATGCTCTCTAATGAGGACCGTGGCACAGAGGTTGCCTATTTATTTGTAAGAAATTCATTCAATCATAATTCTTCTTCCCCGTTTTACTATGTTCTGTTCTCTCTCTCTCTTTTTTTTTTCTTTCCCCTTTGCAAAATTTCCAGTCTGTCATTTATAATGATTGATAGATTTATTTCAGCAAGATCCCAGTGAATGATTGAACCCCACTGAGTCGCCTGCAGTAATATGCATGAAAAGGCCTTTCGGCTTCCGCAGTCTCAGTATTGGGGAAGACCTTGGTCTGCCTGGGGAGCCAAGACCCAGTCTTCAACTGATTGGATTAATTTTGGACAGATTTTGACAAAGCTGAAGATAAAAAACAGTGAGATACTGCAGCTTTCAGGCAAGAAAGAGAAATAACAATATAAGAAAATCAAGTAGGGTTTCTTCTGAGAATCACCGCAGCTGAAATAACAAGACAAAGTTCACAGGGAACAGTTTACAGACAGAAGAGACACAAATAAAAAGAGGAAATGGAGATTTACTGTTAAAGTGATGGCCTCCGAGGTACAGGCTGAAGCCTAAGTGCTAGAGGCATATTATTACTAGGTCCATAACTTCTAAATGAGCTGATTAATAAGATGCACGAAACTGATAGAAAACACGGAATGGTTCTTTTATCCAAAGGAATGCTACATATTTCCCAGCACTAACCATGAACCTTAAATGGAGTCTTTGACTTTGGAATTGTCTTACAGATTGTATTCAGGAAGTTTTTATTTGTAGTTTCCTAATATTATATTGATATTCATGGATTCTGCCCTGTTATCTGTGTGAAACATGTGAATCTAGAACAAGAAGATCAGAAGAACTACAAATTTCCAGTCTTAGCCCCGAGGTTCTGCCAGATGACTACCATTTATGCCAATCTATAATTTGTTAATGGGACATATATTACAGTAACCCACCCTTCCTTTCCGAATGTCCCTCAAGTTACAATGTTGATTTATTTCAGGGTATATATTGTAGATTGAAAAGTTTGCACCTTTAAACTGAAGTTCTATGGAAAACTGTTTTTGGTTGACATTTTGAACCAATTACTAATGAGAAAAATGAAAATGAAACAAACATAAGTAGGGACCTTATACAAGTAGAGCAAGTCCTTACATATAAGTCAGAAATAGCTGTTCGAAGCCATGAATTACTTTCTATAGTGAGGACTAGGTTCCAGTACAGGACCCACGGTGTACCAGAACAATAAAATGGAGCCACCCTTAGCTGGTATCGAAAGAAGTAGCTCATCTTGGCACAAGTAAGGAGCAGATCACAACATGGACAGTGTCTTTTGGACAGATACTCGGACTACCTCCTTATAACACTACTTGTACAGTTCACGGTCTCATTAATATTGACAAGTTGTCCTGGTGCTGAGGCAACAAAGCATCTTGACACCATCACACTGCCACCACCATCACATTTGCACCTTGGCATGACTTTCTTCTAATTGTGGTACACTAAATTTGCAAACACAATAGTATATGAGTTTTCCGGAGAGTTCCACTTTATTTTCATCTGACTACAGAACACTATTCCAATAAGATTTGTTATAATAAGAAGATTTGAAGGTGTCTTTTAGATGGTTTGAAATGCACATTGATGTTTCTCTTGGATACTACAGATTTTTGCCCAGTACCTTTGTTATTGTGGAGTCATGAAGAACACACTGACTATAGCTGAGGTTAGATATGCTTGCAGCTCTTTGGATGTTGTTGATGTTCTTTTGACAAGCCAACTTCTTTATGTAATGGTCATCATGGTTCAAACACTTCATGTCACAATATTAGTTCTAAATGTAGATGGGTGGAGTCATGGAGCATAGGTAGTCCACACACAGAAAGGTATTTTCAAAGACAAAACCGGGAACGGGCGGTCTTGCTGCTTTTACTTAACTCTTGAAACGGGAGATTAATATAACAGTCTTTGTACAGAAACAACTTGTAGTGTTGACGCAGTGAAGGTTTTTTTTTACAATTGGGGCATTTGTACAATCCACGGGCTAAGTTATCTGTTAGATTTCATTCCCAGAAGACTCTTTCTCTCCGCTGTCATTCACTCACTCTGTCCTCGCTAAGCAGTGATTTCCATTTCCCCAGATACATGCAGTAACGGCGCTGTATACCCATGCATTTTCATTATGTCCAGGCTTTCACTTTCTTTAGAGATTGAGACCATAGGTATTCTCTCAGCAGGGCTGGGCCCACATGGGAATGGTAGACCACCTCTCGGACTACTCCATGTCTCCACTCTCTACTCGACTCCATCTCCTCTCTTCTCTCTCACACCAACCCCTGTCAGTCTTCCTCTTCCCCATCTAACTATCACATGACTACGCATTTATACCACACGCAGGACAAAACAATACATTTTACAGACATCCGCAGACATGATCAGACATTAACCCATTCATGCCTGCAAACATCCAATACACATAGCTGATACATTCAACAAACAAGACAATGCACAAGACACACATAAAACATGTATTCTAAAGGGGGACCCCAAACTCTGGACCACTACAATAGAAGGGAAGCAAAACATTATGTGCAGCACTGTATATTCTATTTGAGGACTATAGAGTGGCAAATGGCAGAATATACAGTAGCTTATTAGCTGAACCTTGGGTTAGCCGTTGGGAGTCCCAGATTTTCTGACTGCCCTCTTTTTTTTTAGAACTTCTCTAAGTAATTACTTTATCATTAAAAATTCATCAGAGAATGCAGGCGGAGTGGGCTGGAGAACTCTTCTGGCCAGCTGCCTTTATTCACTGTGAACAGGCAGTCGCTCCAAGATTAGGTGACTCCTGTTTACACTGAGTCTACCTTTCTTACCCGAGCCTTACCTTTCAGCTTATTAATAGGGAACAATTAGTGACTACTGAGTGACTTCTGATGGGGACTGTGTGTACATTGACTGACAGTCAGTCATAATTACTTGTTTGAGTTATTTGGGCGCCTTTCAGGCCCATGTAACAGTACCTTTTAATGGAAAGGAGATTACTAGAGATGAGCGAGCATACTCGCTAAGGACAATTACTTGATCGAGCATTGTCCTTAGCGAGTACCTGCCCGCTCGGAAGAAAAGGTTCAACTGCCGGCGCGGGTGAGAGGTGAGTTCCGGCAGTGAGCAGGGGGGAGCGGGGGCAGCTGAACCTTTTTTTCCGAGCGGGCAGGTACTCGCTAAGGGCAATGCTCGGTAGAGTAATTGCCCTTAGCGAGTATGCTCGCTCATCTCTAGAGATTACCTATGAGACAATATGTTAAGAGAAAAAGTGCTATTACTGTAATTCAAATACAGTAATTAATTAGGTAGATGACAAGTTAACATCTAATAATGAAGGTCGCATAAGGGACTTGTTATTTTGTATAGCGCCAACTTATTCCACAGTGCTTTCAGGTAATTTATTTATTTATTATCCCACAATGGGTACTCATTTTGCCGACCTCGGCAAGGATGGAAGACTGAGTCAACCCTGAACTGGCTATTTGAACCATGCGGGGATTGAACTTGCAACCTTTAGCAAGCGAGAGCTTAGGACTGCATACTGCTCCCTTAAAGGGGTTGTCCCGCGGCAGCAAGTGGGTCTATACACTTCTGTATGGCCATATTAATGCACTTTGTAATGTACATTGTGCATTAATTATGAGCCATACAGAAGTTATAAGAAGTTTTTCACTTACCTGCTCCGTTGCTAGCGTCCTCGTTCCCATGGAGCCGACTAATTTTCGGCGTCTAATGGCCAAATTAGCGCAGTCCGGGTCTTCTTCTTTTCTCAATGGGGCCGCTCGTGCAGGATGCCGACTCCGTGTAGCTCCGCCCCGTCACGTGCCGATTCCAGCCAATCAGGAGGCTGGAATCGGCAATGGACCGCACAGAAGCCCTGCGGTCCACCGAGGGAGAAGATCCCGGCGGCCATCTTCAGCAGGTAAGTAAGAAGTCACCGGAGCGCGGGGATTCAGGTAAGCACTCTCCGGTGTTCTTTTTTAACCCCTGCATCGGGGTTGTCTCGCACCGAACGGGGGGGGGGGGGTTTGAAAAAAAAAAAAACCCGTTTCCGCGCGGGACAACCCCTTTAACACTCTGCGCATAGGTGCCTGACAGCCATCCCACAGACTGCCGCCAGACTATCGCCTTGGTGCTTACATACTTATATAGTAAATGGAGGTGAAGATCGTCCTGCCCCTGCCTCCATTCACAGTATACAGGAGTCGCTCAAAATTTAACAGCTCCTGTTTACAGGACCCGACAATCACCCTGCTAAAAACCAAGTGACTCCAACAGGTGAGCGATTTCTCACCTTGTTGGTGGCTGCTTACACAAGGCGATTATTGCCCACATTCTGGCGATAATCGTTCTGTGCAAAGTCCCCCTAAGGTAAATGCACCTTTAAATGTAATGCAATGTGTTATATTAATCAGCAGTCATTCTACAATCTCTCATAGGACGATATTCAGCAGTTTAAAGTGTTTTAAAATGGGAAAGCTGTTTGTAAAACAATAAAAGGAAGGAAACGCTCAGTCAGGGCTGCAGTCCGTCACGTGTACATTACACCACGCACCATCTATAACTACCTTGAATTCCCCTGCCGTGCTCAGGTATTGGAACAAAACGAGCAGGTTTGGGTCTAAAGTTCCTTCCTTTTATTGTTTTCTGGTAAAGCAATCTTTGAAAGTAACAGTTTATATCCATCCTGTTTAGTTGCTACATTTATTTCTATCACCCAGCGTGTGTCTTTGTCAGGAAACGTACAGTTTACGTCTCGACAATAGCTGCTTCGGTTTTATGTAAATTAAACTTCATGCATGCCGCATCGTTATCTGAGGCGGCTTAATTGACTTTAAAATTAATTCGTTTACATGAGCAATAGTCATAATAAGAAACAATCACAGAAAATGGCCATATACTTACTGACTAAGGAGGGCAGATAGCTACATCCTCTCATCATGCAGGTAGCTGACTACCAAATGAGGGAGCTAATTACACCTGTGAGGGACACCGATGAGACAGCCACTCACACTGCCTCTTAATATTGAGGGGGGTGGCAGCTTGGTGTATACTCCCACACAGAGTAGCTACAAAGTGGCAGACCTTCTAATACATGTAATGCACCATGCAGACCAGCAACCTATTAATGACGCCATAATAGTTTGGCGCGTTGCCCTCCATCTTAATTAGTGAACCACATTGGTACTGCCACCCTGGGCTCCCCCTGGAGTTTTAAAGCCACGCTGCATGTGAATAATCTATATATATATATATATATATATATAAAGACGAAAGCCCTCACTGACTCACCGATGTCGTAGAAACTTGAAATTTGGCACGAGCATAGACTATGTCCAAAATAGGAAAAGTAAAGGGGTCCCAACTCAATTATTCAATTCTATGTGCAAAAGAACTAGTGTCCAAATTTTAGGTACGTAATCTAATTTTCTCACTTCCCGATGTCATAGAAACTTGAAATTTGGCACGGGCATTGATTATGTCATAAACAGGAAAAGTTAATGGGCCCCAACTCGATTATTCAATTCTAAGCACAAAAGAGTTAGCATCCAAATTTTACGTACAAAATCTAATTCTCTCACTTCCTGATGTCATTTTATATAAAGGAAACGTCGCATGGTTACCTCCACGTGGTGTTTCCTGGGTAACGCAGAGAACTATGCAAAATGGTGAACATATGATTTTCCTCAGTATCTCTAAAGTAACCACGACTTTATAAGATTTTCCGTGTGAACACCAGATAAACACCAGTACCAAATTAACTCGGGCGAAGCCGGGTATATCAGCTAGTAGATAATAAATGCAAGGCACTCTGTATCTACTCTGTGTGGGATTATACACCAAGCAGCTACGCCCCTCTATATTAAGAGGCTGTCTGAGTGACTGTCTCATCAGGTGTCACTCACAGGTGTAATTGGCACCCTCATTTGGTAGTTTGCTACCTGCATGCTGAGGGGATGCAGCTACCTGCCCTCCTTAGTCAGTAAGTATATGGCCATTTTCTGTGATTGCTTGTTTTTATATTTTTCCTTCTGTGACGTATAGTCATAATAAGAGTTAAAATGAGCAAGAGATCACTTCCAATAGGCTCTCCCACAATCCACCAGTAGTAAGTAGTTGTAGGCAGGTGTGGAAAGAATGCTGCAAAGTAATAGCAGTGTTAATAGTTTATTTTTGGCAATTAACAAAATGCAAACTTAATGAACTTAATGAACAAAACAGAAATTTAAATCACATCAATATTTGGTGTGACCACCATTTACCTTCCGGTTACACTTGCACACAGTTTTTAAAGGAGCGCAGCAGGAAAGTTGTTCCAAACATCTTGGAGATCTGACCACAGATCTTCTGCGGATGTAGGCTTGCTCAAATCCTTCTGTCTCTTCCTGTAATCCCAGACACTTGAGTTGAGATGAGGACTCTGTGGGACCCTATCATCACTTCCAGGACTCCTTGTTCTTCTTTACGCTGAAGATAGTTCTTAATGACGTTGGCTGTATGTTTGTGGTTGTTGTCCTGCTGCAGACTACATTGAGAGCCAGTCAGATACCTCCATGATGGTATCGCATGATGGAAAAGTATCTGCCTGCATTTCTCAGCATTGAGAATATCATTATACTGACCAAAACTCAGGAAGTGGCAAGATTTATAAAGTTATTTTTGTATAACCAACCGCTGATAAAAGTGTAGGTACAGATGTCCAATGAGCACTTTCTATTTGCATAAATCATAGAATGGTAAATTTTTTGTACCCCTATGAGATAAACACAACCAGAGGTATCTGGCAGCTACTTATCTCTTCCACTTTATTAGAATAAACATGCATGCATGGCCAACTGTGTGAGCACGTTGGAGAGAAAGATAGCTGTCAGCTGTTCAATATTTATGGCTATGAACCCAACATTAAGGCCATATGACATTTGCTAGTAATAACAAAGATAAACAATATATTATAATTAGAGATGAGCGAACGTACTCGTCCGAGCTTGATACTCGTTCGAGTATTAGCGTGTTCGGGATGCTCGTTACTCGAGGCGAGCACCACGCGATGTTCGAGTTACTTTCACTTTCATCTCTGAGACATTAGCGCGCTTTTCTGGCCAATAGAAAGACAGGGAAGGCATTACAACTTCCCCCTGCGACGTTCAAGCCCTATACCACCCCCCCTGCAGTGAGTGGCTGGCGAGATCAGGTGTCACCCGAGTATATAAATCGGCCCCTCCCGCGGCTCGCCACAGATGCATTCTGACAGAGATCAGGGAAAGTGCTGCTGGTGCCGGAGCTGCTATAGGGAGAGCGTTAGGAGTGATTTTAGGCTTCAAGAACCCCAACGGTCCTTCTTAGGGCCACATCTGACCGTGTGCAGTACTATTGAGGCTGCTTTTAGCAGTGTTGCGCAATTTTTTTTTTGCATATCGGCCGTGCAGAGCATTGCGTCCGCAGTCTGCAGTCTTGGAAAAGAGTATAGGGCCAGTACTGGTGAGGCAGGGAAAGAGATATTCAGGCTATATAGGCAGTGGGCTTTTTCCAAAAAATTGGGGAAAAATACTATATTTGGGCTGCCTGCGACCGTCTTCAGTTTACTGCGTGTCTGCTGGGGGTAGTAGTCCTAATTAATATGCAGCTAAGCGTTACAGCAGCCTTGCGCAAAATTGTTTCCTGGATCTGCTGTCTCTGTTACATCAGTGCCGTCATCCCGCCAGAGGGAAACAGTATACATAATATTATACGTTGCCTACAGTATCTATCTGCTGGGGGTAGTAGTCCTAATTAATACGCAGCTAAGCGTTACAGCAGGCTTGCGCAAAATTGTTTCCTGGATCTGCTGTCTCTGTTACATCAGCGCCGTCATCCCGCCAGAGGGAAACAGTATACATAATATTATACGCTGCCTACAGTATCTATCTGCTGGGGGTAGTAGTCCTAATTAATACGCAGCTAAGCGTTACAGCAGCCTTGCGCAAAATTGTTTCCTGGATCTGCTGTCTCTGTTACATCAGTGCCGTCATCCCGCCAGAGGGAAACAGTATACATAATATTATACGTTGCCTACAGTATCTATCTGCTGGGGGTAGTAGTCCTAATTAATACGCAGCTAAGCGTTACAGCAGGCTTGCGCAAAATTGTTTCCTGGATCTGCTGTCTCTGTTACATGATCGCCGTCATCCCGCCAGAGGGAAGAGTATACATAATATTATACACTGCCTACAGTATCTATCTGCTGGGGGTAGTAGTTCTAATTAATACGCAGCTAGGTGTTACAGCAGCCTTGCGCAAAATTGTTTCCTGGATCTGCTGTCTCTGTTACATGATCGCCATCATCCCGCCAGAGGGAAGAGTATACATAATATTATACACTGCCTACAGTATCTGTCTGCTGTATCAGCTCAGCATTTTTTTAAAAAAGAAGCAAAATGCTTAAGGCCTACTACTGGCTTTTGGCCACTTGACTGCTTCTGCGCTGTGAATTCCACTAGCTCAGTCATACGCACCTACGTCTCACTACAGGCGTGCGCAAAATTCTTTCCTGCCTCTGCTGTGCGTTCCGTAAGCGAAGTCAGCCTCCAACCACAGGCCAATAAGCGGCACATTTAATTACAGCGTTCTGTTTCTGCACTACTGGTAATACAGCATGCTGAGGGGTAGGGGTAGGCCTAGAGGACGTGGACGCGGGCGAGGACGCGGAGGCCCAAGTCAGGGTGTGGGCACAGGCCGAGCTCCTGATCCAGGTGTATCGCAGCCGACTGCTGTGGGATTAGGAGAGAGGCACGTTTCTGGTGTCCCCACATTCATCTCACAATTAATGGGTCCACGCGGTAGACCCTTATTAGAAAATGAGCAGTGTGAGCAGGTCCTGTCGTGGATGGCAGAAAGTGCATCCAGCAATCTATTGACCACCCAGAATCCTGCGCCGTCCACTGCTGCATCTCTGAATCCTCTGGCTGCTGCTCCTCCTTCCTCCCAGCCTCCTCACTCCATTACAATGACACATTCTGAGGAGCAGGCAGACTCCCAGGAACTGTTCTCGGGCCCCTGCCCAGAATGGGCAGCAATGGTTCCGGATCCTCTCCCACTGGAGGAGTTTGTCGTGACTGATGCCCAACCTTTGGAAAGTTCCCGGGGTCCGGGGGATGAGGCTGGGGACTTCCGGCAACTGTCTCAAGAGCTTTCAGTGGGTGAGGAGGACGATGACGATGAGACACAGTTGTCTATCACTCAGGTAGTAGTAATTGCAGTAAGTCCGAGGGAGGAGCGCACAGAGGATTCGGAGGAAGAGCAGCAGGACGATGAGGTGACTGACCCCACCTGGTTTGCTACGCCTACTGAGGACAGGTCTTCAGATGGGGAGGCAAGTGCAGCAGCAGGGCAGGTTGGAAGAGGCAGTGCGGTGGCCAGGGGTAGAGGCAGGGCCAGACTGAATAATCCACCAACTGTTTCCCAAAGCGCCCCCTCGCGCCATGCCACCCTGCAGAGGCCGAGGTGCTCAAAGGTCTGGCAGTTTTTCACTGAGAGTGCAGACGACCGACGAACAGTGGTGTGCAACCTTTGTCGCGCCAAGATCAGCTGGGGAGCCACCAACACCAGCCTCACCACCACCAGCATGCGCAGACATATGATGGCCAAGCACCCCACAAGGTGGGACGAAGGCCGTTCACCGCCTCCGGTTTGCACCGCTGCCTCTCCCCCTGTGCCCCAACCTGCCACTGAGATCCAACCCCCCTCTCAGGATACAGGCACTACCGTCTCCTGGCCTGCACCAACACCCTCGGCCCCATCCATCAATGTCTCTCAGCGCACCGTCCAGCCGTCGCTAGCGCAAGTGTTGGAGCGCAAGCGCAAGTACGCCGCCACGCACCCGCACGCTCAAGCGTTAAACGTGCACATAGCCAAATTTATCAGCCTGGAGATGCTGCCGTATAGGGTTGTGGAAGCGGAGGCTTTCAAAGGTGTGATGGCGGCCGCGGCCCCGCGCTACTCAGTTCCCAGTCACCACTACTTTTCCCGATGTGCCGTCCCAGCCCTGCACGACCACGTCTCCCGCAACATTGTACGCGCCCTCACCAACGCGGTTACTGGCAAGGTCCACTTAACAACGGACACGTGGACAAGCACAGGTGGGCATGGGCACTATATCTCCCTGACTGCACATTGGGTGAATTTAGTGGAGGCTGGGACAGAGTCAGAGCCTGGGACCGCTCAAGTCCTACACACCCCCAGAATTGCGGGCCCCAGCTCGGTGGTGGTATCTGCGGCGGTGTATGCTTCCTCCACTAAACCACCCTCCTCCTCCTCCGCAACCTCTGTCTCGCAATCAAGATGTGTCAGCAGCACGTCGCCAGCAGTCGGTGTCGCGCGTCGTGGCAGCACAGCGGTGGGCAAGCGTCAGCAGGCCGTGCTGAAACTACTCAGCTTAGGAGAGAAGAGGCACACGGCCCACGAACTGCTGCAGGGTCTGACAGAGCAGACCGACCGCTGGCTTGCGCCGCTGAGCCTCCAACCGGGCATGGTCGTGTGTGACAACAGCTGTAACCTGGTGGCGGCTCTGCAGCTCGGCAGCCTCACGCAAGTGCCATGCCTGGCCCACATCTTTAATTTGGTGGTTCAGCGCTTTCTGAAAAGCTACCCACGCTTGTCAGACCTGCTCGGAAAGGTGTGCCGGCTCTGCGCACATTTCCGCAAGTCCCACACGGACGCTGCCACCCTGCGCACCCTGCAACATCGGTTTCATCTGCCAGTGCACCGACTGCTGTGCGACGTGCCCACACGGTGGAACTCTACGCTCCACATGTTGGCCAGGCTCTATGAGCAGCGTAGAGCTATAGTGGAATACCAACTCCAACATGGGCGGCGCAGTGGGAGTCAGCCTCCTCAATTCTTTACAGAAGAGTGGGCCTGGTTGGCAGCCATCTGCCAGGTCCTTGGAAACTTTGAGGAGTCTACCCAGATGGTGAGCGGCGATGCTGCAATCATTAGCGTCACCATTCCTCTGCTATGCCTCTTGAGAAGTTCCCTGCAAAGCATAAAGGCAGACGCTTTGCGCTCGGAAACAGAGGTGGGGGAAGACAGTATGTCGCTGGATAGTCAGAGCACCTTCCTGTCTATATCTCAGCGCGTTGAGGAGGAGGAGCATGAGGAGGATGAGGAGGAGGGGGAAGAGACAGCTTGGCCCACTGCTGAGGGTACCCATGCTGCTTGCCTGTCATCCTTTCAGTGTGTATGGCCGGAGGAAGAGGAGGAGGAGGATCCTGAAAGTGATCTTCCTAGTGAGGACAGCCATGTGTTGCGTACAGGTACCCTGGCACACATGGCTGACTTCATGTTAGGATGCCTTTCTCGTGACCCTCGCGTTACACGCATTCTGGCCTCTACGGATTACTGGGTGTACACACTGCTCGACCCACGGTATAAGGAGAACCTTTCCACTCTCATACCCGAAGAAGAAAGGGGTTCGAGAGTGATGCTATACCACAGGACCCTGGCGGACAAACTGATGGTAAAATTCCCATCCGACAGCGCTAGTGGCCGAAGGCGCAGTTTCGAGGGCCAGGTAGCAGGGGAGGCGCAGAGATCAGGCAGCATGTACAGCACAGGCAGGGGAACACTCTCTATGGCCTTTGACAGCTTTCTGGCTCCACAGCAAGATTGTGTCACCGCTCCCCAGTCAAGGCTGAGTCGGCGGGAGCACTGTAAAAGGATGGTGAGGGAGTACATAGCCGATCGCACGACCGTCATCCGTGACGCCTCTGCCCCCTACAACTACTGGGTGTCGAAGCTGGACACGTGGCCTGAACTCGCGCTGTATGCCCTGGAGGTGCTTGCTTGTCCTGCGGCTAGCGTCTTGTCAGAGAGGGTGTTTAGTGCGACTGGGGGAATCATCACAGATAAGCGTACCCGCCTGTCAACCGACAGTGCCGACGGGCTTACACTCATCAAGATGAACAAAGCCTGGATTTCCCCAGACTTCTCTTCTCCACCAGCGGACAGCAGCGATACCTAAACAATACGTAGGCTGCACCCGCGGATGAAAGCATTGTTCTCTATCACCATCAAAAACGTGGACCTTTTAGCTTCATCAATCTGTGTATAATATTCATCCTCCTGCTCCTCCTCCTGAAACCTGACGTAATCACGCCGAACTGGCAATTTTTCTTAGGCCCACAAGGCTCAGTCATATAATTTTTGTAAACAATTTTTATACGTTTCAATGCTCATTAAAGCGTTGAAACTTGCACCTGAACCAATTTTTATTTTAACTGGGCTGCCTCCAGGCCTAGTTACCAATTAAGCCACATTAACCAAAGCGATTAATGGGTTTCACCTGCCCTCTTGGTTGGGCAAGGGCAATTTTTCTGACGTACATTAGTACTGTTGGTACACCAATTTTTTGGGGCCCTCGCCTACAGTGTAATCCAATTAATTTTTTGCCCACCTGCATTAAAGCTGAAGTTATATCAGCTGTGATGGGCACTGCAATGGGATACATTTATGTACAGCCGGTGGGTTCCAGGGAGCCACCCATGCTGTCGGTCCACACGGAGTTGTAACTGCATGTGTCCACTTCTAAAGAACCCCAGTCTGACTGGGGCATGAAGTGTGGGCCGAAGCCCACCTGCATTAACCATGACATTACCTCAGCTGTGATGGGCAATGCAATGGGATATATTTATGTACCGCCGGTGGCTTCCTGGCACCCACCCATGCTGTCGGTCCACACGGAGTTGTAACTGCATGTGTCCACTTCTAAAGAACCCCAGTCTGACTGGGGCATGCAGTGTGGGCCGAAGCCCACCTGCATTAACCATGACATTACCTCAGCTGTGATGGGCAATGCAATGGGATATATTTATGTACGGCCGGTGGCTTCCTGGCACCCATGCTGTCGGTCCACACGGAGTTGTAACTGCATGTGTCCACTTCTAAAGAACCCCAGTCTGACTGGGGCATGCAGTGTGGGCCGAAGCCCACCTGCATTAAACATGACATTACCTCAGCTGTGATGGGCACTGCAATGAGATATATTTATGTACGGCCGGTGGCTTCCTGGCACCCACCCATGCTGTCGGTCCACACGGAGTTGTAACTGCATGTGTCCACTTCTAAAGAACCCCAGTCTGACTGGGGCATGCAGTGTGGGCCGAAGCCCACCTGCATTTAATCGGACGTTACCTCAGCTGTGATGGGCACTGCAATGGGATACATTTATGTACAGCCGGTGGGTTCCAGGGAGCCACCCATGCTGTGGGTGCACACGGAATTCCCATTGCGGAGTTGTACCTGCCTGTGACTATTTATAAAAAAAACGCGGTCTGACTGGGGCATGCAGACACCTTGACAGAATGAATAGTGTGTGGCACATAGGTTGCCCATTGCTATGCCCACGTGTGCAGCTCCTGATGGCGGTGGCACAGGATTATATTTCTCATTGCCTCTGTACAGCATTGTGGGCTATCGCCCCGCCCCTTTTAAAGAGGGTCGCTGCCTAGCCGTGCCAACCCTCTGCAGTGTGTGCCTGTGGTTCCTCCTCATGGCAGACGCACTTATAAATAGACATGAGGGTGGTGTGGCTATGAGGCCGGCGTGTGGCATGAGTGCAGCTGAAGGCTGCGCAGGGACACTTTGGTGTGCGCTGTGGACACTTCGTCGTGCGCGGGGGGGGGGGTGTTGGGCAGCATGTAACCCAGGAGAAGTGGCAGCGGAGTGTTATGCAGGCAGTAATTGTGCTTTGTTGGAGGTAGTGTGGTGCTTAGCTAAGGTATGCCATGCTAATGAGGGCTTTTCAGAAGTAAAAGTTGTTGGGAGGGGGGTGGCCCACTCTTGCCGCTATTGTGGCTTAATAGTGGGACCTGGGAACTTGAGATGCAGCCCAACATGTAGCCCCTCGCCTGCCCTATCCATTGCTGTGTCGTTCCCATCACTTTCTTGAATTGCTCAGATTTTCACAAATGGAAACCTTAGCGAGCATCGGCGATATACAAAAATGCTCGAGTCGCCCATTGACTTCAATGGGGTTCGTTACTCGAAACGAACCCTCGAGCATCGCGAAAATTTCGTCCCGAGTAACGAGCACCGGAGCATTTTGGTGCTCGCTCATCTCTAATTATAATATATGCTATAACATATATTTGCACTGTTAACTTGAATTGCAGATTAAACACAACTACCAGCAATTTATATAACTGCTATAGGCGTCCTTGATGGTTTTGTAAGTGAGTGGCAGCCTTATGCTGCGTCTAGACATTAGATAGTGTCCACTAACAACTATCTCTACTGACCCCAATACAGATGCATGCTTAAAAAGCTGAGTAAGTTTAGACACCTCCATTTGTGACTTGTCTCCTTGAGAATGAAAAAGTTGAAATACAACTGGCTGATCATTATTGCCTGAAATATATTCTTTCGAGGAAGAGTCAAGAGGCTCCCATAAACATTAGATAACTGGTAGTCTCAGCTTAGGTTGTCCATTTCTGGACTAGACTGATACCACACTGTCTTACTGCTTGGAATCACCAACAATCAACTATAAACTGTGATGGAACCACAAACAAGTGTTCAAATTCCCTGTAAGGCGAACTAAACAATGCATGGTACCCACTGAAATCCAACTCATGGTCTTCTAGAATGATGGCGCTCTATTTATCCTCTTTTTCTTCCTGCTCCCTTCCCTGTATTAACTCAAAGCACCTAATTAGGTCATTGAAAATTTGTGTTGAGCGAACCAAACTACTAGAAACCGGTTTCAGGTCGAACTTTGTTAAAAGTTTGGTTTGGCAACACTAGTTCTGAACACTTGTGTATAACATTGTCTAAGAGCCATAAATGGGTTTTGGTAATTTTCTACTTGGCTTTGAACTAATTTCGATCGACCAAACCAGGATTTTCAAAAATTCGGCCATCACTATTGAAAATGCTCAGTGTAGACGAGAGAATATCTTTTAGATTCCATCTGAATCTGAATATAGAAAGACGGAAAAGAAAAAAATATGCTTTTACTACTCGTTAGCTACCCCATTCATAACTGCGATGGTCCTGCTAAGGGGCAACATTGTGTTGTGTAAGCATAGTGCAGCTGACTTATTAACAATACAATGTAGTCGATACAAGTTAGTAGACAAATATTAAAAGTACACAATAAAAGAACGCTATTGTTCCTATACCTCACACGACTACCATGATTAGCTTAAGTGAGGACCGTGTCAGCTGTCTTGGGATCTTGCATTAGGTAATAAGATATCTGACAGTTTTGACCACCAAGAACTGCAGATGTACTGTTCTTCATTAAGGATAATATGTAAAGAGTCTATTTTGTTAACAGCATGAGAAACTGAGGTAAATACACTCTTCTCATGGGAAGTGTGGTTGTCTGCGAGTGCTCACCCTTCAAGTCACTACCCATGACATCACCGGGATATGTCCAAGTAGATGAGATGGAACAGAGCTGAATCCATATTTTTCATTTTCCTGCAACAAATGTATCTACAATGTTTCCTATCGAAACAGGTGCTGCAACTGATTTGTGGATTTTTATGTGATTCTCTTACTATTGTAGAGCGTGGGGGAGGGGGAGTTCACATTGTTTTATATTGGGATTGTTAGAATAATAGGGCACTGTGTCCTTAAGAGAGGGTGGGATCAGAAGAGTGTGGGGTTTTTGAGCGTGAAGGAGCAGGACGTGTGTGAGATGGGAGTGGCAGGCTGGGTTTCCTCCTGGAGCAACGCTATGCAGCGATTGCATGTTTGGAACTACGGATCACTTGGTCACTAGAAAGTGGAAAAAGACTATCCTCTGAGACTGGATGAAGCGGAAAATGGGCTTTTGGGTGTAAAATAATCCTGCCGTTATTAACTTCTCTGGCTCTGCTCCTGCCAATAAATCCCTGGCAAACGGGCAAAAAAAAATGTGAAGAACTGTTTTGTTTGTTTACAATAAACCAATTTATGAGTAAAGTTCAAAGTTAGTGAGTCGTTCCCATTCGTAATGGCCAACATGGTTTAGGCTATCTGCAAAGTCTATCAAATATAGTTTTATAGGTTCAGACCATGTTTGGATCGGAGAATAAGAAGTTAATAATTCAATCAAGGTTTGATTTGCGGATGTTTGGATGCGGAAATCAAATCACAGCATCAGTGCAAATCAAATCAGTTCACTTCCCGCATGGACGGCTTCCATTGAAGTCAATGGAAGTCGTCCGATCTGCGGCCCATCCACAGCTGGCCACAGATTTTGCAGGAAGAGCGGGAGATTTAAAAAAAAAAAATCTGTACTGCGCATGTCGGACGGCGAGCCGTGCAGACCACCCGCAGTATAGATGTCCTGGAAGAATGGAGATCGACGCAGACACCGCCGTCAGGTACACAGGGTCACAGGCACGGTTGGACTCCGCTGCGGGCTTCCAGGACATGAGGCCTTCAGCCCATGTCTCCCAGTGATACAAATGGTTAGGTACAGTATACACAGAAATCTGTACATTTATCACATGATCAGTCTATTGATGAACTTCTCTTTAATGTGGAATGGAAAAAAGCAGCATATATTTATCCCATCTTTAGTATTCTGCATTTCATTTTCATATATTAATTTATTGCATTTATTATTTTAAGGGGGATCTATTGTTAACATTTATGTTTAGTCTATCTTTAATTAAGGGATGAATATGCAAAATATAGTGTAAAAGCACTCAGATCTGCACCATAGTGTTAATGTATGGGCTCTCTGTCTACAATCTACAGGCATGCCAACAAAGGGGAATTAGTATTCCACATGCAAAGTTTATCATTTGAGCACTACACAAAGTAGCACACAGTAACAATCAGCAAGAATGTTGCCTTTGCATTTGACTGCCGGCGTTCTCAGCTGTACCCTATATATCTGCTTCATCGAGGCAAACAAGAGGCACATTCTACAATTTATTAAACAGTGCTCAGACTTTAGCAACGTCATTCTGGCTACAGGAATACCACTTAGTGATGTTACCAACCAAGCCAAGCCTATTTGACATTATTTACAATTAATGGCCATTAAGTATCCATGTTGTTTAAAGGGGTTGCCCAGTTGCAAACTATTGCTGGCCTATCCTTTGGATAGACCATCAAAAGTAGGTCTATGGGTGTCTGCTACCCAGGACCCCTACCGATAAGATGTTCCCTGAGCCCATGTGCTTGTGCACTGCGTTGCTTTCTACAGAAGGAGTCAGCTGTATTCTCACTGCAGTGGCCAGGCTTGGTATTGCCAAATTCCTATTGAAGTGAATGGGTGTAATACCAAGCCTGACCACTGTAGAGAGAACAGAGCTGTCTGCTTTCTGCAGAAATCACCTCAGTGCGAAACTCTATCCAGGCAGCTATATCTCTTGATGTAACAATCATTTACAAGTTATACAGAGGCTACAGTTATTATAAAGTGATGATCAAATCTTTCAAAATGTGATTTTCCATTGAGTTCCCCAAAATGCAATTTACTGTGATCTCCTGTAAGTCAAACCTGGTGTAATATACCATCACTAGCTATTATACATGGATCCAATTTCATTTCAATCCCTATAGGGTCAAAACATTACTGCCCAAAATATGATCTAACCACAGACATGATTTTCATACAGTTTACAGGATTGTATGAGATCAGATAAAGATTGCTGTTTTATTCCAGAAACGGCTTCTTCTTATCCAAGGGGGGCAGCTATCCCAATCATATAATCAGAGCAGATTAGCAATACCAAAAACAGCTCAAGGATATTAGTGGAGCTCTTTCTGAAAGACCACAGCATTTTTTTTTAAATGTTTATATACCGTCGATGGCCACCTTATCCATCTGGTATTGCATTGGGCATCCTTCGGCTTTCAGAACCAAACTTTCATTTTAATGACCTCAGAAGGATGAGTCAATCTTGAGCTGGCTACCTGAACCACACGGGGATTGAACTCAGAACCTTCAGGTTGTGAGTGAGAGCTTAGGACTGCATTTCTACTGCCTTAAGGGCGAGCACCCACTGGCGTTTGCGTTTTCTGCGGGAAAAAAACGTTTTCGCCGCGTTTCCCGCGTTTTTTCCGCCCGTTTTCCGCGGCGGTTTTCGCGGCGTTTTCGCGGCTTTTCCATTAATTTCCATGGAGAAAAATAAGGACACATATGCAACTGACAGCTCCTATGTTGCAAACGCAACGCAAAAAAAACGCCAGTGGACAGGAACACATGTTATCTCTATGCCTGTGCAGGAAAAACAAAAAACGCAAAACGCAAAACGCAGGTAAAAAAACGCCAGTGGGTGCTCGCCCTTAGGCTGGATTTACAAGGGGAGGATTTGCCATGGAAATTCCATGCAGAATTTCTGCGCAGCAAATCCGCTCGCGGATCCTAATCCTAGGAATAGCCAACCATGTGGACGAGATTTAGCAAAAATCTCATCCACACGGGGCAGCTAATCCTTCGTGGCAAAGCTGGGTGGAACCGGTGATGTGGCATGACCTCTCTCCTCTCTATGGGTAGAGAAAGCCGCAACAGAATGCTGGCAGCCAAGCTGCTCCAAAACCCGTGGTGAAATGCCATGGGTTTTGACGCTGCGGCTCTCCCATGGAAATCTTGCAGCTTTTTGGTGCGGTCAAGCCACAAGATTTCTGCGGGATTTCCATTCCATGGGAACCCAGCCTTACACTGTACACCACACGAGGCTCATTGTTGTAGATATTGATGCAGATTTCACTCTTTGTATTGCAATGGCTGAAATCCATGCTGATATCTGCAGCAAACAATTGATATGCTACTAATGTAAAATCTGTGTGGATTTTTTTCACTCCACATATTTAACAAATCAGCACAAGCCATGTGGGGAGGATTTAACAAATCCCCTTCAAATGGTGCGGATATGTTGAGTGATGAACAGTCTTTTTAAAATTGCAGCGGATTTTGAATCTGCAGCATGTCTGTCTAGCTGTGGAATTGCGCTGCGGAATTCAACCCTTAAACCCTTGTTGAATTCTGCAGCTGTTCCGCAAGTAAAAATGCGGCCAAATCCGTATAGTTTAGGTGCAGATTTGGCCACCGTGGAATTCTTACGGAACCGCAGTAGGTATATTGTTGTGGAATACCTGCAGCGATTCCGCCATGTGAGAAGGCGGCGTGGATGCTGTGGATTTTCTATACAGAGCGCACATATGACCTGTGGGAACACACACTTTGACTATGTTCAATCATGACGGAAATTTTAAAGTGGGAAATATGTACTGAAATCTGCAAGTAATGTGGATTTTGGGGCAGAATTCATCCCCAAGTTTGAAGAGACGATATCCACTCTGAAAATCCACAGCATACTGTAAATTGATATTAGAGGACAATACAGAGATCTCTCCCATGATCTGTTTATACCCAGGGCTGTAACAAGGGGGCGCTCTAATAACTATGTATAAATACATTAGAGGACAATACAAGGATCTCTCCCATGATCTGTTTATACCCAGGACTGTGACTGTAACAAGGGGGTTTCCTCTACATCTAAAGGAAAGAAAGTTTCTACACCGGCAGAGAAAGGCATTCTTTACAGTTCTTTACTCAAGAGCAGTGAGACTATGGAACTCTCTGCCTGAGGACGTGGTGGTGGTGCCTGGACGCCTCTCTTGAGCATTATAATATTACATGTTATAGTCACTGATTACTTCAGAAGGGTCGGTGATCCGGGGATTATTCTGATTGCCAGATTGGAGTCAGGAAGGAAAATGAGTGTGCTTTTCGCTCGTGCCTGCACAATTATGGAGTATATTTGTGCAGGTGCCGCTTGTTCACTGGAATAAAAGTCTAATTTGCCTAATGAGGTGCCGGTGATCGTGGGCATGCGCTGTGTTTAGCACATATCTGCGAGGGGAGATGTGCGTGTTTGCACACCTCCCATAGACCTCTAGGGAGATCTTTGGTGTACAAAACGCAGAAACATAGGTCAGGTCCTATTTTTTTGCACCCAGGAAAATGATGGACACAAAAAAGTGAGAATTAACCCATTGAACTTAAAATTTTTCACGCATAATTACCGTGTTTTTCACGTTCGTTCGGTTTTTTAAGCCCTTTGGATGGAATTTGCTAAAATTTTATCCACATGGCTTATACTGTAAATATTGCAGATTTTCTGTCCAGAAAACCCACAGCATGTGTGAACATAACCTTATGCCGGCTTCACAAGGATGCATGGATAATTGCACACACCTAGCGCAACCCTATGAGGGCTTTGAGAGATCAACATATGCACCACAATGGAGCGTATTTGCGCATGAACAAGGGTTGTACACCGTGTCACACCCTTTCCCATGATTTTTTTAACCTGCCGTAGATTTCTATGGTAGCTTTCTGCATAACATGCACAAAGATAGGGCAAGTCCTATCTTTTCTCATGTACAGAAATTGCGCACGAGAAACACGCTCATGAGAACGAACCCAATGAACAATGGGTTCGCTTTGCCACATTTTGCGGACATGAGTTTTACGCTTGCTCTTTATCCTGCGGAAATATGACGTGTTTCAACTTTCTCCTTGCGACTTCTATGGGGACCTTTGATGCACAAATATGCAGAAAGATAAAATATGTTTTATTATCATCTTTTTTTGTGCGACCAAAATGCACAGGCCAAAATATGGAAATGTGAACGAATCCATTGACCTCAATGGGTTCTATTCTCTGTGTATTGCGCTGCAGGTTTTGCACACGTAAATACGTCCGTGTGAATCTGGCGCGCTCTATTGTGCAGGTGTCATTCTTATGCTCCATGCCAGTCAGACGGCTGTAAAGCTGTTGTTATACACAGATGATGTGCTTGTGTATACAGCCATTTGATATTCATGGTCGTCTGGGGGGCTCCATCCCGCACAGCACAATATTGGACCGCAGTTACCTCTAGTGCTGATATAAACAACATACCACAGCTTGTGATAATAAAAGAGGAGAGGAGAATGACAAATAAGACACTCCTTGTGATTCTCCCTAAATATTCCCACACTCTTCCCAAGTATGCGGAGTGAAGACTGCATGGGTCCAAAGTAAATATTGATTCCCATTTTTTAATGATTTAACCAAGCCAATAATTTCCTCATTTTCCTGAGACCACCCATAAAGAAATAATGTGTTTTATTTTCACTTGGAAACAATCACACAGCAGAATCAATTAAAAGAGCTCTACACTCCAGGCTTAATTAAGTTACAACCCGCAGACTAAATGAAATAGAGAGTTAACTACAGTGCCTTAATATTCCTTATCCATCTTACTGTGTCTATCTGGCCCCTTATCTGTCATTTGCCACTTCTGCGTGTCATGGATCCCTCCACCCCGAGAATAAAAATATGGCGGGGGGGTTCTCTCATTTCAAATTTCCATATTTACAGCCTTATTAGAACTAGTAAAGTTGTGAGATAGACAGATGTTAGATGATAGATAGATAGATAGATAGATAGATAGATAGATAGAAGATAGATAGATATGAGATAGATAGATAGATAGATAGATAGATAGATAGATAGATATGAGATACATAGAAAGATATGAGATACATAGATAGATATGAGATACATAGATAGGATAGATACATAGATAGGATAGATAGATAGATAGATAGATAGATAGATAGATAGATAGATAGATAGATAGATAGATAGATAGATAGATAGATAGATAGATAGATAGATAGATATGAGATACATACATAGATAGAGAGAGAGAGAGATAGATAGATAGATGAGATACATACATAGATAGATAGATAGATATGAGATACATAGATAGATAGATAGATAGATAGATAGATAGATAGATAGATAGATAGATAGATAGATTTAAGGGCTCAAATACACAGCCATAGTAAAGGAGTATTCCAGAAATGGACTTTTATAACCTATCATTAGGAGAGTTGATACAAATCTGATCAGTTAGGGTCTCACCACTGAGACCCCTATAGATCCCAAGAACAGTGACCCCGAGTCTCCCTCTCCTCCTCACTGCGGGACTGATGGAAGTTGGCAACTACAAGTGACCGGCTATCTCCTGCAATTCCCTTGAAGATAAATGAAATCTCCTACTCACTGTGAAGGATGCAGGGAGTCTGCCGTGTGGAAAAGAGGGGGATTTGGGAATTTGGGACCCAAAAAAGTGATAAAAGTCAATTTGGCCCAAGAACTTTGCATTAAGTCTACCTGGGACTCAGCTGGGAAAGGAAAGCTGGGGGATGCAAAAGGCGCTTGTCAGCGCCAGACAAAGATACTCTTCTGTCAGCCAGCACACAGCCGGGGAGTGGAGAAAGTATAGGTACTTCAGGCACCAAGTACAGAGCACTCACAGCTATTGAGGGAGCAATGTCAGCGAGGGCCTAAGCTTCATCCATATTTTAAAGGCCCTTGAGTTTTCTCGGCATAACGGTAGCCATATAAAAGGGATTTTAGGTGCGTCAGAAATCAGAGGACACAGTATAGCAGCCCAGCAGCAGAGAGAAGAGAACACAGTATAGCAGCCCAGCAGCAGAGAGAAGAGGACACAGTATAGCAGCCCAGGAGCAGAGAGAAGAGGACACAGTATGGCAGCCCAGGAGCAGAGAGAAGAGGACACAGTATGGCAGCCCAGGAGCAGAGAGAAGAGGACACAGTATGGCAGCCCAGGAGCAGAGAGAAGAGGACACAGTATGGCAGCCCAGGAGCAGAGAGAAGAGGACACAGTATGGCAGCCCAGGAGCAGAGAGAAGAGGACACAGTATGGCAGCCCAGGAGCAGAGAGAAGAGGACACAGTACGGCAGCCCAGGAGCAGAGAGAAGAGGACACAGTATGGCAGCCCAGGAGCAGAGAGAAGAGGACACAGTACGGCAGCCCAGGAGCAGAGAGAAGAGGACACAGTACGGCAGCCCAGGAGCAGAGAGAAGAGGACACAGTACGGCAGCCCAGGAGCAGAGAGAAGAGGACACAGTACAGCAGCCCAGGAGCAGAGAGAAGAGGACACAGTACAGCAGCCCAGGAGCAGAGAGAAGAGGACACAGTACAGCAGCCCAGGAGCAGAGAGAAGAGGACACAGTACAGCAGCCCAGGAGCAGAGAGAAGAGGACACAGTACAGCAGCCCAGGAGCAGAGAGAAGAGGACACAGTACAGCAGCCCAGGAGCAGAGAGAAGAGGACACAGTACAGCAGCCCAGGAGCAGAGAGAAGAGGACACAGTACAGCAGCCCAGGAGCAGAGAGAAGAGGACACAGTACAGCAGCCCAGGAGCAGAGAGAAGAGGACACAGTACAGCAGCCCAGGAGCAGAGAGAAGAGGACACAGTACAGCAGCCCAGGAGCAGAGAGAAGAGGACACAGTACAGCAGCCCAGGAGCAGAGAGAAGAGGACACAGTACAGCAGCCCAGGAGCAGAGAGAAGAGGACACAGTACAGCAGCCCAGGAGCAGAGAGAAGAGGACACAGTACAGCAGCCCAGGAGCAGAGAGAAGAGGACACAGTACAGCAGCCCAGGAGCAGAGAGAAGAGGACACAGTACAGCAGCCCAGGAGCAGAGAGAAGAGGACACAGTACAGCAGCCCAGGAGCAGAGAGAAGAGGACACAGTACAGCAGCCCAGGAGCAGAGAGAAGAGGACACAGTACAGCAGCCCAGGAGCAGAGAGAAGAGGACACAGTACAGCAGCCCAGGAGCAGAGAGAAGAGGACACAGTACAGCAGCCCAGGAGCAGAGAGAAGAGGACACAGTACAGCAGCCCAGGAGCAGAGAGAAGAGGACACAGTACAGCAGCCCAGGAGCAGAGAGAAGAGGACACAGTACAGCAGCCCAGGAGCAGAGAGAAGAGGACACAGTACAGCAGCCCAGGAGCAGAGAGAAGAGGACACAGTACAGCAGCCCAGGAGCAGAGAGAAGAGGACACAGTACAGCAGCCCAGGAGCAGAGAGAAGAGGACACAGTACAGCAGCCCAGGAGCAGAGAGAAGAGGACACAGTACAGCAGCCCAGGAGCAGAGAGAAGAGGACACAGTACAGCAGCCCAGGAGCAGAGAGAAGAGGACACAGTACAGCAGCCCAGGAGCAGAGAGAAGAGGACACAGTACAGCAGCCCAGGAGCAGAGAGAAGAGGACACAGTACAGCAGCCCAGGAGCAGAGAGAAGAGGACACAGTACAGCAGCCCAGGAGCAGAGAGAAGAGGACACAGTACAGCAGCCCAGGAGCAGAGAGAAGAGGACACAGTACAGCAGCCCAGGAGCAGAGAGAAGAGGACACAGTACAGCAGCCCAGGAGCAGAGAGAAGAGGACACAGTACAGCAGCCCAGGAGCAGAGAGAAGAGGACACAGTACAGCAGCCCAGGAGCAGAGAGAAGAGGACACAGTACAGCAGCCCAGGAGCAGAGAGAAGAGGACACAGTACAGCAGCCCAGGAGCAGAGAGAAGAGGACACAGTACAGCAGCCCAGGAGCAGAGAGAAGAGGACACAGTACAGCAGCCCAGGAGCAGAGAGAAGAGGACACAGTACAGCAGCCCAGGAGCAGAGAGAAGAGGACACAGTACAGCAGCCCAGGAGCAGAGAGAAGAGGACACAGTACAGCAGCCCAGGAGCAGAGAGAAGAGGACACAGTACAGCAGCCCAGGAGCAGAGAGAAGAGGACACAGTACAGCAGCCCAGGAGCAGAGAGAAGAGGACACAGTACAGCAGCCCAGGAGCAGAGAGAAGAGGACACAGTACAGCAGCCCAGGAGCAGAGAGAAGAGGACACAGTACAGCAGCCCAGGAGCAGAGAGAAGAGGACACAGTACAGCAGCCCAGGAGCAGAGAGAAGAGGACACAGTACAGCAGCCCAGGAGCAGAGAGAAGAGGACACAGTACAGCAGCCCAGGAGCAGAGAGAAGAGGACACAGTACAGCAGCCCAGGAGCAGAGAGAAGAGGACACAGTACAGCAGCCCAGGAGCAGAGAGAAGAGGACACAGTACAGCAGCCCAGGAGCAGAGAGAAGAGGACACAGTACAGCAGCCCAGGAGCAGAGAGAAGAGGACACAGTACAGCAGCCCAGGAGCAGAGAGAAGAGGACACAGTACAGCAGCCCAGGAGCAGAGAGAAGAGGACACAGTACAGCAGCCCAGGAGCAGAGAGAAGAGGACACAGTACAGCAGCCCAGGAGCAGAGAGAAGAGGACACAGTATAGCAGCCCAGGAGCAGAGAGAAGAGGACACAGTATAGCAGCCCAGGAGCAGAGAGAAGAGGACACAGTATAGCAGCCCAGGAGCAGAGAGAAGAGGACACAGTATAGCAGCCCAGGAGCAGAGAGAAGAGGACACAGTATAGCAGCCCAGGAGCAGAGAGAAGAGGACACAGTATAGCAGCCCAGGAGCAGAGAGAAGAGGACACAGTATAGCAGCCCAGGAGCAGAGAGAAGAGGACACAGTATAGCAGCCCAGGAGCAGAGAGAAGAGGACACAGTATAGCAGCCCAGGAGCAGAGAGAAGAGGACACAGTATAGCAGCCCAGGAGCAGAGAGAAGAGGACACAGTATAGCAGCCCAGGAGCAGAGAGAAGAGGACACAGTATAGCAGCCCAGGAGCAGAGAGAAGAGGACACAGTATAGCAGCCCAGGAGCAGAGAGAAGAGGACACAGTATAGCAGCCCAGGAGCAGAGAGAAGAGGACACAGTATAGCAGCCCAGGAGCAGAGAGAAGAGGACACAGTATAGCAGCCCAGGAGCAGAGAGAAGAGGACACAGTATAGCAGCCCAGGAGCAGAGAGAAGAGGACACAGTATAGCAGCCCAGGAGCAGAGAGAAGAGGACACAGTATAGCAGCCCAGGAGCAGAGAGAAGAGGACACAGTATAGCAGCCCAGGAGCAGAGAGAAGAGGACACAGTATAGCAGCCCAGGAGCAGAGAGAAGAGGACACAGTATAGCAGCCCAGGAGCAGAGAGAAGAGGACACAGTATAGCAGCCCAGGAGCAGAGAGAAGAGGACACAGTGGCAGCCCAGCAGCAGAGAGCAGAGGACACAGTGGCAGCCCAGCAGCAGAGAGCAGAGGACACAGTGGCAGTCCAGCAGCAGAGAGCAGAGGACACAGTGGCAGTCCAGCAGCAGAGAGCAGAGGACACAGTGGCAGTCCAGCAGCAGAGAGCAGAGGACACAGTGGCAGTCCAGCAGCAGAGAGCAGAGGACACAGTGGCAGTCCAGCAGCAGAGAGCAGAGGACACAGTGGCAGTCCAGCAGCAGAGAGCAAAGGACACAGTGGCAGTACAGCAGCAGAGAGCAAAGGACACAGTGGCAGTCCAGCAGCAGAGAGCAGAGGACACAGTGGCAGTCCAGCAGCAGAGAGCAGAGGACACAGTGGCAGTCCAGCAGCAGAGAGCAAAGGACACAGTGGCAGTCCAGCAGCAGAGAGCAAAGGACACAGTGGCAGTCCAGCAGCAGAGAGCAAAGGACACAGTGGCAGTCCAGCAGCAGAGAGCAAAGGACACAGTGGCAGTCCAGCAGCAGAGAGCAAAGGACACAGTGGCAGTCCAGCAGCAGAGAGCAGAGGACACAGTGGCAGTCCAGCAGCAGAGAGCAGAGGACACAGTGGCAGTCCAGCAGCAGAGAGCAGAGGACACAGTAGCAGTCCAGCAGCAGAGAGAAGAGGACACAGTAGCAGCCCAGCAGCAGAGAGAAGAGGACACAGTGGCAGTCCAGCAGCAGAGAGCAGAGGATACAGTAGCAGCCTAGCAGCAGAGAGAAAAGGACACAGTAGCAGTCCAGCAGCAGAGAGCAGGGGACACAGTGGCAGCCCAGCAACAGAGAGCAGGGGACACAGTAGCAGTCCGGCAACAGAGAGCAGAGGACACAGTAGCAGTCCGGCAACAGAGAGCAGAGGACACAGTAGCAGTCCGGCAACAGAGAGCAGAGGACACAGTAGCAGTCCGGCAACAGAGAGCAGAGGACACAGTAGCAGTCCGGCAACAGAGAGCAGAGGACACGGTAGCAGTCCGGCAACAGAGAGCAGAGGACACGGTAGCAGTCCGGCAACAGAGAGCAGAGGACATGGTAGCAGTCCGGCAACAGAGAGCAGAGGACACGGTAGCAGTCCGGCAACAGAGAGCAGAGGACACGGTAGCAGTCCGGCAACAGAGAGCAGAGGACACGGTAGCAGTCCGGCAACAGAGAGCAGAGGACACAGTAGCAATCCAGCAGCAGAGAGCAGAGGACACAGTAGCAGTCCAGCAACAGAGAGCAGGGGACACAGTGGCAGCCCGGCAACAGAGAGCAGAGGACACAGTAGCAGTCCGGCAACAGAGAGCAGAGGACACAGTAGCAGTCCGGCAACAGAGAGCAGAGGACACAGTAGCAGTCCGGCAACAGAGAGCAGAGGACACAGTAGCAGTCCGGCAACAGAGAGCAGAGGACACAGTAGCAGTCCGGCAACAGAGAGCAGAGGACACAGTAGCAGTCCGGCAACAGAGAGCAGAGGACACAGTAGCAGTCCGGCAACAGAGAGCAGAGGACACAGTAGCAGTCCGGCAACAGAGAGCAGAGGACACGGTAGCAGTCCAGCAGCAAGATTAGCACCTAAGGTAAAGTGACGCCAATGATTTTCTGCGTCTTGTGAGTAAAGATGCAGTGCCTATTGCTACTATAGATTGAGGCTACATTTAGTGGAGTCGGTAGGAGCCAATTGAATTAAATACTCTCAGTAGGTGATTTATTGCGGCCCAGTTCAGGAAGTAGTATAAAGACGATAAACCTGCAATATGCCATGAAGCTGTGGGAAGTTCTCACATAATGATCAAGTATAAGTACCCTGCTATGGGGCGAAATAATTCAAAAAGTTGCCTTTGTTCAGTAAAGTTTGTTGAAAAAACGTGCTGCCTCCGTCTGTCACCACAGACCGTTATGCTGCTTCATTGGGTATACCTCTTTAAGAGTAGAGACGCGGTAGGGATTTCAAAAAACGTATATAGCTATTATGCACCCAGATGCCTCAGATTTATACAGAGGAGTTTTCAGTTAGATTACATACAAATCTGACGGACAAAAATAATCATGGCGTTCTCCACCGAACTTCGAATGTAGGGAGGTATTCAGTGTACGGTGCTTCTACAGGAAAATATCTCCATACTGTACATATGACACCTGACAGAGCTTGTATGGAGGATGTGCAGCCCAATAGCGAGAAGCCATACTGCCTCCGAGCACTCCATACAGCATCCAATGAAGCATGTCACTGTTAGAGGCAAATCTATGGCAGCCCTATTACAGCTCATTAGAAAATGCTGCCGTAACATGAACATGTGCATGAACTCTTCCAAAAAATGAATCTGCCTTATAATGAACTCAAGGAGGTGGTCTACTGCTGGCCTCTGTTATCTGCTTGCTGTTCAAGGGCTTCCCAAGGGCCTCCACAACTACTATGTTGGTGGTCCACCACACAAATATCAACTGCTCATTGTACTTCACTATTACAGTAGATACGATTCTGTAGGTCTTGTCAGCCCATTCTAACAGTTTTAGTCACAGGATTAAAGCTGCAGTATACGAGTCCCCAATGAAATGCTTTTAACCTTTTGGCTAAGAGCTACTAGAGGCACAGTAAGTGTTAGGCTGGGTGCACATATATCCGGTGTGTCCAGCCTGTAGTTATATATCTGGGGGGGATAATACTGATGAACTACGTACATCTGTAGAGGAAAGGTGGTCCCTCATCTTTTTTTTTTTATTATTCTGTCTTGTAAATTATGTTTCTGTCTTTAATAGGGTCCGGTGACTGCAAGTGGCTCCCCAGGACGTCGATGGAGTTTGGCACTATTGCAACCTAGAATAAGTAGCAATCAGTTGATGTCACTACTGCGATTGAGAGAGACCGAAGTCACAACCAGAGTTGAAGATAGATATTCTGTGTGACTTTCACGTCTTTCAAAAGCCACTTGCGGAATCCTCGGCCCGTGTTGGGAGTACCATTCTTAGCAGGTTGTACAAACGATTCCTGTTCTGTGATCCCATTAAAGGTTTGTTTGCGGCAAGAAAATGTGGAATGGGAGGGAATGTTCTTCAGCTTTGAGAAGACCTACTCATGCAGCCTACAGACTTTTGGAAGAAGTCATGACTCCCACAAGTGGTGACAGAGTCTCTAGAGTCACCAACTCGGAGCCCCACACCCTATGTGATGCTGACCACATCACCTTTCTCAGCAAAGGTCTTCCAGTCATCCCCGACTCTACTACACACCGCCCAATGTCCGCAGCCTGAAATAGCTTGGCAGATCAAGAACACTGCATGCTGCATTTTTTTATCCAGCGCTGGATGACATCCCGTGTCCCAACTGAGGCGCCGGCTGCTATAAGCGTTCTGATAGCACACAGTGGGGTCACTTCTGGCATCAGTCTTCTTCTATCATTCTGTACCTCGCTAGAGGGGATCTATGCTGGACTGCAAGACATATGGGAACCCAGGATAAGTAAGGTTGCTTTGAAATGGGAAGTAAATCCTGCTGAATTTCTGCAGCGGAATTTGCAATGAAAAATCTGCATTATTTACAGTACAAACCAGGTGGATGAGATTTAAAGAATCTCATGTAGGAAAATTCTGTGCAGAATCTGCAGCGTATTTGAAATCCACCGCAGATTCTGAATCCGAATTTATGTGGTGGATTTTTATAACAGATTTGAACCTTTTTGTAATTCAAAAGTTGAAACCTGGGGCAAATCTACACCAAAATTGAAGGCAAAATCCGTACCATTTAGGACGGCCGCACACGGGCATAAGCGCATATACACTTTGTCCACTGTACATTTGCTGTGGTATATCTGTTTTGGAAAGTCGGCAGTGATTGCACCTTGTATGACGACACCCTAAAGTATACACGATCAGCAGCCATAGGTATTATTGAGAACAATAATCTGGATCTGTCCAACAATCCAGCAGCCTCTCACCTCCACCTTTAGGCCGCTTTCACACGGGCGATGTAATATCGCTGCAATCTGTGTTATATACAATATCACTGCATTTTCTCACGGTAATAACGCGATTTTGTGTCGCTCATTTGTCAGGATTTTTTGCAGATGGAGGGGGGCTTGCAATGTAAGCCCTACCCTGAAAATAAGCCCTGGCTGCATTAAAAAAAAAACATTACCTAACAGGCGCTGTCAGCTCCCCGTATTTCTTCCCTGAAGCTCTGGCAGACTTGCTTGAAGTTCTCCGGCAGAGCTTCCTGTTTAGGAGTTTGAAAATCCCCGTCTCCAGAAAGCTCTGCCTCTGATTGGTTCTCGAGCACTGCGGCTCAGCCAATCAGAGCCAGCGCTCGATGAACCAATTTTTTTTTGGATGAATGAACTGAATGGCTGTGATTGGTTCATTGAGTGCTGGCTCTGATTGGCTGATTCAAACTACTGACCAGGAAGCTCTGCAGGAGAACTTCAAACAAGTGCCGGGGAGCTTTGGGAGAAGAGCGGCGGAACGGACAGCTCCTGTTAGGTGATGTATTTTTTTATTTTTTTATTTTTAATGCAGCTAGGGCTTATTTTAGGGCTTTTACAATAGGACCTCCCACTGTAAAAGTTGCATCGCACCACGTTTTTGTGTGATGTGATGCAACACATAGGAAGCCTCCATAGGAAAACAGGGCCTACAAAAAAAAACGCAAATCGCAGCTGTATAAAGCATGCTGCGATTTTGTATTCTGGCAATGTTGCAGGCTACGAAACATTACTCATTTAAAAAGAATCCATTTAAAACCATGGGCTTTTCATACATGTGTTTAGTGGCACTGTCGCATTGCTACAAAATTGCGCAATTTTGTAGCCCATGTGAAAGCAGCCTTAATCTCAGATTCCATTGTTATCGGCACAATAAAATACAGTTCCATCCTTTTACTGAACACGGTTCCTATTTTTATTGATAAATGTTGCTAAAAGTGTTCTTCCTGTGTAAATACATAATAGCAACAGTTTATACAACATTGCACCATAGAAAGTGATAATATTAGTAATCTAGTAGTCAGCCTTATTTAGCATGTAACAGTTGCAGATCACAGCCAGGCTTGTACAGTCATATACTACATGTAACCAGACTACTGTATATACATACCCATAGTCGGCACTATTTGCAGGGTTTACAAGTCAGTGCGTTGATAGACGCGCAGAACAAGCCAATGCCTGATTGGCTCTATATAAATGCATCATTTTCTATTCACACAATTATTCAAGCAGCTGTTCTAAAGCTTGGAAACTGAATAGTTCAACAAAATAAAGACTGGGAAAAAATATCCATAAATAGCTTATTCAAACTTTGAATGTTTTCCCTTCTGTAAATAGATACGGTACACAGATATGATTATCGCACACAAGCAGTAATGTCTGTGTCAGTCTAACATCAAACTGCTAGAACTGATCTAATCAGGATTCTCTTCTAAAAGCTTCATCCTACTTTCTTATGAGATTTCAACTACCAAATGGCTTTCCGATAGTTCTGCTGGTGGACTACTCCCCCTGGTGGTCGCTGGGTATTACAACTAATTGAATCAGGAACATGAGCATAACTTTTTTTTTTTAATTAATGAAGTTTTTGTAAACAGCTTTAATGACATTTAGGAATTACCAACTATTATTAAATATTCATTTTTTTTAATAATTACTGCTAATGCTAAAATGTTTTTTTTTTTGTTAATTCTACCAAAATGAAATAATTGCATGTTTGAAACAAATTTAATTGGGTAGCAGAATTATCACAATACTTCCTTTAGAATATAGAAACATTTGATTAAGTAACTGGCTCGGTGATAGGAAGCAGAGGGTGGTTATAAATGGTATATACTCTGAGTGGGTCACTGTTACTAGAGGGTTACCACAGGGGTCGGTACTGGGGCTATTCTTTTTAATACATTTATTAATGACCTGGTAGAGGGATTGTGTATTAAAATAGCAATATTTTTTTAGATGATATAATACTATATAAGGAAATTAACACAAGAGAGGACAGGATACGGCTGCAAATGGATCTGGGTAAGTTGGGAGCAGAAAAGTGTTAGGTTCTGCACATGGGCAGCGGGAATGCATGTCACCATTACACACTAAATGGGAAGCCACTAGGAACACTGACATGAAGAAGGACTTGGGGATTTTAGTTAACTGTAAGCTTAAATAGAGCAACAAGTGTCAGGCAGCTGCTACCAAGGCAAATAGGATCATGAGGTGCATCAAGGGAGCACATGATGAAAACATTGTTCTTCCTCTTTACAAGTCACTGGTCAGACCACACATGGAATATTGTGTACAGTTTTGGGCAGCAGGACTCAAAAAGGCCATATCAGAGGTAGAACAGGTACAAGGTCGGGCAACTAAAGTAATAAATGGAATGGGCGGACTACAATACCCAAAGAGGTTATCAAAATTGTGATTATTTAGTTTAGAAAAAAGGTGGCTGAGGGGCGACCTAATAACTATGTATAAATATATCAGGAGACAATACAGAGATCTCTTCCATCATCTGTTTATACCCCAGACTGTGATTGTAAAGGCCCATTTAGACACAACGATTATCGCCACTCAAAAGCACTGTTCGATCATCGCTCATTTCTATCCAATTAAAAATTAGCGATGAGCCTTATCAGCACTGCACGCTGATATCTTAACGGCCGGTGCTGATAGCATTCTTTCAGTTGGGATACCAGCTGAAAGCGCCGAGAACAATGCAGCTGTTTGCATATTCAAAACAGCTGCATTGTTCTCCAAGCTATCGCGACAGTATCTCGCTCCACCTGCATAACTCTTAAATAGCTAATTAGCTACTTAGAGTTATGCAAAGATGATCGCTCAAAACTGTCACTCAAACTGTCATTTGAGCGATTTTTGAGCAATCATCGCTTTGTGTAAATGGGCCTTAACAAGGGGGCATCCTCTACGTCTAGAGGAAAGAAGGTTTCTACATCAACATAGAAGTGGGTTCTTTACTGTAAGAGCAGTGAGACTGTGGAACTCTTTGCTTGAGGACGTGGTGATGGTGAACTCGATAAATGAGTACAAGAGTGTGCTGGATGTCTTTCTTGAGCGTTACATGTTACATGTTATAGTCACTAATTACTTCAAAAGGCTCAGTGATCCAGGGATTATTCTGATTGCCAGATTGGAGTCAGGAAGGATTTTTTTTCCCCTATAGGAGGAAAATTGGTTTCTACCTCATTGGGGTTTTTCACCCTTTTCTGGATCAACATTGAGGGGAAATCGGCTAAACTGGATGGACATATGTGTATTTTCGGGCTAACATACTATGATTAGGACTCTTCTATTTTCTTTCTGCTATATTTGGTGTGCAGGGTATTTTGTACATTGAGAATCACTTAATATCTTTCATTAACTAAAGCAGTATATACAGTAGCTTTAATTCACGGCTTCCTGGAACCATTTAAGCTTACAGTCTATAATTTCTTACCATGTTCTTGCATTATCCCTTTCTTTGCCTAATTTGACAGGAAACTGTAAAGTCTAAAGGAAATCCAACAACAATGTAAAAAAAAAGAGCAACTGCATACAGGCAGACAATGAGCCTAACCGATCCCAGAATGGGTTAATATATCAGGACAAGATTCAGTTTGGCACCATGTCCCCATCTAAAACTCTCCACCTCCCACCAATTAATGTAATGTAACTTTTTTGTGCAGGTCTATTTAACATAGCCATAACCCGGATAGAAGTGAGTGTGTATATTTATATTATATATCAGTGAGTTTACTTCATTATCGCAACATAAAGTGAATGATGGACCAGCAGGCAAGAGATGTATGTAGCATCATAGCATCAGGGTAGTGACAGACCCACTACAGCGAGAAATGAGATTGCCACAGCACCAAACACACAAGTGGGGCAGACGTGTTCATGTGTGACTACGCTTATCTGACTACTTATCTTTTGACGAAAAACGCTTAAGGGCTCCCATAGAGTCCTATGAAAGCTCAAAAAAGTGGGAGGGGTAGGGAGTTTACCTGCGTCCAGTGCTTAGAAAAATAGACAGCTGGCTCTATTGAAGCTTTAGCAGCTATTAAAGGGATTTCTGCCGACTGATGGAATTCCGCGCCGCAGAGTATTTGTCACATAGTACACCCATGTGAATGGAAGAACAAACGCTAATTAATTGTGGGACATAGGGCTTATTCAGACAGGCGTATATCGATCGGGTTTTCACACCCGGCCGATATATGCTGTCCCTCACTGCAAGGGGAGGAGGTGTGCCTGGCCGGGAGCAGTGCAGTGAGCTCCCGCCCCCTCTCTGCCCCTTGCCACTGCTTGCAATGGGAGGGCGGGACAGGGGCAGAGCTAAGCTCTGCTGTGTCCCGCCCACTCCCATTGCTGGCTATGGCCGAGGGCAGGGAAGGGGGAGGAGCTTAGCTCTGCCCCCATCCCGCCCACTCCCATTGCAAATTGCTCGGAGTAGAGGAGAGAGTCAGAGAGTCGTTAAGAGGGAGGGAAGGGTGGAACTGCTTGGATGGAAGCGTATATCATCCGGCCGATATACGCACATGTAAATAAGCCCTTAGGACGCTCTCTCTAAATAATTTTAGGGCTTTTTAAATAATTTCCAACATGGCGCTTTGCCGTGATTTTACTTTCTCGTTCGGCCACAGCTCTTGACAGGACTTGAAAATCGCTGCGCTAAAAAGCGCCATCCAGCACCGCGATCAAATGCATGTCTGCGAGGCCCCATTAATTTCCATGGGAGCATTATATTGGGATTAAGGTGGCGCTCAAACGTTGTAAATTGCGCCTGCGTGAGAAAGGCCCTAATAGCACCTATTCTACCTCAATGCGATTTTCGGTCGTGATGCAGTCGTCGTAGAACCACAGTGTTCGTGTGAATGAGGCCATATGGTATAGTAACATTGCAGACAAAATCCGCTGAAGGCCTCAATCACACACATGGATTTTGCTGCTAAAATTCCACAATATTTAAAGCACAAACCTTGTGGAGGACAAGATCTCCTTCATATGGCGCGTAAGATTTCGATACCTAATTTGCAGCATTTTTTTAAAATGCGTGTTCTAAACCTGCAGCCGGCCTATTTATGCTGCACATTTCAACTCTTGAAATATAAAGCTCAGAATCCAAAGCACAGCCACAAAAAAATAGATTGTCAATAGTTGATCAGGAGGAGTCCACTGCTCAGGATTCCAGCTGTTCACAGGGGCAGTGTGCTTGTACACGGAGCTGATTTCTGCAGAAGGCAGACAGCTCTGTTCTCCCTGTAGTGGCTAGCCTTGGTATCACAGGCAAAGATCCCATTGAAGTGTATGTGGACACAGCTTGCAGCACCAGTTTTTGTCGCCGCCTAATAACTGCGTATATACAAGTGTGGTTTTGTATTTTATTGTGCCGTTTGGTAACATAGATCAGCAGACCTGTCATTAGAATATGCCGCCCTTAGGGTGCATTCAGACGACCATATATCGGCTGGGTTTTCACGCCCCCGCCGATATATGTCGTCTCTCTCTGCGGGGGGGGGGGGAGGCTGGAAAAGCTGGGAGCAGTGCTCTGAGCTCCCACCCCCTCTCTGCCTCCTCTCCACCCTCTCTGCACTATTTGCAATGGGGAGAGGCGCAAAACACTACAGAAGGGCTGAAATGCGTCCGTTAATACGCTGTCTATTCACAGATTAAAAATATGCTCTAGTCAGTGAGAATGAGCCCTTAAAGAGAACACCGAGCTTTGATAACAGATCCGCTTCAACAGTTACGGTATAGAAACAGTATTTTCTGTAAATACCTGATAGATGCGGTTCTACCGTGAGAATTCTCACCTATGAGGAGCACGCGGTCACGGCATTCACAGTGATATCTTCATTGATGTCTATGGGGGTTGCAGAAGAAGCTGAGCAGTGGATAAGTATAGGCCTGTAGCAGTGTATAGGCACCATATTAAGGACCTGAGAGGGGTGGTCCTGATGGGCATACTAGAGCACATGCATGTTCATGATGGGTCAGACAGACAAACAGCACCTGATGCGGACTGGCACCTTCCATGCATTACGTAGATTAACATTAACTTGAATGGCCATATTGTAACACTAGATGGAGTTGATTAAAGTCAAGCCTTTAAGCCCGAACTCTTAGGCCTCTTTCACATGACCGTATGCGCTTTCTAATAGGCCACATCACACCTGTTCTATTTTTATGCGCAAGGTCTCTGTTGAAGTCTATGAGAGGCGCACGCAATACTCACACTGATGCGCGATTCTGTAAAGGAAAGAACACATCTGAAACTCTAAATAGCCATTTAAATCAGGGCGTGCCTCCTGTGTGCAAATGAAATGCATGCAAAACATACAGAAAATATGCCGTATGTGTGCGCAAAAAAGTTGCATACATAGCGCAAATACATTGTGCTGAGGCATGCGCAAAAGCTCATACGCCCGTGTGAATGGGGCCCTTAAATGGATACAAAATACGCCTGTGTGAATGAGTCCATAGAGATGGAAGAACAGCTCTGGCAGTGACTTAGAGCATCTTCAGATGAGCGTATACGCAATTCACACCAAAAATTTGCGCAGTGAACTAGGTAGCTTTGAACGTATCAGGGGAAAGAACTCTACTTTTTGCGCACACAGGGCCTGTACACATACATACGCAACCCCCCCCGCCCTGATTTGAAAGGCAATGTAGCCTAATAAGGTCCTGATGTGTCCAGCGTATTGTGCATTTGTGGGTATATTTGCACACCCATATTTGCACTCCCATAGACTTCTGTGCAAAGACTTAAAAAGCTCCTATTTTTTTGTGCGCAACTGAAATGCACACAACCAAATCAACATCAATGGGTCCTATTCTCCGCAGAGAATATTCTACAAGCGCCAATTCATCACGGACTTAAAATACACCCGTGTGAATGAGTCCATAGTAATGGAAGTAAGTCACTGCCAAACAGCAACTTATCTCCCAAGACCAAAAGTAGTTGAAACCCAACTATCGAATCGTCTTCTCGCTGATATGTGGGAAGAGTCTGGCCGCGGCCATACACATCAGATAATCGGTCGGGTCCCGTTGATCTATACCTAATGTGGCTGGCCCTACTAATATAGTGCCATCTGTGCTCTATAGAAGGCTTCTAGCACCGAGCCCTGCAAGCATCTGCTCCCATCATCTCCATGCACTGCATTTCAAAGACTAATCTATGGGAATGATAATCAGCATAGCATTACATTAAGTAGCCATTTTACAGTATATCTTCCAATCTGCCAGGGTCAACAGGTTCTAATAACAGATGAAACTACCAGTCGTGGCTCTCCATCCTGCACTTTAAAATATACATTGTTTTGCTAATGTAGCCATTTACCAAGGATTTCAGTGGCTTGATAAATTAATCTTTCCCATTCTTTTCATGATGTAGCTCTCCTGAGATAGTTGTTGATAAATGCATATCTAATAAATATGCAGTCTCCTAACCACTTTGCAAAATAACTGCTGCTTCCTTCTTTAGAATTAATGGGGAGGAGGCCTGTGATTAATTCCTTGCTTTGTGAATTCTAAAGAGGACGGAGAAGGGAATAAAAAAAGAACATTGGAAAAAAAAAAAAATTAAAAAGCAAGACGGATAATATAGCTTAAAACCCTCTCGTTGGCAACGCACGAAAAAAATTTTTTTTTTTTGAAGAAGTGACAGCTCCGTTATCGTGATAAACAACATTTTTTTACATTTTTTTTTTTTTTTCGGCTTTTCATTGTCGATTTCTCATGGCGGAAGTTTCCTAGGCAGAAAGTTTCTTCCAGTTCTGCAGGAGTTAAAGCCACAACGCGCAGTAAGATATGCCTGCTGGTTGGGAATTCTCTGAAGGTAAGCCAACTCCTGCAGTGTCTAACTGCCAATAAAACCACATGTCCTATTACAAAAGCATATAAAAGCCCAGGGATGTATTGTAATTAAACAAATTGTCTGGGCTAATCCTGCCGAATCTTTCTACTTCCCACAAAACAAGAAGAAAAAAAAAAAAAAGACAAAAATCCCTTAAACCTTCAACTTGTTATTATATAAGGAAATAGACCAGAAACTAATATTTTTGGGATTGTATCCGCAGCACCGTAAGATTTTTTCCCTGCTAAGCACATTATTTCCGTCATAGCTTACCCAGAATGTATGAACATCTGTGGCGCTCGCATTTCCAACTTGTTATTCCTTTTTTTTTTTTTTTTTTTCAGACGTCCTGGTTATTAGCACCAGGCATAAAAGGATGTTTTCAAAGTGAAAATGTGTATTACGTGTTTAATAAGACCCCCACCTACATTACAGAACATATGTTATATTCACTCGGCTCGGAGCAGCGCAGGTCCCTTCCTCTCGCAGACGGACAATTCGACTAATAGGAAGAGTGTGTGTTGGTTTCTGGGGTAACAAGATGGTTATTTGTGACCAATGGGAATCTAATGAATTGCGCCAAAAATGGATCGGATATTTTTCATCGCTCTGTTGCTAGATATGTTGTATTTAAAGAGACCCCGTCATTTGTTAGAGGTACGCTTTCTAATTAGAGAACATATAGAGCAGGTTTATAATGTATGTACAAATTACAAGATCTGGAACGCAGTAGACTAATTAGCCATATCAATTGAGCGTCTTTGTTTGCCGCGCGCAGATGAACATGCCTGGCAGGCGCAAAATGTGCGGTAAAATAAGCTGATGCGAGCGCACAAAATCACAGTTGGTTCTGCAAATATGCAGCGTTCAGGTGCACGCTAATATGCATACGCTCATGTGAACGGGGTCTACGGCCTCATTCACATGACCGGTCTGTGTGATGCCGGCAGAGACCGCGTATGGAAGTGAGTGCACTATGCATAACCACTAGAGATGAGTGAGCATACTCGCTAAGGGCAATTACTCGATCAAGCATTGCCCTTAGCGAGTACCTGCCCGCTCGCAAGAAAAGATTCGGCTGCCGGCGGCGGGCAAGGAGCGGCGGGGGAGAGCGGGTAGGACCAAAGGGGAGATCTCTCTCTCCCTCTCTCCCCTCCTCCCCGCTCCCCCCCGCTCACTGACGCAACTCACCTGTCACCCACACCGACAGCCGAACCTTTTCTTCCGAGCGGGCAGGTACTCGCTAATAACTATACTCGCTTGAGCAATTGTCCTTAGCGAGTATGCTCGCTCATCTCTAATAACCACATATCTTAGGCGAAGTGTGACTCTGTCTCTTTTTTTTTTTTTAAATCACCCGCTCTGTTTCATAGTGAGGTTATGTATGAACCGCTGCCCGTACGCAATGTATTGCATATGGACAGCGTTTGCATGCACGACCTTACAAAATTATAGGGCTCACGTTGAGTGATATGCTGAGAAAGAGAGCAGGCTGCGATCTATTCCTCGTGCGTATCGACTCAGAGGTTTACACACCAATGTGAACAGATCAATGGACGTCCATTTACTTTCATTAACAGCACTCACCACGTGTCATGTGGCCGTAATAATCACGGTCGTGTGAATGAGCCCTAAGGCTAATTTCACACGGTCGAGTGGGATATTGGGCCGTGAAACTTGGCCCTATATCGCGCTCGCCAACGTGCGATGTTCCCATGGATGCAAGGCGTTTTTATGTCTTGCATCTCTTCGGGGAAGTGACGATGCTAAAAGCTGCAGCAAGGATTGTGAAGTGTTTCCCATTGATTTCAATGGGAAACCTCGTATTGCACTTGTGTCCATCAGGCATGCCATGAAATGCTTTGCTAGCCCCATTGAAAACATCTGCAGCTTGTCATTTTACGCTGCTGATTTTGACAACGGATTTCAACTTTTGAAATGTAAAGGTTGAAACCCACGATAAACCCACAAACTCTCGCTCTCCGCCGCCCTTCTCTATTAACTTAGCATAGCGGCCGTTCAATACTGAACGGCTGCTCTTTACACTGAATGATCAGCGATCAGGATATTATGCAGCATAAACGATGGACAATGAGCAGATCGCTGATCGCTCACTGTAATTAGCAGCCGTTCATTGTTAAATGGACGCTGTTAAAATGAATGGAGAGGGGCAGGGGAGTGTGAGAAGTGAAATCTCCAGCCCCCATGCAGTGAGCCAACAATATGAAGCTTAAGGCTCCATTCACACATGGCAGTTCAGTTGCAATAAAAACCATGCCAAAAAGTAAGTTTGTAGTAAAATGTGGCAAAAAACGCATGCAATTTTGCAAATGCACTTTTTGGTGCTGTTTTTATTGCAACCGAGCTGCCCCGTGTGAATGGAGCCTAACGGCAAAAACACATGGGCGTAATTCTGCATGGATGGCTTTTTTTCCTTCTCAGGCCGTTCAAACTCTGTACCATAGCGCAGGAGTTTGAAAAAAAACAGAGGAAAGATAGGTCCGGCCCTATCTTTCCTGCACATAGGTAGGGCAGCACCTGTCTTATCTCGCTTGTACTATTAACAGGCGAGAATCCCTCTAGTGAAAACAAAACCATTGAAATCAATGGTTTTGTTTCACCCCTTTATGTGGCCGTGATTATTGGCACAATGGCCGTAGAACCTAACAATATGCAGCAAGCCAGACTATAAACCAGAGGAGCTAAACTGTCCACTGCAGACTTATATGCAGCCACCCACTCAACCCAGCCCAGATTGGGGAGGAGCGACTGCATGCAATTAAATCTGCCATTGTGCCAACCTTATGGTGATTGTGCCTGCCTAGCAGCGATCACGCTTGCTCTGCACATTATCAGGAATCACATTTTTGGCTCTTTTCCAGTGAAATATGTTTTTGTGTTCCCCCTCACCTCTGATTTTAATTTACCCTAGGGCTTATTCAGACAACCGTATATGGGCCAGGTATTCACGCGGGACGATATACGGCGTCTCTCTCTGCAGAGGGAGGAGGCTGGAAGAGCCGGGAGCAGTGCTCTGAGCTCCCACCCCCTCTCTGCCTCCTCTCCACCCCCTCCCCGCCCCTCTGTACTATTTGCAATGAGAGGAGGCGGGACATGGGTGGGGCAAAGTTCCAGGAATTAGCTCTGCCCCTATCCTGGCTCCCCTCATTGCAAATAGTGCAGAGGGGCGGAGAGGGGGTGGAGAGGAGGCGGAGAGGAGGCAGGAGCTCAGTTCCTGCTCCTGGCTCTTCCAGCCTCCTCCCCCTGCAGAGAGAGAGACCGTATATCGGCCGGCATGAATACGCGGCCGATATACGGTCGTCTGTATAAGCCCTTACAATGAGATAGTGTAGGTTCTGACGGACAGGGTGTGGCATTGTCGTTCGGCCCGTCAGCTTATGCGTCTTAGCCAAAATGCTAAACTAACACCCGCATTTTATTAGTGTGTATCAATATTTTCTTTATGCAGTTTGCTATAGACTTCTGGGGGAGCCCAAGATGTTAGCCAGTGCGGCCTACTGTTGAGATACAAGGCAACCCACTGCTATGTCAGTGGGAGTTGTAATCCTGTATTGTGGGACGCACCCATCTGTTGGCTCTCTTCTGTGGTATCGTTCACATTGCAGATTTAGTTGCATGCAGTCGTCCTCCCCAATCTGGGCTGGGTTGAGTGGGTGGCTGCATATAGGTCTACATTGGACAGTTTAGCTCCTCTGGTTTATAGTCCGGCTTGCTGCATATTGTTAGGTTCTACGGCCATTGCGCTGACCCTACGGCCATTGTGCTGGTCTTATGGCGTTCGTGCCAGCTTAGCAGCGATCGTGCCTGCTCTGCACTTTATCAGGTATCCTATATCTCTATGTACACTTATGCAACAAAAAAGGCTATCAATGACTGATAGGACCGCCCACCGGACTCCTAAGCCCAGAATGTTCAGAGATGTAAATGAATGAAATACAAGAATCTTTCCCCATAAAACTATATATCAATCTGTTCAGCTCCTCCAGCTCTATAACATGCTGCTCACACATTAGACTGTATTTTAATAATGCCAGGTTCCCTTTAAAAGGAATGCTCTTCATCTAATATTACACTGCTTCTATGAATCAGTCAATGCTTTCATTTACATCAATATGGAAATGATAGAGTGCATAATGAGTTATTAGCTGAGAATAGCAATAGTGCTCTTAGTAATAATTGACTATTTTCCAATCAGACGATAGAAACCATAACAAGATGGATTGAAAGCAAATGAACAAACATGTCAATGTACTTACTACTGAGGATGTGTTTACTGTAGGAATCGGTGATGAGATCTAAGCTGCACACACCATATGGTGTGAGGCGCAAAAAAACATTTGGGTACATACTAAACTAAGTTGCCAGAGGACTGGTTCACTTGTAGTTTAGGGAAATAAAAAATCTCTAAACTATCATCTCAAGGCTGATTACATGATAACTACCAGACCCAAACGACTGTGTGAGAGCAGTAATAATAATGGTGATGGCAATACTGTAATAATAGAATAGAGTTAGATAGGATTATGGATTGCAATGAGCCACGTTTGTTGTTTTATAGGTTTGTTTGCTTATTTATTTTATATGTCTTATTTATTTGTTTTATATTTCTACTGATTGCTGTTTTTTTCTGCAAAAATCTTTATATATTATTGCTACTTCCACTGGCAAAACTCATATCTATAAAAACATTACACAAAACTGGGATTATACAGCAGGTTTGACTTTCACCAAAGTGGCATTGAGAAGCAGCTTTTATGTGTCCTTCTCAATGCACTGTGGGGCACATTTACTAATACCGGTATAGAGTACCTCCCAGCGGTCTACCAGTAGGTAATGATATACTCAAGAGCTATAAAGCATATACACTGTGTACAGTGACATGTGATCCAAGCTGCACCACCTTTGAGGGATTACTATACAACTTGTCTTGAGGTCACTTTAAATGTGACCAGCCAGAAAGTTTTACCATAGATTTTTATTATGACTTTTGACTTTTGGCCTCGTAGAACGTTTGGTGGCCATTATCCACCATGCCACATTGCATTGGGTTGTACTCATTGTCCGAAGCCATGCATTCCTGTGAATCTCCTTGTACATTGAGTACCGTAGTATATTGCATTTACATTATCAATTTTTTTTTGTCTAAATATATTTGGATATGCAGACCCTTTTATGTAAAGGAGTTGTCCAGGACTTTGGGCATTATTTCTATCGATGACCTAACGCACGGGAAGCAAAAACATTGTTTTGAATTGTTCTTGCAGTGCTACAAGAACAAGCACCGCAAGACAAACATTGCAGTATGACCTATTTTTGGGCAATTCTTCTTTATGGGAGCAGAAAAAAATTGGCTTGCACTCGCATGTGAGCGTGATGTGTTTTTGCTCCCATAGGGAATAATGGCCTATTTTCACATGCATTTTTCACATACATAAAAAATTGCAAGTGCAGTGATGTGAGTCGGATGCAATATTCTCTTAAAATGGATTGCATTTGCATAAGAATCACGGCTTTACAAGTGAAATATCGGTACGAGTTTCTTGGACCGATATTGCACTGACCATTATAAATGCACCCTTAGGCTTTATTGCCACGAACGCATATACGCCGCGTTTTCACGCCCCAGCATATACAGTACCAATGTGAAGCATTGGTTTCCAATGCAGCCGTTCACACTCGCGAATATACTGCATGTAAATTCGCCGGCAGAGCTAAAAAATAGAACAAATACACGGCCGGCGCATAAACACTCAGCCAATAGATAGTTCTGGAACTATGTTTTGGCCAATATACGTTGGCAGGTCCTATAGACTCCCGTGGAAGCAGGGAAAGAGAAGGGAGGGGGGGGGAGGCATTTTTGCAGCGTTCAACGCTGCAGAAAGCTTACAGGTGCCTCTATATAGGCATTGGAAGACATCTGGAGGATTTCGGGGTGCGACATATTTTTTTCGCTAAAAACGTTGCTAATGGTCGTGTGAATGGGCGAGAAAACACTGCAGAAAAAAACCCATTCAGGCGCTTATACGAAGCAGGTGTGAGAACGTAAAAACGCTGTCGCCGTATATGCGCTTGTGGGAAAGAGACCTGATGGTTATACAAGTGGATTTCAGAACCCAAATGTGTAGCTTTGCAGTGTCCGAGGAATCCTTTGGTGGGAAGTTTATTGCTATTTTCTGCAGTATGATACACCTGTCACCGGATGGACCACCCGCAGAAAGATGACATCTGATAGAAGAAAGCCTACGCAGTTGCTGGAATTGTCAGACCCAGTAAGTAGGCATTTTGTGCCATTTTCTTGCAGCAGTGAATTCAGTCTTTTGTGCTGATGTATTCACTACTTTTCTCTTTTACTACATTTTAGGCAGGACCCAATTTTAGCAGAATCAGCCGGGAGACTCGGAAGTGGCCATGGAGGCTCTCATGCTAAACAAGTTGCCGACCCCGGGAAGACAGACATGTTTGTATAGTATAAGCTAAGCCCTGTATGGTGTCCAATATACAGTAAAGACCTGAGCTCTAGTCTTCATTTGCTATTTTGCACCAGTGAAACATTCACCTACTGATGATCACATGACCATTACTCATAGGCATAACCTTCTGTACACGGTTAAAACAAATTGCTGGCTTGTCGGAATGATCCCAGCTCTTTTGATAGTTTTGAGAAGGAGCGGCTCTGTAATTGTGAGCCCCTGTTATTCTTGGCAGGTACACATGTTTTGTGATCAGATAAACATACAGTTTAGGGCAATGAATATTAAAAAATAGCACACTCCTTTTTTCTTCTGCATTCCAGCTATGTGTGTGGTTAGAGCCATCCCTTCATCTGTAATTCTTTGCAGTCCTGTGCACTGCAGGAGCTTGGCTACCCTGAGATAACCTCCCAACTACAGTGCCCGGCTGTAAGGACTGCATAAATTAAACCATAAGATGCCTAGTGTTATTGAGCAGCTTTATGGCTGGAACAGATGTGAAGAATTGTACATAAAATTAATTTCTCCAGGAAGCCCAGGGGTAAATTAACCCCTTATCTGGAGGGAGAACACCCTTTCTGAGTTAAATGAGTAAATTAGGCTGTTCAGATGCAAAAATTTAATTGTGATGGAAATCTCTCAATATTACTGCAAAGAGTACTAAAAAGGAGTCATAAGGAACATGATAAAATTGATTCAAAGTGGAAATTTGCAGTTTTCTTTTTTTTTTTTTTATAAATCATTGCTATTTAGACCATTTTTCAACATATCAGTGAATACAGTATCCTACCAAAAGTAATTAGACAACTGATCGTTTGAAGAATGAAAAGTAGTATTTACTTATTTATGTTACTACTTAGTGGGCGTCCTTTGGCGCTAATGACATTGGATACTTTCTGTGGCATACTTTCTACTAATGTCTGATATAGGTTCATAGAATGGTAGAGTTAGAAGGAACCTCCAGGGTCATCTGGTCCAGCCCCCTGCTCAGTGCAGGATCACTAAATCATCCCAGACAGATATTTGTCCAACCTTTGTTTGAAGACTTCCATTGAAGGAGAACTCACCACCTCCTGTGGTAACCTGTTCCACTCATTGATCACCCTCACTATTTAATATGTAATTTGTCTCTCCTCTCTTTCAGTTTTACCCCATTGCTTCTAGTCTTTCCTTGTGCAGATGAAAATAGGGCTGATCCCTCTGCACTGTGACAGCCCTTCAGATATTTGTAGACAGCTATTAAGTCTCCTCTCAGCCTTTTTTTTTGCAAGCTAAACATTCCCAGATCCTTTAACCGTTCCTCATAGGACATGATTTGCAGACCGTTCACCATCTTGGTAACTCTTCTCTGAACTTGCTCCAGTTTGTCTATGTCTTTTTTAAAGTGGGGTGCCCAGAACTGGGCACAGTATTCCAGATGAGGTCTGACCAAGGAAGAGTACAGGGGGATAATTACCTCACGTGATCTAGACTCTATGCTTCTCTTAATACATCCCAGAATTGTGTTTGCCTTTTTGGCTGCTGCATCACATTGTTGACTCATGTTCAGACTATGATCTATTAGTATACCCAAGTCTTTTGCACATGTGCTGCTGCTTAACCCTATTCCTCCCCTTCTGTATGTGCTTTTTTCATTTTTTTTGCCCAGATGTAGGACTTTGCATTTCTCCTTGTTAAATACCATATACTTCAAGCCATACTTCCCTCCACTCATTCTGCAAATTTCCAGTGAATTTTCTAAAAGAAGATAGATGCTGTTCATATTTCCTGTCCCAAAGTTCCAGTTCGTCCCAAAGATGTTCAATAGGGCTCAGGTTGGGACTTTTTGCAGGCCAGTCCAGTCGTGGAACATCCATATCCTTAAGCCAACGTAAAATAGTGTTGGGTTTGTGACAAGGCGCATTGTCTTGTTGGAAGTATTGCTGACAATTTCCAGAATATTGCCACATTGCCTGCAGCACATTATTATATAGAATGTTAAGGTACTGCTTTGTATTCATGATTCTTGCCATTACGACCAATGGACCGAGACCTTGCCACATAAAACATCCGCAAACCATAACAGAATCTTCGCTGTACTTAACTGTTGGCACAACACACTCAGGCAAAAAGGTGTTCCCTAGGCCTTCTCCACACTCGTGTACGTCCAACTGATCTGCAGATGGAGTAGCATGATTTGTCCATATAATGTTCTTTCTTTGCTCAACTGTCCAATGATGACGCTCCTTGCACCATTGTAGACAGGTTGATGCATAGTACTTCACAATTGATAGCTTGTGTAGCGGCATAACCCATATATCCAATAGCATGCAGTTCCCATTACAAACTATGACTAACACCTCCAAGGGTCTGTATCTTATATAGTATGGTGTATAGGTGATTCATGGAATGCTTCTGAGCCATTCATCAAAGGTATTCATTTTTTACCAAGGGAGTGGTAAATGCCACTCATCTCAGGATATGTTGAGCCAAGAGAAAATTTAAAGGGGACCTGTCATGTCCCCACAGATCCATAAACTAGGTTATGCTGCTGTTAGGGGACATGGAAGAAAATGGGGAATGTATTTTTTTTATACTCGCCCAATCCCTGGATGCAGCAGTGTCCTCTCAAGTCCCGGCGGCACCCAAAAATCTAACTCTTTTCAGTGTCCTGTGAGTGCGCTCTTTTATACCAATCTATGGGAGAGCGTGCTTACAGGACTCTGGAAAGAGTCAGATTTTCATACCGTGAGCCAACTTCAGAGGAAAACACAGCGTGAATATAAAAAATAATCACCCAGCTCCCTGTCTCGTCCCCTAACAGCACCATAACTTACTTTATAGCCCTGTGAGGATGTGACAGGTTCCCTTTAAGGGAGGATGCATTAGTAGCCATCACCTCCGGTCATCATCTTGCCCTTTAGGGCTCTTTCACACGAACACAGTTGTGTTCGTCTGAAAGGTTACGAGTTCAATCCCCACATGGTTCAGGTAGCCGGCTCACGGTTGACTTGGGGGGTAATAAATAAATTACCTGAATTCACTGCGGAATAAGTTGGCGCTATACAGATAACAAGTCCCTTTCCTCTTTTGACGGCAATTTTCTCAGGGCGTCAAAAAACATTCATCTGAAAGATCCCATAGGAAATCATAGGTTTTTTTAGATGTGATTTTTGACTCCCCTACTCAGCATCAAAACAGTGTGCAAGAGCTCTTAATATGTGAGTGCCGCTATCAATTACACTGGTGAATATGTGGACCCATTTATTGTGCCTATGCAATGTCTAGAGCATATATGTATATTCAAATATGGGAACTGCCTCCTGCTTGCACATATATGTACGTGAACATTCTCAACCAGGTTAAAGGTACAGTGTATAAAAAACGGCCATTTGTGTATTCTGTTATAGTGTTGCATTTAGAAGCGGGGCCGTGCTTGCGAGTTATGCGGAAAGCTCCAGTATGGAGTATTGTAATTCTGCTCTGCATGTGCTGTTTTGTTATCAACAAACACTTCCTCGCACAATATCCGTTATTTCTATCATTCTAAAAACAAATACAGGACATTTAATCTCATTCTCTTTTACTGCTCCCATTCCCAAGATATTTTCTCAAATGATCCTAAAGCTTTTGTCTTTACAACCTTGCCAGATAGGCCATACATTTTATTATCCACCATGCAGAAAAGGGATTTCCAGCGTCTGCTTTAAATCTAGCGTGATTTCCACTTATATCCCATTGTTCACGATTCGGAGGCATTTTCCTTGAATGAGATGGGAAAGAGCTTCAGCTATTTGCCAACTCTGCTCAGCTACTGGTCCTTTACATGAGCACAATTCTATACAATCGGTAACCCATTATTACTACTCTAAACGCTACATCTTCTAGAATCACACATTTTTACATTACTATTTATATAATTCTTCAACATAATAATGAAAACTCTTTTAGGATCCACAAGCATCAGTGAACCTATAATATCACTAAGTAGACCTGCAGAAAGTTTTATAACTGATGCCAAGAATCAACATACAAATGAATAATTCCTTAGGAATCCCTGGCACTTGCATGAAGCCTGGTCATCTGGCATCGCTGGGGAAATCCAATGCCACAGCAATGAGTGAAAGCTATGTTAGATATCTCTTGTAGTGATGTAGGTGCATTACTAGAATGAATTATTGGAAAATCTTGATTTAAAGGGACCTGTCAACTACTTTCAGCCCTATGAGCTAAGCTTACGGGCTGAAAGTAGATGACCCGCTGAGTCCAGGGATGTAAGATTTATACTTACCTTCTCCATTGTTTTCCCAGGCACTGAGAGCTGCCGTTGAATACATCGAGTGGCGCTGCTAAGTAGTTCGCTTGGTCTAATTTTATAATAGGTGGACTACTTAGCGTGCTGCTCAGTGCATTCAGTAGAGGCTTGCAGTACTCACATTGGCAGAACGCAGGCAGGGAAGGTAAGTATGAAAACTTACATCTCTGGACTCCATGGGTCAGCTACTTTCAGCTCATAAGCTTAACTTATAGGGCTAATAGTAGGTGACAGAGTTCCTTTAAAGACTTTGGCGATTACATATCAGTCTATCTTTGTTAGCTCTATAAGCTATGGAGTTGTTTAAAACATTGGGAGGAAATTATTGAAGCACTTGTGCCAGTTTTCTGGTTAGAAAAAAGACAACTTTTGGTCTACCATGATTTTTTTGTGTAAAAAAAAAAAAGTGATATTTAAAACTTTTAAGGCTTGTGCCTCTAAATACATTTGGCACATCCTTATCCAGGTTAACACCAGTTTATGAAACACTGTCTTAAAGGGGTTGTACCAGAATTATAAGTTTCTTCCTATTTATTTTCCACATTTACATAGCGCATAATTATTATACAGTGCTGAACATCACTTGATATCCCCATTGGGGCTCACAGTCTAAAGGCCCATTTACACTGGACGAATGTCGGCCAAACGATGCCCGACACTCGTCCCCGCATATACTCGCTCCTGTGCTGTTACAGAGGAGTGAGTATTGCTGGATATCTAACAGAATGACCAACAGGGAGGTGTAAGCAGCTTAAAATCCTGAACAATGATCTTTCAGTATAAACAGCAGATGTTCAGTACTGAGCGGATGCTGCTTAAAGAGAATAGAGAGGGTCAGGGGAGAGCGAGGAGAGAAATCTCCTCCAGCCACCCTGCCTACCTGCTGGCCACTCTGTGAGCGAGCCAGCGATACTTGCTCCTGTGTAACAGCATGGGAGCGTGTATATGCAGGAACGAGTGTTAGTTATCGTTTGTCTGACATTCATCCAGTGTAAATGGGTCTTAAGTCAACCTATTATTATGTTTTTGGAGTGTGGGGGGAGGGGGAAACTGTAATGCTTGGAGGAAACCCAACATACAAACTCCATGCAAATGTTAGCCTTGATGGGATTTGAACCCAGGACCCCAATGCTACAAGGCAATATTGCAAACCACTAAACTACCATGCTATCTAGAGAAGACAGCAGACATCAATGAATATGATTACCACCATCTATATGTGATTGATCCCAATAAGAGAAGCAAAGTAGCCTTGTAAATATGATACCTTTCAGTGGCTAACAAAGGGCATGATGTTATAGGAGGCTTTCCAATCTACTTAAGGTTCTTCCTCGGGCTAAATAGAATAGATCCAAGGAAGTATATACATTGTAGTAATGCAGTAGCCTGCAGGGTGCTGGAGAACTACACAAAATAGCTTGCAGCTGGCTTGAGAACAGGCATATGAGTGCTGATTAGAAGTGACAGCCGTAGGAGTGTGGTTGGAGAAGTTTAAACCTCCAGCTACAATGCTGCTGGGAGATACTCCAGGAGAGAGAAGGAGCTCAGAAAGAGCTGAGAGGGTTGCAAGCCTAGGGTCTGGTGCGGACCAAACTACAATGCCATGAGTCTGACAGGGAAGGACGCTCCTAGACTCACACCTGGTTGGGTATGTTATCTACTATTGTGGATCAATGACGTTTTGCTGACAATTGCTGCATGTTAGAAGCAGCTAGAAAACTACTGTCTAGTTAGCGCCTTGACGGGCAAGTGTTTATTTTGTTTACTGCACTAAGTGTACATGCTGCCAGTGGATTCTGTTTTTCCCCTGGGTTTTCCTAGCTATTGCTGAAAATCAATAAACTGGTTAGACTTTGCTATGGACTGAGTGAGCAATTGTGTTTGCACCAATCCCACCCCTCCACGCAGACATTGCTGCAATATATAATACATAAAATGGCACAGACATAGTGTGATTAGTTTGCACTTAAAATAGGAGTCATTATGTACAACGTCTGACATTTAATCCCCGAAGGACTTTGCCTAAGGAATCCCAGTCTGCATACCTATAATACTCATTATGCACAACGTCTCCCTAAGTAGGTTCTAAAGCTTGCTATAACATCATGTATTTTTTTTAGCTATTAAAAGATATCATAACTACAAGATTACTTGGTTCTCTTACTAAGAAGAATCCCATTTTGCTCTCCTGGCTATCACCATACCATACTTCTTTTCTTTTTACCATATATATGACTTGATTCAAGAAGGGTGCAGTGTGAATGGTCACCCATTACACCATAAGACCCATCTGTAGGGAAAGTGTATAAAACCCCATTAGTATGGTGGTGTGGGTTTATACTATTCTACATATTATATGCAGTAAGAGTTAAAACACAGACAAGAATCACATAAATTCCAGAGATCAGTGCAGTCACTTGTTTGCTACATGATCTGGATGTCCGTTTCTACAAGCTGGCTTTGTTCCTTACCCATAGTGCATCTTAATGTAAATTCTCTATAGGCGAAATAAGAAGCCACTTGACCATTTAAGCAGATTTTATTAATGTTCATTGCGAAGAAAGAAAGAAAAGAGGACATCAAATAGCCAAATGTGCATATTTGGTGAGGAATTGAATGCATCTCTTTTACCAGTGGCTGGTTTTACAAGATGGGAAATATTACAGATGTTGCTTGCAAAGCTTTCTGTTAGCAGCCACAACATCTGGTTGAATAGCATCTCCGGCGAGTCTATTCTCCTTACACTGATTGAATTTTACTTTTACTTTCTCCTGCAGATGTTGTGCTTCAAAATGGGAAATGAAGCTGTATTTATGCTTTCAGTTGGAATTACATGAGCAATGTATACACATTGTGGATGCATCTAAATCTGTCCTATGTCAGCAGACTTGTGAGACGAATCTCATAGACTGAGAGAATTAAAACGTGGATGTAAACATTATAGATCAATATATGGAGGTTATACTTGCCTAAACCTAATTCTGGATCAGGCATGCAGCAAAGCTAACTGGTTAATTAGAGGAGGCTACAACCCTGACAGCTTGATGACTCTTAAACACTGAAGGTGGCAATAGAAATAAAGCATCCTGATTCGGCAGCATAGAGGTTTTTAGAGATTTTTTAATATAAAATTCAGCTACCCCGAAAACAAGAAATAGTCATATACTCACCTCTCCCCATTGTGCCACCGCTCCAGGTCACCCCTGCGATGTCAAGTTTACATGCTGCCACAGCCTGTTTACCGGACATCATAGGCTGCTGCAGCCAACGATAGAGCTCAGCAAGCGATCACTGAGATCTGCCGTTGACTGCAGTAGCCAATGACTTTTTTATTGGCGGGTCTGCAGCTGAATTTTATATAAAAGAAAGATCTCGGAAAACCCATTTAAGATAAATGTTCACCACTGCTCGACATGGATGTTATTTCATTAGAGCAGAAGGGATAGCTAGCTGTCAAACACTGGGGCAAATAAAAGAACTGGACAGGAAAAAAAACATGCATTAGATTTGTTTTTTTTACCTCCAGTGCAGCCTTCAGCCAAGAGTCATTGGCCATGCAGTTTTGGGAGTAAGACCAGAGTCACATGACCATTATGCAAGTTGAACTGAAAAATCTGTGGGTCTGCCTGGGCATCCATATGCTGTCCCATCTGCATGAACATGCAACAATTTTTTTTCACCATTTGCAAATATGAAAAGTTGCTTGTGTGCATAGCCTTATAGGCTATAGTGTGGCTATGCGCCGTATATGGAAACCACAGCAATACGAATAAGCTCTTAAATTGTTGTAGTTCACATTCATATCTACTTTATTATAAGGTTATGAGCAATGCCTCCACATTTGGCTGTAACACGTGTATTTTATTGGATGCATGAAAAGGTTAAAACACAATATTGTATTGGTGGCGGCATAAGTAAGGCAGGTGGAGTACATCCGGGGTTGCCATAAGGATAGTGTAATTGAAGGGTTAGAATAAGGCTTCAATCATGTACCTACATGTCCCATAGGCTACATATACAGTGCTAAGTCCATGCTGGAAGGGGCGTAGACTTTGAGGTTCAAGCAATGAGTTAAGTGGCTGATCCGGAGGACATTACGGTGTCCAATCAGTCCGTAAAAAGCAGGAAGCATGATCCAGGGTCCGGTCATAGTATTAATTCTGTGGGACAGATGGCTACCAGCGCCAGTCAAGCTGTAGAGTTGAGCACACAAGAATGCCGAAGTGAACCTGAGCTGATTGCCACCACCTGAAAAGCTTTGTAACCCTTAGGGTGAATTCAGACGACCGTATACGGGCTGGGTTTTTATGTCCAGCCGATATACGCTGTCCTTGTCTGCAGGGGGAGGAGGCTGGAAGAGCCGGGAGCAGTGCTCTGAGCTCCCGTCCCCTCTCTGCCTCCTCTCCAGCCCCCTGCACTATTTTCAATGAGGAGAGGCAGGACTGGGGCGGAGACAATTCGGGAAACTTAGCCCTGCCCATGTTCCGCCTCCTCTCATTGCAAATAGTGCAGAGGGGCGGAGAGGAGGCAGAGAGGGGGCAGGAGCTCAGATCACTGCTCCCGGCTCTTCCAGCCTCCTCCCCCTGCAGAGAGAGACGCCGTATATCGGCTGGCGTGAAAACCCGGCTGATATACCGTCGTCTGAATGCGCCCTTAAACTAAAGTTGTTATTAAGTTTGCACAGTTGCTGGAATACAAGCAGCAATGAAAAAGATGGACTCTCAAGCTTCCTACCTCCCGCTCATGACCGTTGCAGTTGAATCTGGGGAAGTCTCCGGCTCTATTACACTATTATGTGCTAGCTATGAGGAATGTGATTCCGAGTTACACACTTCTAATACACATTATTCCTATTCTAGAAGGTTCCCGTAAACTCAATCCACATAAATGGTGAGTTTACTCCAGACAGGGCTAAATCCAATCCTTCTTACTATTTGCTTGTTATGTTGTATTATATTTTACAATATGACTCTACTTTTTAATTACACAATAGCAATTTATTTAGTGAATGTTAGACATGAAATTCTATGTTGAGTATATCCAGAATTGCCCGTAAGAGTATACCTTAAAGAAATAGACATCTTGTATATAATATTCACATGTGTAGTTAAGTAATTGGTTCGGCACATAGAGAGCCAGGGGCCTATCAGCATTTAGGTCCTGACCTGCAGTGCATGAACCTGTCTGTAATATGCCAGGTGTGTGCCCGTAGGCTATGGCGCTGACATGCCACTTTCTGCCTGCAGCACTTTTCCAAGCTCAATTAGAATTTTAACTGTTTCATTTATTGTTAAGATTACAAAGTAGGATATAAAAAATGTTCAGTATTTGGCGTAAGGAATATCACACCATATGATTGATAATTGTCATTCAGCAAATTACCTCATCTAAGCATTAAAGTGACTCTTCACCTTTTATGTCCTTTATCCATGACATCAAAGTGAGTCTTCACTTCCATCATGTCGTTTATAAGTCCAAAATGATGTGGAGGTTAATTTCTTAGTGCGTCTTTATAGAAGTCCGAGTTCCATTTTCCTGATATAGAACTCCTAATCCGTTGCGGTCACCACTTGAGAGACCTTATTGCGTATTATATTTAATGTACGCTGAACCATCACTACATTGGTAACACTTACTCAACGACGGGTGTTCCACCATTTAGAGTGCTCGTGGCTTTTAGATGTTGGGGAAACACATTCCACAAGGTAGCAAGCATTCTCCATACTAAACTTGACCCATGCCTATTGCAGCAAATTAGTTGGCACACATTTTGCAGACCTTAAAGCTCTTTCTGGCAAACCTCAAGCATATTCAATGGGGTTAGACTCCAGTGAGTTTGGGGGCAAGGGCAGAGTGGAAAATTCATTGATGTGTTCCTCCAATCACTTCCTAGTGATCTGAGCTCAATGACATGGAGCGTTGTCTTGTTGAAAGATCATACTGTGATTGGGGAAGACTTCCTGAAGATATGGATATAGATGGTCAGGTAACAGGTCCATGTAGTGTTGACCATTTAAGGATTGTGATGGTCAAAGATCCTAGGCTACGCCAGGAAAATGCTCCACAGGCCATGTCACCGCCTGTTGTGACCAGTTGTGGACCTGACAGTCCATATGGTTCAGCGGGAAACAGGACTCCTCACTCCAGATGACCTTCTGCCATGTGTCCAAGGTTTATTGATATCTTCCTGGGCCTGGGCCAGAGCAAAGAGTTGTTTATGATGAGTAATGAGAGGCAGCCTTGTCAGTCTTTGGCTACTGAACCCCAATCAAGTCAAAGTACATTGTGTAGTCATTGTGAAATTTTGTCTATCCTCCCCACTGTTGTACTGCTGAGTCAGTTCATCCACTGTGGCTTGCGATTGCTGAGATATCAGACAACTCAACCAATGCTTGCCTCTAGGATTGACCACGCTAAGCCTGCCGCTGTGTGATCTTCAGTTGGATGTCTATCCATGGTTCAACCAGTCTTGGTACACTCTTGACACCATGGTTTAGGAGCAACCAACAAGTGTGACTGTTTCAGAAATACCGAAAAGAATGTGAAAAGAACTGGTATGGAGGCGCAACACTCTAAGCTACTAGAAGATGTAGATCAAAGTCCAATGTGTGATGGTGAAAGCACTTCTTTTTTATTATTTTTTCAGAAATTAAAAACCAGCAATGGAATACGCGTTTCGGGGAAGAACCCCTTCGTCCTGCACACAGGACCTCCGACACATTCTATACATCTTTGGAATCGTGTCACCCCTAGGCATCCTGTTGTCCTATCCAGCCGAACTGACGAAGGGGTTCTTCCCCGAAACGCGTATTCCATTGCTGGTTTTTAATTTCTGAAAAAATAATAAAAAAGAAGTGCTTTCACCATCACACATTGGACTTTGATCTACATCTTCTAGTAGCTTAGAGTGTTGCGCCTCCATACCAGTTCTTTTCACATTCTTTTTGCTACACTTACGCCCACACTGGTGGAGCGTCATCTGGTTGGCAGCACCTCCACCATTCAAAATACTCAATCATTGAAAACTCTTTGTACTCCATAAATATTCCACTACCCTCACTGGGTCTTGCTCCACCCTCCTTTTTCATTTGTTTCAGAAATACTGCCACCACACCTGAGAGCACCAACAATCTGCTGGCGGTTAAAGTCACTCAAGTCACCAAGTGTACCTCCTGGATTTTGCACAAAGAAAATGGAGAGCATTTTGGTGGGTAAAATCTGCTTTAAAAATCCGCAGCTACAGCTGCGGATTTGTTGTATATTTTGCTGGGGAGTATCTCTGAATTTTCGACGTGGAAAATCTGCTACTTCAATCTCACTTTAAATCCACAGCAACAGTTGCGGATTTGATGGTGATTTTGGTGGATGCAGCAGATTTTGCTGAGGATTTCGGCTTCTCCATTGAAATCTATTGCAAAATTGACAGGAAAATAGAGCATGCTGCGTATTGTTTTGCTCAAGCGAAATTTGCATGCAAAATACTTTTATATGAATGAATGGATTCTATTCACTGCGTAATGTGCATGCAAATTTTGCTATCATCAAAATTTGCGCAAATACGTGACAAAAAAGTAGCAGTATCAGCAACACTCACCAATAACCAAATATGGCAGAGCGGTTAGTAATGCACGCAAGAGGAAGGATCCGATCCCAATCCTTGATCACGGTCCATACACGGGAAGAATATGACAGCATAAAAGGTGCAAACTCATCCCATCAGGGACTACTTTATTTTCCAACAGACCAGCAGTGGTCGAAACGTTGCTGCTGGTCTGTTAAAGAATACAGTGGTCCCAGATGGGATGAGTTTACCCCTTTTATGCTGTCAGATATTCTGGGATGCGCAAATACGTGACTCAGGCCTTAGGGCTCCTCCACATGGGTGTATGTACACGTGTAAAATGTACGCCCATAATACTCGGACAATAGAACCCACTTATGTCAGTGCTTAGTACACATTTTCCACTTTTGCACAACAATTTCTTGCGCACACAAAAAATAAAACCTGCCCTATTTTTGTGTGCATTGGCACACCAATGGTCCGCATAAATTTCTATGACCAGGGCACAAATGCACGCGCAATACGCAAACGGATGTGTGAAACACTGCATAATTCTATGTAAAAAAACAAACCTGGAACTTATTAGGCTAAATAGCCATTTAAATTGGTCCGTGTGCATATACGTTTTTCCGCATGACTCAGTATTACGAACAAGTCTTCTTTGCACATATCAGCATATTTTACTGTACTTTTTGCACTCCCTGGGCATATTCATTTGTGCACAGGACACGACCGCACCCCGATTTAAATGGCAATTTAGCCTAAATAGTTCCAGATGTGTGTTTTTTTTCATGGGATTTTACTGCGTATACTGTTACGCATCACACATGGATTTCCACCCCCCAAAGACTTCTATGGGGACTTATGGAGTGCAAATGCGCAGGAAAATACAGCATACTCTATTTTTTTGCACGCACAAAATCAGAAAACATGTCCGAGCCCATTGACATCAATGGGTTCCGTTCTCTACGTATTGCATGTGCAAATTTTACGTGTGTGCAAATATTCCCGTATGAAGGAGCCCTTAGGCGCTACTCTTGGCATCCAAAAAGAATGCTGCTACCTTTTCCGCTACCACTGCAGGTATACAATGAAGCTGATCGTATCCAAGTCGTAGTACAGTCTACATGGAAATCCCCTGCTGGGAGTACAAGGTAATACATTTCCTATTCTTCCAACTCCTTGAGATCCTGCCCCTATGTGTGTGTCCGTGTCCTAAATGATATAGCCTGAGCGACTTGAAAATTGCTACTTGAGAAAAGACAACCCCGTCTTGAAAAAAAAAAAGAGCCCATCGGAGTGAGATAGTGAATGAATAAAATGCACTAAAAGACTTTATTAGCTGTCAGGAGACTCCGCCATTAGACTGTTGTTTATGCCTCGTTTTGGTAAACTAACAGGATTAGAATTAGAGCAGAGAGTTAATTGCTCCGTGTGTAGATTTCTGGCAATAAAACAAATAACTGTATCACCAAGAGGCCAGTTAGTCCGTCTCCCTCCTACCTCTTGTGCACAGTAGAGTTTACAAACACCAGAAGTATAAAGTGTATGCACCGGCAACTAATAAAATGATAGATAAATGCTCTTGGAGACGTACTTTGGTGCTTTGACACACAGATCCTCATCCTGAACAAGATGTTGGTTCTATTCCCCGAAGACACACTACGGCTTTTAGAGAACGAAGTCTTTTAATGTGTGATAGCGAGCGGAGAATATTCTAAATATAGGATCTGCTGGAATTACAGAACAGCTGTCCGGTTAACCTCTGGAAATTCATCTTTTCCTCCCTCGGAACAGTTGTGGAATGCAGCTGCGCGTTGATTTTTCATCTCTTCCCTACATCTGGCTTCGTTCATATTCGCTATTGAAATATTAAGGGTTTTACCATACCCCCCCTTTCCTTATACTAGTGCAAGGGATTTAAAAGCTTTGGGCATAGGCCCAAATGCCAGTAAAGAAATCTGTGTTTGCCACTCTCCAAAAACCACTGCATATCCTCTTTATACCACATCAGTTTGGGAAGTAAAGCTCTTTCATGTCGAAGGCTTCAGACAAGCTGCTGTGGTTTAAATTCAGCTGTTTCAGCTTCCAGTACAGCAAAGGGCTAAACTGATGTTATCAGACAGCAGGAAACAACACTGTTATGTGTTCACGGTCAGGGCAGACAAACAGCCATTGATGCCATGTACTGGGGCATGGGTTTGGAGCTAATAACATTCTCTAACTAATAACTTAGGGATTCTTTGGATTTGAAGGTCAGGTTGCGTGTTGTAAAGCAAGCCCTTTCATGCGTGATGGGCAGGCAGCACAGCAAATACTTCTGGCAGCCAACACCGGTCTTGTAAGAATGGGATTTTCAATTAACACATCATTGTTTAGCAATTACTATATATGTGTGTGTATGTATATATATATATATATATATATATATATATATTATATGACCTGACAGCCAAAGATGCACAAAGACATAATAAAATGCGCTGAGCTATTCAATAAGCTCCTAATATATTTTTAAAGGGAACCTGTCACCAAGTCTGACTAAGTTATGATACTCATACAACAGGTTCCCTGGAGTCCATAGAGGTATTTACCCGGCTCCCACGATCCAATGCTGTCACCCTCGGAAGTCAACTGGTTGTGCAGATGCATAAATTTCCATTGGATGCCCCCTTGTTACAGTCACACTCCTTGGCATAGCTACATCATTAGAGAGAACATTGTATTGACCTCTGATAGAAACTATTTAAAGGGATATTCCAGTAACTAAATGTTTTTCACTTTTCCACCCTTCCACTGGAATTGAACGCGATCAAATTGAAAACGACCTTACTCAGGCCAGATCAAGTAGGAGCTGCAGTCCTCCAGTGAACTGACGTAGGAGGAAAAGGACCCCAGTGTTCTTGGGATTGGGACGCCTGTTAAGACAATCCTTTTCCATATGCCCTGTTTTAGTCGTTTCCTCTGCAGTGGCTACTGTTCATTGGGGTTTCTGAAGACAGACTTGTGTTAATCAGCTGATTGCTGGGCTAGCTTCATCTTAAAAAGGAATAATAGATCTCTTCTGTTCTGTTCTCTGTTACAGCTGGGTACCCATATTGTTCTGCCATACCTTTACATTGGCATGGGTTTTAAAAGGAACTTGTCATCGCGTTGAACATGCAATATAATCTACGGGCAGCACATGATAGATCAGGATGAGCTGAGCGGGTGTATAGTTTTGTGGGTCAAGATTCAGTATAGGTTTTAGCTTATTGATATCTCTGCTCTGCTCTTTCTATGCTTAGGAGTCCAGTAGGCGGTTCTCCTCAATGATTGACAGTTATGACCATGCATACAGAAATAAAAGGAAGGCTGCCAATCCTGATTAGGACCGCCCACTGGACTCCTTAGCACAGAAACAGCAGTTAGAAATTATACTGAATCTTTACTTGCAAAACTATATATCGGGCTGCTCAATTCATTTGGCTCTATAATATGATGTTGGTAGCATTTTGATGTTGACAAGCTCCCTTTAACCCCTTCAGTGACAGGTTTATTATTACCATGTCATGCCTCACAGGGCAGGTTTTTAAAATAAGATTCAACAATGCAATTTAATCTCGCAAGTATTTATTAAGAAATGCAACAATCACATGGCAACATTTTTTTGTAATGAAAGAATACATTATACATTAGTAACATAGTTTGTAAGGCCGAATAAGGACAATATCCATTTAGTCCAGCGTGTTTTATCCTTCTGTGTTGTTGATCCAGAGGAAGGCAAAAAAAAAAAACAAGAGCGGAAGCCAATTAGCCCTTTTGGGGGAAAAATTCCTTCCTGACTCCCTAATGGCAATCAGACTGTTCCCTGGATCAACCCCTAATAGTTCCTACCTGCCTGTATACCCGGATTAACAATTAACCTAAGATTTATATCCTGTAACATCCTTCCACTCTAGAAAGACATCAAGTCCCCTTTTAAACTCCTCTATGGATTTTGCCATCCCCACCTCCTCAGGCAGAGAGTTCCACAGTCTCACTGCCTTTACAGTAAAGAACCCCTTTCTGTGTTGGTGATGAAACCTGCTTTCCTCTAGACGTAGCGGATGCCCTCTCGTTACCGTCGCAGTCCTGGGTATAAACAGATCATGGGAGAGATGCTTGTATTGGCCCCCTCATGTATTTATATATAGTTATTTGATCGCCCCTTAGACGTCTTTTTTCTAGAGTAAATAATCCCAATATTGATAGCCTCTCTGGGTATTCCAGTCCCTTCATTCCATGTATTAGTTTAGTTGCCCTTCTTTGAACCCCCTTCAGCACTGTAACATCTTTCCTGAGCACCGGTGACCAGAACTGTACACAGTATTCCATGTGAGGCCTGACAAGTGCCTTATATAGTGGAAGAATAATGTTCTTGTCCCTCGCCCCTATACCTCTTTTAATGCACCCCAAGACTTTATTAGCTTTTGCAGCTGATGACTGGCATTGATTACTCCAGTTTAGTCTACAATCCACTAGTACACCCAGGTCTTTTTCCACCTAACTTTTCCCTAGCAGTACCCCATTTAGTGAATATTGGTGACATCCGTTACTTCTGCCCATGTACATAACCTTACATTTTTCAACATTGAACTTCATTTGCCATTTTTCTGCCCAAGCCCCCAGCTTATCTAGGTCCGTTTGTAGTCGTACATTGTCCTCCGTTGCATTAATTATATTGTATAATTGTGTGTCATCTGCAAATATTGATACTTTACTGTGCAGTCCCTCTATCAGGTCGTTGACAAATATATTAAACAGAATGGGGCCTATTACTGAACCCTGTGGCACCCTGCTAGCGACGGTGGCCCAATCAGAGTACGGACCATTTATTACCACCCTCTGCTTTCTGTCTTTGAGACAATTCTTTACCCAATTACACACGTTTCCACCCAATCCGAGCTGCCTTATTTTGTATATCAACCTATTATGCGGCACGGTGTCAAATGCTTTAGAGAAGTCCAGATATACGAGATCAATAGACTCTTCCAGGTCCAGCCTAGAACTTACTTCATCAAAGAAGCTGATCAGATTGGTCTAACATGATCGACCCTTTATGAACCCATGCTGGTGAGGAGTTATTCCGTTGTTCTCCTTGAGGTACTCTTCGATGGCGTCTCTGAGAAGCCCCTTGAATATTTTTCCCGTTACTGAAGTAAGACTTACCGGCCTGTAGTTACCAGGCTCACTTTTGGTCCCCTTTTTGTAAATTGGAACCACGTTGCGCCAATCCAATGGTACAACCCTCGGTCTTGATAGTATCCACAAATATTAGATATAGCGGCCTAGCTATCACATCACTTAGTTCCTTTAGTACCCTTGGGTGTATTCCATCTGGGCCTGGCGATTTATCGGTTTTAATCTTATTTAACCGGTTCCGCACTTCCTCCTGCGTTAGGTATGACATGTTTTGTGAGGGGTTCATTTTATTCCCCTGCATCTCATGTGGCATTTCCTTTTGGTTTGTGAATACGCTTGAAAAGAAACTATTTAGTAGATGTGCCTTCCCTCCATCATCTTCAATGATTTCTCCTGCATTATTTGTTAAAGGGCCAGTGCTCTCGGTGCAAATCCTTTTGCTGTTAATACAGTGAAGAATAGTTTTGTGTTGTTTTTGCTCTCTTTGGCGATCAGTCTTCCTGCCTCCTTAGCAATTTTGATCTTATATTTGCAAATTTTGTTTTTTTCCCTGTACGATTTTAGCGCTTCTTTCGCTGCCTTCTTGCTTTAGCAATTTGAACGCTTTCTTTTCTTCATTTATTGCCTCTCTTACCGTCCTGTCGAGCCACATTGGTTTCCTTTTACTTGAAGTTTTTTTTTATTTTTAAAGGGAATGAACTGCTCCCATGAGGTGATTTGGATCCTGTTGAACTTTTCCCATTTGTCCTCTGTACTGATATTTTTGAGGACTGTTGATAACAATTCTGGAAAATAATTTACAAATTTTGGAGGAAGGAGATTTTCTGGGCGTGCCACTAAAGGGATTAAGGCCCAAGACTATATATTGATGGTCCTGAACTGGCTAATGATAAAAGAGTAAAACTCTATAAAAGCATAATCATTTGTTGTTCATACTTTCCCTCCATGTAGAATGTCTGCTAGACACCTTTGACATTGCTTCTCTTGCAAGGAAAATAGTGTAAATGAATTAGCTAAAGCAAAAATCCAAAATGGCTGGTTTCCAATATGGTTTGTTTATCCATTCTTATTGAGGACATACTTTATTTTTCTGTTTAGTTGTTGTGAAGATGAATAAAGCCTTGGAGGGCAAAGTTCCAAACTAACTATGTTCTATACTGTACATTTCAATACAAGATATAGTAATCAGTAGTTGTGGTAGACAGAAATGCTATATTTATTCATTATAAAAGAAAAAAAATCAGTAGTTCCAGGGTCTAGAAAAGTAGGCTCCAAGTTCAGAGGGTTCAGCTGACAAGTACACCAATCTGCCTAGAAGAAAATCCTCACTTTCATGTTTTATGTCTGCTAGAAACTCTTCATTAGTCATCCGATACTCTCTGAGCATTAATATTTGTCAAAATAATGACATTCTTACATGATTAGAACTCCATGTATCTCAATGTTCCATGTAAAAGGAGGAAATAAACACAAGTGAAACTTTTAAGAATACATAATAGGTCACTGAGGGATATACAACTCACAGACACAAGTGAAAGGTTAGATGTTTATCTCCCACGTGTGGCTTCATCATTTATAAACTGAAGATCTATTACTAGCACTTGGGAATATGTATTGTTTATTTGAAACTCATTACGCCTTCCCTCTACAGACATGAAGTGTGCTATTTCTGTTTATACGTGCATATTTATACAAGGTGATGAATGGAAGTTAGATCTGTTCCACTCCTGTCCAGGATACAGGGCCAGTGATGATTTGCAGAGTAATGCATAGAAGTTTTCATCTGCTTATAAATACTTGCTGTGGATCATTGACTATGTAACCTTGGGCACCCCCATCCCAGACAATGATTCTGCCATCTACAATATTACAGAATAGGTGCACCATAAAATTATCCTATTATCTTTAGGTTACTGTATTTGACAGAAAAATCCGAAAAGACAATAGCCAGATTCAAATGAGTTTACCATCTGTGCTCTAGGGGCGCTGTTGTAGTTTGACCCAATTATTGTGTTATTAACTGGGTCGAATAAAACCTGGATTTTAAGGCCAACCCGCTTGCCTTCCCTAATGCTTTTTTTAAAAATGTCCTGCTGCCTTAAAAGAAACACTCCAGCTGTCAAATGGCATGCTCCACACATCAGTACTATGTACAATTGTCATGGTGCAAGGCCACCATGGCTCAACTGTCATGGGAGCCAAGGTCAGGTGCCACCATTCCTCTTAACCTGAATACCGAGCTATTTTCACTCAATGCTCTGCTTCCACTGCTTGGCACATAGTCTCTGCTCGAGTAGTACACATATGTAGTATTTTTATGAATAGGAGAATAAGAAGCTTTTTTGTATAAATTTGATTTATCAAACTAAAAATAAGACAATAATTTTAAAAAATTGAATTTTATACTATGTCTGCCCATTCTTCTCTATACAAAAAGTAAAATTAAAAGATACTGGCCTTGTTCTGGTACCATAAGAATGGACAATGTATGCAACAAAAATAAAAAACACCAAGTAGTGACTATATATTGAATTGGAATAAAGAATCTAGTCTGGGATAATTTAGTGAATCCTGCACTGAGCAGGGGGTTGGACCCGATGACCCTGGAGGTCCCTTCCAACTCTACCATTCTGTGATTCTATCTGGATCATACATATGTTGGAGCACTATAGGCATGTATGTTTTTCATGAATGGGTGAGTGAGAGCTGCCTCTGATTGGTGAGAGCTGTGACCAATCAGAGGCAGCCCATTCAGCAGGTGGGGATTTTAAATCCCCACCTGCTGAATACTACAGAAAGCAGTTCAGGAGAACTGCCGGCTAGACGCGGCTGAACTCCGGCTGCAGCGGAAAGGTGAGTATACATTTTTTTTTTTTTTTTTTTTACACATTTTAGGATGATTTTCAGGTAAGGGCTTATATTTTTAAGCCCTTCCCAAAAATTCATCCCGCGCTTGCCGGCAGCCCATTGCTTTCAATGGAGCCGGCTGTATTGCCGGCTCCATTGAATTCAATGGGCTAACATCGTTCTTCTCTGCCACAGCTGTTACAGCTGTGGCAGAGGAGAACGATCTTTATGCTGACAGTGCAGGGGTGGGGTCTCACTCTTGCCACTATTGTGGCTTAATAGTGAGACCTCGGAGCCCGAAATGCAGCCCTGCATGTTGCTCCTCGCCTGCCCTATCCATTTCTGTGTTTTTTACATGACTTTGGTGATTTCCTAAGATTTTCATAAATGAAAACCTTAGTGGAGCACCAGTCATATACAAAAATGCTAGAGTCGCCCATTGACTTCAATGGGGTTCGTTACTCGAAACGAACTCTCGAGCATCACTGAAAGTTCGACTCGAGTAACAAGCACTCGAGCATTTTGGTGCTCGCTCATCTCTAGTCATTAGCAACATGTTATGGCCAAAATAACTAAAATACCTACAAAACATTCGCTAAAAAGATCACATTTCCTTCCAAAATGTCTAAAGTCACACCATAGAAAATTCTGTTTTGTGGAAAATGGCATTTGTTGGATTTAAGTTACTTTGACAATCAAAGCTAGACTGCACCATTATTCGAAAACGGAATTTTAAAAATCTAGACCTGAACATTAGAATGTGGTTGTGCGCCCCAGAAAAAAAATGTGTGTTTAGGTTTATGAACTGGAAATGAATATCAAAACTAGTGCAAGTGAAAAGATAAGCAGTTGTCCATTCAAGTGCTTGTTCTCATCTTCCAAAAGACTCCAATAATGAGAACTAGAACCGTATTGGCTGTCACGCATTGATTTTTCTTTTGTTCTGCGTATGATAAATTGAGTCTCAGAGCCTAGAACATCACAAATCATATATTCAGCTCTAGGTTTAGTTCCTTGGGCTATCATTTCTGTCTTTCTTAGTCTTTTTCAACTGGAGAGAGCAGTCACTTCCTCTTACAAAAATATTCCAGTTACCAGTCAGAACCTTCTAATAAGCCGGGTGATTAAATTGCGATTACTAGGTAACTGTACCACCCTTCTTCTTTTTCTCAGTCATCAGCAGGCACCATTGATTCCTATCCCTGTAAACTGCTGAGGGCTCTGACCTACAGGCATCTAAATAGTCCCTTTTCACCTCTTTCCCTGCAGATTCCCGAGTTGTTTCTTTCCCAACTTCTCTTCTAGATTTTGTTTACATGAATTGTTTAATAGTTTTTTTCCCCAAAAAATTCATAAAGGTTTTTGCTAAGATTTTCCTAGTTGTAGCAAAGCCATGTCAGCAATACATAAGAATTAGGTAGTCTATTCAAATTCAAAAGGTAGGCCTGTTAGGATGCTTGTATACCTAACGGTTTAATCAAGAGGCGTAACAGGGCCCCCCAACTATAATGCTTTATTCATAGCACTGAGCTCCCTATATGGGGAAGAGGTGCCTTATGGGCCCCCTAAGGCTCCTGGGCCCGGGTGCAACCGCATCCCCTGTAGTTATGCCAGTGGTTTAAACCATGGAACTGAGAGCTGGATGGCAAAACTGGATATGGTTAAAATGTGAATTGCCATGCAATTCTCCACCAGTTGGGAGAAACTGCTACCATAAATCTATAGCCACCCTTATTGGACAAGTTTACTTCATTTGAATGTTTTTGTTTTTTTTTAACTTTTTTCTTCCCAAAGAACAAAACGTAAGAGGGAACACTAACCCAATAGACTTTAAGACATCTGACTTGAAGAACAGACCATTACATACTTTAAAATGAATTTTATAAATTGTAAAACTCTTGTATACATGCTTTAAAATAAGAAAACAAATAAATCATGTACATTTGGTTTATTCTGAAATCAGAACCATTCAAGAAACAAAAAGTGGGAATATAACAACAAGTTTAAATTGTTCAACATTTCATGGTTGTGACAAGTTGGAGGCAGGTAGCTTGATAGCAAAATCTCTAACTTACTCTCACTGTACAGTCATTGGATTTTTTGCTGGATGATTAAAGAATTTCTAAACTTTCTAACTGGCTGTGCCAATTACCATTTTTTATAGCCACCATATTTTTACCTGATGTGTACCTGGAACATGAGGTAAACTATGATTTTCTTTAAATACTCCCACAGTCAACATCATAAAAGAACACCATGAGTTATTACCTTGAAACTTGCTTCACAGATTTCCAGCTTCAAACTTTTATTGAATTCTTCAGCGGTGAGCTGTTCCTCAGAGAGCACGCGCAACTCGCTAACTCGTCGGCACTTAAAGGGACTCTAAACTTAGAAGTGAATGAGATTTTTTTTAAAAAGGAAAGTAAACACTTGCCTATTTATTTTTTGACAAAATATGGCATGAAACCCTTGCCTTACCCTCCGTATTCACCCAATCGCACCCCGGGCAACTTTTTTTTCCTTTACTAATGCCTTGAATCAGCCATCATAAAACAGGCAAAAAACTAAAGAACTACTTGAAAAAAAAATTACTGGAGCTGAACGCAGCAACGATGGTGGGCATACCGCTTCAGAAAGGTTCTACAGACATTCACCTAGCAACAGAGGTCTGTAATAACACCCCACCTACCAAAACTGGATTCCTGCTTCTTTTGGGTACCCCTCATAAGTGGCTCATGTTTATAAACTTTGTACAGTATGTCCCAGAATGTAGCTTATTCTTCTGCTCAGTTAAACTCCATAACTCAGCCCAATCAAATATCCGATCTGTGGTTTTATTTGAAAATTGCAGTCCGCAATCATCGTCCAACCAACTTGGAACAAGCCTGTCAGGAAAAATGAGTGTCAATTAGAGATGAGCGAGCACCAAAATGCTCGGGTGCTCGTTACTCGAGTCGAACTTCCCGCGATGCTCGAGGGTTTGTTTCAAGTGACGAACCCCATTGAAGTCAATGGGCGACCCGAGCATTTTTGTATGGGACCTATGCTCCGCTAAGGTTTTCATTTGTGAAAATCTGGGAAATTCAAGAAAGTGATGGGAACGACACAGAAACGGATAGGGCAGGCGAGGGGCTACATGTTGGGCTGCATCTCAAGTTCACAGGTCCCACTATTAAGCCACAATAGCGGCAAGAGTGGGCCCCCCCCCAACAACTTTTACTTCTGAAAAGCCCTCATTAGCAATGCATACCTTAGCTAAGCACCACACTACCTCCAACAAAGCACAATCACTGCCTGCATGACACTCCGCTGCCACTTCTCCTGGGTAACATGCTGCCCAACCGCCCATTTCAGTAATAGTAGCAGTCAAGACAGGCCCCAGTAACAATTCCAAAGCAGCTGTATAGGGGGAGCACAGTCTTAGTTCCATTTCAGTAGTAGTAGCAGTCTAGACAGGCCCCAGTAACATATCACTAGCAGCAGTATAGGGTGAGCACAGTATTAGTTCCATTTCAGTAGTAGTAGCAGTCAAGACAGGCCCCAGTAACATATCACTAGCAGCAGTATAGGGGGAGCACAGTATTAGTTCCATTTCAGTAGTAGTAGCAGTCTAGGGTATTAATGAGTGACTACTACCCCCAGCAGACACGCAGTAAACTGAACACGGTCACAGGCAGCCCAAAGATTTTGTTTTCCAATTTTTTTGAAAAAGCCCACTGCCTATATAGCCAGTATATCTCTTTCCCTGTACCACTGTCCCTGCCTCACCAGTACTGCCCCTATACTCAGTAAAATGACTGCAGACTGAGGACGCTATGGTCTGCACGCCCGATATACAAAAAAAAAAAAAAAATGTGCAAAACTGCTAAAAGCAGCCTCAACAGTACTGCACACGGTCAGATGTGGCCCTAAGAAGGACCGTTGGGGTTCTTGAAGACGAAGATAACAGCCTAACACTCTCCCTATAGCAGCTACAGCAGGACGGCACTTTCCCTAATGTCTCTCAGCGTGCATCTGTGGCGAGCCGCGGCCGGCCCAGTTTATATATTCGGGTGTCACCTAATCTCCCCAGCCACTCACTTCAGGGGGGTGGGATAGGGCTGGAACTTCACAGGAGGAAGTTGTAATGCCTTCCCTGTGTTTCTATTGGCCAGAAAACGGCGCAAACGTTTCTGGGAAGAAAATGGAAGTGACTCGAACACCGCGTGGTGCTCGTCTCGAGTAACAAGCATCAAGCTCGGACGAGTACGCGTGCTCATCTCTAGTGTCAATTATTCCAAAGCAGTGTGCAAATAGGATAGTCCAGCAGACGTATACTACTGCAGGAAAGGATGGATTGGTCTACCCAATAATAGTCTAAAGGGGTTAAATAATTATTCTTGCATTTTTTACTTTATTCTTAAACCTCATCTGTGAAATATTGAATGGTGAGTTTACAAATTAACTCTTAGGACAAACTACCTTTCAAAAAAAAAAAAAATCCTGGTTGGAACAATATGCGTATGGTTGGATCCACATGCAGTGAAAAAATCTGCCACAAATCTATCTGCATATTTCTAATGGACCAATAAAGTTTCATTTGTTAGCATGTTGGCTTTACTATGTTGACGTCTCAACCAGATGACCGATGGAGCAAGAGGCATGTGAATATATACTCACCCTAAAGATAACCCTGTAATGCCCTTAACATCAGGATGGTCACCCGGAAAAGTGCATCTCTGTGGTCCTGTCGACTGACCCTTCTATCTCCCTACAAACACCCTACTATTCGCACACTGTATAAGGTAATCTGCATGTTCTAATTTTATAATGGGCAGAGTACTTAGCAGTGCTATTCAAAGCATTCAGGGGCAGCTTTCAGTGCACGCACCAGAAAATAACGGGGGAGATAAGTATAAAACTTACATCCAAGGACTTCATGGTCACCTACTTTCAGCCCATAAGGTTAGCTTATAGGGCTAAAACTAGGTGACAGATTCCCTTTAAATGGTCCATACACAGTACAAGTGTTGTGGGTGATACTATGTTACACAGGTTACAGGATACAACGCAGACGACAGAGTTACAAAAATAGAAACTTTTTATTTGAACAACCACCTGGGGAAAAAACAATTTTATGCAAGTTAAGAGGCAGTTTAAGACCTCGGTCAGACGGGCGTTTTTTGCGGCGATTTGCGGATCGTATGACGGATGCGCATCCACAAATCGCGTGACCGGGGCCGAAAAATCGCCGGAAAATTCTGCTCCTAGCCGCATTTCCTTTGAAACGGGCCCGATCACAGGAGCGCTGTCCAGCCCATTGAATTCAATGGAGCCGGCTGTATTGCCTCTGATTGGCTCAGCGCAGGGACCAATCAGGGGCAGCTCTCAGCTGTGATTCAGCTGAGAGCTGCCCCTGATTGGTCCCTGCACTGAGCCAATCAGAGGCAGCACTCACTCACCCATTCATGAATTCATGAACGGGTGAGTGAGAGCTGCCTCTGATTGGTGAGGGCTGTGTCCAATCAGAGGCAGCTCATTCAGCAGGCGGGGATTTTAAATCCCCGGTTGCTGAATACTACTCACAGCAGTTCAGGAGAACTGCCGGCCGGCCACGGCTGAACTCCGTCTGCCAGGACAAGGTGAGTATATTTTTTTCTTTTACTTTTTACACAGTTTTGGATGATTTTCAGGGAAGGGCTTATATTTTTAAGCCCTTCCCGAAAATTCATCCTGAGATCGCCCGCAGGCCATTGCTTTCAATGGAGCCGGCTGTATTGCCGGCTCCATTGAATTCAATGGGCAAACATCATTCCTCTCTGACACAGCTGTTACAGCTGTGGCAGAGGAGAATGATTTGTCTACTATATGTTCTCAATGGGGTCGGCGCTGCTGCTGCCGGCCCCATTGAGTGCATATAGAGAAGAACAGGAATCGCAGATCGCAGATAGGCGCGATCTGCGATTTCTGTTCTATAATAAATCTGACGAGCGCATAAAAAGCGCTCATGTGTCCGATACCATTGCAAAGCAATGGTTCTATAAAAACGACAATCGCATGTGCAGATCGCACCAAAAATCGCCCGTCTGACCGAGGCCTTACTCCGCAGTCCATAGAACCCGGACCAATGACTCTTCCAGAGACAAGAGGAGCTACTGTAGCTTCAAGCAGTCTCCCAGTTCTTGCTTGATGCTGAACAGGTCCCGCTTCTCCTTACATAGGTCTCTACGACTTCTGCTGACTGTCTCACTTGGCCTCAGGTCGAGCCACCCAAACCCTCAGCACACACTGTAATCCCAGTTCCTTCTGCTGGTGTCACGGCAAACAATTTCCCTTTATCAGCCATGAAACTGCCAAACACAAAGGGGAAGATTTAGGGAACTGTCTAAAATTGCATCAAATCAATTTATAATGCATATTTTCATTGCAGATTCCATCTCTTCAAATGAGAGAGTGAAATCCACACCAAAATCAGTGTCAAAATGCGGATTTGGAGCAGATTTTCCACTGATGTGTTGTAGATTTTCTGCTGCAGAGAGTAGTTTCGACCTGTGGGAACACATTCTTAGGGCTCAAGCACTCAGCATAGCCATGTGCCTAGCTTCTGTATGGCAATGCAATGAGGCCTTACTGCTCCGCAGTGCAGAGTCACATGGTCTCCATGAGCTTGCCATGTATGGAGATATTTGCCTCCAGTAGTAGAATAAATGTGTACATACAGCACCCGATGGAACACACCATGACTTTTTTTTATAGAATCTGACAGAAATAACCTTTGTGCTTCTTTGAATTACATTAGAGATATTCAGTAGCAGGATCCACACAAAACAGACTCCTGATAAGGCAACGTGCATAAGCCCTTTCAGCAATCTAGTATGTATCAAGACAAATCAGTTGACTTTATAGGGGTTGCATCCTTCTCCAAAAAAACGATTTACCCCTGTTTCCCTAAAATAAAACAGGGTCTTATATTAATATTTGCTCCAAAAGATTTTACTTTTTTTTTTACAAATATAGCTATCTGGACACTTTTTAAATTGACTTTTTTATTAACTCTAACTAGGGCTTATTTTTAACCCCTTAAGGACCAGTCACCTTTTAGGGATTTTACCCATGTGGTGGTTTAACTGCCCTATTTGTTATCCTTCAGCTGCCAAAATTATTTTTGCTGCACTTTTTTTTTCCCGTGACATATGGGGCGACTTTTTAAAATTGTGTTTTAGTATAGTTATCTATCATTTTTTGTTTTATTGCTGGTAAAAAGCTAAAAAAATAAGTTTTTTTTAAACATTTATAGTATTAGTTATTTTTTTTAATTAGTATACTTACGCTATAATAAAGTATGGGAATAGGTTTCTCATCTCGTTTCGGATGTTTTGATATATAATATGTATGGTTTTGGATCACAAGGCGCTTATAGTGACAGTTTAGCGTTATTTTCTTTCTTATATATATATCTATATATATATATATAGATATATAGATAGATATATATATATAGATATATATAGTGTTGTTTTATTCTAATCTTGTTTTACTGATGTATGTAATTATGTTTTTTTTTACTATCTATGTCCTCCATGATGTCATATAAGACCTATAGGGGGTCATTCACAGGTTTTGGTTTTTTTAATTGACACTTTTCCACTGTAGCTGGAGCATCCATAGGAGCCCCAGTTACAGGAAAAACATCCCCTGTAGTGACAATAGTCACTAGCAGAACTGATCAGGGTCTGCTACGAGCCTGTAGCCCTGCTGTGCCAGAGGATCCCGGCGGTCACAAGACTGCCGACTCGTGTAGTGAAAGTTACACTTTACTTTCACTTTTTAGTACATAGCGCTCATTGAGCGCTCGGTACTCAGGAAAGGAGAAGGCAGAAAGGGTTAAAAATCCCTCCTGCCTTCTCCTCCAGGTTATCAGCTGTGACTAACAGCTGACAACCCTGACCTACTTCTCATTGATTGCAGAAGCAGAGGCTTTAAACCCCCGCTACAATTTTATAATTGTCTGAGCTTAAAGCCCGGGACCAAGCGCTGTAAATTTACAGTGCTTGGTCCTAAATGGGTTAAAGTTAGGCCAATATTTTGAGTATCCTCAAAAACCCTGAAAGATCATGCTAGGCTTATTTTCGGGAAGGTCAGGGTATATATACATATGTGTGTGTGTATATATGTGTGTACATATATATATATATATATATATATATATATATATATATATATATATATATATACATACATAAATTTTAATGCAAAATATTTAGTCCCCTGAGAAACTGCTCCAACATCAGCATAATAATAGGGAGTAGAGAAGCTTACTGCCGGAAAGTGCTTAGCTTAAATGGAAATATGAAAATAACGAACAAAAGCAGTCTTCTTCTATGAACCTGCATATCAAACATTATTTAACATTTATTGGCAGCTCATATACATGGCTTGGCAAGCAAGTAGATTAAAGAGCATAATCAAGATCAATATACTGTAGAAACAGACATGTTTATTATACATTATGCATACAAACAGCAGATATCCCTGGTGTGGGCTGGAGAAGAAGAGGACAAACATTGAGCAGCTTCCTCCCAAACAGCTCGCAAAAAGACAAACTTTGATTGTGTTCTTATAACACAATAAGCTACTATCCCCTCCAGCTATATTATCAACTGCCATACTAAGCGCTGGGGATTGTAAGGCGCAATTTACACATTCAAACAAATTAATTTGAGCGATAATCATGCAGTGGAAATGCAAAAAAAAAAAACGCTCCTTATTCATTCACAGGTTGTTAAGCTGACTTTCAGTCAACATAAAAACCATTGCTGGATCGCTGGCTTATCGTTCCGTGTAAACTCTGCCCACTCAGCGCTTCACGTAGAAGGTGAAGCGCTGAGCGAGAAGCCCTCAATCAGGCGGTGAAATCTGTCAGTGTAAACGTTCTCAGCACTTGAGCACTCATTTATCTGACTTTTGGCGCGTATAAAAGAGCCATAAGTGTGGTAGGTAGGGGAGGGGTAGAACCTGGGTTTTAGGTAGCAATATTATATACATATATGGTAAAGAGGTCAATTTTTACACCTTTAGGGCGAAGTCAAAGAAGCATTTTTTTGCGCGCCTATGTGCGCAAAAAAAGCACGTCTGATAGAACCATTGGTTTCCTATGATGTGTTTACATGTCCGTCTTTTACAGGCGCAAAATACTCGCACCTGCAAAAGATAGGAAATCCATGCAGTGGCAAGGTCCGTGCTGCGCATAAAATATCCTTGCGGGAAGTCCCCTCATCACTGAACACTGTGACAGCACTGTCACAGTGTTCAGTGACAATGTGACTCCCCGCAGGGATGAAGGAATCCCCTGCCACAGCTGTCACAGGTCTGCTGTGGCAGGGAATCGACACTTCTCCCATTGCTTTCAATGGGGCCAGCACTGCAGCAAAATATAAGCTCTTCCTTGAAAATCCTCCCTAGCTGCTGTAAAAAATAAAAAATATATATACATTACCTTCCGCTGCTGTCAGGGCTCCGGTGTGTCTTCTCTCTTTCATGCCGGGAATCCCCACCTCCAGAAAGTGCTGGTCTGATTGACTGAGCGTTCAGCAAATCACAGGCAGCGCTCAGCCGTTCATTGAATGACAGCTGAGCGCTGCCTGTGATTGGTTACAGCGCTCAGCCAATCAGAGGCAGTGCTGCATTAGGGCCCAGAAGCTTCATTACGCCTCTTAATGGGAGGATATCTGGCGCTCGGGAGATATCCTAGCTGGAATGCTGACGGCACTTCCGTGGGAGGTGATCCTGCGGAAACGCAGATGGAGCTACTTGGCCTATCTACCCTGCACATCTAGCTCTCTTCATGGTGTAAGGCTCAGTGACACATAGAAACTCTGGACTTTGGGGCCGCGGAGCATTAGGAGGCAGCAGAGAACGCGGCTAAGTGCTGTCCCATGTGGCTGCACAGTGTAAGGCGGCATCATATTGTGGCAGGCAGATTATCCGCAGAACATCTAGGGCCCCCCCTATGCCATCTTGGTATGCAGAGCATTGTGCCACTGCACACAAGCTTAAGCCTATGTCTCTGCAGGACTTTGTCCTCATATTTCCTCCAGTAACACATAGCTCAATTTCTTCATATCAACTGTGCTACCAACTGCAACTCCCAGTGGCCATTTTCTCACTCTAGATAAGTTCAGACGCAACAGTTGATAGATAGATGACTTGTACTTGCCCCAGTTTGGGCTCCCATTCAGGGCTTTTACCCACTAGCATTTTTTTTCGCTGCAATTTGGCTGTGTTTTTTTTCCCTAAATGTCAATGGGACTTTCTAAGGTTAAAATCGCATCGCACAAAAATCACAGCAACGCAAATTTACGATTTTTGTGCAATGCGATTTTAACATTAGAAAGTCCCATTGACATTTGGAAAAAAACGCTGCGAAATCACAGCAAAGAAAAAAAAAAAAGCTAGTGGGTAAAAGCCATCATACTGAATGTTCCTAGCCAGTAAACATCACTATATAATTTTTTACTGCAATCTTTCCTCTTTCTACCACGGCTTGGATCCTCTGCAAAATTTCTGCACCACAGACGCTCTGCAAGGCAAAACCCCTTACCAGATCCATGGGCCTTTCCAAGTAATCATCACTCATCAAAAAAATTGAAGAAATTTGCTTGTGACCTAGATCCAGTTTGCAGTAAAATAACTAATATGCTGCAAGCTACTACCTCTAACCAAGCAATGTCCAAAAACAACGAGCAATCTGAATCTGAAGCTAAAATGGAGCTCACACTGTAACACTGGCCGCTATTATGACGTGTCAAACTTCATTATCCGGCAAATCAGAGGAGGTCCATATAGACCTACTGGGGCTACTGCAACAAGATCTTCAAAATTTAAGAGACCGAATTACCTCCACTGAGGAGTGACTCTTTGCTATGAAAGATTGCACGGCCAATGTACCGTTAGCTCTTCAAGACCTTAAATACAAAGCAGCCTATGGATTCCTAAAGTAAAGTCTTCCCCAAAGTAAAGTAATGCTGATTATATGGAAAAAGTTGGAAAACTTTCATGTTGTCATCGTTCACCCTGCCTCCTGGAGTCCCTTCCAACCATCACAACATCTGTACTGAGGTACCTACACTATACTTCAGGGGAAAGGAAACGTTTTATTTTATTTTTTAATTTTTATCATTATTTTTTCCAGCACAGGTCTACCTTACAATGCCTGACCGTACGGATAGCACCAAAAGCTAATTTATTATTTTCCCAACTCCACATCACCTTCCACGGGTGAGGAAAAGCACTGTAGCCACTGTGACCACCATCTTTGCTGCCCACCTTGCCCCGGTGTGGCGTGTTGCATATAATCCACTATAAGCTTCCACAAATATCTTGCAGGGAGATGCTATATTTCCATGAAATTCCCCTGTAACCCATATTTTGTGCATGGGAGATTTGAATAAGTATATGGGACCTCACAAAGACAAATTTTCACCTCAATCTCGGAAGAATGCCTCTTTAGGACATAGCCCTTTCTCTAAATTTGTAACGGAGCTAGGTTGGTTAGATATGTAGAGAGTCATCTATACTCATGCTAGTCTATACTCCTGTTTCACAATGCATAGGACAACACTTTCAAGAATTAGCTATATGTTTGGAAAGGATCACATATACGGGATGCTAGCATCCATAGAATACTTGGCTAGAGGCATCTCTCATTACTACCCAATGCTTTTAACCTATCTAAACACAATAGTTATGGGAAATGGTGAATTCACCCATTTTGATTGCAATTATTAGAAGGTTTAGGATCAGATCGGATTCCAGATAAGTTGCAAGAGATGAATGATGGAGATTTTGACCCATTATTGCAATGGGAGACTCTGAAGGCCTTTGATAGCGGTTGTCTCAAATCCTCCATCTGCTTTATTAACCTCTTAATGACCGCCCATACATCTTTTGACGGTGCTGAATTAGAAGCCCAATGCTGGTCTCCCATGCCAGGGTGCTCGGCTGTTGGATGATAGCCGAGCCCTTGCTCTAGCACCAGAGACCAATGTAACCTGGTGTTTAACCCTTTACACATGATATTTAGTATGACTACAGCATGTAAAAGTCTGACAGAGGGAGGGGGCTCCCTCTGTCACCTTCCTACCCCCACAATGTGATCGCAGGGTCCTGATAGGTTGCCCTGGCACCTGGAGGCTTGAACATAGACTCCAGGTCTGCAAGCCATGGTGGCCTATGCGGCTCAGCCGCTTGCTGAATTTCAAAGGCTTTTTAATGCAGCACTATACTGATGTATAGTAATGTATTAGAAGAATCATGAACTATGGTGATAATCAAGTCTCCTGGAGGTACAAAAATAAAAAGTTAAGTTTAAAAAAAGAGAAAAAAACACTTTAAATAAAAACATCAAACCCCCTCTTTTTACCCTTAAAAATAAAATAAATCAGATATGTGGTATTGCTGCATTCGTAATGACCCAGAAAATAATATTAGTACATTATTTAACCCACACAGTGCATGCCATGAAAAAATATACAAAGAACATGGCAAAAATAACTAATTTTGCCTACCTCCCCTTACAAAGAAAACAGAATAGAAAATGATCAAAATGTTGTATGGAACAACAAATGGTACTAGTAAAAAGTGTAACTAATCCCACAAAGAGAAAACCTTTTCACAGCACTGCTGATAAAAAAAAAATCTAGAAAAATGTTGGGGGTCTTTTATGCAGTGATAAACAAAAAATAAATTTTATTTTAAAAGTGCAAAAAAGTTGCAAAAAATGTAAATTTGGTATTGACATAATCATACCGGCCTGCAGGATTAATTTAACATATTATTTATACTGCACGGAGAATGCTGTTAAAAATAACAATATGACAAATAGATTGCACCCAGAACACCTTCTGCAAGTGAAAAAACATGATAAACGCTACACTAATATATGAAATGGTTGTATGCAAAAATATAAATTGTTCTGAAAGTTTTAGTAAGGTGTGGGAGGCTTGGTGTGATTCCTACTTGACTGTAACTTCAGTGGTTGTGGGTGGAGTTGGAATTTGTGTTATTACCTGTTAGATTACTCACATGTATTGGTACGTGGGACTTAATTTCTATATTCTGAAATAGTTACATTGTATTTTAACTCTTGTATCATTCTGCACTTGTAGATTTAACTATTTTTGACAATTATTTCAATAAACTAAGTTTTAAAAAAAAAATTGGCTTAATCCAAGCAGGACAAAAAGCTGAGAATCACGAAGTTGAAGAATCATACTGTGATAGATGCTGAGCAGCAAGGAGCCAAGATGGCGATTGGCATAGTAATATCACATGCATGTTGATGCGCTTTGTCATGTGACTTCCTCAGAGCATAGCTGGATGTCCATGGGGAATACACAACCTGTTTAACTGAATAAAAACAAATCAGAAATGGTAATCAGGATCAGAATGATTTAATTCTTAAAGGTATATCACACTCACACAAAGTTGTATTGCTTGGACAATGAGGGTTCGTAGCACGGATCTAGAATGACCACGACCGAGAGCATTGTTCCATTCGGTGTTGATGTCTGAGGAGGTACCACGAGTGCCGCGGATGACCAGGGGGCCTCCGCCAACCGGCAGGGGGGCGTCTCTCGGTTTTCCTAGCAATTGCTGCGGTTAGAGCACCGTGGGCCGAAACAGCTTCTGACAAGCGTGCAACATGACCAAAAAGTGCAAGTCCTCTCCTTGTTATTGTTTTTGTGATTGACTCAAGCCCCGTGCCAGGGTGTATCTCGCTGTTTCTGATGAAGTCAAACCAATGGACACGGAGAACCTGGCGTGAAAGGACTCCAGAAGCTCAGTGGTTTGCGACAGCAAGGTCCAAGTCGCAGAGCCGTACAGTAATATTGGCATAACGCAGGTCTGGTAGAATTGAATCTTGGTCCTTGGCAGAGTGTTATGTTCTGCCTCCACCAGAGTTTATCTAGAGACATCATCGCCGAGGCTGCCAGCGCTATTCTCCACAAGATGTCCGCAAGCGCCCTCCCATCTGTGTGCTGAACGCTTCTGAGGTACACAAACTCACCAACAGCATCGACTCTCTGGCTGTTTACCTCTAGGTCCGGAGGGACTTACACAAAACAGATTTAAAAATAAGAAATGTGTAAATGGAAGAAAACAATCGGATCACACTTATAAAATGAAAATAAACAGCAATCCAAAATTACTGAGAAAAAGGGAACTGAAGAAAAAGAGAAAAATAAATATTTAACAAAATCTGTTAAACTTCACCTCATCATTTAAACCTGATGGTGCCAAAGTCTTTAACCTATATATTCACGTTCATTATTTTGCAACAGAATATGATCACAGTTTCTAACCCCGTGTGTCCTCAGACAGATGACCGTAAAGCACATCCCATCCGGGGTTTGCTACTCTATAAAATCTAAAGCCATAGCACTTTTTTCAACACCATTTTTTCTATCCTTGACTTTGCCGAATTTGAAAAAAAGGGTTGGGTTTAGTCTGAATTAGTTTTGACCCTGAACTTCACAATTTTTTCCTTAAACTGAGATGAAGAAGAAGACATTTTAGTGGGTTTGGCCGAGATGAACCATCCGAAGTTTGGGGTTGCACCAAACCGAACTTTTAGCAAAGTTTGATTTGAAACAGGGTTTGACTGTTTTGGCTCACTCAGCACTATCCCTGCCAAGTTCAGCTAGTCATGTTGGCATTAGAGTTGAGCGAACATGCTTGTCCGAGCTTGATGCTCGTTCAAGTACTAGCATACTCGATGGCGCTCTTTACTCAAGCGAGTACCACACCGTGTTCGACCCCTCCCCACAATACCACTTTCTGCTGCGACGTGCCTGGCTGGGCTGGGCGGGGCGGGGCGGGGGGGGGGGAGAGAGAGAGAGAGAGAGAGATCATAGGAGGTATTAGAACATGTAATATATTCATATACAGAATAACCTCCATATCTGAACATTCCTTTAAATGAATAGGAAGCAGAAGGCCAATACTGCTCTGTGTTCCCCTGAAATTTGGACCTCATTAACAGATCTTGGAGATCAGGTATTTGTTTTGTAGTTATTTTCAGCTTTTTTCCCCAGAATATTAAAGAATGTCCTTACATAAAGTTAAGTGATTCCATTTTTTTTGGCAGGAAGGCTCATGGGTTTTCTCAGTGGCAACCGACGCAAGAGACAAATCTAATAACATTAGTATCCATCCTTTCTTGTTCATTTTTAGAATAATCTATAGAAAGTAACACATTTTGATCAGTTTGCAACACCTTGTTTAACCTTGCTTCATAGATTTACCAGAATAGCCTCTTAGTCTAAAGCATTCTGATAACCCCTTTACTTTAACCACACAGTTAACACCCAAAAAACAAAAATCCCCTCCAAAGTGGTGCAATTGTTTTATTCTCCATTCCACCCCATAATTTTTTAAAGTTTCCCAACGTATTATATGGTACATTAATTGAACCAGTTAAAGATTAGAACTGATCTTACATAATAAAGGCAATGCCAATGGAAACATTAAAAAGTTATGGCTCTTGGAAAGCAAGGATGAAAAAGTGACAAAAATAAATAAATTAATTTAACTGGCTGCAGCACCAAGGGTTTAATTCCAGCATGCTAAATGACCTTATCTACTATTAGCAAGGACCGCGGCACCAGCAGCTGAAACGTAAATATGAGTATTGTGGTTGTCTAGGAGTAAAAGGACAATGAGCACATACAGATGAAACAAGTCCTAATATAGAAATTTAGAGAGAACTGCTAGAAGCTGTAAATCACTTTTTATGTCGAGGAGCTCCTTCGGCATCCTGTACAGTATATACTGTATATGAGAAAAATAACATGGAGCAGCCTTCACCAGGTATCCAAAGGAGCAGGTCATCCAAGCCAAGTAAAGATCAGTATAGAACATGTAGTACAGCACAATGCTATAGAAAGGTTCTATTAGACAGGCAATCAGTGCATGTACTGCAGTAACACAGGTGCTTTTACTGAATTAATCGTCTAGTCAATTGCATATCTAAGCAGAGTATGGTTACTGTAAGGAGGAGCAGCTCTCTGAGCAGGAAAGACACAGGAAGTAAATTAGTGTGTGCAGCTATGCTGTGGTGAGTTGCTGATGATACTCTCCTGTGCATCACTGCAAGGAAGCAGTGACTGCCTTATAGGCTTGGACTCTTTAGGGAGGAGGGACTTTGTTTAGGAATTGTAGAATTAATGTACATTGAGGCTCTGATGCTCCATGAAAAACCCTTGCAAATTGGAGGTTTTGCAACTTGAAGCCATGGTAACATAGTATATAAGGCAGAAAAAAAGACATATGTCCATCCAGTTTAGTCTATTACCCCCACTATGATAACATAAAGTGTCATATGAACTATGGCAAACAGAAATATAAAGTTGGTTGGATTTATATTAGAGTAGCCCTTGGGTTTTGGAAGAAAATTCTGTCCTGGGACCAAAGGAAGCAGGAGGTATATTACTGGTAATTATTCATATTTGCCATCCATCTGTTCCACAGATTCTAGCCCTACTTTTTGAACAACCAAGATGGCCACCAGATTATTCTATCTAGCTAACACACACTGTGCATTGCTCCCTGATTGGCCAGAACTGATCATGTGAGCAATACTGGCCAACCAAAAAGCAGGTATAATGCTTTGATAGTCTAACTCTATCAATGAATTGTGGGGATCAAGCATTCTGAAGATTGCATCAACAATCTTAGAATGCCAAAAATGGAACTCAGAACCAGCATAGTGGATAGACGGCAAAGAAGAACAAATGCAAGTAATATAGTCTTCGCCGTATCACTTCCTGCCCATAATTTTGTCCCGAAACCAGAAGTGTTAATACATTTTTTAGAGGCTTGTTTGTAGTATAGTATTGTAGTATAGTATTTTTAATAAGAGACTGCTCTTTACTAAGAAATATCAATCATTCATGGAAAATGTAACACTACATAGCACCAGCAATAACAGTATGCCCAATGCCAATGGCTCTATAATGTAGGTAAGCTATTACATATGGGATGGCTAAATATGCTCCAGAAGGCATTATTAACAGCTACTTACAAACAGTACTATCTAGAGTTAATTCTAGGACTCTGGAATGTAATGATTAATGTTATTACCATAGGAAATTGGACATAGCAGGTCACAAAAATGATGAGGCCACTTTGGACAAATCACTGCAGATAACAATAGAGATTTAGGGATGTGCATTGTTATCTAATAATTAGTAATCTGGAGACTGTCTGATTTCACAGCCCTTAATTGAAAATTGATAGTATATTGTATAGCATGGGTTGAGATTACATTGACTACAGTTGTCATTCTATTTGGGGGATTACAATTGCTATCTGAACTGCGTAGTCAACCAAAAGAGAAGGGGCATAACTTGCTTTTAAAATGTTTCATTTAGTTGTCAACTTCTCAACACAAACCTAAAATGGTTAAAATTGAAGAAAAAATAAACAGTTCAGTAAAAATAAATTCGCATGAAGCAAGATATTGGGAGTTGTTAGGCCTTGCCCTTTATTCCATTCTTACTGTTTGTATGCAATTTTTTTTCTTACCGCCTGAAAAAATGATAGAGAAATGTGATGCCGGGAAGACCTGCCTTAGCAACCTATGGCCTCTGGTTCTGAGCTGACAAAAGTCTCAAGATATCTGACAGTAAAATATGCGAACAACAACTCGACAAACAAGAACACAGAGCTGACTGCTTCAATCATATTACTATCCACGACTAGAACAATATTGTTTCTAACTGTGCTCGCCTTTGTAAGAATAGAAAATTGAGAGTTCGAGATGCAGCAGTGTTATCGGAGTTACAGTGGTGCAAGGAAAAGAATTGTCTAGGAAAAAGGGAGAATTAGGGATAGATTAGGGAAAGTCAAAGAATCTTTGGTAATCTGATGATGAGAAGAGCATGCATGACAACATTATTCACCTTCCACTTTATTGTCATGCATATACTACTTTTAAGTTTGGTTTTGTCACGTATGTTACTAACATTAATAATAATGCACCCTGTGGCCACCTTCAGATACAGAAATGAGCTACCCATCTCGTTTAGGACTTTTGGTGATCTAAGTTCAGTTCAGTAGAACTGTTACATGTGTCCAAGTGGCACAGCCATAGTATTGTAAAAGGGGTGAGAAGCGCCTCAACTCCCCTCTTATTGAGTGGTTGAGCCGCTCTAACAAGTTGTCCCAAGCTCTGGTGCTAAATCTTGTCCCCTGCTGTGACACAGCAGGGAGGTGGAGAGAGAAGAAAGACAAGACCTGCCAGTGTTGTGGAGGTGTCTCAACAGTGATTTAACTAGCACATCACCACTGAGGAGAGACACCCATAACGTTGGAGGAGCAGCATCCCCATTCTGAGGAGTGGCCAGGTAACCTAGATATTAGAGGCAGGGACTGCAGATGCCATACCACATGAAAGGACGTGGAGACTCCCTTCTCACACAGGACTTGGTATCGGAAGACACTGACAGCGATTTTCTAATGCTGCTTCTGATCTTCTCACTCCTGTTCTAGTGTTTAGCTACCTAATAGATAACTTCCCTCCTGACCCTTGTTTGTGCCTTTAACATATATAAATGTTTTTCATGTCCTCCCTCTCCGTTCTTTCCTTCTGTAACATATATGAAGCCAGCATATCCCCCTCTCCCTTCTTTCCTTCTGTAACATATATAAAGGTTTCCATCGTGTCCCCCCTCTCTCTTTTCTCCTCTAGTAATGTAATGACGGAGCGCAGACCGTACCGGGTAAGGGAGACACCAGGGTTTAGAAGATAGCTGTCATGGATTGCTCTGCTGCTCTGCTCCGTAGATTGGCTGTGGCCTGGCTAGGATACATGCCGGTTGCAAATAAACTTAAATGAGAGTTCAGGGTGCCAATACCCTTTAACTTAATCAGGTTGATGAAGATAATTGAAGACAGTCTAGACATCAGAAGTTATGGTAAACGAATGAAGGAAACTTAAGCTGGCACTCCCGTGGTTCCTATCCTGCTGCTCTTTAGTGGTATCTCCACTAACGGTTGACAATGGCCGCTTGACTCATGAGGTCTTGCCCACACTGGGCATGCTCCTTCCAGTGAGATGGAAATAGACTCTCTGGTTACCGAGGCTCTCCTTCTCTGTCCACTATTCTTAGTCTAGGCTTAGACTAGGTGCAAGCTTTTCATTTTTTTCCTTTTTCTCATACTCCTTCTCTCTTAAGCTCAAACGCAGACTCTATCCAGACAGACAGGCATACTCTCTCTGACTACACCCCTGCACTGCTAATTATGAACTTCCCTCTAGCTAACCCCGGGGGATTCTGAGTTAACATCTCTCTCCCCCTGGACTGCTTTTGGGGGTGACACACATGACAGATCAGGGTAGGGCGTCTCACATACAGCCATATACAAGTTAGATGGCCACAACACCAGACATTTGATTTGACAATGACTCTTTACAAAACACAAAACCACCTCCTGTCTCCTCCATTGCACAAGACAGACAGGCACTTACAAATACAATTACATACACCACATGAGGTAATTAAAGTGATGAGTGGCTCCAAAGTCTAGGCCACTACAGTTCCCCCCTACTTAGAAAAAGCCAACCTCTGCGTACTCTGAAGAGCAGAGCTTGTATCTGAGATGGAAGTTTCCACAGTGTATTACTCAATAGATAGAAAAGCTCTCCTTGCATCCCAGCAGCAGTACCAGTCTCAATAAATAGGATTATTAAGGGAGAAAACTCACTAGTCAAGACTGAAGAGGGTACTATGAAACTGTATTCCTCATTCCCCCTCAGATTATCCTTTACATAAGAAACCTTACTTTGGCATAACTTCCGAAGTTTTTTAAAGTCTCCTGTGTGGCTTTAATCTATGACAGAGTGTAACATGAAGCACTGGCTAGTGGCTTTCTAAAGACTGTCAAGTTGAGCAGAATCCGAGATACGTTGAGAAGAGGCTATGGGGCCCAATCAGAATTCTTCTCCCAAAATCTTTGAGACAATACATCACTGTTACCAACACTAAAACAAAGAAGGGATATCTTGCTAGGTTGTGGGTAGGAGTGGTATGACCTTCACTACCTCACACCTTCGCCATGATAGATGAGATTGCACCAAAAGGAAAAATGACCATTGAGGAGGTGCAAGACATGGAATTGGCACACTCAACACTGGCATTACGTTACACTATACACCTTATTATACTCTAGAAAATACAAGATATTTATACATTTCAGAGTATTATAACTTATACACACTTGTAAATTACTTTCATTCCTGCACATTGTACTTATAACGTTGCATAAAGTTTTGATAATCACTAGAGATGAGCGAACGTACTCGTCCGAGCTTGATATTCGTGCGAATATTAGGGTGTTCGGGATGCTTGTTACTCGTAACGAGTACCACGCGGTGTTCCGGTTACTTTCAGTTTCCTCTCTGAGACGTTAGCGCGCTTTTCTGGCCAATTGAAAGACAGGGAAGGCATTACAACTTCCCCCTGTGACTTTCAAGCCCTATACCACCCCCCTGCTGTGAGTGGCTGGGAAGATCAGATGTCACCCGAGTATAAAAGTCGGCCCCTCCCGCGGCTCGCCACACATGCCTTGTGACTTAGCTGAGGGAAAGTGCTGCTGCTGGTGCTGCTGTAGGGAGAGAGTTAGGAGTCAGTCTAGGCTTCAAGAACCCCAACGGCCCTTCTCAGGGCCACATCTACTAGTGTGCAGTACTGTGTTAGCACAGTATTTTTTTTTTGTCCAAAATTGGATCTGCAGAGCATTGCGCCCTGCAATAGGGACAGAAGTGGGGGTTAGGCAGGGAGAGTGTTAGGAGTTAGTGTAGGCTTCAAGAACCCCAACGGTCCTTTCTAGGGCCACTTCTATCCGTGTGCAGTACTGTCCAGGCTGCTGTTAGCAGTGTTGCATTTTTTTTTTTTTTTCTCAAAACCGGCTGTGCAGAGCATTGCACCCGGCATTAATACTACAGGGATAGAATTGTGTAGGCAGGGCCAGAAGACATTTATTATTCATTGAATACACGCAGTGGGGTCTTCCCTTTGCTAAAAAGGAAAAAAATTATATTTGGCCAGCCTGTGTCAGTCCTAAGGTCTGCGTGTACGTGTGTGCTGCTTGTACAACGTACAAAAATCAGACGCAACCAGCTACGCTTTACTGCAGGCTTGCGCCATTGTCTTTCCTGACTGGCAAATACCTGCTCTGCTAGAGTTAATAACTCTGCTACACTATACTTGTGTGACACTTTTTGAGGGCCACACCACAGATATTAAACTTCTTGTTTTTCATTGAATACACGCAGTGGGGTCTTCCCTAAGCTAAAAAGGAAAAAAATTATATTTGGCCAGCCTGTGTCAGTCCTAAGGTCTCCGTGTACGTGTGTGCTGCGTGGACAACGTACAAAAATCAGACGCAACCAGCTACGGTTGAGTGCAGCCTAGCGCCATTGTCTTTCCTGACTGACAAATACCTGCTCTGCTAGAGTTAATAACTCTGCTACACTATAGTTGTGTGACACTTTTTGAGGGCCACACCACAGATATTAAACTTCTTGTTCATTGAATAAACGCAGTGGGTGCTTCCCTTTGCAAAAAAGGAAAAGAAATTATATTTGGCCTGCCTGTGTCAGTCCTAAGGTCTCCGTGTACGTGTGTGCTGCGTGGACAACGTACAAAAATCAGACGCAACCAGCTACGGTTGAGTGCAGCCTTGCGCCAATTTCTTTCCTGCCTGGGAAATCAAATCACTGGTAATACAGCATGCTGAGGGGTAGGGGTAGGCCTAGAGGATGTGGACGCGGCCGAGGACGCGGAGGGTCAAGTGAGGGTGTGGGCACAGGCCGAGCCAGTGCGGTGGCCAGGGGTAGAGGCAGGGCCAGACAGAATAATCCACCAACTGTTTCCAAAAGCGCCCCCTCGCGCCATGCCACCCTGCAGAGGTCAAGGTGCTCTACGGTGTGGCAGTTTTTCACAGAGACGCCTGACGACCGACGAACAGTGGTGTGCAACCTTTGTCGCGCCAAGATCAGCTGGGGAGGCACCACCAACAGCATGCGCAGGCATATAATGGCCAAGCACCCCACAAGGTGGGACGATGCCCGTTCACCGCCTCCGGTTTGCACCACTGCCTCTCCCCCTGTGCCCCAACCTGCCACTGAGATCCAACCCCCCTCTGAGGACACAGGCACTACCGTCTCCTGGCCTGCACCCACACCCTCACCTCCGCTGTCCTCGGCCCCATCCAGCAATGTCTCTCAGCGCAGCGTCCAGACGTCGCTAGTGCCACAGTTTGAGCGCAAGCGCAACTACGACGCCACGCACCCGCACGCTCAAGCGTTAAACGTGCACATTGCAAAATTGATCAGCCTAGAGATGCTGCCGTATAGGCTTGTGGAAACGGAGGCTTTCAAAAGCATGATGGCGGCGGCTGCCCCGCGCTACTCGGTTCCCAGTCGCCACTACTTTTCCCGATGTGCCGTCCCAGCCCTGCACGACCACGTCTCCCGCAACATTGTACGCGCCCTCACCAACGCGGTTACTGCCAAGGTCCACTTAACAACGGACACGTGGACAAGCACAGGCGGGCAGGGCCACTATATCTCCCTGACGGCACATTGGGTGAATTTAGTGGAGGCTGGAACAGAGTCAGAGCCTGGGACCGCTCACGTCCTACCCACCCCCAGAATTGCGGGCCACAGCTCGGTGGTGGTATCTGCGGCGGTGTATGCTTCCTCCACTCAAGCACCTTCCTCCTCCTCCTCCAACGCAACCTCTGTTTCGCAATCAAGATGTGTCAGCAGCACGTCGCCAGCAGTCGGTGTCACGCGGCGTGGCAGCACAGCGGTGGGCAAGCGTCAGCAGGCCGTGCTGAAACTACTCAGCTTAGGAGAGAAGAGGCACACGGCCCACGAACTGCTGCAGGGTCTGACAGAGCAGACCGACCACTGGCTTGCGCCGCTGAGCCTCCAACCGGGCATGGTCGTGTGTGACAACGGCCGTAAGCTGGTGGCGGCTCTGCAGCTCGGCAGCCTCACGCACGTGCCATGCCTGGCCCATGTCTTTAATTTGGTGGTTCAGCGCTTTCTGAAAAACTACCCCCACTTGTCATACCTGCTCGGAAAGGTGCGCCAGCTCTGCGCACATTTCCGCAAATCCCACAAGCACGCTGCCACCCTGCGGACACTGCAACATCGGTTTAATCTGCCAGTGCACCGACTGCTGTGCGACGTGACCACACAGTGGAACTCTACTCTCCACATGTTGGCCAGACTCTATGAGCAGTGTAGAGCTATAGTGGAATACCAACTCCAACTTGCACGGCGCAGTGGGAGTCAGCCTCCTCAATTATTTACAGAAGAGTGGCCCTGGTTGGCAGCCATCTGCCAGGTCCTTGGAAAATTTGAGGAGTCTACCCAGGTGGTGAGCGGCGATGCTACAATCATTAGCGTCACCATTCCTCTGCTATGCATCTTGAGAAGTTCCCTGCAAAGCATAAAGGCAGACGCTTTGCGCTCGGAAACAGAGCCGGGGGAAGACAGTATGTCGCTGGATAGTCAGAGCACCCGCCTGTCTATATCTCAGCGCGTTGAGTAGGAGGAGGAGGAGCATGAGGAGGATGAGGAGGAGGGGGAAGAGACAGCTTGGCCCACTGGTGAGGGTACACATGCTGCTGGGCTGTCATCCTTTCAGCGTGTATGGCCTGAGGAGGAGGAAGAGGAGGAGGAGGAGGATCCTGAAAGTGATCTTCCTAGTGAAGACAGCCATGTGCTGCGTACAGGTACCCTGGCACACATGGCTGACTTCATGTTAGGATGCCTTTCTCGTGACCCTCGCGTTACACGCATTCTGGCCACTACGGATTACTGGGTGTACACACTGCTCGACCCACGCTATAAGGAGAACCTTCCCACTCTCATTCCCGAAGAGGAAAGGGGTTCGAGAGTGTTGCTATACCACAGGGCGCTGGTGGACAAACTGATGGTAAACTTCCCATCCGACAGCGCTAGTGGCAGAAGGCGCAGTTCCAAGGGCCAGGTAGCAGGGGAGGCGCAGAGATCAGGCAGCATGTACAGCGCAGGCAGGGGAACATTCTCCAAGGCCTTTGCCAGCTTTATGGCTCCCCAGCAAGACTGTGTCACCGCTCCCCAGTCAAGGCTGAGTCGGCGGGAGCACTGTAAAAGGATGGTGAGGGAGTACGTAGCCGATCGCACGACCGTCCTCCGTGACGCCTCTGCCCCCTACAACTACTGGGTGTCGAAGCTGGACACGTGGCCTGAACTCGCGCTGTATGCCCTGGAGGTGCTTGCTTGTCCTGCGGCTAGCGTCTTGTCAGAGAGTGTGTTTAGTGTGGCTGGGGGAATCATCACGGATAAGCGTACCCACCTGTCAAACGACAGTGCCGACAGGCTTACACTCATCAAGATGTGGGATATTTTTATGTACCGCCGGTGGGTTCCAGGGAGCCACCCATGCTGTAGGTGCACACGGAGTTTAACCTACATGTGTCCACTTGTAAAGAACCCCAGTCTGACTGGGGCATGCAGTGTGGGCCGAAGCCCACCTGTATTAAGCACGACATTACTACCTCAGCTGTGTTGGGCAATGCAATGGGATATTTCTATGTACCGCCGGTGGCTTCCTGGCACCCACCCATGCTGTGGGTCCACAGGGAATTATAAATGCATCTGTTTCCACTTGTAAAGTACCCCAGTCTGACTGGGGCATGCAGTGTGGGCCGAAGCCCACCTGCATTAAGCACGACATTACTACCTCAGCTGTGTTGGGCAATGCAATGGGATATTTTTATGTACCGCCGGTGGGTTCCAGGGAGCCACCCATGCTGTAGGTGCACACGGAGTTTAACCTACATGTGTCCACTTGTAAAGAACCCCAGTCTGACTGGGGCATGCAGTGTGGGCCGAAGCCCACCTGTATTAAGCACGACATTACTACCTCAGCTGTGTTGGGCAATGCAATGGGATATTTCTATGTACCGCCGGTGGCTTCCTGGCACCCACCCATGCTGTGGGTCCACAGGGAATTATAAATGCATCTGTTTCCACTTGTAAAGAACCCCAGTCTGACTGGGGCATGCAGTGTGGGCCGAAGCCCACCTGTATTAAGCACGACATTACTACCTCAGCTGTGTTGGGCAACGCAATGGGATATTTCTATGTACCGCCGGTGGCTTCCTGGCACCCACCCATGCTGTGGGTCCACAGGGAATTATAAATGCATCTGTTTCCACTTGTAAAGAACCCCAGTCTGACTGGGGCATGCAGTGTGGGCCGAAGCCCACCTGTATTAAGCACGACATTACTACCTCAGCTGTGTTGGGCAATGCAATGGGATATTTCTATGTACCGCCGGTGGCTTCCTGGCACCCACCCATGCTGTGGGTCCACAGGGAATTATAAATGCATCTGTTTCCACTTGTAAAGAACCCCAGTCTGACTGGGGCATGCAGTGTGGGCCGAAGCCCACCTGCATTAAGCACGACATTACTACCTCAGCTGTGTTGGGCAATGCAATGGGATATTTTTATGTACCGCTGGTGGGTTCCAGGGAGCCACCCATGCTGTGGGTCCACAGGGACTTCACAATAGGGAGTTGTACCTGCCTGTGTCTATGAATTAAAAAGCCCGGTCTGACTGGGGCATACAGACACCTTGACAGAATGAATAGTGTGTGGCACATAGGTTCCCCATTGCTATGCCCACGTGTGCAGCTCCTGATGGTGGTGGCACAGGATTCTATTTCTCATTGCTTCTGTACAGCATTGTGGGCTATCGCCCCGCCCCTTTTAAAGAGGGTCGCTGCCTAGCCGTGCCAACCCTCTGCAGTGTGTGCCTGCGGTTCCTCGTCATGGCAGAAGCACTTCTAAATAGACATGAGGGTGGTGTGGCATGAGGGCAGCTGAAGGCTGCGCAGGGACACTTTGGTGTGCGCTGTGGGGGGGAGGGGGGAGGGGGGGTTGGGCAGCATGTAACCCAGGAGAAGTGGCAGTGGAGTGTCATGCAGGCAGTGATTGTGCTTTGTTGGAGGTAGTGTGGTGCTTAGCTAAGGTATGCCATGCTAATGAGGGCTTTTCAGAAGTAAAAGTTTTTGGGAGGGGGGGGGCACTCTTGCCGCTATTGTGGCTTAATAGTGGGACCTGTGAACTTGAGATGCAGCCCAACATGTAGCCCCTCGCCTGCCCTATCCGTTTCTGTTTCGTTCCCATCACTTTCTTGAATTGCCCAGATTTTCACACATGAAAACCTTAGCGAGCATCGGCGAAATACAAAAATGCTCCGGTCGCCCATTGACTTCAATGGGGTTCGTTACTCGAAACGAACCCTCGAGCATCGCGATAATTTCGTCCCGAGTAACGAGCACCCGAGCATTTTGGTGCTCGCTCATCTCTAATAATCACACTTCCAATATTAGCAGAAGTAGTCCATTGATGAAGGCACAGTTCACAACAACATGGAGTCCATAAAGTGTCTCTCAAAAATTGTGTTCTACTATAACTTAAGAGTTCAGTTATCAAATGTCCAACAGTCATACATTACAATAATTGTCTCTACTTTATAGGGAGTCCATAAAGATTCTCACTAGAATGTCTTTTTAGAAGCCTCCCCTCCTAGGAAGCTTCCAAGGGGCAGTCGGCTCTTCCTCCTTCAACTTTGTGGTGAAAGCTGTAGGTGTCTCGTCACTGCTGAATGAAGATATGCCAATAGACGAGCACAGGGATAAGCTGGTGTGCTGGAGTCTGACAAACCCTTCTTCGGCTTTCAGAAGTGCTTGTCCCTCCTTTTTAGCTAGTGGTGTATTGGGCCAAACTACCCAAGAGAAAGGCTGGTAATACACACCATCAGCCGGTATTCCATTTGATGATGGCACTGATCCAGTTGCTGCAGTATCGGATCCTTGTTCCACTGGGCGAGTGTCCCTCTTTGTATCACGGATTACAAAAGAGAAATTTGCATTGGGGTAATTTATCACATACCGCTGCAGGTAACCCGAAATGTGCTGCAAGCCTTTGTGTTGTCCTTGTGAATCAATATCCACGGTGGGCAGTGTTAAAGAACAGGTCCTATAGGCGTACAAAAGGCTTCCCATGCTTTGTAGGAACATCCACTTGCTCCTCCTGTGTGGGAACAGGCATGGTTGGACCTACTGCAGACTATACGCTGGTAGTAGCAGGCGTTTTTCCGGCTCCAATCTCTCACAGAGTAGTCAGATCCAGCATGCGCCATGATGGCATTGATTTATTTCTCTTTGGTGACAGGCGGATGACCTTTGCTTCCTCTGCTTTCTTGCGAAGGTTGAAGATGAGTGCTACTTTGAGTGTCCAGATGCTGCAAACTCTTTTCTGATGCAGCTGAGCTTGATGTAGAAGGCTCAGGAGAAAATCTGTGCTGTTGTACTTTGTACTTTGAGTTCATCCCCAAAGAACCAGTGGGGCTCCACTAGAGGATAGCCAGCAGCTTTGTAGTTTTGAGTAGAGACACGTAATCAGAAATACAATTACATACATCACATGAGGTAATTAAAGTGATGAGTGGCTCCAACGTCTGGGCCACTACAGTAACATATATAAAGGTTTCCATCATGTCCCCACTCTCTCTTCTCTCCCCCTGTAACATATATAAAGGTTTCCATCACGTCCCCCCCCCTCTCTCTTCTCTCCTCTTGTAACATATGTGAAGGTTTTCATCATGTCCCCACTCTCTCTTCTCTCCCCCTGTAACATATATAAAGGTTTCCATCATGTCCCCCCTCTCCCTTCTCTCCTCCTGTAACATATATAAAGGTTTCTATCATGTCTGCTACTCCCTTCTCTCCTCCTGTAACATATATAAGGGTTGCCATCATGTCCCCCCTCTCTCTTCTTTCCTCTTGTAACATATGTAAAGGTTTTCATCATGCCCCCCTCTCTCCTCTCTCCTCTTGTAACATATATAAAGGTTTCTATCATGTCTGCTACTCCCTTCTCTCCTCCTGTAACATATATAAAGGTTTCCACCATGTCCCTCCTCTCCCTTCTCTCCTCCTGTAACATATATAAAGGTTTCCACCATGTCCCTCCTCTCCCTTCTCTCCTCCTGTAACATATATAAAGGTTTCCACCATGTCCCTCCTCTCCCTTCTCTCCTCCTGTAACATATATAAAGGTATTGATCCTGTCCCCAATGTCCCTTCTTTCCTCTAAGTGATACAAATTAAGTTGTTTAAGTCTTTCCTGATAAGTTTTGTTCTTGAAAACATGCTCCCCATGACCAAGTAAGTGTAATAAAGATTGTCAGTATTTATGGAACTAAAAAAAAAATCACCATTAAAAACATATTTATGGCTTAATACTGTTACCATTTTTATTTAAAAAAAACAAAAAACATTTCCCCATTGCATTTGTAACCTTTTTTTTATCTCTTAGGGCTCCCACCCCCTGGTGTTTTTTTCTCCACTGCGCTGCGAGAGTAAGTGAAAATTCTCACAGAGCAGTGCGAGAAAATCGCTGGGATATCACAACGACATCGCCAGTCTTTTCAATGGGGCCAGCGGCAGCAGCTCTAGCCCCATTGAAAAGATATGGAGAATGCCGCAGACTTCTGCAACAGCTGTGACAGCTGTCACAGCTGTGGCAGGAGTTTCCTTCATCCCTGCGGACCCTGCGGGGATGAAGAAATCCTCTGTCACAGCTGTGACAGCTGTCACAGCTGTGGCAGAAGTCCGTGGCATGCTATCCCATTGCTTTCAATGGGATCGGCACTGCTGCCGATCCCATTGAAAGCAGTGGTTTCTGACAAGCCCGGCAGAATGATTATCGGAGAAGGGCTTGAAATATAAGCCCTTCCCTGATAATCATAAAAAAGTGGTTAAAAAATAATAAAAAAGTTACTCACCTCTCCTGCTGTCAGCCGCGTCCTCCTGCTGGCTCCCCGGCACTGCTGTCCAGCACTTTCAGCAGACGGGGATTTAAAAATCCCCGCCTACTGAAAGGGCTGTGCAGATTGGCTGAGGGCTCAGCCAATAGCAGCTAGTGCTGAAAGCAATGGGATAGCATGCCGCGGACTTCTGTCACAGCTGTCACAGCTGTGGCAGGAGCTTCCTTTATCCCCACGGGGACCACGGGGATGAAGGAATCCTCTGTCACAGTCACAGAAGTCCACGGCATTCTTCATATCTTTTCAATGGGGCTAGCGCTGCTGCCGCTGGCCCATTGAAGATTTTTTGGTATCTGCCGGCGTTTTTCTCGCACTGGGATGCGAGACTTTAACTTTAGAATCGCATCACAGTGGAGAAAAAAACGCCAGTGGGTGGGAGCCCTAAGTGTTCTCCATATATTGTACAGATAAATATTTATTAGAAATATACAAATTGAACCTTAACAGTCCATTCACACGTCAGTACAACACTTGTTTATATTAAAGTACATGCTGGGCCATATTACAATTGAATTGTTTTTTTTAAGTTGCTTACATAATGATTTCTAAGATTATAATTTTTGTTTGGTGTTCCTGATTCTGCAGTGAATTATACTTTGGAAAGCTTTCAATGTTGTCACTTAAAACCTAGTTATGTTTACAGAGATAGAATGAGAGACTGGGAGCTCAGTAGGTAGCTCTGGACTTTGAGTAAATATATCTAAAAGGAGGTTACAAGAATATTTAAGGCTATTGACTGGCATATTAAACGGCTGAGTAAAACTGGTGACTAGTTGGGAAAATAGATAGATAGATAGATAGATAGATAGATAGATAGATAGATAGATAGATAGATAGATAGATAGATAGATATGAGATAGATAGATAGATAGAGACATGAGATAGATAGATAGATAGATAGATATGAGATAGATAGATAGATAGAGACATGAGATAGATATATGTGAGATAGATAGAATAACAATAGAATTCACTACTAGTTATATCAAGCAGTATTTCCCCATGTTCCCCTGAAGCATGCCACACTACATGACCCCTAACTCAATCAGTTTCTAAGAAATGCTCTTCCCACCTATACTGTATGCTTATGAACCATGTCTGAACTTCTGCTGTCAAAGACTTTCCCCTTTAGGGCTGCTTTCCTTGCCCTTGGAACACATTGACTATTTTCTTGATGTGTATTTTAAATGCAGTGGAATTTATGTAGACAGCTACGATAAGGGAGTTACAATAAGGAAACGTTTGACATGTATATCATGCACCATAGGCAAAAGTAAAGATATATTTCCGATTATGTACTTAGCAACAAGAAGAAACCTGCATCATTTCTTAATTATATCTTAAACTTCAATTCATATTCTATGTTGTTATTACAACACTACATGGAAGGTATGGTTATATTCAATGGAAATGAATGTGGAGTACGGCACTGTAGGCTTCTAGACAACTCTCTGACCTCTACTGTCAACCACACAGAAATCCACAGTCTGCTTATAAATTGATTGTTCGCTTTTGGACATCCTTTTACCAAATAAAGCAAGTTTAAGAGGTCCCAGTTTGGATCAGCCATCCGTCTAGGACCTGTGGACCCAGGAAATTCATGGAGGAGACAAGTAAATTATGTTTTAAATGAAACAATAGAGAATAATTTCCATACAAATCTTAATTTTCTTTCAAAATAACCTATATCAGCCTCATTGCATTTGTGCCCCTCCCATTGCTGATGGCTTAAGACAAAGAATAGGTGATGACATTGTACTAGAAAAGTTGAATTATGATAATATGTCAAATCTATGTGTTTTAGACACTTGTGGCCCAGAATGGTCACTGCATGGTGTTAATTTAGTTTTATGTAGAGGAGTATGTGTGTTTTAGAATGTGCCTTCACTTATGCTATATATTATAATGGTTGTATTTCTAACATGTTAAATAGCCTATTTTACTATATATACTTGAAGTGGTGGGTTGGAAGATCATAGAGCTCAGTTAGAGGGAGATGGAGCAACCACCATGATTCCACAGTTTTTTAGCCTCTCAGCCAATTAGCAATGGGTAAAAGGGAAGAAGGGGGTATTAAAAGTTATAAAAGTCCTTATAGAGTTCCAGAGAATTCAGATGAATGTGTATATGTGCATTTACAGCTAATTTTCTTGGATCTGAGAAAGAGAAGTACAGATTGCAAGACATTCCCCAAGCATCAAGGAATTTTAGGCAGCAGTACTTCCAGACATTACCTTCAACTTGGATATTGAGGCATTGACTGTACGGACGTTTGAACGTTAAACCTTAAATTGCCTTGATGCACCTTAAGTAAATGAGTTTTTCCATTACCCCGTCCTGCCTCATTAGACTCTCTTCTCCGGTGGACATACATTTCACTACACCAGGATGCCATTCCAAGGAGCAGAGACCAGCCTATAACACCAAGTCCCCGGGTTTGGAGAGAGGCTATTTCCATCATTTGCCATCTTGACATTAGATCCTCCTGCCTTGCCTCATTACACACTTTTCAAATCTACTTTTACAGTTTTGAACAGCCTCTATAAAACGATCAATGGCTAAAAGGACCTGCAATATGCACCAACCATGAAAAGGAGTAAGGAGCAGAGATGTGTAGCATATTGAGCCAAATATATTCTGACTCTCACAGACTTAACAGTGCATTGATTTCAGGGATACAGTGGTGGGTTTGGGGTGACATCAGCATGGCAACTCCGGACCACGTGATGTGCTGAGTGGTGCAAGTCCATGGTGTCATTCTGTCTTGGACATCAAAGGAGTAACATCTCCTTCTGGTGCCAGCAATAATAGGCTGGCTGGGTTAACTTCCTGTCCAGTCAGTTTTCTTGTAAAGGTATTTAATCCAGCCCCTTGGTACAAGGGTTGCCGGTTATACATCTAGTGTACTGGTCAGCACTCTGTGCCATTGTATTCTGTACTGTTTTGCTGACCTCTTCAGTAAACCTGTACTCAGCATCTTTGTTTAGTGTTCAGTTCCATGTTTTTGTACCCACGATTGGTGTACAGTGGTCGGTGTTGCCAGTTCATCTCAGACTGGTTCTTGGCTTCTCTCTCATAGTGGGGTTGCCCTTTTTGAGGCAGCTGCTCTGCTTGGTGGGCGGGTCCAGTTCAGTAAGCTCAGCTGATACTTGCTTGCCATTCTTACCGTTCCTTGTTGCATTTCATTAGACCATAAATATCCTGTTTATCAGTTCACTGGCTTGACCTTGTGTTCAGCTACGCAATTGGTCACCCACAGTTTTACAGATTAGTCTTACTAGAAGTGACCATGACATCTGAGCCATTTTGATACATTTGGCTGTCTAAAACATATGCATTATAAGACAATATTAATCTATCTCTGTCCATGTGTTCTACATGTAGACCACATGGGTCATTTGGTCAGCAATGAATACGAGCATGATCACAATGGTGTTTTATTGTATTTTATGTTGTGTAGAGCTAAAAAAATTAATCTCCTGTCTCACACACCCTTTGAAATATTCATGATTGGACATAAAACTCCTTAAATCTTTTAAATCATCCAAGGCATATTTAAAGCTAAGTTTATACAATGCAGTTTGGTGCAATTTTGATTTGCAAAAACGGATTGCATTGCCTTATAGTCTGTATAACAAAAAAAAAATCTGATCATTATACCTTTGTTTGGGTAATATCGCCAGTTTGCAATCTAGTTAAAAAATGCAACTGAAAGAAATCAGTCGTCAGTAAGATCATCTAGACTATGCAGTCTCTTCTCTACACATGTCTTTCACGAGGCGGTGACCTGATGATACCACAATAAAACACATCCAGCATGTACTGGGTGAGCCCAATAAAATGGTATATCCTGCCACCTGAGTGCTGACTCTAAAATCCACTGCTGAGAAAACAATTCCAGCAAGCACTAGGGAGGTGGAAGATTCACTGCTTATCTGAGTCTGGCATGGGAGGAAGTCGTCCAGTGTTCCAAACGGCTGCTGTTAGATTACTGACCACAAATCATAGGGGAAAAGGTCAGCCGCCTGGAAGACAAAAAGAGTGAGCTCAGAAGAGCCCAGGAGTAATTATGCCAAGCTAGATGAAAGCAGCATACATCTGCAGTGTAATAGACTGGTCTGCCTTCACTATATTAGACCCCTATGATAGCTAATTTATATATAGCTGCATGCTTCATTACATGAGCGTGTGTATCTCTTGCCTTAGGAATATATACAATGTGTTACTTTAAATGTAAACTTCCTTTAGATTTCTAAATAAAGTCCTGCTTTCTAAAAGAAAAGACCTCTTATTAGATAATGGCTGCTTAGCCTATAGCAGTAAGGCGCAATGTCCACCGGCGGATCGGATTTCGCATGCAGCAGACCGCAGCAGAGTCCGACCCTGCTGGCGGCCGAGGACACTGCTTACCCATCCGGGTCTTCTGCGTGCCTGTCCAGGTCTTCTATTTTCTTCACCACGGATGTGTGCGGAAGCGCCAGCTGGCACCGCTGTACAACTGCAGTGGAGTTTTTCTTTTAAACTCTTGCTTTTCCGTGGAATTTGCGGTTTGTACACAATTCGATTGCGTGGAGCGAATGGCTTCCATTGACTTCAATGGAAGCCATCCGTATCCAAAAGATCTGCAAAACAAATCCACATGCTTTAATTCATATGCGGACGCCCATGCTTCCCTATGGGCTGCTTGATTTGCGGATCTTCCTGTGTGGTTTCTGCAAATCAGATCCGTCCGTCGACATTGTGCTTAAAGGGGTTGTCCCGCGCCGAAACAGGTTTTTTTTTTTTCAATAGCCCCCCCGGTCGGCGCGAGACAAACCCGATGCAGGGGTTTAAAAAAAAAAAACGGATAGTACTTACCCGAATCCCCGCGCTCCGGTGACTTCTTACTTACCTTGCGAAGATGGCCGCCGGGATCTTCACCCACGGTGGACCACAGGTCTTCTCCCATGGTGCACCGTGGGCTCTGTGTGTTCCATTGCCGATTCCAGCCTCCTGATTGGCTGGAATCGGCACACGTGATGGGGCGGAGCTACGAGGAGCAGCTCTCCGGCACGAGCGGCCCCATTCAGAAGGGAGAAGACCGGACTGCGCAAGCGCGTCTAATCGAGCGATTAGACGCTGAAATTAGACGGCACCATGGAGACGAGGACGCTAGCAACGGAGCAGGTAAGTGAATAACTTCTGTATGGCTTATAATTAATGCACGATGTACATTACAAAGTGCATTAATATGGCCATACAGAAGTGCTGAACCCCACTTGCTTTCGCGGGACAACCCCTTTAAGGCTCTTGCACACTGACACGGAGCCTGTGCTGTTTTATTACAGAGCAATACAGTTTCCGTGCACTGACATACAGGTTTTGTCAAACTCCATGTGTGCATGGCCCCAGCCTTAGCTATGTGCGACCCATCCGGTTGCACAGGGTGCCAGCTACCACCTTGTAGGGGAAGGGGCACCAGGCAGATGTAAGCTGGGGGCAATCACCCTCTTTTGGTCTGCCTTGCCAGATGAACTTCCTCTTCCATGTGACACACTCTTCTGGAGCTATATGAATCATCCTGGCTTTGTCTTCTCCCATCCGATGCCCCCAGGCACCATGCGAGCCTATCAACACCCCTGCAACACAATCATTTAACGTTCTGTAACTGTATTTATGTGGTGAGCTTGGTTCTGGTGCTGTAACTATGAACTGGTGTTGGCTTGTTGTGTATTTATGCTTTGGTTTTGGAACTACATTTATGTTATGAGTTTGATTCTGGTATTGTATCTATGTAATGAGATTGGTTCTGCTTCAGTATTTACATACCTCCCAACTTTTGAACAATGAGGGACAGGAGTGACAAATGATTTTATGACAGGCCAAGCTCCTTTTACATGAAGCCATGCTCTCTGTATACCATAATAGTGGCCTCCAGTGACCCCCCTCATAGTAGTAGTGACCAAAATTGACTTATATTAATCGGTAATATTGGCCCAAGGGGCATAAACCTGTACGACCCGTGGCTTTATACAGTTTAAGGATTTGTTTGGACTTGCTGCTAATCTTTCATCTGTCATTATCCCTCATGCTGGGATAGCATCCCCTCAGCACCGCTGTGTATACGGACTCTACCTGTGAGATTGCAGTGTCCGGAGCTCCGGGGTAGGAGTCTGTATACACAGCAGTGCTGAGAGGCTGCTGTCTGCATGACTGAGGACATGGGGCAGCAGGACTGGCTCCGGGTTTATATGGGCCCTTGGAGATAGAGTCTCAGTTGGCCCCTCTTTTGTTTTTTTACATTTACCACATGGCCTTTTATGTTCCCTCTTTGTAATGTAATGTCTTCTAATATTACAAAACAGCATGCTGGGAGTTATAGTTCTGCCTCTTATATTCTCCCAATGCAATTTCCTCTGTTAAGGGATATTCTGGCGCTTTTTTATTTTGATCACCTCTGATCAGCTGATTCCCGGGGCTGCTGTCGTTTAGGTGAGTGCAGAAAGCGCTGACCATAGTGCAGTGGCCCAGATTGGTATTGCAGGTACAGATCCTGTTGAACTCAACAGGAGCTGCGGCAGCAGTATCAACTCGGGCCACTGCATTATGTTCAGCATGATCTGCTTTCTACACTGAATGTAGTGACAGGGGCCCCAGGAAGCAGTTGAGCAGCAGGGATGCTCAGTAGTGCTGTTGCACATGGGCCCACAAGCCTTAGGGGGCCCATAAGGCCTCTCTTCTCCATATAGGGAGCCTGGTACTATAAATAAAGCAATATAGTTGGGGGCCCTGTTACAGGTTTTGCAATGGGGCCCAGGAGTTTCAAGTTAGGCCTCTGCCCCCTAGCTATAAAATCTCACCCAAAAATCCATAACTAAAAGACCTTCAGTCTTCACTGGTGATCTTCACCCCTTGTGATATTATCTCAGGTCCTGCCCTCTTCAAAGCACACTGCAGGCCCTTAACTTTTCTTCCGTCTGCACTTGGTTCTGGTGCTGTATCTATGTACCGAGCATGGTTCTATTGCTGCATCTATGTACCAAGCTTGGTTCTGGTGCTGTATCTATGTACTGGGCTTGGTTCTATTGCTGTATCTATGTACTGAGCTTGGTTCTGGTGCTGTATTTATGTACTGAGCTTGGCTCTGGTGCTGTATCTATGTACTGAACTTGGTTATGGTGCTGTATTTATCTTATAATCTTGCTTCTGGTGCGGTATATATGTTATGAGATTGGTTTTGTATAGTACTTATCCACTGAGCTATTCTAGCATGGGTATGATGCTATTTTGCTGCTTTCTGCACAAGTCAAATACACTCAGGATGCCTATCAGTGCAATATATATTGGTATTTTACCCATCACAGGTGGAGGGGGCGCCAAAATAAAATTCAGCACAGGGTGCCATATAATGTATAGGCTGGCACTGCATGCATGTGTAGATATTCTGACTTAGTATTAATACTTCTGGGGGGGGGATACTTCCATATGTATGGAGTCGTATGGAGCATGCTGCAGTTTTGGTCTTTTTTCTCTGTCAGATTCTGTATGAATGGCTGCATAAAACACGGAGCCATAATTTAGCTATGTTCTGTAGTTGCCCTCTAACAGGTAAGTGATCATCCACTATGCTGCTTACACATTTATACTCGTATCTAGGAGGAAACTTCTCTGCTCTGATTAACAGCTGCTATAATGGACATAGCGACGTTACAAAATTGAAATAATGCAGACATTGATATCACAGTACAGACATAATGTAGAAAGTGACGTCACATGCCAGGAATAATGTGCATATTGATGTCACAGTACAAGGACAATGAACACAGTGATATCCCAGTACAGGAATAATGCATATTGTGGTATCACAGTATACAGATAAGGCACCTAGTGACTTTACACTGCAATGATAATGCACACAATGATGTCAGAATAGTGCAATGGACAAGGTGATGTCACAGTACAGACATAATGCAAAGGTGATGTCACAGTACAGACATAATGCATAAGGTGATGTCACAGTACAGACATAATGCATAAGGTGATGTCACAGTAGACTTTATCTGTTTAGATAAAGGGATATTCCCAAGATTGACTTTTATCTCATTCTATATGATAGGTGATAAAAGTCTGATTTGTGGAGGTCTCATCATGAGACACACGCAGACCCTGAAAACACGGAGGAGCAGTGACAAGGAGCTATGTACTTGTACTTGGCTATTTCCCTCAGGCCCACTGGAGTGAATTGATTAACACTGTGTATACTTGGCCACCATTCCATTCAATCTCTATATTATTGCAGGGTGCAGGTAGTACATAGTGAGGAGAAGAGGGATACCAGCGACTCTGTTCTTGAGATCAGTGGTTGTCACAGTGGTGAGACCCCCACCAGTCAGACTTTTATCACCTATTGTCAGGAATCAAACCAGGGACCTGGTCCTGCACTCCAATCGATATTGTTCCATCAAGTATGTGGACAGTTCCCTTGCATGACTTTCAGCCTTGTTCCATGATTCCAGTTACCTGGTTCCTGACTTCTGATCCTGATCCCGCCTCTATTCCTAATTGGGCTCATTATAAAAGGCTGACCCTGCCACTGCATCAGCATGTGATTATTCTGCTCCACAGCATTGGTCAAGATCCACTTCTGCCTGCTCCTCTGTGATTGCTACAATACCTCCTGATATTGACCCCTGGCTTCCCTTCTGACTACGCTACCCACCTCATCCATCTGTACTGCAAACCGAGACCTCCCGTTCCTGACTCCTGGCTTCCCATCTGACTACGCTACCTGCCTCAACCATCTGTACTGCAAACCGACACCTCCCTTTGCTGACTCCTGGCTTCCCTTCTGACTACACTACCTGCCTCATCCATCTCTACTGCAAACCGAGACCTCCCATTTCAAACTCCTTGCTCTTCCCTGACTACACCCCAGAACTGCAGCTATTACACCTGATGCTCCACCCTAGTGCCTAAAAGTCACTCTTGGGAATTCCCCTTTAATTGTTCCATTGCATCTGATATGCCTAATATCCTTGTAGTTACACCCATTAAAGAGATTATGTCTACATTACTAATAAGGAAGAAAAACGAGAAATGATAAAACAACAAACTTATAAAATGTATGATAGTCTTCCTAACAACATATAGATGAGTAGTTAAAGGGATTATGTCATGAACATCTCTTTTTAATATGACATTGTCGCTTGGATCAACTAACTGCTGTGGGATTGGCTTCTGAAACCCCCCGACGATCACTGCATTGGACTTGTATTATATGGAGCACATCCAAATGAATGGTCAACCAATGTAACACAAGGGACCTGATTCTTATCGTTTCATTGTCTCACAGAGGAAGATCCCGATTAAAGACTGCACTTTATGACCCCGATATTCTGTATTAAGACATATAGACATCACAGTGCATATGAAAAGGGGTTGTCTTAGTGAAACAGCTTGATTCCCAATACATGGATCATTATTCTACAATTTGGGGATTATTGAATACCATAGACTTGACACGTACTCTTTACCATGTATTGATAATTACTAAAAAACCTGAAAAATAACCTGAAGGTTGGAAGAGAGCTTACAAGTGCTGCAATATGATCAATACTCCTATTAAATATTACTGACGTCACATAATGGGTTGCAGGGCCCTGCTGTGCTTAAATGGTAAGGCACACTTAAAGAAGTGGGAGTCGGTTTCTAAAAGATCAGACTTAATATCAGGAGGAAACAATGGTGCAATTATCTGGGCTGATTTGACAGCTAATTATCATGTCAGCCTTTACAGAGAACAGATGATTAATGGTGAGTAATCAATATTGTTCCACAGACTCTGCTGTGACCGTAGACGCAGACCGAGTAATGCTTTAATAAACTCTTGGCAATGCTTCTTTTTAGCTTTCTGAGAGCTAAACAGCCAAGAAAGGTGATGGCTTTTTATAGCGAGACCTTTTCAACTTAGGGCATTTGAAAACTCCTTTTCCTAGTTAAAATGCGTCTGGCTAATAGTGGGGATAGTTGGGCTCGATTAGTGTTTGGAAAGTTTGTGTATAGTATTTTTAAATGTAAAAACAGGCAATAAAAACGCTCACCTTTGACCGACAGTTTTATGTGTTTTTTAATGTAGCTTGTGCCGATAAAAGCATGCTTGATTCGAGAGTGAAAAGGTCACTGGCAAGTTGATCAGAGAAGCTTTAAAACAGTTTTATTGACCTTAAATTAGTGGAGTTCTACATTTGCGCTCCATGAAATTAGTAAAGTAACATGAAGTAAAGATTGCAAACCTTACAGTCGGCCAGAATTACACTTGCAAAAGTATGAGAGCCTTAAAAAAAAAAAAAAGGATGGTGTCACGGTCTTAGTAAGAATAGAAATGGAAGAAGAGCCTTCTGAACAGCTAACTTTTACTATTACTACATAGATAGTCTAAGGTCAGGGTAGCGCTAAGAAATCACTTAAAGCCTCTTGAAAGATAAGGGTTATAGTCAACTAATGGGCAACTTGAAAAGGTTTGACGAGTAGTTGGTGACCTGGTGGAGTAGTGGTGAATGCAAAATTGGTGCATGCAATACGCAGAGCATACAACCCATTAATCGCAACGGGTTCGTTGTCATTGCCTTTCTTTGTGCACGTGAAAAAGAACCCAGCATGCTCTACTAAATGTCCCTATAGAAGTCTATAGGAGTGCGCAAGTAGACGCGCAATGCGCAGGGGGATGTGCAATCTGCTGTGCAATTCCACAAGAAAATGAAGACATCTGGAACTCATTAGGGTAAATAGTAGAGATGAGCGAGCATACTCGTTAAGGGACAATACTCGAGCGAGTATCGTCCTTTTCGAGTACCTGCATGCTCGTCAGAAAAGATTTGGGTATCGGCGGGGGGTGGAGAGGGAGAGTGGGGGTGGAACGGGTTGGAGATCTCTCTTTCCCCCCCTGCTCCCCCAACCCACCGCTCACCCCTGCCGGCACCCAAATCTTTTTCTGATGAGCAGGCAGGTACTCGAAAAGGACAATACTCGCTCGAGTATTGTCCCTTAACGAGTATGCTCGCTCATAAATAAATAAATACATATATTTTGTCATTATCTTTTGATCACTATAACTTGTTTTTCCAATTGTTTGTCCCCATCATTGGTCACATGTGCGGCTGACCAGCGAGCATTTTCATACGCACATTAATGAGCCGATCACCCAGCGAACAAGCTTTTGCTTTAAACGCTTTGCTTTGAACATGGGCATACTTACACGGCCCGATGATAGAGCGGACAAACATTCGAGAGAACATTCTTGCCTGATTATCGGACTGCTTAAAAGGCCCTTTAGTTCTCTCTTATTGTGTCAGAGTTTCAGATAGAGTTTCCATTATAGATCGCACCAGGGTCAGCATCAGGGATAAATAGATTTAGGACCCTTTTACATGGGCTGACAGTGTTTTTAGCGACTGCACGAGCCCTGACGTCACTGCTAAGGTCGTTAGCGCTCATGCAGTGCTTTCAAACTGAAAGTCCTGCTGCCCGCTCGCTAGCTTCTCTTGCACTTCTAGCTGCCTGCTCAGTGCTTCCTATGAAGAATCCAATGAGTGCTAATGATAAACTGAAAACTCAAACTACAAGTGAGCGATATTTTTGCATCACACTGAACAATTATTGCTCACTTTCGCTCGTTTGAACAATTTTGAGCAAAAATCGTTGTGTGTAAAAGGGCCTTAAGGATCAGTTATTATCAGTTTCTTATTTTTTGCTCACCATCACTCCATTATCTGGTAACCACCACCATCATCCCCCTGCTCCATTATCTGACTCCCATCACCATCATCTTATTTATTACCATCCCTATTCTGTTCTTGCCATCTATTGGTGAGTTCCTATATTTACAGCTTTGAGTCCTACTAGTGTTGATACATGTATCAAATTACTGCTCATTTGACTATCCGGTTGGTACATAATTTTGCCCTACTCTATGTACCTGAATACTGGGAGACACAGTTAGTATCTGGAAAAGGCAAGTACTATAGTGGAAGTCCAGTTCTGCTGTCTAGTATCCAACAGATGTTGTTACAGCATGGTACTCAGCAAAGTGCTACAGTCCCTTTCAAGCACCTAAACTGAATCAGTATGACATGCCAGAAGTGATAATGAACTTTTAAAGGGCTTGTCCAATTACCAGCTGTTTTGTTGCAGGAAGCAGACAGCTCTATATATTTTACACTGGCTCAGGCTGGTACTGCAGACTGAGTCCGATTCACTTCAATAGGACTCAGCCTGCAATACCAACCCGAGGCCACTGCGCAATGTACACAGCCGTCTGCTTAGAGCAGTAAAACAGCTAGAAGTGGGACTACCCCTTTAAATGTCTCTGACATGTAATGATGCAAATATAAAAGTGCTGTAACTGCTTCCTAAATTAATTAGTCAAACATCTGATCAAATGTAACAGACAGGCATGTTTACAACCAACTTATACATTGAGAATGCAATAGTTGCTTTCAACATAGATAATTAATAAGTTTAGTATCATGCATCTAAATTCCAGCTTCATCTCCCACAGTACATAATCTTATAAATGAAGAATTATGATTAGATTTGCTTCTTTACAGAATTTTGCTTAGCAACTATGCGACCGATATTGCATAACTGATATATTCAATTAACCGTAAGGTCAAATTGTTGGATCATGTCCATTTTATTAACAATATGTGTTTGGGTAAATTGGACAGTGACTATATTCCTATCAGCTATACAGAGCAGCAGAAAAGCCCTAGGGTGGTACAATCTTTAAACATAGTTTGCATGAGGATCTATAGCCTAAGTGATAGTTTGATTTTTCGAAACCCTTGATGAAACTTTCCAGATATATAAACACACTGCACCATCATTAGGTTAGAAGAATATTGCAGAACACAAATATACCTCACATGAACATATTGCTTCAGTTCCTTCCAGTTTTCTTGATCCCACCAAGCAGAGCCACATTTCATATACCCTGTTAATGTGCTTCTGGCACTGGATGCTTAATTAGGATTACCATGGCTTGTTGGCAGAGTTACACCAGCACATTAATTTTTGATAGAAACCTTAGTTTCAACTCAAATCTTCAAAAGGACACTGGCTTGATCTTTCATCCCTCTGCGTATATTCAGCTTTTCTGTACTAACATTTTTATATATTTCGCTATGCTTCAAGAGTGCCGGAGATGAAAATATACTAATAAATATATAAAGGTACAGGTACACAAGGGCATTTTTTGCTGCATGTAATGATTCATCTGAATAAAAAATAATGTTCCCAAGAAATCTCTTTTAAAGTGAACCACATGCTTGTCTGCCAGTCTCAAGCTGAAAACGGAAAACTTGATTCAGAATAATACATAAACAATCGGAAATCTGGTTAAAAGAGAGAATAAAGTTATATGAAAGATGTACCGTACTTTGGAGCTTTAAAGTAAAGTCGTCTTATGAAGTACAGTAGTATCGAGCACTTACCGAGTCTTTTGAACTCAATCCTCTGAACGCAGGCCACCACTGGACATGTTCTACACAGGCAATGGTTTTCCCATTGTTAATGACCTACTTTGACATATATGAGGCCAAAGTTAAAATATTACTCACTTACACAGGCATAGGGGATGACGAAACAAGCTGTCCAGTAGTTGTTATCAGCTGGTTTATGCTCTATTGCAGATCATTTTATACTAGGAGAAATAATAGGGATGTAGGGGTTCTTGTCACATGGGGATTTCAAAAGGTTCCTCTGCCTCATATGAGGAGACAATACCATAAATCACAAATGTCAAACACAAGGCGGCTGGCAGAATCCGGACCGTCACCTAATTTTATGTGGCCATGCAGAAACCTAACAGGCATTCCACTCTCCCAGCCTGAAGAAGCGGTCCAGCAGGGGCATTGTAGAGTCTACTGACACCCCCATCCAGCCCCCCAATGTCTGCATGTGTTGTCCCATATGCCGTGCAGATGCTGAGGGGAGAGGTCGAAGGCCACAGACTCAGAAGTGGCTGCTGCCAATGAAGCGGGGCTGCAAGCTGGGTTAGTGGGATGCCTGTAGAGATGCTGACTGGCCAGAGGCCAATAAGGGGATCACAATTACTACTGGAACTGCTATGGGTGTCACTTTTTACTACTGTGACCAAGATAGAGGACCCACCATGGAGGGCACTATTAATACTGGCGCCACCAATATAGGGGACACTTACTACTGGGGCCACCATGGGGGCTCACTATTACTACTGACACCACTATAGGGGTCACTATTACTTCTGGGACCACTATGGGGGTCACTATTACTACTGGAGCAACTATTTATGCTGTGGCCACTATAAGGGTCACTATCATTACTGGGGCTACTATAGGTGTCACTATTATTACTAGGGTCACTGTGGGGTTCATTATTAGTACTAGGGTCATTGGTGGTCCATTATTACTCACTGTCTTCCCCCACAGTAGACTAGTAAGGAAAGTATGCATTAAGAATAAAAACAAAAGAAACAGACTCCTACATTTCCAGTACATTAAATAGATGAATGTAGGATGCTATTTCTATTTTGCATAAAAACAGCTAAAAGAAATGCAGATAATTTAGAAACTGATGCAGAATTAAATTGTTGATAAATTGTTGACATGACAAGTGATCTATGGGAACTATTAACACTAGCATATCCCGTAGCCTAACAACCCATGCAATCAGTGCTTTCTATTCCTTGGCTTTAGAACACCAGTTATCATCAAAGCAACATGTCATCAATTTCATCTTTGTTGGCCCTTGATATTTACTTTCAAGATGTACTTGTCTGACAGAAGAATCCTTCTTATGCATTTTCTGTTTTCCAACTGTAGTGGGAGAGATAGAGAGCTGTGACCCTCTCGTGGAAAATGGCTTTTGTCATAGAGATTATAATGAATGCCATCCCCTAATCAAAAAAAGTTGAATATTTCTGTAAAAAGGTGTTGAGAGGAAAGCTTGGGAAATACTTAAATGACTCGCATAAACCAGGCGAGGTGGAGGAGAAGGAAAAGGAAGCACAGTGGTTCAGTGGTTAGCACTGTTGCCTTGCAGGACTGGGGTCCTAGCTTCAAATGTGACCAAAGACAACATCTGCATGGAGTTTGTATGTCCTCTCTAATTGTCTGGAATTCCTCACACAATCTAAAAACATACGAATAGGCATATATATATATATATATATATATATATATATATAGTGAGCCCCAATGGAAAAGGAAAATACAAAATGCTGAATAATATGTATGCGCTATATAAATAAAGGTGCTTATTATGATAGACAGGGAGAACATACAAACTCCATGCAGATGTTGTCCTCATTTGAACCTAGGACTCCAGTGCTGTGAGACAACAGTGCTAACCACTGAACCACAGGTTCTCCTCCTCTGAAGATTAATTTTATTTAAATACTCCCCTCAAGAAAATCCTGCCTAGGTCCCTGCATGGGAAAATTCCTGAGGAAGTTTGATACTTGTATGCATTGTGTCATCTTCAGATTGGAAGCTAGGGCTTTAACAACATCATTTAAAGGTGTTGTCCCGCGAAACAAAGTGGGGGTATACACTTCTGTATGGCCATATTAATGCACTTTGTAATGTACATTGTGCATTAATTATGAGCCATACAGAAGTTATCAGAAATTTTTCACTTACCTGCTCCGTTGCTAGCGTCCTCGTTTCCATGGAGCCGTCTAATTTTCAGCGTCTAATCGCCGGATTAGACGCGCTTGCGCAGTCCGGGTCTTCTTCTTTTCTCAATGGGGCCGCTTGTGCCAGAGAGAGGCTCCGTGTAGCTCCGCCCCGGCAATGGACCGGCAATGGACCGCACAGAAGAGCTGCGGTCCACCGAGGGAGAAGATCCTGGCGGCCATCTTCAACCGGTAAGTAAGAAGTCACCGGAGCGCGGGGATTCAGGTAAGCGCTGTGCGGATTTTTTTTTAGGTCCCTGCATCGGGTTTGTCTCGCGCCGAACGGGGGGGGGTTGTTGAAAAAAAAAAAAACCGTTTCGGCGCGGGACAACCCCTTTAAATATATGGGGTTGCAAAGATACCCTGCTCTGTATAACCGAGTGCCAGGGGCTCCAAAACAGTGCTGTCAAAACACTCATTATAAAAAAGCCTTATATATTGGCTCCTACGACATTAGAGATTAATGCCCCAGAAGAAGGTGAACTAAAATTGAAACTCAGAGATGGAGACTGAGTTCTGAAAAGACTTGATTGGAGTGTTGCTGGTAATGTCATCTTCCGGAGCTAGTACAAACAAAAAGGAAATAAGTCAGTACTTCCCAAGTAGAATTCTACAGGAGAACTTTAAACCATGGCTGCGACTAAACTGTACAATCAGAAACACATGGCAAATGCACTCAACGTTTTTATCAGAAAAATACATAACTGTAATACGTATACTAGCCACATTGATATTAGTGTTAGGACTAGCGATGAGCGAACGTACTCGGTAAAGGCGATTTCGCAATCGAGCACCGCGATTTTCGAGTACTTCACTACTCGGGTGAAAAGTACTCGGGTGCGTCGGGGGTGAGCGGGGGGTTGCAGAGGGGAGTGAGGGGGAGAGGGAGAGAGAGAGGGCTCCCCCCTGTTCCCCGCTGCTACCCCCCGCTCTGCCGCCCCCCCCCCGGCGCACCCGAGTACTTTTCACCCGAGTAGTGAAGTACTCGAAAATCGCCATTACCGAGTACGTTCGCTCATCTCTAGTTAGGACCTATCCGAAAGCATGGTCACCAGGACATTGGTGGATGGGCCAATTTACTTTGATCAAACTATATACTAAGAACCTTGCATTTTGTAATGTGGCTAGTATATGTATTACGGTTATGTACATGTTGCAGTGTTTCATCTTCCAGAGTTAGTGCCATGCTACCGTTTAGGGGAGTGTACAAGAACTTGAGTGAGCATGTGTTTGTGAACAGAGTTGTTTGAGCTGTGAAAGGAACCCCTGGAGCCTTCTGTATGGAGAAACTGGATCTTGACAGTCAACTGTGGAAGAATGAAAGTACTAGTTATTAAGCGCTGTTGTGTGAGAGAAACACCCATAACAAAGACTGTGAGTTATTATCGTACACCGATGTGTGATGTGCCTATGGGGCCACGGGAGGCCTAACTGTAACTAAGTGACTAACCATATGTGTAACTACGTGGGGATCTGCACCATCACAGAGAGACTTTATCTTTTCGAAGAGCAATACAAAAGAAATTGCATATATGATACCGTGGCGTTCAGCGTAACAGAAAGACTTTATGTTTTCAAAGAATATTCCAAGGAGCAGCGGCCTGGGACTTGTACTGCGAACTGTCACAAGTTACTAATGAGTTCGAAAGTGTGATACAATATATTAAAGAGTGTGAAGCGTTCAAGTATCGTACCACTGATTTGTACAAAGTGACTGTAACATTGCAACAGCTGCTCAGTAAAATTATTATTTAGTCATTTTTCAGATCTGCTCTCCATCTCTTATCTGTTCCTGTATGTGAGGGTCCCCACATTCCTGCTAAAGAATAAATGATCCCAAGACCTTGCACTACTCTCATTATCATCAAGGTCTGGTCATCAAGAAGATCGTGAATTAATCCAAACATGTAGATCCTACATGATAAGAGATCAGGATCCTGTTACGTATGACTCTTCGTTGGATGACAACTGACTCACGGGTCCCGTAAGAACAGGACAATCAGACTGGGAAGTAAACCAGATAACAAGGGAAGGGGAGGACCAGGCAAAGTATACAGGCTGCATGGTGGGTTTAAGCATGAGACAAAGGTAAGGGACAGAGGCGTAACTTGAAGCTCCTGGGCCCCAACGCAAAACCTGTAACAGGACCCCCAACTATAATGCTTTATTCATAGTACTGGGCTACCTATATGGAGAAGAGAGGCCTTATGGGCCCCCTAAGGCTCCTGGGCCCGGGTGCAACCGCATCCCCTGCATTCCCTATAGTTACGCCAGTGGTAAGGGATAACTAACCCTATACTGACCCTGACTGATGTTGCCTAAAGCAGGGCTACAACTGACAAACAGAGGAGGAACAGAAGTGCTGCAGGTAAGAGTTATATAAATCAAAATCTAAGTGAGCGCGCGTGGCTGTCTTCTCACTGTACTGTGTTGTAAGTGTGTTGTGTCATAAGTGTGTGACTTGGGATCAGTGACTTTGGAGTCTGGGACTTTGGAAGAGTCACTTATCTAATTACTGCTTGAAATTTTTGCATATTTATATAAGCATATATATTTTTTAATCTTCTCTATCTGTATGGTCCCCATTTAGAATGTGCTCAATGATTTGACAATCCCATCCAGTGTACATCTCGTGCCATGTATGCACTCGTTGAACAGCCATTTGAGGGTGCATACTGCTGTACGAAATGTGAGTGTGATGAATTTGGAAGCCCAGATCTTGGATCTAAATGAGCAGCTTGCAACATTGAGATCCATTGAAAGGAGTCTGTTGCTCACTGGGGTAAATGGGGGGTGGATGGTAGTATGGGAGTGCAGGATGATCAGGCAGCTAGCTGGGTGACAGTTAGAAGGGGTAGAGGGAAGAGATCTAGGGAGGCTAGTTCTGAACTGGCACATCAAAACAAGTTTGCAAAGTTGGCAGATGAGGGGAATGCTATTACAAGATTAGCACTGCTGCAGCACGACATGGCCTATGACCGTCAGGGGAATGTCTACTCCAGTAAGAAAAGTGCAGGGCAGGCTAGACAGGTCCTAATAGTGGGGGACTCAATTATTAGGGGGACAGACAGAGCAATCTGCCACAAAGACCAAGATCACTGAAAAGTGTGTTACCTTCCTGGCACTCGAGTTCGACACAATGCCAATCGGATTTATAGATTACTGGGAGGAGCTGGTGAGCATCCAGGGGTCATGGTACAGATTGGCACCAACGACAAAGTTAGAGGTAGGTGAAAGTTCCTTAATAACGATTTCAGTGCACTAGGATGTAAGCTTAGGGCAAGGACCTCTTAAGTAGTATTTTCTGAAATTCTACCTGTACCACGTGCCACACCAGAAAGGCAATGGGAGATTAAAGGGGGTGAACAAGTAGCTCAAGAGTTGGGTTCCTGGAGAACTGGGATGACTTTGCTGTCAGCTACAGGATCTACTGTAGGGATGGGCTGCATCTCAATGGGGAGTGTGCAGCTGTGGTAAGGGAAAAGATCGCTAGAAGGTTGGAGGAGTGTTTAAACTAGGGACTGGGGGGAGGGCAATCACAGAGATAGACGGGAAGATAGTGTAGACAGTGAACTGGAACTAAGTAATGGAAATAGGGAAAAAGTAGTGGAAGAGGCTAGTACAGGTGGAACTAGCAGAACAGTTAGTAGGAATACATGTAATATAAAAAAATGACCGGTGAACTTACAGGGTTACAGTCTGTTCAGAAGAGATCATAAAGAAGGGAAAGAGGGAAGAGTTAAACTTTCTGTAAAATCCTGGAAAATATATGTGAGGGAGGTGAACATGTGGAGTCTCTATGGGTAGAAATACATGGAGAGAAAAACAACAATAAAATCCTCATAGGTGTTTTTTATAGACCACCAAATATAACAGAAGACACCGCAAATCTATTATTGAAGCAAATAGACAAAGCTGCAAATCATAATGAGGTAATTATTAAGGGGAACGTAAACTATCTGGCTAACTAGCTAAACAGGGAAGCCGCAACCTGCAGATTTCATAAAGGTAACAACTTTCTGTCGATTACTAAAGATAATTACCTTACCCAACTTGTACAGGACCCGACTAGCCAATGTGGTGCCAATATTCAAAAAGGGATCAAAACGTGAACCTGGAAACTACAGGCCAGTAAGTCTTACTTCTATTGTGTGTAAAATATTTGAAGGGTTTCTAAGAGATGCCATCCTGGGGAACCTCAAGGAAAATGGTTGTATGACCTTGTATCAACATGGGTTTATGAGAGATCACTCCAGTCAAACTAAACATATCAACTTCTGTGAGGAGGTAAGTTTTAAACTGGACTGGTCTCAGTCATTGGGTCCTTCATATCTGGACTATTTCAAAGCATTTGATACTGTGCCACATAAAAGGTTGGTATATAAAATGAGAATGCTTGGTCTGGGTGAGAATGTATGTAAGTTGGTAAGTAACTGGCTCAGTGATAGGAAGCAGAGGGTGGTTATAAATGGTAAACTAAAGTAATAAACGGAATGGGTGGACTACAATACCCAGAGAAGTTATCAAAATTAGGATTATTTAGTTTAGAGAACATCTGAGGGGCGACATATTAACTATGTATAAATATATGAGGGGACAATACAGAGATCTCTCCCATCATCTATTTATACCCAGGACTGTGACTGTAACAAGGGGGCATCCTCTACGTCTAAAGGAAAGAAGGTTTCTACACCGACATAGAAGGGGGTTCTTTACTGTAAGAGCAGTGAGACTATGGAACTCTCTGCCTGAGGATGTGGTGATGTCAAATTCGATAAAAGAGTTCAAGAAGGGCCTGGACGTCTTTTTTGAGCGATACAATAATATCATTTATAATCATTAATCAATTCAGAAGGGTTGTTGATGTGGGGATTATTCCAATTGCCAGATTACAGTCAGAAAGTAATTTTTTCCCTTAAAAGGGGAAAATTGTCTTCAGCCTCATTGGGTTCCTTCCGATGGATCAACACTGGGGGGTAATAGGCTGAACTGGATGGACATACTATGTTACTATTTAAGGGTTACTGCATGTCTGGTACTTTAATAGACTCCCTAAATAACCTTAGTCAGTGAGAAGACCCAACACAAGGAACATCTACCTACAGGTGCATCACATGACCCAGCACGGACAATGTGATGTCACGCCTGAGCTGCGACGATTTCCCAGAAGCAAGTGAATCTTGAAGTGCCCTGACAGATCCACTGATGTTCTGGACAGTTTATCACCATACTCTGTCACCAGATTTAGAACGACAGACACCAGATTAAAGGAGATGTCCCGCGCCGAAACGGGTTTTTTTTTTTTTAAACCCCCCCCCCCGTTCGGCGCGAGACAACCCCGATGCAGGGGTTAAAAAAACAAACAGCACAGCGCTTACCTGAATCCCGGCGGTCCGGCGTCTTCATACTCACCTGCTGAAGATGGCCGCCGGGATCCTCTGTCTTCATGGACCGCAGGGCTTCTGTGCGGTCCATTGCCGATTCCAGCCTCCTGATTGGCTGGAATCGGCACGTGACGGGGCGGAGCTACACGGAGCTACACGGAGCCCCATAGAGAAGAGGAGAAGACCCGGACTGCGCAAGCGCGGCTAATTTGGCCATCGGAGGGCGAAAATTAGTCGGCACCATGGAGACGAGGACGCCAGCAACGGAGCAGGTAAGTATAAAACTTTTTATAACTTCTGTATGGCTCATAATTAATGCACAATGTACATTACAAAGTGCATTATTATGGCCATACAGAAGTGTATAGACCCACTTGCTGCCTCGGGACATCTCCTTTAAGGTTATGGTACCTCTTTCATCCCCCCAGTCTTGTCACTTTACATTTAAAAGCACCCAACAGCGTAATTGTAGAGAACTGATGATAAAACATGCATTAAGGAGATTAAAAGTAGAAGCTGAAGAACTGCAGTCATAATTAAAAACTTTGTAATATTTTTATATAACAGGGCGCTACTATCCAATAATCCACAACCCAGCACCCTGCAGCCATCACTACATAGAAAGAGTTAAGAGTCATCATGGGCTATTTGGTGATAGAGCTAAAATCTCCATAAAAATGAAAGGGGAAAAATGTGTTTATGAATAATGGAGCATTTCACATCCATCTGCTTTCTCAGACATTTGTTTTAGATCCCATAGCCAATTATATAGCATGCTTGAATGATAACTGGTTCTTTTCCTCAGGCTCATTCTGCTCGGTAATTTCTACATTGATAGTTGCAACCAACCTCTAAGGTTAGTAGCCATATGGTAGTCCAATATGGCATATCATACCTCCCATTGTTCTGTACATTGTAATATTCTCATACTTGCAATTTCACATGAGGTGACAGAATATAAAGAGTATCAAGGTGTTTAAAGAGATTGACCGGCAATGCCACTGAAATCAAATGCTGTGTTTCCGTTTTTACACTTTCTAGGGGATCACTTTTATTAACAACAAGGTTACAGGTACTATATGGGGCACACCAGTATTCCAATATAGAATAACTATATTAAATAATGGGCTAAATAAAATATATCTAAAATTGAGATACATAAGCCGTAGAAATAAATAGATAGATATGATATGGCTATATAGATAGATTTCCAACTTGAAACTATTTTAAAACAATATATTAATCAATGGCTTAACCCCTTAGTGATGAAGCCCGTTCGCGCCTTAACGACGGAGGCAAATTTTGGAAATCTGACATGTGTCACTTTAGCATAGAATAACTTTGTAAAGGTTTTGCATATCCAAGTGATTCTGACATTGTTTTTTCGCCACAGGTTGTACTTCATTTAGGTGGTAAAAATACACTGATAGAATTTGTGTATATTTATTGAAAGCGCCAAAATTGGGAAAATTTTGAGAAAAATATTAATTTTGCACATTTTCAACTGTAATATCTTAAATATGTGCAAACACACTGCACACATTTTTGATAAGATATATATTTCCATCTGTTTACTTTATTCTGGAGGCACATCTGAAAACCTTTCATTTTTTTAACCATTTAGGGGACGTACAAATTTAACATTACTTATCAACATTTTGAGGAACACTTTGTTACTCTACACCAAGCCAAGTTTGGAAAGGCTTATGGGTGTCAGGATGATAGATACCCCAACAAATGACCCCATTTTAAAAACTACACCCCTTAGTGAATTCACTGAAGGGGGGGAGGAGTATTTCGACCCCACAGTTTTTTTTCAGGAGTTAATGCAATTTAGAGGAGAAAAAATACAATTTCATATTTTTGCAAATATGTCATTTTAAAGACCTTTTTGTTTTCTGAAGTGCACATGATAATAAATATTTACCCCCTAAAATGGATACCCCGTTTGTCCTGTGTTCAGAAACCTTTGTGGCCCTAATATTATGTCTGTATGCACAACGGGGCCCAAACCGAAAGGAGCAGCCGGAGGCTTTCAGAACAGACATTTTGCTTGAAGGTGTTTTAGGCCCCATTGCCCACTTGTACAGCCCTTGAGCAGCCAAATGATGGAGATCCATCACAAATGACCCCATTTTGAAAACTAGACCCCTTAGTGAATTCATCTAGGGGTATACTGCGGATTTTGTCCACACAGTTTTTTTAATGAATTTAAGCAAAGCAGAAGGAAAAAATTACGATTTGCATTTTTTGGCAATTGTGTCATTTTAAAAACCAATTTTTTGTACAGCACACATATGAGTGAAGACTTTTACCCCAAAACGGATCCCCCTGTTTGTCCCGTGCTCAGAAACATACCCATTGTGGCTCTAATCTTATGTCCATATGCACAACGGCGCCCAAAATGACAGGAGCAGCTGGTGGCTTTCAGAACAGACATTTTGCTTGAAGGTGATTTAGGCCCCATAGCATACTTGTAGAGCCCTTGAGCAGCCAAAACGACAAGGAACCCCCACAAATGACCCCATTTTTAAAATTTGACCCCTTAGCGAATTCATCTAGGGGTGAGCTGCGTTTTTTGACCCCACAGTTTTTGAATGAATCTAAGTAAAACAGAAGGAAAAAAAATATTATTTTTTTGGTAATTGAGTCATTTTAAAAAACAGGTTTTTTTTGTACAGCACACATATGAATGTTCCCACTGCAGCAACCAGGCTTGGTATTACACATAAAGTTATGATTCCTTACAATGGGAATGTTGTCTGTAATACAAAGCCTGACCACTGTAGAAATCAACTCAGTGCACAAGCATAGGAACCCAGCAAACAGCTGATCTGCAGGGATCCTGGGCAGCAGAGCCTTGCCAATCTACTATTGATTACCTGTCTTAAGGACAGACCATAAATAGTTAACAACTTAACAACCCTTATAATAGTTTGAACAGATATATTTTTTCTGTATATATTGCATCCAATTTTTGTAATACATAATATAGAATTAGTGTAATGTATTAGCTCAGTTAGATTTAACCCTTTGCAATCCAATTTTAGATTCAGGGGTTCCTAGGGGGCTTTCTCTTTCTGCCATTATACAATGGTGCTGTCTGCTGGCTAGAGCCAGTACTGTGGTGTGTGACATGCTGGAGAGGCCCCTTAACAACAGAGTGGCCAGTAATATACAGTAAGAATACCCTACCGGACGTCTTCCGATATCAGAGCTGTACAGCCTTCAATAAAAATGTCTTCAGATGTCAGACAGTGGATTGGAAAGGGTTAAAGTGATTGTCTCATTAGAAACAATCACTTTCAAAATGCAGCTGCCAAGACGATCTGTTGGTTGTCCCAGATCCCGCTTCTAGCACTCCTGGCAAACCGCTAGTTTGGAAGCCAACCACCTCCCTGAAGTGGCCAGAGGTATACTTTATGCTAACTTGCTTTTGTACTATCACACAGTGCCCTAATTGAATGTTGCTTCAGTAGGCATGTCAGAGGTAAAGCAAGGGAATGAGGTAAGAACACAAAAGACAAACATCGGTCTGGGAAAAAAACTAACATATGGAATTCTATGCTAAATGTTTTTATAGTGTACCTAACTTTTCAGATTCAGATTTTTCAGAATAAGTTGCCTGTGTGTTTACATGAAGAATAACCATATTTAAGTCAATATATAACTTGTATCTTTTTCCATTTACCCCCTCTGCATAGTGAATCTGTAATTCTCAATTCTTTCAGAATTGGTGAGAGGAGCCTGTCTGCTTTGCTGTGTTCTATAGACTGTACACAGAGAACTACAGATCCTGCTCTTTAACTGTCTGTAACACACATAGAGCAACATAACATCATTACGTGGTATAAAGTACAGCACAACTGAGCAATGTACATGTGAATGAAGAACAGTAGCCATTAGCTCCTTTGCCATGTCTGTGTGAATGTCACTCCCTCCCCTCCACCCCCCTTCTCTCTGCACTCCATAGAGTTCAATTAGCACAGATGACTCATACTCAGCTTGCACCTCTTAACTGGTTTCCTGTCACTCAATTGATAAGCAGGCAGTAGACAGCAAGACAGAATGAAGGGAAACTGATAGGGGCCTATACTTGGTTGATTTTTCAGCACAAAACTGTAATTTTAGGTAAATACAGTAAATAGCAGTTTAGCTAGTTATTATACTGGCTATTAAATAAGCACAAGATTTTTTTTAAGTTGCCGACCATTTAAGTGAGAGATGTTCACTTCACTTTAAGCTTTATATCGCACATTGCTGTGCCTATGAAGACTAGAAACCCTTTGCAGATTCACACAACGTATAGACAAAAGAAAATTGAGATAACTTAAACTGACATCCTCAACTGCATGGAGTTCTTCTGTGGTATACATGCTCTTGTCCGTGCAAATATGTAACAGAATACTTGATGCTCATCATCACAGTCAAAATCTCTCCGTATCCAACTGCTGTCAGTACCAACTCTATATAGCAGTGCATGCAGTACCCTACTTCTTAAAGAGCTGCTGCACACCAACTGATTGGTGCTTAGTCTACGGCTGAGCAGGTCTGATTTTATAAATCTGCCTCGGAATTTCTTACGTTGTTGAGCAGCAAGATCCTTCGGCTCCTGATTGGTTTTGTGAAGGTGTTTTTATTTGCTACTTGGTTTTGACGCCAATGATTCTTGAGTACCTTTATTGACCCATGCCTGTTTCCCATGTTGCATGATCTCTGCTGCCCTTGACCTTATACTAGTACAACTACTCTTCCGTCTATTGCATCTGGCTTTACGCTATGGAAATAACTATTCGCTTTTCAGTTGTTGCTATACAAGTCTATACCTTAATGAAAAGGTTTTACTATGAAAAGGGAACAATACTTTCGACCGTAGACTTCAGTTTAGCTCTAAGCCAAATCTTGCAGGTGGGCCCAAAGTCTGTCCCTTGGCCTATTTCTTTAGGTAATGTGACCCACCTACTGATGCTGAAGACATCTTTTGAAGTTTCATTTAGATGGCATCTAGTTCCCACTAGAATAGCTCATGAAGTGGTGGGGTATTCTTAAAATTGCTTTAGAAGTTGTCAATCCCTTGTCAACATGCTAGATACGTAGTATACCTGCCCTCAAGTAAAGAGGCTTTGGATTAGCATTTATTCCCTTATTCAGTGACGGGGATGTACGATTAGGGAGGACTCATGGGAGGCCTTCTTGATTTAAAAAAATTGCTACGAGTAATATACAGTACTGTGCTAAAGTTTTAGGCAAGTGTGGAAAAAATGCTGCAAAGTGAAAATGATTTAAAACATAGAAGTGTTAATTAATAGTTATGAGTGTTAATAGTGAATAAACAAAAGGGAAATATAAATCAAATCAGTATTTGGTGTGACCACCCTTTGTCTTCAAAGCAGCATCACTTCTAATAAGTAGACTTCCACAGTTTTTGAAGGAACTCAGCAGGGAGGTTGTTCCAGACATCTTGGAGAACTAACCACAGATCTTCTGTGTATGTAGGCTTGCTCAAATCCTTCTGTCTGTGCATGTAAACCCAGGCAGAATTGATGATGATGAGATCAGGGCTTGGTGGGGGGCAGATATCATTAGTTCCAGGACTCTTTGCTCTGCTTTATGGTGAAGATAGTTCTTAATGACATTGGCTGTATGCTTAGGATTGTTGTCCTGCTGCAGAAAAAAACATTGGAGTCAATCATAAACCATACATTTTTAAAGAAAATTCATACTTTGCAGCATTTTTTCCACACCTGCCTAAATGTTTTGCACAGTACTGTACCTCCACACTCTAGGAAATTGATTCCTTTTTTCTTTCTTGCTACTAAGCAGGTCATCTCTCAGTCTGAGAAAAAAGTATCTTTGGGCAGGATTGATATTTGATCAACAAGAAGTTGGTGGCTATCGTTGCGGACCGCCATGATAAATTCCTGGAGTCTAGACGCTGTGGGTAGACTATGTCCTCCTTTCTTTGGAGGAGCTTTTGCCTTGTACCTTCTAGACATTTCCCTCTGTCCTTTACCCTGAAAGGGGAGGTTTCCCTTTCATCTCTATCTCCCCCTTTTTTAAACTTTTTTCTCTTTCCTCACCACCTGTATGGCTTTGGCCAGGTTGTAGTTCCTCTTGTGACCATCTACAGTACTTGTAATTGTCATAATATAAAGTCTGCTTCCAATTATTGCATTCAGTGTACAATTCTGGTCACTACTGCTCATCCTGTCAATTTGTTTGATGGTCACCTAGGTGTTTTGTTCCTTTTCAATTCATCATCCTCATTTTTTATGTCCTGGCCAATGTCTTTTTCTCATATACAGCACTGTGCCAACGTTTTAGGAACATTATGGAACTTTTAGGAAGTTTGTAGAAAGAAAATGTCAAATAAGAATGCTTTCAAAATACACTGTGAAACTGTTAATAATTTTTGAAACTGTCTTCCACAACCTCCCCTTTGTAAAAGGGTTGGGCTGTTCCCCATTCAGTTTTAAGCCTCCTCCACAGCTGTTTCTGTTTGAGTTAATAATTGTATTTCAACCTACATCTAAAAATGATGAACATTATCATCTCTTAGCTATATTTCATTAGTCATATATCTGACTATAATCCTACAAAATCCCTGACTTTGCGCAACTGTACTTAGAAGAATTGATGCAGTTTTGAAGACAAGGGGTGGTCACACCAAATATTGATTTGATTTAGATTTCTCTTTTGTTCATTCACTTTGTATTTTGTCAATTGACAAAAATAAATGTTAACACTTCTATTTTTGAAAGCATTCTTACTTTGCACCATTTTTTCACACCTGCCTAAAACTTTTGCAGAGTACTGTATATACATTGTCACACACCAATGTGAAGCCACTAAAACAGTCATATTTTATTTCTATTTCTTCTCATTAATGCTGTCATATCACAATGCTAATTACTTTTTGGTCATGGCTTCAAAATGCTTTTGTAATATTCTTATTGTACAATATTTTGCATGATGAACGCGTAAGTCATGGTATATTGGCTTTAAATAGCCCGTAAAGACCTGAAGATATGAGGAAGGGATGTCAATATATATGGTATTCCCAGAAAATGTTAATTAGCATACAATTACAAATATGCATGTTGTTCTCTACAATGACATTTCCAAATATGAATGTGAAGCATCCCGGAGTTCCCTAGAACTGAAGATAGGGAACGTAAGGCATTAACCGGAGGCTAGACTTTTCTCCCCACACTATACTGAATATATATACATTTTATATAGAGTTCTGATTCTGACCGAATATTGATAACTAATAACAGAATATAATAGCCTATAGTGCTGCTGTGCAATACTGCAATTGAGCTAATAACAAATAACTGCAGACCTGCAGAAATTGCCCATGATTTGCATAAAAGGAAAGAAGCAAGAGGAAAGCAGTGTAATAACATCCTTTGTTGGCCATTGACAAAGACTCATCAGATCAGGCCTGTCTAGATTCCGTGTCTCTTCCCGTTCTTTATAAAATGATGACATCATAATCTCCAATGTGTGATGTTCGTTTTACACAAAGGCCTTGTTTGGTAGACAATTTTCTCCCTTTATTTGACAAGACAGTGGTGCAGCGGTCTACACCCTCGTTTGTTGGGAGAAGGGATTAGTGCAATAATATCCCATATAAATTCATACCGAGAGGTTGCCTTTCATAACACAACAAATAATTGACAGATGGATATAATAGCCATCGTACATTTCACCGCCAGCTTAAGTCATGTGCATATTCACCAGCGCTTCTCATTAAGTTTGTTTTTATCTTATTGAACATAGTCGTCTTGTACATCAGAAATTACCAGTTTGGGTTATTTATGCTGCTGCTATAAAAGTAGTATCAATAATATTACATTTTTATACAGTCGTCTCGTTCTATCGAGAGAACCTATATATTCATCTATACCTTAATGATGTATTCTAACAGTGTGTAGGGAAGAGGAAACTAAAGGAAAGAACATGCAAGACTGTATTCGAAAGAGTACAAATGGTACATTAGGCATTAGGACCCATTTGGCGTCTCTTTAGGTCCCATTTTGTTGAATATTTCAATGCACAACGTTTCGGTCTTCCATGTCTTCATTAGAATTCCCAACAGCGATGTAGCTATAGGGTAAACCTCCAAGCAGTTTGCCAAGGCCATTACAACATAAGTGGGCAGCACAAAGGTGCTATGTCATACCATGATACTGAATAATGATGCATTCACATATGACTGTGCTATCACATTGTATATATATATTGGTATGATTTTGGTGTACCCAAAAACAACACATGAACACACAAGTAGATTGAACAAACACCATTAAGATCTTGCAGCTGGTCAAATTTTAACCCATGACTCAAGAAAAAAAATACTAACTACAGACCTCCATTCTATACCCATTTGGCTTGCAAAGATGGATGCCATGCATAACCACGCCTCTTACAATTCTATCCCATATACTCCGAATTAGTAGAAGAATGAGATTAGCGCTCCAATGTGAGGTGGAGAAAATGGCAGGGTAAAGAGAAATAAAAAGAGGAGGAAAGGGAAATCCAATTGGACTCACCCCAGACGTACCGGACCCTGTGTAAGGTCACTGTGCGTCTAATGATCCTGGAAGGCAATAATATCCACGGTAGAAGTTATGGTGTCATCAAGGGATCCTGATCACTGGTCAGAGTGACATCCCAATGGGGGAGAGCATCGCAGGGTGACTCTAGGTAGAATGTATACCAGAGGCAGCAAAGGCAGTAAACAACAAATTAGAAAAAAACCCGTGCTCCAGTAATCGGATAGGTGGAATGAGAAGGCAGAAGGAACTTACTTAGCAGGGGTGTCAGTGCAAATGACACCCCTGAAAATGACACGTCATAACTTGGACAAGATTCATTTCTACAAGCTGACCTGGATTTTCAGGGGTGTCATTTGCACTGACACCCCTGCTAAGTAAGTTCCTTCTGCCTTCTCATTTCACCTATCCGATTACTGGAGCACGGGGTTTTTTCTAATTTGTTGTTTACTGCCATATACTCCGAATTGCAACTTTATTTGAGACCCCCATCAAGTAGCATATTGGACCTCTTTTGTCCTTTAGAGCCGCAACAATTTTCATGACTTAGATTCCACTAGGTGGTGGAATTATTTTTCAGCAATATTGACCCATGTGGATAGAATAGCTTTTGCAGTTGCTGCAAATTTGATGGTGGTACTGACATACTCTGAGCAGCTGACAAGAATGGTTGATTAATTCATGCTACTGTGCCAAATTCTGACCCTCTTATCAGCATGGTACAACAGAGATCTGGGTTTATTAAACCAGGCCATGTTTTTCCACTGCTCTATGATTCCATTTTTGTGCTTTTTTGCTTACTGGAGTCTTGCTTTTCTTCTTCTCTTTTGTCATAGCCCATCCATGTTACTGAATAATGGGTTGTGCATTAAGACATGTTAGTTGGAACACCAGCTTTGTAATTGCTACAGTTGTGCACTGCCTGTTCATCAGAACAATTATTAACACCCGCCCTCTGACCCATTCATTGATGAGTTGTTTATGTCCATAGGATTCCCTTTCGCTGGATGTTTTTCCTCAATCTCACTGTTCTTGGCGTACTTGCCACTTTGTTACATAAGGTAACCCCACAAAGTCGACAGTTTTTTTAAGTACTGGCCCTGGCTAGTCTAGCACAACTAATCAGGCCTGGTTCAAAGTTCCTCAGATCACTCAATTTTCCCATTCTATCGTGGATTCACACTGAAACGTATCCACAGGAAACTTTATTTAATGCTGCACTCCGGGGGCACGGGTCTAATTTCAATACGGAAAAGCTCCAATTGTGAAAATCTGAGGTGGAGAGGTGACTGCACAGTACACTATCCTGCCAAAAGTATTTGGACACCCCTAGCAGTAGAATGGATCACGTCTTATTAGTGTGTCACAAGTCTTCTACCATGCTACATAAATACCGACCCCATGAGGTATCAGCCATAGTTTGTGATTGGAACTGCACACTATTAATTATCTGAGTTATGCTGCTGCACAAAAGCCAATCTTCACAAAGAACCAGGCAATGGCCCGTCTACAATAGGGCAAGGAGTGTCGTCATTGGACAGCTGAGTAATGGAAGAACGATCTATGGAGTGATGAATCACATTACTCCATCTTAAAATTAGATGAACATACGTGGGTGTGGAGGAGGCCTGGAGAACGCCTTTTTCCTCAGTGTGTTGGGCCAATAGTTAAGTTATGGTCTGGAGATGTTTTATGTGGCATGGTCTTGGTCCGTTGGTTGCAGTGACAAGAATGGAGATGTATCTTGTTCCACGATTAGACTGTCCTGCACACCTGGAGTCCCAACCTGAACGCTATTGAACATCTTTAGGATGAACTAGAATGTCCGGTCAGGAAATATGAACAGTGTCCATCTACTATTAGAGAACTCACCAGATGTTTTCAGGATGAATGGAGGGAAATACCAGCTGAAGTGTATCAGACACTAGTAGAAAGTATGTCACAGAAAGTATCCAATGTCATTAGGGCCAAAGGAGGCCCACTAAGCATTAACATATGTAAATAATACTACTACTAGTAGTAATAACTACTACTTTTGATTCTTGCTCAGGTGTCCAATTACTTTTGGTAGGTGACTGCACTCTACCATTATAGCCTATACGAGATACTGAAATAGCTCAACGAGCAAGAAGTTTGTATGTTTTAATGTTTCTTCCACTTTCCTCACATATTGAAAACATTCTGATAGACAGACAGACACCCTATCAAAATTGGCACCAGTGTGTGTATGAGTCCGAGATAGAGAACAGGAACTGATGTAAGTGATGGCAATCTCTGTACAGCACTGCGTATTATGTTGTAGCTATCTAAATAATGGGAAATAAGTAATACAGAAACATGCAACTCAAAAAAAAAGAACTATTCTAAAGTGAGTCTAACTATTTCTTGCTACAATGTCACTGCTTTATCCCAATATTCTGCTCATTTATCCCATAAAATTGGCGTCAGTTCATGTTCTTATCTATGGAAATCCATCTCTAAAGACAGTTTTTCCAAAGGTTCTGCTGCAGACATCATTCTCTGCACTGAGATCTGGATACCAGCCAGTATCCAATGATGAATTTCCACTTTCACTATGTCTTTGTCATACTTAAACTATTTTATGTCTTAGTAATTGTGTCCTATATTAATGTAAGACATATGCATCTCTGCTCATTGTATACCAATTCCGTGTTTCTCCATCAGGTTTATATACATGCTTTGGTAAATTAAGCATCAAACATAACTTCTCACTGAACAGGCACATGTTATATAAAGTCATCAATCTTGGCTTTTATTAATGTATTTGTGAATTCCTTTGTAAGAATACATTTTCTATCATGTTTTTTCATGCCATGCTGTTGTTTTAAAGGGATTGTGAAACTCAAGTAAAAATGATGTAAGCCACTTGTAAGGTGAAATAACATAAAGTAAGCCCCTGTTAATACAGTATTGCTGCTCCCATGATCCACTGCTTGTCTTTGTTTATATGTCAGCAGCAATGATCTGGCCTATTGGTGGCTACAGCCAATCACTGCCCGCATCGATGATGCCAGTACATATGCCAAATGACCGCTAGTATTAAGCTACAACCTTGGCTGGCCTTAGCTATGTACAACCTCTGCAGTCACACAAGGCGCTAGCTGCAAGGTGGGGGTAACAGTGGACCATTCAGGTCCTTTTTTTATAGGAATTATCTGAGGAAATACATTTTATCATAATTTTACTGACCCAGCAGTAGTAAAATAGCAGAATGCATACTCACCCTTCCCGGGTCTCCTGTTGCTGAAGGGAGCCTGTGATTGGCTGCAGTGGCTACATGGCCCTTTCGTCAGGGAGGTTATCGCCAGAACCTTGCACCCAGAAGTGAAGGCCAGCGGGTATTGGGCGCCAGCAAAACAGAAGCGATGGGGGGGGGGGGGGGGGGGTGAATATGTATCCTGTTATATTACCACTGGCTCAGTAAGGTTGTGATAAAAAAAGTATGTCCCCATATAACCCCTTTAAGTGTATATAATAAAATAAAAAACACTACATAACTCCACTGTCGTTCCCGCTGTCTGCTGCTGACTTCCGATTTTTCCACAACCGAAAATTGCTTCAGAACCACTTATTTCTTCCTGATTGTTGCTGATCAAAACATGCGATTGCTGCAGTCAATCACCACTGTCCATAAAAAGTCATGACTGTTGGCCAATGATTGGCTGCAACAGCTACATGTCCTGGTCTGCAGCAACCAGGAAGGATAAAGTGGTTGCAAAGTCGTTTATAGCCATGGGAAAACCCCTTTAAATTACAGAGAAGGACGATCTTCTTAGACTCATCCTTGGCAATGACTATTTATTTTTCATTATTTTCTAGAATAAGTTAGTTAGGAGCAGTTGTAGATAAGTGATGACTGATCAATCACATCATTCACTTACTTGTTTAGAGCCAAATTCTTGTCACTGAGTCGTCATTATGTTAAACCATAATTCTTTCACAAAAACGTATCTTAGTGTTTCATATACAGGTTTTCTTGGCAGTTTTTCATGCATTTGTTTTTATACAAAGCCAGAAGTGGATCTAGCAGGAAGGGAAAGTACAAGTCCTTCTTCAAATTTCTCACACCTTCCTCTCAGGCTCAAGAAATTGCATAAGAATTGTACACAAAACCATTCTTAACCAGTCTAACAAAACCCCTCGCTATATCTACACCTACTGATCTGCTTTATATCTCCCGTCTAGATCAAGCATGCATCCTCCCAACTTAACCCAGCACTGGCAGTCATCTTCCATAATTGCTTCTGGCTTCATGGGTTGAGCCTCCTTTCCTTTGTTATCTTCTAGGCTCCTTTCTGAACTATTGTCTGTGACTATAAAGGCGATCATATAGATTCAAAAGAAGTGCAGTAGGTTGATGGTTGAACAACCGTTGAATAAACAATTGTCTGGTGAGCAGCCATACACAGCAACTTACACATTTTCATCTATATCGACCATTACAGTCATTCAAATTGGTCATACATGTTTAATAAGACCAGACGATGGACGGAAGCTCCTTCTAGGAACATTCAAGGTCATTTGTAGATGAAGGATCTTTCTTTACAGCAAAAGATCTTTCGTTCAACTATCAAACAAACATTTCAAATGTGCCCGACTTCTTTCTAGAAGATGATGGTCATTGGTTGGCTAAAACGATTGTTTCTTTTAAATTTCACCTAACGAACAATCATTTTGGCTGAAATTGTCTATTTTTATTAACTATAGTCTAAAAGCCCATTTAGTCACAACGATTATCGCTCAAAATTCACTCAAAAGCCGTCTTTTGAGTGAAAATCATTGTGTGTAACTGCACTGACATTGTGCAGTTTTCGTTAAGCAGTCGCTGATGGTTGTCTTTCAGCGTGCTGAAGGAGAACGAGGAGCCTTTTGAGGAGTTCACAGCGGGATACAGCTGATACTATTGTTTCAGCTGTATCCCGCTCCCTGAAGACAGGTGGGGTATGAAGAATACAGCGGTCCAGCTGTGTTCTTCATACTCCGCTTTGAGCGCTCAGCTGTATAACAGCCGGGCACTCCGAGCAGAGAACAGCTGGATGCAGAAGACAAGCGGCCCCACTTGTCTCCTGCATCCCTGGCGCGGAGCTCTCAGCTGTATACCAGCTGAGCGCTCCAAGAAGACAACAGCTGGATGCAGAAGACAAGCGTCCCCGCTTGTCTTCTGCACCCCCCGCTTGAAGCGCAAGGTGATCGCTCAACGTTTGAGCAATCATCTTGCCGTGTAATGTACACAATGATTATCGCTCAAAAGTCGCTCAAAAGACATCTTTGGAGTGATAATCGTTGTGTCTAAATGGGCCTTAAAGTGTATGAGCAGGTTAGGAGATGAGACAGAAAGTGATGTAATTTAATTGACAGATGCAGACAGGAGGATATCATTTGAAGCAGAAGGGGGTATCATATAGTGAGATGACTAGAATTCTGTATAATAATGTTACATAAGTCAAATGTTTGGCTTCCAAAACTACCAACATTTCGGACCAGAAGTGTGAGCAGGACAGTTGTCTGTTCCATACAACTGTATAACACAACAAGTCTTGACCCTAACTAGTCATACCCTTTTTAGGGTCTTTGACAGTAGCCCTTTTGCACAACAATAAAAAGCAACTCTCTCTGCCTCTTTTTAGGATCATAATAATGGAAGCTTCGACATTATTGGATAGACTCAGCATGTCTTCTCAATTTAGTGATAATAGTTCTTTTTGCATTGGATGTTATCTTAAAGCCTTCTGTAATGTGTAAATTTAATTAGAAAGTTAGCATTGTGCACCTGCGACAGACTGATTTACATTGTGAAATTGGAGCAGGCTATACGTCTCCGGAATCCGCAGCAAGTACTGCCCATAGCATGCTATGTAAAAACGCTTTTTCTTCTACACGAGCGGAAGTCAATTGTGATTTTCTATTCGCGGAGAGGAAATTGCAGTATGTGATTCAATGGAAGCCATCCAACTTACCGCCTTTCTGCAATGATATTGCGGAAAGGTCACGGATTTTGCTTCATCGCCTAGCAACAACGCAGGAAAAGCCGGGATTTAAAGAAAAAAAACTGTACTGTGCATGTCTGATGGTTTCCCATGAGGACCATCCGCAACACAGGAAAAGAAGAAGAAAAACAGATAAGCGCAGAAGCCGGCTGGCCCCAGAGTCAAATTCCACCGTGGGATCCCTCATGCGTAATTCGACCCAGTTTTGTGCAGCCAGCCTAAAGCTGTGCCAAATCTGTCCGTGTTGCATCCTATTTGACAGATTTTGGCGCACGTTTGACTCAGTTTCCTACTTTATACCATCTGTTGGGCATCATATTTTAGACCAATTTTTTGCATCTAAAAAGAGGCACACACCAGTACCAAGTCTGTCCCATTCTACTGCTCAACAGATTTGTGTCTCTTTTTCTAAACTCTTTTGAAAAGTTCCTAGCAAACCACAAACATTTATTTTTTTACATAAATCAATATAAATTTGTCTAAAATGATTTGTGCTAAATTTTTAGCACAAATAATGATAGAATTCTCGCGCTACAGAAATAGCAAATCTACCCCTGTGGAAAATGCTTTCCTCTTTGGGTAAGTTTTGGTATGTAGTAAAAGCTAACAGTAGTGATGAGCTAGCTTTTGAAAAGTTTGGTTGAGTCTATGTGCCAAACCTTTGTAAAAAGCTCAGTTTGTGCCGAATTAGTTGAAACCGAACTTAAAGTTCATCAAAACCCTTAAAACTGGTGTATAACACTATCTAAGAGTCATAATAGCCATGTATAGCACTCTGAGAGCATTATACAGAACACACAACAGTGTTCAGGACTAGTGTTGAGTGAACCAAACCAGTAGAACCCCGTTTCTGGTAGAACTTTGCTAAAAGTTCTTTCTGGTTCTTACCAAACTGAACTTTTGGCAAAGTTTGACTCGAAACAGGGTTCTTCTGGTTTACTGGTTTGCTCAACACTAGTCAACAGCAATGTGAAAAATTGATATGAAATTACTAAAGGTATTCAACTACTTTATATAATATAGCTGCTAAAGATGGCGTGACGTTTTTAGAGACTTTACAAACAAAGCCTTCTTGTTTCCTTTCCATCCCAGCTGCCACGTTACAGGGACATAGGTACATTGGAGTCATGTGGGTGGTATAACTTTGTTAAAGTAAGGTATTAATATGTATTAAAGGCATCGTCATATGATATGATGTGTTATAATTTCAAAATGTTTTATGAGTATTTTCCCATAGGAATGCAAGTAATGTTAACAAAACCCAGAATAGAAACAGTATACTAGTAAGTTCAGTCCTGCTACAACTGTGCTTCCTGTTTTCAGATTGATTCTGTGACTTTGCATGACTGTCTTAGAAGTACCTTTCTTTCTCGGACACGGCTATGACAGCTGGAATAAAGCTACCTGCCAGATGCTGTTGTAAAGCGTTAATTACACTATGTGTGACAGGATTTCTGATTTCAGATTCATTGTCATTGTTGAGCTTTTTAAAATAGCTGCTTATCTTGTGAATGACTGTCATCAGCATCTAAATGCAATTCTCTATTTTAATCCTGCTAACATGACATCCACACTACTGCCGTCTTGAAGACTGGAAAACATAACTTCTTTTTATTTTTCAACCAAGATAGCCTTCTTTTGTACAAAAAGTTGTATATTCTCATGGCACCATTGTGAGTTGCATATATAGTATTCAATAACTTTACATCTTGGAGGGTGGTGCGTAAAAACCCCCCAGTAATTCTGCTATTGTTATTTGGGGTCTAGTTTTACAGCGTTCATCATATGGTACAAATAATATGTTAACTTTACTCTGTGGTTCATTATAATTATGTCAAGATCAAATTTATATATTTTTTTATGATTTACAACGACAAGGACCCGTCTACACTGTGGGTCGAAACGTTGCTGCTATGCCATAGTTGTGTGCAATAAAGAATCTCTACCTCATGGTGGAGTTTTAATATGCACCCGATGCTGCCTGGAGTCAGTTGGAGGCAGTCAGAGTTAGTGAGTAGGAGAAAGCGTGCCTCTTCAGCGTGACCCCAAGATGGAAGAAGCTGAGAGATGGTTGACTACTTGCCCTGGGACCACTTCACCCAGGAAGTCTCAACCTTACTTGAACATGCTGAGTGTGAGAGAAGCCGCTACACCATACTGAGTGCCTTTTCCAAATGTGAGTGTGTACTGATAGAGAGCTGGAGAGAGTGAGTGAAGAGAGTAGCCAGGAGCAGAACCCCACAGATAACTGGGACTGTGTCTTCGTCTGCCATCCTCAGAATCCTCCCTGTCACACCAGTATCTTGTGTAGGCAACGGTGTTATACTGGCAAATGTAATGTTTATGGACTGCTTGCTATATTTTATTTAGGTTAATGAGCTCTACCAACCATTCCTAGTTTTTCTCAGAAAGTTATCCCTGTGTGTGGACTATTTATTACATCTTCAGGATTCACCGCCGAGGACGGAACGGTGGCTTCACGTGTGACAAAGAACTGCAAGGTAACTGCTAGTTGCCCTTTCCCTGTGACCTCCCCCAGAAGTAACGTGGACTGGTCCAGAGCTACCCTCAGAGGAGGAGATGGTAGAGCCACCCGTGACAAGGATTTTTTCTATCCCGCCATCTCCTCGGCTGTGGGCCCGCTCCTCGGATGCTGCAATGGCAACTCAGGAAACAGACTGTAGCTGATGAAAACAGTTCAATCTTTTATTTGCCGGGAGAGAGGGTACTTGACTTTGCATTTATATTCACTTGCAGTAACTGTTGAATTACATTGACTTGAGATATTTGATGACTTGGCATTGCATTAGTAGACATTGCATTGAAACACTTTCTCAGAGGGGCTATGACAGCATATTCCAGTACAACACTTCCAGCTTTCATCCCTTGGTTTGACTAATGCTTTGCAGACAAATGACTGACTTGTTCCTTTCTTGCACTTCTCTTCTCTGTCTTTCCTCTCTCTTCTGCTAAAACTCCAGCACCACTTCTCTGCTTAGGTATTCACACTTAGTTGTTCTCCTTGTAACTCCATGACTAGACTCCAGAACTAGACTACTTCTTAGAAGACTTTGTGTAGACATTCGCCTTGTAACTCCACAGCCTCCATCTCTGGTGTCTTCTCTCAGCTATCTCCAAGATTAGATTTTCTCTCAGGACTAGACTGCCTAACCACACCCAAGTGCTAGGTTTTATACCTCCCAACTAACCAATCCTGGGCTAGAGGAAATTCTCTCTAGCCAATTGCAGGGCTAGCTAGAGGGGATTTTCAAGACACAGAGTCAGTTAGGTTACATTCTGCTAAGTCATTCACAACTTAGCTAGAGAGACACCAGACATTGACCTTTTGGTGATATGTCTAGGCCAATACACATAACTAGACACAGTTTAACATATGCACATACACACATACATTAAAGTAGCTAATAAAGTGCTAACTGGGCCACTGCAGTTGTAATATGTACTAGTTCTTGTTCTACTGGGACAAGAGAGCAGCTGCACTATAGATATAGTTGTCGGGGGGCCTGAGTTGTAGCCTATTTGAGTCAGTTGATGATGATCGATGATGGGCGATTAACTCTTTCAATACCATTATGAGCATTGAGACTTCTTTTTTTTATTATGGTATTTGCTTTTATCTTCATTAAAGTTGAATTGTTTGCACTTTATCTAGTCTGAAGGTAAAGGGACTTGTTATTTATATAGCGCCAACTTATTCCACAGCGCTTTTCAGGTAATTTATTTATTATTCCCCAGCAAGCTGGATATTCATTCTACCGATCTCAGAAGGAAGGAAGGCTGAGTCAACCTTGAGCTAGCTACCTGAACAAGGCGGGGTTTGAACTCGCAACCTTCAGGTCATGACCGAGAGTTTAGGACTGCATACTGCTGCATTAACACCTGAGAGGGGATACATTTATGTAAAACCACCCTTTAAACTTACAAAACTTTGCAAAAAATGGAGGAGCATGACAGTTAAATACAGACAAAAGGATACAACTATGGATTGAATGAAACTCTGCTTAGTAGACCAAATGTCCAGCATGGTTAAGTGCGAACAGAAAAGAAATGTGTATGTCCATGTTACTAGACTAGTAAACTGGAGATAGAAAGGAAGGAAAGACAAAAGAATTACCATTGGTTAGGTGACATGGTAGTCTTCTTTATCACATAAAGAGTTTTATCCCGCACCAAGTAAGTAAAATCAAGCCACTTTTTATTTAACACATGTTAAAAAACATAGTTGGCAGGAAGGATGGACACTTACTCATTTCAAGCATATGTGCTCAATTATCATTAATAATGAGTGGTTCAGCTGGTTTGCCAAAGTTTTGTACAAAGTTCGGTTCAGTTAGAAATAGCTCAAACGTATACAGAAGTTTACCAAACCCCTAAAACTTGTGTATAACACTGTCTAAGAGTTATAAAAGCCTTGTATAACACTTTAGGAGTATTAATCAGAGCTTTAATGGCTCATACACACTGTTATATACCGTGTTTCCCCGAAAATAAGACCCTGTCTTATTTAAATTTTTTACCCAAAAGAGGTGCTAGGTCTTATTTTTGAGGAGTGTCTTATTATACTTACCTAGGAGGCTTAGTCCAGGTCCCTCCTGCTTCTCTCTGGAGCTCCAATGTGCTGAGCCACGGCATTGATTGGCCAATTCATAAATCCTGCCTCTACAACATGATAGCTGTGATTGGTTCTTTGACCGCTGCTCAGCCAATCAATGCAACCCTCGATGAACCAATCACAGCAATTGCATTGGTTTATGGAGGAGCTGCATTGAATAGTTCTCGAGTGCTGCTCAGCCAATCAGAGCCATCGCTTCCTGAATGTGGGACTTATGAATCCCATAACCAGGAAGTAATCTTCTGTGGGCGGCTGAGGACTGCAAGGAGTGCATTGGAGCTCCACAGAGCAGTGGGAAAGACCTGGACTGAGCCTGCTAAGTAATGGACTTTATTTATGTAATGCTACTAGGGCTTATTTTCGATGTAGGGCTTATATTCCAAGCCTCCCAGAAAACTCGGCATAGGGCTTATTTTCAGGGTAGGTCTAATTTTTGAGGAAACAGGGTACCAGTGTTCAGGACTAGTGTTAAGTGAACCAAACCAGTAGAACCCTGTTTTGGGTAGAACTTTGCTAACAGTTTGGTTTGGGTTCATGCTGAACCAAACTTTTAGTAAAGTTCTACCTGAACCAGTGTTCTACTGATTTGGTTGTCTTAACACTGAATATGATTAAAAGTGGTTTGTCATTAGAAAAAAAAAATTCTATACTTACCTATTCCTCCCCTGTCAGTCTTCTTACTGCATCTTCTTCTCGCTGATCTTCTCTCGACTCCTCCTGTCCCCCGGGTCACCTCACCTCCAGCCGGTCGATTCTTCTGTTTCCTGTGATGTAGCGTATAGTCACGGCATTCTGCTTCCTGCGGATCAGTGTACCCAGTCATTAGTGTTCACTGCCTAGCAGGGAATGCAGAATTCTCGACTGCCTGCTTCAGCGCACAGATGCGGTCTATTGCTGCGATTGTGCATTCGTGGTGTCTCGACACAAGTGTTCATATACTATATGAACACTAGCAGTGAGATCCCACGTCTGCGCACTAAAGCAGGCTGCCAAGGATTCAGTATTTCCTGTTAGGCAGTGAACGCTATGTCACTAGTGATGTAGCATTCACTGCCCTACAGGAAGTGAACTGTAGCAAATGAGTGCGACATAACAGGAAGAAGAGGATCCAGCCGGCTGGAGGTGAGGTGCCCCGAGGAACTAGAAGAGCCAGGAGAAGATGGGTGAGAAGAAGATGTGGTAAGAAGACTGCCTGGGGAGGAATAGGTAAGTAGTGATTTTTTATTTTTTTTTTTTAAGACAAATCCCCTTTAAGCTACGATAAGAGCAGATATTTTGAAATGCATACGCATCTATTCTTCCTGCCAACTCTGCTTTTTAACAAGTGCTAAATAAAAAGTGGTTGTATTTAACATCTTTGGTGCTGGATACAGCTTTTTATATGGTAAAGAATACCCTATCACCTAACCCGTGGTAAATCTTCCTTTTTTCTTTTCTTTCTATCTCCAGTTTACTAGCCTAGTAACATGGATTTATATGCTTGATTATGATTAACAGCAGATATGTTCAAAACACATAAGCATCTATTCTTCCTGCCAGCTATGGTTTTTAATATATCCAAAATAAAAAAAAATGTTTTAATTTACCTTGCTTGGTGCTGGATACAACTTTTTTTTATATTGGTTGTATGCCAACACAGAACCGTGCGACTCTTGAAGACTATATACAGCTGATGCACATCCTGGAGATGCACACATTGGTAAGCTGATTATATTCTTAGTATTTTTGATTCTTTACCATATTTCTTCATCAGCTTCCTATTCAAGTAGCAACGTCATTTTCCAAGCACTGCCCCCTGACTTGATTTCCTCTCTCCAGTATGGCAGCCTGGTCTGCTGGTCGCGTCTGGAATCGCTGGCACTGGAGTGATAAATATGTTGTTTCAAGCTGTAATTTACCCAAGAGATGTCCATTTCTAATGAATTTTTCTCACCAAGCCAAAAACCTCATAATCTCAATGTCAGAAAAAGTGAAAACTGATTTGGTTTAATTCTCAAAGGAGTCCACGAATTAAAGAAAAACACAAGTGTAAAGGTTTCCCCTCTCTGAGCATGAGTTAGTCAGGGTCTCTTTGACAATGTTTTAAATAAGCATATCCGGCCCGGCAATATAAATAAAGAAGTGCCGGACAGTCATTTGTGTGGATTAGAGTTGTTAGCATTTATCAATCGCATGGTTTTAAAAGAACTCCCAAATTCCAAGCCGAAGCATCTCTTTGTAGTGAAGGATTGATTGTAGGAGTTAAAAGAAATCTGATGAATTTAAAGCTATAGATGAGAGGAAGTAAAGCTGGCTCGATCTACACTCAGATACTATTAGTGCTCCCTATAAATCATCCTGTGTTTATAGCAAGGATATAGCCGAATTACCATCTGGACTTTTTAACCTTAAAAATGTATTTCAGCAACCATCTAGAACAGACACTTTAAACTCTCCCTTTCATCTGCTCTTTTTGGTGCCAGGTCAATAAACACAAGGATGTTATTTAGAAGGGTTAAAAAAATAACAAGCTTCTTTATGAATGTAGCATACATCATTTTTATAGGTTTAACATATTACATATCTTCTAGGGCCTCCATCCAGGCAGACACATTCCCATACCCTGACAGCGAGATTTCGTATTGCATCAACTGTTTGTTTCATGTTATCGGAATGTTAAACAGGACCATGGGGCTTCCGATGCCTCAGAAAAGTTGCAAGGTTGTTTTTTTTTAATACTTTGGCCAACTTTTTTTTTTCTTTTTTTAGGGCACAGGTGGGGCTTTAATGTGGTACCAATACAAAAATAGTACCTTTCCCTTTTTTTAAGTGCGATGTAGAAGAAAATAGGAAATATAGCGGAAAATTAAAATATTCTTTTTTTTAAATTTTGCATAATTACAAATTTTCATCACAAACTAAAGCCCCTTTTACACAGTAACAGCTGTTTGGTACTGCAGTGCCCAATACCCATCCCAGTGATCATTGCTCAGTGACTGGAAGGGGAGTGGGTCAGGGATCGTTCTGGGCCATCCGCATCCGTTCACAGTAAAAACAGGCCATAGATTTTGATGCATTTTTTAACACTGATTTGGGTGTGGAATTCACCTCTTCATTTAGAAGAGGTAAATTCCACAGAGTAAGTGATGCTAAAAATTACATGCTGCAGATTTAAATTCCGCACGGCATGTCAATTTCCGCACGGGTTTTGTGCAGATTTTTTTCACAGCTTATGAAAATCTCATTCACTTTGCTGCTACTATAAACGCCATAGATTTTCCATGCAGAGGATCCGCACAGCAAATCCGTGGCAAATCTGCCCCATGGGAAAATACCATAATAGCTATTTCTATTAGTACAAAGTTATGAGAATCAGCAAAAGTTACAGCTACTTGGATAATAATATGAGATAGATAGATAGATAGATAGATAGATAGATAGATAGATAGATAGATAGATAGATAGATAGATAGATAGATAGAACAGACCTGATAGATTAATACAACAGACTAGATAGATAGATATGAGATAGATAGATAGATAGATAGATAGATAGATAGATAGATAGATAGATAGATATGAGATGGATAGATAGATAGATAGATAGATAGATAGATATGAGATAGATAGATATGCGATAGATACAGGGCGTAACTATAGAGGGTGCAGGTGATGTAGTTGCACCCGGGCCCAGGAGCCTTTGGGGGGCCATAAGGCCTCTCTTCTCCATATAGGGAGCCCAGTACTATGAATAATGTATTATAGTTGGGGGCCCTGTTACAGATTTTGCATTGGGGCCCAGAAACTTCAAGTTATGTCTCTGTGCAGTATGGTTTAGGTATGGGTACGGGTACAGATACAGATAGAGGGGGGGGGCCCAGCTCACCTTTTGCATCAGGGCCCCTGAGCCTTTACTTACGCCCCTGAATAGATAGATAGATAGATAGATAGATAGATAGATAGATAGATGAGGATAGATAGATAATACAATGCAATTACTTACTTATACATAATAAAAAAAAGGACAAGAACAGCACAAAAAGTGTTTATTAGTTACAGTCATTGCTGTCTTGTTCAGCGACTTTTTACGTTTTCATATCTATGGAATAAAACACTCTTTGGTTATGAGTATGAAGACTACGGCTGTAAATTACATTTATTAACATTAGAATAAGTACAATACATTATAGCAGAGATATTTCGACTGTTAACCTTGTCTCCTAAATTTTGTCAGTAAGAGCAGAAAGATATTTTTTTGGCCCATTGCACAAATTATCACAAAAAGCATCACTTTATCACAGAGCCTCTGGCTTCAATAAGTGTCTCCAGATCACACAATCTTTCAAATCAAGTTGAAGGTTTTTCGGCCAGACTTTTATTGAAGATAACCTAAGGGTTAGTGCTTGGACTGATGCCACGAAGCATTCTCCACAGTTATTTGTAAATGTGCCCCTTCCTTCACGGAAGTCTCTGCATTTCCTGGATTTACCTTAAACTCCAAAGTTCCAAGTTTTGTGTTTCATATAATTCAGTGCCTTCCGCTTGTGCGCGCGTGTGTCAGATTATCTGCTAAAGGTTATAACCCACTTCCTGTGACTGCGGACACAGGAAGAGGAAATGAACAAGCACACAAGTAGTGATTGGATTTCAAAGGTCAGCGATCCCAGGAGGTAGCATAAAGATTGTTCAAGAACCTGCACTGAAGTATTCACAACACAAGGAAAAGAATCACAATTTTTCTTGTCGTGTCGGAAATCACTTTTCATAACAGCTGACAAAGTAGCCCGAATAACAATAGGCAGACAGCGATGTTTATTTTATGTATTATCAGCGGAAACAATGTGAAGCTATCAGGGGCAGAACTGGACACACCTTGGCTGATGAAAGGCCATTCAGAATGCCATCTAAGTTAAATCATTCTGTCCAGAGGTTGAATGCATTAATGTGTAGCTCTGGCCCTTGGCTTCCAAGCACGGTCTTTAAATCGCAAGGTTAAGTGTATAAATTATGTTGAGAGAACGCATGTTTGAAGAATGACAGGGGAGGATTGCACTAGGGTGGGTGGGAGCTCTTCATACTTCCTTCCAGAGTATTTGATAGATAAGAATCATTCTCTAGCATTTATTATATTTTTGGTAGTATTTTTGATTCTTAAAAAATGCTTCGATAATTTTAGGCCCCTTGGAAAGGCACTTAATTAAGGGACACTTTGCTTTATTAGGCAGCTGGATGGAGATAGGAGAGTAATAAGTAGTGAGAGCAGCGTCTCCAGATTCGTGCATATTGAATAGGAGAGTGGTGCACATGCAAAAATGGATATCCTAGACACATTGTCATTGTTTACCTATGTTATAGAATATGCACATAGAAATGCATAGCCTGGAAAATCTCTGTAAACCCGTGATGGCGAAGCTATGACACACGTGTAGCACTGACACGCGTAGCCATAGTCGCTGACACGTGGCCGCTGTCGGCCGTTCACCCCGTTAGTAAATACTAGCAGGGGCCACAGCTCCCCTGCTGGTATTCACTAACCAGCGCTACTAGCAGTGCTGATACCGGCGCACGCCGTGATGTCAGTGTGCAGCCGTGATCCTCCTCCCCCCTTCCCTGACGTCTCCTACCACTTGGTTCCGCGAGAGCGTCCGGGAGAGGAGGCGTCCGGCAGCACAGTGACGTCACAGTGTGCGCCGAAGATCAGTGCTACTAGCAGCGCGGAGGGCAGAGGAGGAGTGGAGCTTCCAGGAGGTGGAGGGGATAAGTATATGGTTCCCGGGGAGCACTGTCACTGCTGGGGGGCCGCTGTGGGGGGCACTGTCACTGTTTGGGGCCGCTCTCGGGGTGGGGGACTGTCACTGCTGGGGGCTGCTGTGGGGGGCGCTGTCACTGCTGGGGCCGCTGTGGGGGGCGCTGTCACTGCTGGGGCCGCTGTGGGGGGCGCTGTCACTGTTGGGGGGCGCTGTCACTGCTCAGGGCCGCTGTGGGGGCAATGTCACTGCTAGGGGCTGCTGTGGGGGGCACTGTCACTGCTGGGGGCTCATCATTACTGAGATAAGTGAGGGGGAGGCTGCGGGAGGCGAGGGCCTTTGCTATGGGTGTTTTGGGTTTATTAAATACAGTTATATATTACAATTATACATTTTTGTTATTTAAACTACAAATATCGCGAATTTATGCATTTTTTTTCTCGGTTGAGCTCAGTTTTTTGGCGAATTTTGACACACCTAGCTCAAAGGGTTGCCCATCACTGCTGTAAACTGTGCTAAAAGGCAACATAGAGTATGTATTAGAGAGTTCAGTGCATCCCAACTGTTGTCTACGTGGCAGCTTTACAATAAAGTGTAGGACACCTTTATGGTCAACAAAAGTCCATCAAATTAAAGAGGTTGTTCAGTTACAAAATCACTTTTTAAAATTACAGCCAAATGAGTTAAAGGGGTTGTCCCGAGGCAGCAAGTGGGTCTATACACTTCTGTATGGCCATAATAATGCACTTTGTAATATACATTGTGCATTAATTATGAGCCATACAGAAGTTATAAAAAGTTTTTTACTTACCTGCTCCGTTGCTGGCGTCCTCGTCTCCATGGTGCCGACTAATTTTTGGCCTCCGATGGCCAAATTAGCCGCGCTTGCGCAGTCCGGGTCTTCAGCAGTCTTTTATGGAGCCGCTCGTGCCAGAGAGCGGCTCCGTGTAGCTCCGCCCCGTCACGTGCCGATTCCAGCCAATCAGGAGGCTGGAATCGGCAGTGGACCGCACAGAAGAGCTGCGGTCCACGAAGACAGAGGATCCCGGCGGCCATCTTCAGCAGGTGAGTATGAAGACGCCGGACCGCCGGGATTCAGGTAAGCGCTGTGCGGGTGGTTTTTTTAACCCCTGCATCGGGGTTGTCTCGCGCCGAACGGGGGGGGGGGTTTAAAAAAAAAAAAACCCGCTTCGGCGCGGGACATCTCCTTTAAACTAATAAAACAAATAGTACAACAATCCTTCTCTGACAGTGGAAGTCAGGTGACTGCTAACTGCCAATCAGAGGCAGGAGAGTCACCACTCGTTCCCCTGGCATCAGCGCTCACCTCCAAAGTGCCATGATGCCAGGAGTTTGGTATGGTGGCAATGCGGCCTCTGATTGTCAGGCAGCAGTCACCTGACTTCAGCTGACATCACAATTGTAGGGCTGTTTTAAATAACTCGCTTCTAATTTTAAAAAGTGAGTTTGTAACCGGAATGCCCTTTAAGGCCCAGCTCACATAACAAGATTTAAATTGCGGATTCCTCGATCGGCATCCACGCGGACGATCCTCGGTAAAATGCGGGCATTTTTTTCCCTTCACACTCGTGGATACGAATTGCATATTCCGCAAGTAGGAGAAAAATCGCAGCTGGCTATATTTTAATCCGTGCAGATGGCTTCCATTGATGACAGTGGAGGCATCTGACCCGCAGCCCATACATTGCGTATGAGCTGCAGGTACCCACGAGAAATACAAAAAAAAAAAATGGACTGCACATGACCGCCTGCAAGTCCCCACGGTCTTTCACTATACAGGTAAGTGCCGACAGGCTCACAGCCGGAATCCACTGCCCCACAGCCTAACATGCACTAGTTATAAATGTGTTCATCCAGAAAAAGATAAATAACATTGCCATTGATAACACTAACATTAATAACCCCAAACAAACAAATACAACATATCATCCTCTATGATGTGTACCTATTAGTATGTGAAAGTAGCAGTGTTTGTGGCTTTTCAGAAGCATTATTGTTTTAAAGGGAACCTGTCAGCAACTATAAGCACCATAAACTAAGTTATGGTGCTTATAGTTTAGGTGATTTGGATTCCAGAAAGCCTCTTTCCATATTCACTCAGTCCTCTAATCCTGTGGTATCCCCAATCAAAGTCAATGCACACCAGCGTGACTCTTTTCCGAAGGCTGTGCACCCACCTCCCATGGAGATGAATGGGAATATGCAGGAAAGCCTTTTGAAGAGTCAAGATAGTGTGTGAACACTGACTACGGCAGGGGACACTGCGGGATTAGGGGACCATGTTAGTGGCAATGAAAAGCGGCTCCCTAGACTCCACATTACCTAAACTATATGCACCATAACTGAGTTTAAGGCCCTCATAGTTCACTATCTGTCATTGTCCCTTCAACTCCCTTCAACTACTAAACCAGCAGGATGGCAGGTACACTGACATGAAGGAAAGCCAATACATACCCCCCTTTGCTGCTCGTACTTCATCAAGAACCACAAAGTAAGCTTTTAATATTGCCACACACCATATGTAAATGAGGCTAGAAGAGTCTGATGGGTGGCTCATTACTGGAGAGTGGCCCTTGGTTCTATGATTTATGGCTCAAGTGTGCTAGCAGCCGATCAGGAGCCAAGGAGAGGGGTTGAGGATTGAATGATGTAGAAAGCTCTCTCTCCAGTGGTGTGAAGTGTTATTCTTACCATTAAAGCAAAAGGTAATCATTAGACTTCATGTCTGATGGGTCTGGTACAGCCAATGTGAACAAATCATCCTTCAAATGTAAAGGCATGAAAAACATGAATACAAAAAGTACATAGGTGGACATAATTTAAAGGGGCAGTCCGGCAAAAATAACATTATCCACAGGATAAATAATAAGTATCTGATTAGTAGCGGTCCAACCACTGGCACCCCTGCCAAACACAAGAGTGAGGGTCCTGAGTGTCCCTACATAAATGGTGTAATGGTCGCATGTATGCACTATGGCTCTCTTAATTTCTATGGGACTGTTGGAGATAGCTGAGTACAAGTGCTTGGCTATCTCTGGCAGTCCTATAGAAATCAATGGAGCCGTAGTGCACGTTTGACCACCACTCCATTCATACGTGGAAACCTGGAAACCCCATTCTCATGATCAGTAGGAGTCCCGAGTAATTATCTTAAGCAATTTAGTAATATACATGATTTTGCTATCTCTTTAGTAATAATAAATGTAGTTGGGACCTACGTAGATAATTCACTGCAGCAAGGAGATAGCAGTTACAACGGAAAAGCTTGTAGCCTTCTGGTTCAGAGTCAATCAAAATTGCCTACAGGAATCATGATTAGGTCGGCTGGGGTCAGTAACGGAGGTGCAAGAAAACGAAAAGTTAGTAGGGCATCTTTAGAGCAGCAAACAAAACAATAAAAAGCTTCATCTCCACAATAATATTACTATATTAACACACACGGCAATGCTTGTTAAGGTTACGGTAGGGAAAACTTAGTAGCAGAATATGATTGTCCCTAATGAACACACAAGTGCAGAAAAATCGTTGAAAAAGATCACTTGCAAACACAAATGAATCCACTACTATTGTATCCAGCGAAGCTCCCTCTAGTGATTGCTCTTTGGTTTCTAACCCACACTATGTACAACAAAAGCTTTCTCATATAGATCTTTCAATCTGCTTCAACCTAGCATGCTTCAAGGACCACATTGTCTTGTTTCTGGAGACAGTAGAAATTGAGTTGCTCCTAAAATAAATTAACTTTACAACTTTGCAAAAAACGTCCTCAGTCCAACAGCTTTCTTTCGTTTGTGTGTGCATGTGTCCGCTCCTCTCCATGTGTCACCAGGACCTACATCATTTGTATCAGCTCAACAGTCAAGATCCGCAACACTGTTTCTATCAAGTGTTTCAAATGTGTTGACTCTCCAAGACAACATGCAAGGGTATAAAGTTGTTATAAATTTTTCTACCCTGTTTCCCCGAAAATAAGACGCGTCTTATATTAATTTTTGCTCCCAAATATGCGCTACGTCTTATTTTCAGGGGGTGTCTTATTTTTCAATTAAGAAGAATTCCCATTTATTGTTTAACAAAAAAAATGAACATTTATTACCGCATATACTGCACAGAACCGTAGTTGTCACCACAAACCAATATAGCTAGACAAACTGTGAAAACAAAGCAAAAATTACTCAATGACAGTCATGTCATCATCTTCTGGCACAGAAAATTTGCCTGACTCACATACAGGGCCACAAAAAATAAAAGCTGTAAAGTACCTGGCTCCCACACACTGTCTGGAGACTGTAATGCTCACCCCCTAAGGCTGGAAATACACTCTGTGAGAACCCAGCCTTAAGAATCACACATATGGTTGCCTGACTCACACACAGAGCCATAAAAAAAAAATAAGGGCTGTAATTTAAGTAACGTACCTGTCTGCAGACAGAAGTTCCTGTACCACTTGTAAGCAGGGATGGTTTTGCAGCTTCCGGCCCCAGGGGGAGCTCATCAGAGCAGACGTGTACAGCAGCAACAGAACGACAGTATGGACTTTTCCAGGTAGCAAGGGGAGCTCACAACAGCGCACTCGTACAGCACAGGAGGAGGTAGGAGACAACGAGGATGGCAGCAGGGGACAGGCCTCTCGACTTGCCTGCACACTTTAGTATGCCTTATTATCGGGGCGTGCCTTATATTTGCGATTTCTGCAAATTTCTTAATGTGTCTTACTTTCGGGGGTGCCTTATTTTCGGGGAAACACGGTATTTACAATTTCTATCAATAAGAGCATATTTTGATTGTTTTCAGTAAGAGAAACCACGTAATCCTGTGGATATTATACCTTTTAATGTATCATATCACATATTTTTGTTAGCCATTAATAGGGGAACTTGTAACATGAACTTATTTTGCAACGCTTTCAGGTAATTTATTTACTATCAGTAGTTGATGCTGGGTTTGTACTGTTTTGATATCTCTGGTTTGTGCCCGCTCAGATCGGTGTTTGCATGCAGGTCTGTTGTGTCTCTCTGCTTCCCAAAGACGGTTTGGATACCTGTAGTCTGTATCATATGCAGACCCCCTGTTCCCTTCCCCTGACAGGTGTGGCCTCCAAACGTCTTATGTCTAGCTCTGTGTGTCAGTTGGTGAATCCCTGGCACAGTTTCCCTATGTCAGCATGGTGGCTGACTGTCTATCCCCCTGGTAAGAGGACACTGTTAGACTTGCAGTGCAGTTTCATCTGTGTGCATGTGAGCTCTGGGTGGAGTCCGTGTTGTATGTACTACCTGTTGTAGTTTGGTGTGAGCAGCCCTGTTCAGTGCTCATTCTGTCTCTGTTTGTGATGTGAACAGGTTCTATGTGGCTGCATGAAAGGTTGTGTTGCAGCTTGCTGTGTTACTTTAATCTGTTCTGTCCTCTTACAGCTTGCGGTGTGAACTGTGTCTGGTGCTGCTGGACTCCTGGTTAATGTAGGGACCAGCGGTACAGCCAGGAGCTGTGATGTGGCCCGCTAGCTTCCACGTTTTGATCAAAATGTTAACTAATACCTGGTATTTATATATAGCTTATCACCTGTTACTAGTGGTTGCATTTTGGCTGCTGTATGCTGTGTTTTCTGGTTCTGTGTGTCCTGTTGTTCTGTCCCTGTCATGTGGCACGTGTATGTGTCCTCTTCTGGTGGCGTGGTTCCTAGAAGCAGCTAGGGCCCAGATTAGAAGACTGCTGGGCCGCCCTTTATCAGGGCGATGTCCCCGCTCAGGTAGGGTCATGTCATCCTCCCTGTAGCACAGGGCCAGTTGTCTGAATCTTGTATGTATCCCTCCTTGGTCATGATCATGTGGGCCTGGTGCTTAGTTGCCCACACGATCGTAACATGCACCACATGAAGTCCCTATCTATTACTTGGTCTCTCTTGCTGGGAACAATCACATTGTGCTTTATTGGCTAACACCGTACCAACCTCCCCTTTTTTTTTCATTTTACAAATATATTTTTGCATGCGGAAAAATCCTGCAGGGATAAAACCCATTAATTTAAATGGTTTCTTTCTCATTTATTTATGTTGTGCATGGGGTTCTCGCAGATGCAAAAAAATAGGGTCTACTTTATGTTCTGCACACCAAAGAGTCCCATAGAATTCTATAAGAGGTAGTATACATATGTATGCACGGGATGCGCAAACTTGCGCCCATCAGCAACACATTTTGCTTAATAGACTTTTAAATCATGGGGGGAGAGCCGAGTTCCCCGCCCGTGTGAATTACCAGTGCCTGGATGCTTTTGCAGTAAAAATGCACCGCCATTGACCACCATCGGTGAGCGGGGTTTCAGCCAGATTCGGCAACTGATCTTGAGAGTAGAATCTGCGTCAAGTCACAGCATTCCAAGCATTTCATCCAAAAACCTACTCATGGGACAGCCCCGCAATCAGGTTAAACCAGTTAGAAATATAGATTTACATAGTTTTCTTATGGGACCGTAATTAACACAATATTTCTTAAAATACAATTAATCTGAATGCAATAAGTAAATCCTGATGATTATTGTTGCACTGGATTTCCTGCAGTGTGTAACTACAATTAGCATAAGAGAACACAGCGGACCCCAGTAGTGCAAAGCCGCAGAAATAACGCTGTCACTTAAATAAATGTTCATTTCCAGCCCTCGAAGTTAATCAAAATACACAACGAATTGCTTTAATATGAGATATAAGTCTGATTTATTGCTTCCAGCGCTGAACATGTTTACCTCTCTGGATGCTGTCACTACATACTGTAAACCAGCAAGAGTTGGAAGGTCCCCTCGCATCTCTGACATTCTCTCTTTCAAAGGCTTTTATTTTAATACTATTCCTAATTGCCCTTCAGTATCAAAATTAATTGTGTTTTCTGCTAAAAGGCCAAGGCGTTTTAAGGTTACTCCTGGGTCTGAGCAGCCTATGTATCTTCAATAAAAGGCTTGATTGCATTCAATGGAGAGGAGTGCTGGGAGAGATTTGCTTGACCGAGGCTATACATTACAGTCCAATTAGTGTGGAGATCACTGCAGAGTCTTTAACTTTATCTAGTAACTGTCCAGACCGTTAATGGAGACTCCAGAGAATCTGCTGGAAGGGAATTTCTGATCTCCTGGAGTGGCATTGAAGGATACCCCATTATAAACTCGCCTTTCTCAGAAAAGAGTCATGTAAAAAGAAAATTGCTAATGGAATTAAGTTATTATAATAGACTTTTTGACTGTTGGGGCTAAATGTGTCCTTCGGTAGGACTGTAGATGTCTCCCTGTGCATTCTCATTCATCATTCATCGCATGCTTTACTGCGCACAGGCGATATAGTCATGTACCTGAGCGTATCATTGTATTCCTAGGTAATATTACATTTTACTTGCACATTTTAAAATAGATCTTATTGGTACTACAACAATAATTTACTGCTGCCTACCATATTTGGCACTTTTCTTCATGGTATAATTGCCGTCTTCTACTAGCTCCTTCCACTGGAGTACTTGAAGCTCCTGAAATCTGTAACAGGGTTCCCTCACCTATCATGTGCACTACACGAGACCCGTATCTTCTTATGTGTCAGAGGGGTCATTGAGCCCCATCAGGCAGCAGGCCCTGTGTACAACTGCTATATTACACCAAGTACTGATATGTGCCTGGTACCAGTAATATTTCAACAGTTATGCTGGTTTCTCCATCATTTGGCACTGTAGACTAAGTAAAAGAATTTATAATCACCAGCAGTACTAAAGACACTATACATAGGAAAGCCTTGACTAGATCTGAACCCAGGTTCTCAGTGTTGCGAGGCAATTGTTGATTAGGCGCTGAACCACCATATGGTAAAAGGCCTCAATGGATTATATTTAAAGGGGCTTTCCAATATTTTCCAATCACTGGTCAGAGCAATATACAGCATATGATGGCTGAGGCCAGTGATTGGCTACAGTGGTCACATGGATATAAGGACATGTCATTGCTGCAGTCAAGTCAACAAAGACCATCTGAGAGTGGCTGTATTGGAACGGAGGGGAATTTAACAAGTGAGTATAAATTCTTGTTATCTTATTCCCTCCCATTGAATGTTTATTATCTCAGAAAACCCCTTTAATGGTCTATATTATAAATATATCACCCTGGCCACCATTGGACCTTTACTGGATCAAACTTAGACCCATGCAAAAAAGTTTGTCCAGTATAGCAGAACTATGGGAAGTGCCAGTGATAGAGTCATAATACAGAGTATTAATATGCCCATCTGTGGATGCCCAAATGCATATGCCCAGCTCCATACACCCATGATTGCATGGCTTTGGAGCCCATCATTTAGACTATGGATATACGTTCTACAATATTAACGGCTGAGTTAAAATTCTGTCCTGGGCTATTACTGTTCGATGCTGGAATACTGTGATTTTCAGGGTATTATTTGCAAAGCTAAGTGATTGTGTGATACTTCTGTTTCGCTTCATAGGTATGTAATATTCACATATTTATTGTTTTCATTCAGTCCTTCCATATTTGTGCATCACTTATTGACTTTTGCACTTTAGCATGGAGTTAGAGGTCCAAGATACCAGGCTATACTATAGTAACTCATTTATATATATATTAATTCCCAAAACATTCAATATCTACAATGGGTCATATAATGGGTGAAGGACATCCATATGGTGTAATGATGTAATGTAATAGCAGTTATATGATATTATTACTAGACTGCTTCATTCATAGCCTAGGGCCCTACATATATTTGGGCTAAAGACTGCCATACAGTAGGTTATTTCTGGCACATGCGCAAATGTGTCCATGGCGTCCAAAGTTATTAATGGAGTGGACGAAGGCTAATAGTATGTGAATACTATTACATCACATGGACAAGCTTCACTGGTGGCCTTAAAGACAACCAAAGGCCATAGAAGAGTAAACATAGTTCCAAAATGAAACGTCTTTACTGTCAGCTCAGATATTTTAAATCCATTACTTCCAATAACATGTTCCATTTCTGAAGCCTCCGATTACTTCAACTGGCAATAAAACACAATCCATTATTGTAATACGATAGCTATATATGGTGACACTCATTGTAGCGTATGAGGGGTTGGCACAATAGTTGATTAAAATAAATGAAACGGCTCAAGTAAAATTTTAAACAATGATTTTGTATCAAACAAAAAAAAAAGTGCAACAAGAATGAAACCTATGATCAAAATATGTAACATGTAATTAACATTCCATTTCAAAAATGTATGAAAGGTAAGTGGTTGGTTGGTAGCAAAAAATCCGGCAGTAATGAAAAAATCTAGAGTGATTTCATGTATTTCAAATGAGCATGAAAGATCAGGTGCCGAGGTGCGGTAATTGCTGCAAGGCTGAGGACTGTGTAATGAAAACTGCAAACAGTTTACCATGAATTGTCATAAAAACCATGTGTTTCACCATTACGTACTCCAAAAACATGGCAATTCATGGTAAACCACAAGCCGTTTTTGGTGTAAAGTATTCAGCCAAGATGAGGCCATGCAACTCTGTGCTAAGGAGCTACATGGCATCTGTGCACTGCTGTACAGGCTACATGTCCATGGCTCCGCCAAATGTATGGGGCCTAAAGGCCAGCATCTTGGCAAGAAGATATCATGCCTTAGGGCTCCTTCACACACCATATTTTGCTGTACTTTTTGGCACCCACTGGTAGCACTCAAGGCACAACCACACCCCAATTTAAATGGCTGTTTAGTCTATTGAGTTTAAGATGTGTTTTTTCCATGCAAAATGTGCAGCATATTGCACATCTCCCTGCATACCCCATATAGAGTTCTATGGGAACCTTTGGTGTGCAAATATACAAAAAAATTAGAGCATGCTGTGTTTTTTTTCTGCCCGCACAAAAAAGAGAACTATGAACACATCCATTGTCACCCATCAAAAATGCACGCAAATATGCATTGTGAGGTAGCCCATAGGTTTACAAAGCCATTTGATCATTTGGAAGTTATTTTTTTATACTATTTATAAAAATGCTTTCAATTTTATTTCAATGTATATTGATTTCACACAAATAAAAGTTTGCTTTGCTCAAATATATATATTGACCTCACTTGGCCTTCTCATACCTTACTCAGAAAAAGGCACAAGGGGGGTTAAATCTTTTGAATATTTTACTCTACTACAAAGCCATACACTTAGCCAGATGGTTAACTTTGTCCAGTTCAGTCAAAAACCCACCCGACACCAGTCTCGAAAAGTCTATTCTACAATCCACAGGTCAGTATCTCTTTTGGTCTGATGTGCCCCTCCCTCCTCCCCCCTTCACCCCCCCCCCCCTTCCTCCAACGAGCAAGCCCCAAGAGCTTAGCCTGACCACAAGAGGTACGATCAGGGTAGTTCGCTCACTATGCTGAACCACATCTACACAAGATAAATTCACTCCAATGACCCTAGCTTCACTAATCCCTAGCTAGAAGACCACTGGAGATAATGGGAGCTTGGATGGGTCTCGACTCCGTGACCATATTTGATATTTTGAAGGGTAACCTTTTTTCTATTTCAATTAAAAAATTTCAAACATTATATTGCAACAGTTTAAGGGACCACTGTGGTTTGAGACTTACCTATCTCTCACTGTCCTTCCAAAGAAAAGCATGACACAATTATACAAAGGCTTGTTACTTAACCAGGCCCCTTAAAAACCTTGGTACATAAGAGAATGGGAAAGGGAACTAAAAATAACCTTAAATGAGATTCACAAGGTTCTAAACACTTCACATAGCTTCTCTTAAAATTCTTACCAGGTGGTACAGAATGCCCGACTTGCTTTTCAAAGCCAAACTCTCTAAGACCAACAACTGCTGGAGATGTAACTCTGATATAGGCTCTTTAGCAGACATTTGGTGGGACTGTCCCGCTATACAACCTTTCTGGCAACAAATCACCACGCAAATAAACAAAATATGCAAAACTGAGTATACCTTCTCCACAGTTGAAGTAATTGTCTGGTCCTGCTTTAATAGGAACTTTACCTGTAATGCCAAGCTTGGCCACTGCAGTAGGAACAGAGCTGTCTGCTCCCTACAAAATATCATCTCAGTGCCTGAGCACAATGGCCTGGCAAACAGCTGATCAGACGGGAGGTCACAAGCAGCAGACACCCGATGATCTACCATTGGTGACCTATTCTGCAGATAGGCCATCAATAGTTTACAACTGGACGACCCTTCTAAGTCCTGTCTTACCAAAATATTTGTCATTTGTTATACAACTGATTGCCAGCTTGTCATAGAATAATGTTGGCACCCTGACAGATTTGTTACATCCATTTCTTTATAAGGACTAGGAGAATCCAGTACACTGCACAAACTGCAACTTGTGTCAAGGTTTACTATCTCCTTTGTGGGTATAAACCTTAGAAGTACAAGAGAGGAAGTGAAGTTTCTGTGTGGTAGAAAGTGATGAATAGTGTTGACAACTGATGAATCCTAGGACTAAAGTAGACAGTAATGTGCAGGGGAGTAAAAGGTCAAAATTTACAACCCCCTGCTTCTCAAATGCAGACAAAATGTTTTCCTTCTCTCAGCTCTGCATATTACTGAAATATTTTACGTGTGGGACTTATATCTCTGTCTTATCAGCTCATGATAAATGATCTGTGTTTTCAAAGATGCTGTTCATATAAGTCAGCTCAGTTTTTGAGATTCAGCCTTTTCATGGTGTCATGCAATACCCATACATCACTGCAAGTGATTCATCAAACTCCATTTAGGGTTAACACACCTACTCAGCCATAGACCCCATGAAGTCAAAGGGAACTGTTACTGTAATGATCATGTTCACCTTTCCCTGAGCTTTATGAATCATTGTGTTACCAGCAATTGCCTTTTGCAAACTTTTTTCTTTTAACTAAAACCTTTCTTGTGTAGAAGACCTGAAACGATAAATGTTGTAACTTGTCTCACATTTGTTGCAATCTAGACAAGACTGATGCTTTACCTCAAAGCCAATTATTCCTATGCAAATAAAAGAGCAATTCATAATATATAAATCAAGCTTCTAGAAAAAAACATATGTAGATGACTAGTGTTGCTCATCTTGACCATGGCCGGGTGATTAAATCGTCCTGAATTTCACATAATCGAATTAGGGTAGTCTGAACCGATTTTTGGCAAAAATTGCTGAAAAATCTAATTTCCCATATTGCCTGCTGCAGATGTCAAGGAGCGAATCCCAAAATAAACTAAATCAATTTTAAAAAAAGAAAGCAAAAGGTAGGGGACATGTCGGTGGTGGTGGTGGAGTTCGTAGAGGACAGGCTAAGTTCAAGTAGCACCCACTGAAGCGACATCACCACATTACGCAGGAGGCAATGCAAGCCCACTGCCAATCCTTAGAAGTGGCTCTGCCCATGTGTTACATCCGCAACAGGCAGAACAGATCAGAGAGTGGATGACACAGTATGCCTCAATTACCACCATCTCCTTTTCCTCCCAGTCACAGGAACAGAACAGTCAGTCTGCACCAGTTGGTTATGAGCATTTCCCTTCTACTTCACCTTCTGCCAAATCCCCCGCACCTTTCGAAGCAGTCCACATGGATCAATCTCAAGAGCTGTTTGATCATTCTGTGTCAGGGATGTCAATTAGTTTTGTATCATCTGCAAATATTACTGTGCAATTCTTCTACTAGGTCATTAATAAATATATATAAAAAAAGGGAGTTCCAGTACTGCCCCCTGTGGTACCCCACTAATAACGGTGACCCAATCAGAGTATATTCCACTAATAACCACCCTCTACTTTCTATCATTGGGACAGTTACTTACCCACTTTCTTCTGCTTCTGCTATGTTTCCTCCTTCTACTTTCCCCCCAAATGAAAAATATGTCAATATGGAAATACGGAGCCTGGGTGGAAACAGGCTGAACTAGATGGAGATTGTCTTATTTTAAGGCCCTTTTACATAGGATAAGTGTCGGGCAAACAATGCCCGCCACTCATGTACGTGTATACACGCTCCCATGCTGTTACACAGGAGTGAGTATCGCTGGATTGTTGACCGCATGGCCAGTGGGGCGGCTGGAGGAGAACTCTCTCCTCGCTCTTCCCCACCCCCCCCCCCTCCATTCACTGTAAGCAGTGGCCATTCAGTACTGACGGCTGCTGTTTACACTGAACAATGTATCGTTCAGTTTTTAGGCATGTCCCGTCATTTAGTTTCTGCATGCTTTTACACGGGACGATCATCGTTCAAAGCCCCGTGGGAGCACAGAGTTTGGAACAGTCAGAATGAACACTGGGAGACTTTTCATCAGCTATCGATGATTTTTTAAACAAGATGTGATGAAGCAACAAGCAAATTATTACTTGTCACCAGGTTGGTTTATCTGGGATGACTGTCATTTGCATTCACTTTTTCCAGCAATTATTTGGCTGGTAGTCATCTCATGTAAAGCTATCTTGAGCTAATTGTAAAATAACATGTGCAACAGATAGATCAACAGAACGGTACCTTTAAAAGAGTTATCCGAGACTTTTACTATCCTCATGATAGGTCAGCAATAGTTGATTGGCAGGGTCCATTGTTCTGCATCCGTATTGCAGGAGCCCGTTTTGGTACTGCAGACATAGCTCTTGTTGTAGTAACAACCCGAGCTTCTGCAATGTAGACAGTGCTATCTGCTTCCAGCTGGCCCACATTGACAAATAGCCTAGGGATCAGCCGATTGGTGGGATCCTGAGCAGAGGAGCCCTGCCAATCAACTAGTAAAACTCACTGACAACTATTTTAATTTTTTTATCAGAGCCTCCAAAGCTGAAAAATTGTGGCACAGCACTTCCCACGTGGTATGTAAGTGACAGCTAAAACCGTCTAACTGGCGATTCATGTCCAGCAGTGGTCTGGACTTTTTCCCCCTTCTCTTGTGTAAACACACACCTCTGAGTCTTGATTGATGTCTCCAGCTGCCTACACTGGGGACACCCTGTTTTTTTTCTCTGTGCCTCAATAGAGGGTCTAGTGTATATGTAGGAAGTGTGGCAACAATGATATTTGGGCTTTGGACCATCTATTACACATATTTATCATACAATTAGCGTATACTGCTAAAATCAACTGACACACTTCCTTTAAGTGGTCACTGAGTTTTCAAACAACTTGTGCTTGTGCCAATGTGATAACTAGAGAAAGTGCAAATCACTTTATTTATCCTAAATTACATTTTTCTGCTGATATCAAGATCTCTTATTTGAAATGGAGAAGGGTGTTGACTCATGCTACCCATAGATGTCTATGGAGAGATCAGGGGAAGGAAGAAGGAGACAGATTCATACACAGGAGCTGCAGTTGCTAATTGATGTTTACAGTGTTTGGTAACTTCTGAAGTCACATCTCCACTGCTCAGTAGAGTTGTATAGTGCCCTTCATGATACTTTTCATTATGATGGCATTCTGCAAAGAAACAGAAAAGAAGATATTATGCTCTACTCCATGTGCGGTGCATAATAGTTAGTCTCCACCCAGCAGCTCAGGGAAAACTTAGAAATAGAGATGCAGCATGCAGTTGGAGAAAACTGGTGAAAATTGCTATATACAATGCTATATAGTATTCAGACATAGCATTATACCTCATGTACACACACTGTAGCATTTTCTAAAAAAGGTATGCTTTAAATTTGACACATGATGTCGAGCAACACTGGATATTAAAAGGAAAAATCTCCGGCAAAGATATAGCCCTAGTGTTAATTGCCAGATATATGGTTTTGACCCTGGTTCCTAGTTTCACAGATACTATGAAATTGCTAGTGCCATTAGGGTACAATGGTACTCAGAGTTGCTGCTAGCTGATGATTGACATGCAGACATATATGACTTTCAAGGCACTGATTAAGGAAAAATGCTATAGCCAATTGCAATGATAAAAGTGCTACATATGGTGCCGTTATTACTAGCAAGGGATTGGGTACCGGGAATTTTATACACACACCACATCAATAGGATAGGTCATCAATAGCTGATCGGCTGGGATCCGAACGATCAATGGAGCGAGTGAAAGCTGTCAGCGCCGCAAATACACAGTTGGATCTGAAGCAGCGGAAGTCTCCACTCTGACCTCTGTGTAGTGGTCAGCGCTTGTAACTGCAGGCATAACTTGCATTGATATCAATGAGAGCAATGCCTGCAGTTACAAGCGCCCCGCCACTATACAGAGGTCGGCACAAAGACTCTCACTGCTTTAGCTCCGATCTCTGTGTATTTGCGGCGCTGACAGCATGCGCCCACTCAGCTGATCGATGGGGGTCCTGAGCAACAGACCCCAGCAAATCCTGAGGATAGATCATCAATAGTATTTTTCAGGAACACCCCTTTAAATCAAGTTATTTGCTAAGCTCAGAGACTTAGACCCTAATGTACTTAACCAGGGGACTAAGCAAAAAATCCAGAGCGGGAGCTTAAAATGCCCTAGGCTTTGAAGAGAACTTTCTCTAAAGTTACATTTTGTGTAGATTTTGTGTAGATTGGGGCAACTAATTGCCATTAGTTGCCCCAAAAAATAAAAGTTCCCGTCTCCGGATTTCATTAATAGCATAATATTTTATTTTGAGACTTTCATATCAAGAAAACAGAACCTACTGACTAAGGACTGCATATAGATGCATCCTCCTCTCATCATGCAGGCAGCTGACTACCAAATGAGGGAGCTAATTGCACCTGTGAGGGACACCGATGAGACGTATCCATCCTCTACATTAGATTTGTGCGCCCCTTCACACGTTTTTACGGTGCTGCTGGGTGCACATAGAAATGCCTACAGCCATGTGAAAGAGCCTTAATAGAGCACAGATCTATTGGGTTTTGACAGCTTTGACATTGATTAAGCTCAGAAACAAGTAGGAAATGTTCCTCATATTTATTCAAATTGTAGCCAAAATCAAGGTTTCTGATAATTGTATTTATTTAAATTGTGTAAGCACACAAGCCTAGCCACCTCTTCAATTAAATGCAGGTAGTAAGATGCTATTTTGAATATATATTGGTTCTAGCAACCAATCCACCACTAATCTGACATGGCCCTATTAATATTTTAGGTAGGCTAGTAATGTAAAACTCCTTAAAGGAAGTTTATCACTTAATGTTGCCAGGTTACGGTAAATGTATGAGAAGATGTTCCACAGGTGGAAGATGATAATGGTACCTTTAATTTTTTCATCTGCTGCTCCAATGTCAAAATATCATATTTACAGTGCTTCTCGCAATGCATGTACAGCTAAACTATCCAATGGGCAGATCATCTTGTCTAGCAGTCTAAGCTCTCTTCTCCTTCTTTATCCTAAACATGCCCCTGTAAGATGCCATATATTTCATTCACTCTCCACCAATGACACTAAGGGTTTCCATGCATGCACAGTGACTCATTGAGTTGTTGGCCAAGTCTTAAATGGGTGTGTTCAAGATGAAGAAGAAGGAGTAAACTTAGATCACGTGGAAGAAATGATCCACCCATTAGATGGTTTTACATACTGCATGGGAAGGTAGATATTTCAGCGTTGGAGCATCTAATGAAAGGACTACAGGTAGTATTATCGGCTCCTGGCAGAATCAAGTGCCGAAATTTCTTTGGGAAGCTCAAATGCACATAAACGTGTAGTAAGAATTAGAGTATGTTCCCATGTCACCGTTTTGCTGTGGACGTTGTAGCAGATTTCGATGCAGATCTGCTTTCAACTGAATTCAAATTTAGGACTTAGCCACACGGGCGTGTGACTGAGCCCTTACTCCAGGAAGAAGACGGCCATACTTCAGGACAGACGACTCCCCGCAGCGCAGAAGAAAGAACACATGTTCTTTCTTCCGGCGCTGCAGAGAGACGTCTGTCCTGAAGTACGGCCGTCTCCTCCCTGCAGTAACATGGGCGCCGATGTGCCCGTGTGGCTAAGCCCAAAAGGTGTGAAATCTGCTGCAGATCTGCAACAAAATTTGTGATGTGTGAACGCCCCCTTTAACAGCTCTCAGATCCCAATCCCCATTTTACCCTATTCTTTATTACGTGTTATAACCGCTCCTGTGATCCATGTACATGAGCGCAGTCAGTCCAGACAAAGGTGAACAGAGAAGCCCCCAGAGATCCTGAAATACTCAAGACCACAAATGCCCCTAGGAATGTAAAATACCATTATTAGTCATAATGATGAAGTATAAGTTATTTATATTCGCAATCCTAGCTTTAGCAATACCATGCATTGTCAGAGGATTTTAGTGCCAACTCTGAATAGAACAATCTTTTATAATTCATGTTATATTATATCTTACACTATAACAATGTATACATATTTATGCTTTCCAGGTGAGGGTGTCAACCTCCACACAATGATATGGCAAGCGGTCTTGTATTTGACCTTTAAATTGGACTAAAGAGTAAGTTACCCTACAATGCTTCTCACAGGCTTAAGACTACGCCCGATTAAAATAATGATACATTCTATATTTTCGGTGATATAGAGGATTTAGACTATAATACTTTTACTTGTCCCTTTTATGCTTCCATAGCCACTTTCCTTTGAAAAAGCCATTTGTCTGCCCCATAAAAGGTATCACACCCTACAAAGAATTAATTTGTCCAAGGGACCACTATAGTTTTCTCGAAGTCATTACTCACCTACAGAAACAGGGATAGCAAACAAGCCGTAAAAATCAATGGAAGGTCATTCCTTAGTAACACAGAGATAGCAGCTTTACATTTTTTATGTCTTTGCCCTTCAGACGGCTTGTTCACCCACACACCCCACACCTTCTCCATTGGACACCAAATTTGATCTAATTCGCAGTTTACGTAAACCAGTAAACTGGAAGTAAATTCCCGGTCGTGATTTTCAGATGACTTTAAGAAAATGCTGTAAATAAACAGTGCCCTTCACTCTGTTTAGTGCTGATAAGGTTTGGCAAGACTTGGAAGCTATTGATTTATACAACTGTTACAGTTAATAGTTCTATAGTAAAAACATTTTAAATGTAATCATTTGATGTATGGTCCTGTAGAAACACGAGTCCTGCAGAAACACGGCCCTGTTAAAAGAGCTGGGATACAAAAGGTCAACCCAATTTTTTTCATGAGTAATGGTGCCATTAACAAAACCTCCACATAATACAGTGCATTTAAGGCCTATTATAGGAAAAAATGTTGCAATTTGTTTTCACATGTCGTTAAAAGGAGACATTCACAGCAAGTTAAGAGCCACAAGAAAATGAGGATTTTTTTTTAATGCAATGATCTCGGCAAAATTCGGAGTGGCCAAATGGCTGGAGCTTTTAATTTCTCTTTTTTGTACTTTTTTTTTTCTAATGATTGTACTGAAAATTCATAGACACCGTTTTAGTACAATACAAAAGTATGCATCTCTCATAATCATGCAAAAAAAGGGATCTTCCCCATTCTTCTATTTTTTTTAACCCTTTACAATCCAATTTTGGATCCAGCGATTCCTATTGGGCTTTCTCTTTCTGCCATTATACAATGGCGCCATCTGCTGGCTATAGCCAGTACTGTGGTATAGGACATGCAGAAGAGGCCTCCAACAACAGAACGGCCAGTAATATGCAGTAAGAATATCCTGGCGGACGTCTTCCAACATGGAGCTGTACAGCCTTCAATCAGAATGTCGTCAGACAGTGGATTGGAAAGGGTTAAATAAATACCCAAAAACAAGAATAATGGATAACAACAAAAGGATGAAGATAAACTTTCCGAATCTCATTGTTTTCTGCACTTTGTGAATCTTTGTCTTTTCCCACCCAAGAGGCCCCAGTGTATAATTTCAAAGTGCAGCAGTTTTTTTCCTAATCTAGGTTAATGCACTGACCATTTTTAATATCACTAGAAATATCCAGTATTGCGGTGTACAGTTTTGTCTTATTTATGGGTAAAATATCAAAAAATCATCAGTTAACATTTTTTTGGAAACATTGGAGCACCATAAAGATTATAAGTGAAATCCGTCTATAGCTCAAATACTATTATGAATACATAAGTAGCATTTACTGTAAACTGTAAAATGGGGAGAAATACAATCACAATGATCTGCAGCTGCAACATATCATGGACACCACTTGTTTTTATGAAAAGTGAAAAAAGTGCCTTATTTTATGGATTATCTTGGAAATGACAGACGGTTGCCAATCCTGCTTGCACTGCATCCAGTGTTTAGTCTTGGTGATCTAAACCATCCTAAGGGTGCGTTCACACATTGTAGATTTGCTGTAGATTTCGTCCCAAATGTTGGTGCAGATTTCACCCTTTCAACTGAATTCAAATTAAAGGGGTGAAATCTGCTGCAAATCTGCACCAAAATCTGCAGCGTGTGAACGCAGCCTACTGAATGAATAGTTGAGAGATTTACCATCAACCGCCATTAAAAGAAAAAATGTATATCATGTGCTATATATTTTTTACAAATATATTTCAACTGTAGGAAGAAGGCAGTTGACCTTCACTTCATCCTGGCATACACTGACTATACATATGAGAAAAGGATCTCCTTTTGGCATGATATGTTTGCTCATTAAAGTCTACAGATACTTTAATATATATTCATCGGGTGATTTTATCAGCATACACTGGCAAAAATTTCTGCAACAAACACAACTAATAGGTCCTCTCACTAAGGAAAAACTTTACCCCTTCCGACTCGTATAGCACCAACATAGTCCCCAGCACTGTACACTGGTTGTCACCATTCACATCAGTATCTGCCCCCACTGAGGTTTAAGAGCCTTTTACAAGGGCAGATGATCATGAACGAATATTCGACCGAAAGTTAATTCACCCAATCATGTGGCTAAAAACTCTTTGTTATTGGCAAGACATCTCCCCTGTAAGCTGTGAATGTGCTGTCCACACAGATAAAAGTATTTGGGGGATGAACAATCATCTAAACAATTATTTGTCCCCCATACTGTCTGAATTAGGAAGTGTTAACACTAGTTAAACAAGGGCCAATCTTCCTGATCAGTGCTCATTATATGGCTCAGAATGAGCCACCTTAAAGGACCCTTAGGGTCCTTCTACAGGGAACGGTTATCGTTCAGTTTCTTGCTGGATTGCAGAAGTCTTAATGAGAATCGTTCAGTGTACATGCTGCCAGCAACTGAACAATGAATGACAATTTGTTCACTAAGCGTTTGTTCTTCAGTTTGTGCAGGCCAAAAAATCAAATGACGATCAGCCTATGCAAACAGGCAGTCATTCATCTACGAATGTCTGCCTGTTTACTGTCAATGGAGGCGGGTGGCCAGAACGATCTCCAGTCCGCTCCTCCATTCACTGAGTAATCATTGCTCCTGTGAGAAACAACAAGAGTGATAATTGATCAAACAACTGTTGGGCACTCAACCCCTTAACGCCACAGGGTGTACAGTTACGTCCTGCAGCTTTGGAGTATGTATAGAGGGGGATTATGGGTTGATTCTGCTCCATACAACAGGTGTTGGCTGTTTCTTACAGCCGACAACGGCGAACAACAGCTCATCAGAGCTGTTAACCCTTTAAATGGCGTGGTCAATTCTGATAGGGGCATTTAAATGCCCAACCAATGTTCGGTGGTCCCGTACGGCCCCCGACGATGATACCCCTAGGGCTGCTATGGCAGTATGCCTATCAAGCCATGCCTAATCGCAATGTGATGTAATGCTATGACATTACATCCTACTGTAGGAGTGATCAAAGCATCACAAGATTTTGTACCCTGTGGGGACTTAAAAAAAACTGAAAAATAAGTTTAAAAATGCTTTAATAATTATTAAAAAAAAATAAAAGGTAATAAAAGTTTCAAAAAATCCTTTTGCCATAATTATAATAAAATAATCTAATTTATAAAGCAAAAATACATATTTGGTATCGCTGAGTCCATAAAAGTCAAATCTATCAAAATAATGCATTATTTACCCTGCAAGGTGAACGTCATCAGAAAATAAAATAATGAACGCCAGAATTGAGCTTTTTTGGTCACAAGAAAAAATGCAACAAAAAGCAATCAAAAAGTTGTATGTATTCCAAAGTGCTACCAATAGAAACTACAGGACGTCCCACAAAAAACGTGCCCTCGCACAACTATATCGATGAAAAATAAAAAGTTATGGCAGTCAGAAGATGGCAGCAGAAAATAATTTAAAACAATTAAATATCTTTGAAAAAAAATAAAAAGAGTAGAGCAAAAAAATATATAAAAGTTTTATATTGTAGTAACCCTACTGCCCCATAGAATAAAGTTGTCAGGTCATTTTTGTTGCAGCGTGTACACCGTAGAAACAAGACACACCCATTTTCCATTTCACTCCACTTAGAGGTTTTTTCAGGTTTTTCAGTACATTACATAGTACCATTAAAAAATACAACTCATCCTGCAAAAAGCAAGCTTACAGACATCTGTGTCAATGGATAAGTAAAAGAGTTATAATTTTTTAAAAGGGCGAACAAAAAAACGAAAATGGAAAAAAAGGGTTGCACCCTTAGGGGGTTAAGCACCCAACAATCATCCCATCTAAGAAGACCCTTACTTCCTAGTTTCAGTATCTAAGACACACTGGGGAACCAATTAAGCTACAATCGGTCCAGGGACTAACACAGAATTTTAAAATAGAGATGTGCAAAAAATTAGCTGGAAATGCAAACAAATCTGATTTATACTATTTAGTTTGGAAGAGGTGGGTAGAGTATCGGGAATCTCATAGCACTGATGTCTTTATATAGAAGAATTGTGATGCTCTGGCCAATGTTATGCTGGGATTCTTCCGGCAATCATGTATATGTTACTTTGACACATACTACCTGCACACTAAGTGGCCTCTTGTAGTATAATGTGCTCTACGCACTGCAATAATTGCTCAGATTCCTACCCGTTTGAGCACCTGTTGGATGTGCTGAAAAAAACAAATCTGATTCACAGATGTCTCATCTCGATATCTATAGGACGTAAAAGAGTTTTCCGGAACTTTTTGGAATTTTTTTCTATTGATGACCTGTTCTAAGGACCACTTATCAACAGGTGATCATAGGGTGCCCACAAGAGATGAGCGAGTATACTCGCTAAGGGACATTACTCGATCGAGTAGTGCCTTAGCCGAGTATCTCCACGCTCGCCTCTAAAGATTCAGGGGCCGGCGGGGGGCGGCGGGGGAGAGTGGGGAGGAACGGAGGGGAGATCTCCCTCTCACCCGCCCGCTCCCCCCCCCCGCTCCCCGCCACAACTCACCTGTCACCCGCACTGGCCCCCGAATCTTTAGAGACGAGCGGGGAGCTACTCGGCTAAGGCACTACTCGCTCGAGTAATGTGCCTTAGCGAGTATGCTCGCTCATCTCTAGTGCCCACTGCTCAGGAGCCCCACCAATTAGCTGGCTCCTGGTGCATCACAGGAAGCATATCGTGCTGACCATAGTGTAGTGATCCAGTTTGGCACTGTAGGAACAGCTCTCATTGAATCCAAGGGGAGCCACACCTGCAATACCAACTTGGGCCACTGTGCTACTGTCAGTGCCATCTGCTTCATGTGCTGTCCATAGGGACAGCAGTATCGGGAATCAGCTGATCATTGGGGATATTAAGCAGCAGACAGATCCTCGTAATCATCTATTAGTGACTTATCCTAAGAACATGTCACCAGTAGAAAAAAAATCCAAAAATTCCCCAACAATCCTTTTAAAGGATCTTCTGCTAACATCTTGGTGCCATACACCACAGGATACCTTCAGACTTCTTGTGGAGTCCGGGATTAAATGGGTCAGACTATTTTGGTGGTATGAGGGGGACCTAGGCAATATTAGGTAGGTGGTCTGAATCTTAAGGCATATCAGTGTATTTGAATATATATATATATATATCTATATATATATCTATATATATATATATATATATAGATATATATATACATATATAATTTTTTTTCTACATGCTGAATACAAATTTTCTGTACAATTTTCTCGTTTCCTACTGTTTTATACTTGTCCTTTTCTGACGGTTGTTATTTCTTGTTGCTCAGAAAGGCATGCATTTATTTGATCACCATATTACATGGATAGATACCATGTGGCTTTTGGATCTTGACGTTAAGTACACTAATCTTATTTTTATATTATGTTTCAACTGCAGAAGTCGCATTGTATTTTTTTATCTCTCGCAATTGAGAAAGAACCACACTGAGTGACAAACTGGCAGGTGTCATAATGTGCCAGTTAGCATGTCCAATACAAGACAATCATTTAAGTGTCTCTCGGGATTAAAAGACAGAAACATAACAAAGAAATTGGATCAATAATGCTTGGTGAAATAAGACAGAGAAGGTTATTTACTCTGCATTGATCCGTTGCTGCAGCGCCATAAACTTGGCCTGTTTTTCTTTCCTTAACCTCCCGCTTTAAGAACACTTGCAAGCAACCAGGGAGCTGACTAACAGGTGTAGATTAAGGATCGAAGGAGGTCATTGTACCTCTGTCACCACAAGACACCCATGTAACAACATCCCTCAAGAAATTTAAACATCAATAGCCATAATAAGAGCAAATTTATCAAGCTTGGCCTATTTTTTTTTTTCTTTTTTTCCCCGAAAGCCCTGACTGCGTCCTTCTAGTTTTCTCCAGTGAGAGCCGAATGCATTAGGACATTATTTCAGAGGACTTGATTATCTTTCCTGACACAGCAGATTTGTAAGGAGGCATCTTCTGCGTTTCCTTCGGCTTTCCTAGCTGCAGCTCGTTGTTGTTTATTCCCTTATAATAGATAAAGATGAAGGAATCATTGTTTTGTCAATTTAGCTTTCACGACTCTGCGTGCTGCAGCCGGTGAAACATTATCTGTGCACCTGAACCTGCGGATCTGGAGAATATTATTGAACGATGTTCGGTCCAGCGTATCATGCGTGCCTGGTGGGATAATGGGAGTTTTGTGAATGTTCATCAAAGCGGAAATCATATTTAAGGATTTAAAAAATTATTTAGGCTTATAGAATGAAGAATTAATGTAACATTGGGCTCCGTAAGGAAGTGAATTTATGTGTAATTTAGTGTTGTAAACATTGGAAAAATACCTATATTTATAGACAGGGGTCTGTCAATTCTTAGATCCCATGGATTAGCATTTATCAAAATTTACACTTTGTAAAAGGAGTTGTCTAGAGATGAGCGAGCACCAAAATGCTCGAGTGCTCGTTACTCGAGTCGAACTTCCCGCGATGCTCGAGGGTTCGTTTCGAGTAACGAACCCCATTAAAGTCAATGGGCGACCCGAGCATTTTTGTATATCGCCGATGCTCGCTAAAGCTTTCATTTGTGAAAATCTGGGAAATTCACAAAAGTGATGGGAACGACACAGAAACGGATAGGGCAGGCGAGGGGCTACATGTTGGGCTGCATCTCAAGTTCCCAGGTCCCACTATTAAGCCACAATAGCGGCAAGAGTGAGACCCCGCACTGTCAGCATAAAGATCGTTCTCCTCTGCCACAGCTGTAACAGCTGTGGCAGAGAAGAACGATGTTAGCCCATTGAATTCAATGGAGCCGGCAATACAGCCGGCTCCATTGAAAGCAATGGGCTGCCGGCGAGCGCGGGATGAATTTTCGGGAAGGGCTTACATGAAAATCATCCTAAAATGTGTAAAAAATAAAAAAAAAATTTATGTCAGCATAAACATCGTTCTCCTCTGCCATAGCTGTAACAGCTGTGGCAGAGAAGAACGATGTTAGCCCATTGAATTCAATGGAGCCGGCATTGAATGGGTGTGAGTGAGAGCTGCCTCTGATTGGTGAGGCTGTGACCAATAAGAGGCAGCTCATTCAGCAGACGGGGATTTTAAATCCCCAGCTGCTGAATACTACTCAGAGCAGTTCAGGAGAACTGCCGGCCAGACGCGGCTGAACTCCGGTTGCAGCGGAAAGGTGAGTATACATTTTTTTTTTATTTTTACACATTTTAGGATGATTTTCAGGTAAGGGCTTATATTTTTAAGCCCTTCCCGAAAATTCATCCCGCGCTCGCCGGCAGCCCATTGCTTTCAATGGAGCCGGCTGTATTGCCGGCTCCATTGAATTCAATGGGCTAACATTGTTCTTCTCTGCCACAGCTGTTATAGTTATGGCAGAGGAGAGCGATCTTTATGCTGACATATTTTTTTTATTTTTACACATTTTAGGATGATTTTCAGGTAAGGGCTTATATTTTTAAGCCCTTCCCGAAAATTCATCCTGAGATCGCCGGAAGCCCATTGCTTTCAATGGAGCCGGCTGTATTGCCGGCTCCATTGAATTCAATGGTCAGTGCTCGTTTAATCGAGACGAGTACCGCGTGGTGCTCGTCTCGAGTAACGAGCATCTCCAGCACCCTAATACTCGAACGAGCATCAAGCTCGGACGAGTATGCTCGCTCATCTCTAGAGTTGTCGTTTTGCATGCAGCTACATCTCAGGCAGATATGCAAATGATTAGCATTGTGGTTTAATTAGATAAACAGTGTTGTCACCTGAGGCCATAAAAATGGTTTCTTCCATGGCCTGCAAAAAAGCTCTCAGAGGCTACTTGTGTGTAGTGCACCACTTTATTGTGCCCAGAAATAATGACAACGTTTTGACCACAATGTCTGTGGTCTTTGTCAAGTGCCAAGGCATTCGGACAATTCCCGATTCACGAAATTTCAGATGTGCCTTAAAAACACACCTCTTCAGAGAAGCATACCCAATCCCCTGACCTAGTCCCTCCCTCCCTATGGCTCCCCACACCTTCCACCCTGCCTATCACATATGACCTCTACCCCTGCACCTCCTTACCGCCCCACCCCGTTTGCTTTCTAATAACTGATTTCCACATGAAATCCCCTACTGCCTGTGTTCCCCATGCCTAGCTCCCCCCTTGTACCTCCTGTATTACCCCCACCCCAATTGTTTCAAACTGATTGTACCTCACATTGTAATTGTTGTATTGTTTGCATTTATCCCATACTTGAAAGCGCTGTGGAATAGGTTGGTGCTATACAAATAAATATCATTATTATTAGTGACCTCTTTTTCCGCTTGTGTAGAGATTGTTGACCACTAAATGCCTCTAGGATGCAATCAAAGAGATTTGTGAGAATCGATGGTCCTATCGATGTTGGGCAGCCCCCCGACAAACTTTCTCCCATTTTGGTCCTGGGCCCCAAATATTGGGTCTTGTAATCCCAGTCAGGCTTAACTAGGTAGCTCCTAACAGCTGCGGTCCAGGCTCCCGAGCCCCCTTCAACCCTGTATAATAATCTTTTTTGCCCACACATAAGTCACACATTTCAGTTTATTAAAACAGTTTATTAACAAACACATTCTGACAAAGATAAAAGTCTGTGATAAAGTTGTACCCCCTTTCAGCACAATATCAAAATGGTGCATTTGGCAGTGTACTCTCCCGGTGTAGGCCTCAAATCTGTGCTGCTCGTCTTGGTCTATGTGCAGTATCGCCCACACCATCATCCCAATACCAGAGCAGGAGCTCTCTCTGGGATTGTGGGATATACAAGTTTGATAGATGCTCTTGCTGGGGTTCTCACCTGATTGGGAGTACCCATCCCCGGTTTGCTGTCATGTTGGGCCCCTGATACCTCCTGTGAAGGCTGCTGCACTTTTTGTCCAATTTTGGAAGCAGAATACAGATAAATACTTTTTTTTACTACATTGTACTCAATGAGAGACGGATGGAACTTTAAGACAATTTATTTTTAATTTCTAGTTTATTCTGCTTTTTGTGTAGTGGTGGTGCCTCTTCAATGAATGTGTCTCAGTGTCTTCAGCACTGTTGCCTAGGTTCAAATGGCATTAAGGGAAACATCAACATTGAAAAATTCCATACAGCTATCGCCCTTGGTCACAGTTGAACCTACAACTTCAGCACTGCAAGTGCTAACAACTGAGCCCCCACACTTGTTCTATCATTGCTGGAGAGCAAGACAAATAAACACAAGGAGCCAGACATCACCCAAGGTGAGATTTGAACCTACAGCTCCAGCACTGCAAGGCTACAGCACTAATAACTGAGCTACCATGCTAGAGAAGAAAGAGAAGAAAGAGAAGAAAGAGAAGAAAGAGAAGAAAGAGAAGAAAGAGAAGAAAGAAAGAAAGAAAAGAGAAGATGAAAAACATCCTTCATGCAGATGTTGTCCATAGTCAAAAACAAACATAGAAACTCCGTGCTACACGCTGTGGTGGCTCAGTCATTAGCACTGCTGCCTTGCAGTGCTAGAATTGTAGGTACAAATCTGACCAAGGCAATGTCTTTATGGAGTTTTCCAATGCCGATGTTGCCTTTGAAGATATTTGAACCTGGGATCCCAGCATATCAAGGCAACAGCACTGAACCACAGTTATTAAATAGGCACCACCATGTTTTAAATACTGAAAAACTGATATAAATGGAAAGCTTCACAGATGCTCTCCATTTCACTTCTGTTTTCTGATTTCAGTTTTTCAGAAAACTGGATCAGTTAAGAAAAAAAACACTTGTATGAACATAGCCTTAATGAGGTATTATTTGGTCAAAATAGACAGTTCACCAACCCACATGAATGGTATTAGAAACCCTTAAATTAAGTACAGTGGTGGCATTGCAGAGGGAAAAAAATAAAAGGTTTATATTTGTTAGAAAAAAAATGTGCCTCGTACGAAACAAAAACTGAGTATTGACTAAAATGTATAATCACGCTAGAAAATTTCATGGATTATAATAATCTGCCTGACCCAAGGCTGAGGATGTTAAATGAGCGAGGACAGAGGGTTTCATGCACAAATCTAATCAATTCCATTAGTTTTTATTGTTATATTTTTATGTGTAACACAGAGGGCCCGGACAAACTGACCTGTTTATTTGTATTGGCTGATTGCTGATTTGGCCCTTTTCCAAACAGTCACTGCCATGTAAATATCCCATCTATCACTCCTATAGTCAGGGAGATGGCACTTACCTGATGGGGTAGACCGAGGCTGCCTCTCAAGCCATATGCTGAAGATTGTCAACGACCGTTCCATGCCAGGGCATTCTCCTTTCTATGCCAAACAAACCTGCCTCCTGTGCAGACTGCCAGTTGGAATATGACATGCTGTTAAATACATTTCCCTGTACTTAATATTAAATGGCACTGCTTATGAGCACAAATGCTTCCAGTTTCAGCATGTACGTTTCATCACATCTAATGTCGACCAAGTAAAATAACGGATACACTTGTATCTATACTACGAAGATTCCTATTGTTTGTTAGTTTTAAGTACTTAGTCCAGAGTAAATATTTGTAACATATCAGTTACACAATTCATAAATGTGAAGTTGGTGGGGATCCGGCAGCGAGGACATCTGCCAATCTTGAGAAGATCCTTGGTTCCACTTGAGGGATGGCCTCGTAATCGGAGGAGTTTTTTTTGCATAACTCCTACTAATGTGAATGTTGGAAGCTGGAAGACATCTATTCTGAAGAACACTTAGGGCCTGATACACTTTTATGTGCCTTTCCTTTATACCTATCTTACTTTCGTTTCCATCATAAACTTCATTGAGCTGCACTATGCGGACCTGTCCTTGACATGACACTGTAGGAGGAGATGGAAGGTGGATGTCAAATAATAAAGAGTCCAAAAAGATAAATTCTGCGTTTTGCAAAGTTATTACAGTAGTATATAATACTGTAATTTCTAGTGTAAATGATTAAATGCCCATTTATATCTATGATGATTACTGCTGTCATTTCTTATGTCCCTGCCAGGACCTTTAGAGTGCAGTCACGTAACTTTGTTCACTCTGCTTTTTGTTTCTAAGGACTGACAGGACATGAGCTGCACATTGATTGGCTGAAGAGCTGGGTATATGAGAGATGGCCTATTCCAGGGCTCTGTGTGACTCAGAGAGTGCAGGAAAGAGAGAGACTCAGACAGTGAGAGCTGCAGCAGAGCTGACCTACAGCTGGGCTTATGTACCCAAGAGAGAAAGGCTTCAGTGATTGAAGCAACATTCGCCAGCATATACAGTATAGGCTCCAGAGACAGATTGAGCTGGTGCCTGAGGAGACTTCAGTTGCCCATTGAGGTCACCGACACTTCACTCCAAGATTTCAATGGGATAAAGGATGGCAGCGTTGACAAACAGAATAGCAGCAACTATCTCAACAGCTAAGTTTTAGAAGTGTACACAATCATGAGTACCACTACCCCATGTAACCTCCAATAGAATGGGTCATGTTGGAACCATCAGTCTAAATCTTCCCAGTGGTACTGTGCTAATTAGTTGCTCAATGGACACTGAATGTATATTTTAACCAGACGCATTTCACTATTTGGTTAACCAAAGATTCTGAAAGACTAAGTAGCTTTAGGAGGATGCTCTCATCTCCAATAGTATCTGTAGATCTACTAAGACTCTTTTAACATGGAGTGATAAATCTTTTGAATGATGACAGTTCGCTTGTTTGCTCATGCAGCCTGTTTATACAGGCAGATAAATCATTTGCAATTTTATTTGGAATTGCTTACCCAAATTGTTCAGTCATTCACATTCACTGTACCAATGAATGCGAACAACTAAACGATTGATCGCTGTTCACATGCAATAACGTGCGAACGATTATTTTTATGCCTGCATAAACTGATCAAGAGATGAGAAGAGAACAAATTCTTGTTTGTCGTTCAATCAGCGACCATGTTTATACTGAACGATTATTGTTAAAATTTGCACAATGCATCAATTTTTTGATCCATGTAAAAGGGCCCTTACCCCTGGCCAGGGTAAACTGTAAATTGACTGTGAAATGCTAAAAGTGTGCGCATAGCATTAAAGGGGTTGTCCCGCGCCGAAACGGGTTTTTTTTTTTTTCAATAGCCCCCCCGTTCGGCGCGAGACAAACCCGATGCAGGGGTTTAAAAAAAAAAAACGGATAGTACTTACCCGAATCCCCGCGCTCCGGTGACTTCTTACTTACCTTGTGAAGATGGCCGCCGGGATCTTCACCCTCGGTGGACCGCAGGTCTTCTGTGCGGTCCATTGCCGATTCCAGCCTCCTGATTGGTTGGAATCGGCACACGTGACGGGGCGGAGCTACGAGGAGCCGCTCTCTGGCACGAGCGGCCCCATTCAGAAGGGAGAAGACCGGACTGCGCAAGCGCGTCTAATCGGGCGATTAGACGCTGAAGATTAGACGGCACCATGGAGACGGGGACGCTAGCAACGGAACAGGTAAGTGAATAACTTCTGTATGGCTCATATTTAATGCACAATGTACATTACAAAGTGCATTAATATGGCCATACAGAAGTGTATACCCCCACTTTGTTTCGCAGGACAACCCCTTTAAGTGTATCTCATTCATAGCCTACGAATTGTTGATTGAACATTGAGGCCCATTTACACGGAACGATGATAACTCAAAATTCACTCAAACGACAGTTTGAGTGACAGTTTTGAGGGATCATCTTTGCATAACTCTAGGTAGCTAATTAGCTACTAAAGAATTAATGCAGGTGGAGTGGGATACCACTGTGATAGTTTGGAGAACAATGCAGCTGTTTTGTATATGCAAACTGCTGTATTGTTCTCCATGCTTTCAGCTGGTAACATAGTAACATAATATGTTAGGCTGAATAAAGACAATGTCCATCTAGTTTAGCCTGTTTCAACCCCTTCCTTGTTGGTCCAGGGGAAGGCAATATCTACCTGACTGCATAATAGCAGCCAAAGTAGTCCCGGGATCAACATTTGAGATCATCAACCCCACTGGTCACCTAATGTCTATATCCTGTAATATCATAGCATTCTAGAAAGACATCTAGTCCCCTCTTAAATTCCTCTATGGATTTTGCCATCTCCACTTCCTCAGGCAGAGAGTTCCACAGTCTCACTGCTCTTACAGTAAATAACCCCCTTCTGTGTTGGTGATGAAATCTGTTCTCTTCTAGACATAGTAGATGCCCTCTTGTTACCGTCACAGTCCTGGGTATAAACAGATCATGGGAGAGATCCTTGTATTGCCCCCTCATGTATTTATACATAGTCATTTTATCGCCCCCTAACTGTCTTTTTTCCAGGGTAAATATTCCCAATTTTGATAGCCTCTCTGGGTATTCCAGTCCTCCCATTCCATTTATTAACTGCCAGCGGGATACCAGCTGAAATAATACTATCAGCGCCGCCTGGTGAGATATCAGCGAGCGGTGCTAATAAGACTCATCACTAATTTCTAGCTGGCTAGAAATGGGTGATGAACGAACAGTGCACGATGGACTTTTGTATACCTTCAGTTTCATATAATCGCACATATAAGTTTTTTTTACTTTTTGCATTCTGTATGGATTATAAAAAAGACCCCTGAAATTGTGGTGGGGACCATCTTATGTACTAAACTAGCGCAGTCCAAAACTGGAAACTTTGCCTATAGAAACCTCAGCTTTTATTTTTTAAATCAAGACTGAAAATGAAAGTGGTGACCAGACTTGTTGTAAAGGGCGCTACCAGGGCTAGATGCAGTAGTTGCTTGTCTATGGGGCCATTGAGGAATAAAGCATATCTGCCTTTAAATGTTTGACCAATCATTGTTTCCCTGTATACTTAAAAACATTAAAGGAAATCTTTTACCATCTTTATGCTGCCCTCTATTGGGCCGCAAATGATAGCGATGGTCAGGGCTTTTGTTCATGGGTGAATATAGTGGCTGCGGAATCCACGGTCAGTGTCCACACCGCGAATCTGCAACAAATACTGCCCATTACTTACTATGGAGATCTGCTTCTTCCTCCGCATGAGCGGAAATCAATTGAGATTTCCCCTCGCAGAGGAAGAATCGCAGCATGCTCCATTTTTGTGCAGATTCCACATGGATGGCTTCCATTAAAGTCAATGGAAGCCGTCCGATCTGCAGCCCATTCACAATGAACATTGTGGGCCGGTCATGGATTTTGTGTCATCGCCTAGCGACGGTGCGGGGAAAAAAATGTATTTAAAAAATCTGTACTGCGTATGTGCAACGGTGAGCTGCTGGGTCCATCCTCAGTACAGATTGTCTGGTGACAGAGCAGGTGTGCGCGGACCCCGCTGCTGGAAGAACTGGATTCCACTGCCGGATTCTGCATGCGGTATCCGGCTCTACAGTGTGTAGGGGGCCTCATGCTGATTACAATAATATGTCTGCTGTATGTATGTGTGCACTAGTTGGTAGAAACTAAGTAGAAACTAGTTGGTAGCACTAATATGAGTTTGCAGAAGACACACAAAGACACACCAGCTCTGAACTAGACTGAGAAGAGGAGTAGAGGTTATGTATGGGAGTCACATCTTTAGCACAGTGGGAGTTAGGCAATATACAGTAACCTACAGAACCAGTAACATATGTGTCCCTCAAAGCTTGAGAACACAGGATTATTGGAGGGTCACTAACTAAAGTGGTAAACAACCTGTATGTCCTACGCCTGGGAGTATAGATGGATGGAAGTTCCATTTGTACGAGGTCCATGCTCAGAGTGAGGTCAAAAACTCCAGAGCAGCTAGCCTAGATGACAAATACCCAATACCCATGCCTTACAAAGGGTGAAGCAGCTTAAAAAAGAGACCAAAGGAACAGACAAAATGCAGTCCTCCGAGGATGTATTAGTTTCAACTACCTGAGGTCAGAGCAAAGGCTACAGTATATTAAGCACTCAGTCCTAGCGATGGTACAGACTGGTGGAAGAGTAGTGTGAGCCTGCCAATCACATCCACCGGGAAGGAGCAGCAGCATAAAATTTTATGGAGAGAACAACAGTTATCATCGGGGGCAACAACAACAATTACCACCAGCAAAAAGACCATCTATAAAGTAAATGGTGCCTTCATTTCTTGGCTGTTGTAACACCAAAGTTTATTCAAGTAAACTGTTGGGTTATATTTGCCTATTCTTTCCTGGACTTTACTATTGAGGTTTGCACTACCAGCGAACAGAACAGCCCAGTGCACTACACTGCCACCCCACTATGCTACTGTGTGGAGCTGGTTTGGGGAGCAACTCTGTAATCAGCCACCCTGAAGGGGAAACCAACTACATTGTGACTTTACAACAACAGCCCCTTGCCATCGTCCCCATACCCAACCATCAAACTTGTATTACCGGACGACCATTCAGCACCAATAGTAATTAATGACCAACATTATCCTGAAAATATCTGGCTGACCATGACTTTCCCCCCAAGATCAGTGCCAAAATTGGGACCTAGGGCGATTAGTCGCATACTGGAAGGGGTTGTCTCTGATGGGGCTTTATATGGATGATTGATTGCCCATCCAACTGTCATGCTGCATGTCAGTGACCATGGATGGAAGCCAAAGCACATTCTGAGACCGCCACCTTAGGCACCAACAGAACATGTTCCACCCCTGTTGGTTCTTATGGACAATAACTTCTAATTTCACATATAAGGACTATTCCTATTATCAAACAGGAGATGAAAAATACATTGTCAAACCTGACAGAAGTGTATTTAAAAAGCTCACATTTGTTACATTTACTGTATGAGTAAGTTAAATAGTTTCAAAATGTGTTTAAATTATAGAGGACTTTTCCATAAGGGAATTTGTCATTTTCAGATACATATCAGCATTTTTTTTGTAAAAGGCTTTTCCCTTCTATAAAGTGTTTATTAAGCCTGGTAAATAAATCCAGAGCTTTTATTTGTAAAATGAGAGAAAAGCATAAATTCTGCAAAACAGCCTATATTTTTTAGCTAAAGTGATCTCAAGGTCAGTTTCAGGGTCCTTAGGTTTCTATATTCAATTCAACCACATCTCATCTCATTGCTGTGCTTGCTTAACTTACTAGAAAACTTGGGCACAATTGTGCTTGCGTTGGCAGTTTTTAGGTATGGATTCATGCAGGCTATTTACAAGATGCCAAAGAATGTCAAATCTTGAACATGTGTTTTGGTCCTGCAGTTACTCGCTGACAGCAGAAACCTTCTGCATCGTATCAGGTCCATTTGCTGATACTTGAAGTAATTTTTTTTCAAGAATGGATTTTGTTGAGTTGAATTTTAATGGCTTTAGATGCTAGATGTCGCACATGAACAAACTCAGAAAAAGGCCTCCGAAAAAGGCCAAAGACAATTAAAGGTAAATCATGCTCTATTATAGGTCAAAGCAAAGCGTGAGTCATTTTAAAATACATTCTACAGCAGGATGGAGTTTTGTTTCAGTATTTTCTAGTTAAAATTCATGTTCACGTTTCTTTTTGTTTAGATTTTCCTATAATGCTCGTAAAGCATCTTTCTTTTATAGGACCGAAAAAAAAATATTACATATAATCTTGCTGATTGGCAAATGCTAACACAGATTTAATAAAGCCATACTGTAGCCATAGGGAAAAGTACATTCTGCATGAATTCAAAAATTCATAGACCAATACAGCAAAAAGAGAAATACAGTATATACTCGAGTATAAGCCTAGTTTTTCAGCACATCTTTTTAATGCTGAAAAAGCCCCCCTCGGCTTATACTCGAGTGAGACAAAAAAAAAACACCCCCGTAATACTCACCTCCCAGCTTGCGTCTGTGTCCCCGGTGTGATGGTCCCCCTGGCGGTGCGGCAAGCTGCTTGAGAATTCTTCCTGCTGTCATCTCCATGCTCAGCTTTGAATTCCCCCGCCATCAGCGCTGTGTAGGTAAGCACTGTGATTGGATTGAGGGCCAGCCAATCACAGTTGGCGCTCGATTATTCACAGCCATTCAGTAGATGACATCACTAAATGGCTGTGATTGGTTTATCGAGCGCCGGCTGTGATTGGCTGGTGCTCGATCCAATCATAGCGCTTACTTACACAGCACTGACAGCGGGGAAATTCAAAGCCGAGCAGGGAGATGACAGCGGGGAGAATTCTCAAGCAGCTTGCCGCACCACCTCGGAGACCATCGCACCGGGGACACAGACGCCGGCTTGAAGGTGAGTGTTGCATTTTTTCTTTACCTATTATATACTAGAGTATAGCTCGGCTTATACTCGAGTCAATAAGTTTTACCAGTTTTTTGTGGTAAAATTCATTGACTCGGCTTATACTCGGGTCGGCTAATACTCGAGTATATACGGTAATCCCTCCATTAGTTCTTAAAATCACCAAATGCAAATTCCATTCCTTGCAAATTGATTCACCCAATGCATTTATTGACTAGAGCGTCATAAACCAACTTGCAAATTCCCAAGATTCAAATTGGGCAAAAATTTACTCATCCCTAAATGCAGAATGTTAAATAGGGACACAAAGTTAAAGGGGTTTTCCAGTGAGAATACTACTGATGACCTATCCTCAGGATAGGTCATCAATAGTTGATCGGCTGCGGTCTGTCGCTTGGGACCCCGACCGATCAGCCAAGTGGGCGTATGCTGTCAGCGCCGCAAGTACACAGAGGTCGGAGCTGAAGTAGCGAAAGTCTCCGTGTTGACCTCTGTGTAGTGGCTGATGCTTGTAACTGCAGGCAGGACTCCCATTGATTTCAATGAGAGCTGTGGCGGCATTTACAAGCACCGGCCACTACAAGGAAATTGGTATGGAGGCTTCTGCATTGACCTCTGTGTCATTGCGGCGCTGACAGCTTGCGTCTGCACAGCTGATCAGTCGGGATCCTGAGTCAAAGACCCCAGTTGACCAACTATTAATGACGTATCCTGAGGATAGGTCAACAACAGTATTCTTACTGGAAAACATCTTTAACCCATTCCCGCTCCAGGGCGTAAGTTTACGTCCTGGAAGCGGGTACTTCCGGCAACAGGGCGTAAACCTATGTCCTGGGGATAGCGCGAGATCGCATATGATACCGCGCTATCCCGCAGTGGGAGCCGGCTGTCAGTCACAGCCGGCGTCGCGCTGCAACAGCGGGGGGGGCATCGGAGATGCGCCCCCCGCTGTTAACCCTTTCCCTGCCGAGATCTAAGTAGATCGTGGCAGGGAAAGAGTTCACAGAGGCAGCGCTCCCTCTGTGTCTTCAGCCGGATAACATCGCGAGAGCCCGGCCTGTCGCCATGGCAACAGGACACTAGACACTGGCGTTCTGTGTTGCCAGTGCCTGAGATCGCTGTATAAGCGATAAGGCATGCCTTATCACAGCGATCATCAGGGCTGTGGTGAAAGTCCCTCAGAGGGACTCACATTGTGTAAAAAAAACAAAGATTAAAAAAATGAATGAAAAAAATGTAAAAAAAAGAGTAAAAAACCCATTTTTTTATGCTTTTTCTCAGATTAGCATAAAAAAAGGTAAAAAAGAAATAAAACCCCACATATTTGGTATTGTCGCGTCCGTAACGATGCATACAATAAGTTGCACATGCTTTTGACTGTGCATGGAAAAAAGCGTTTAAAAAACGCTAAAAAACTGAGGCAAAATGCTAATTTTTAACATTTTGCCTCACTAAAAACGCAATAAAAGTGATAAAAAAAGCAGTATGTACCCCAAAATGGTACCAATAAAAACTACAGCTCGTCTCTCAAAAAATAAGCCCTCATAGAGCTCTGTACATCAAAAAATAAAAAAGTTACAGGACTTTGAATGCAGCAATTTAGAAAAAATTTTTTTACAAAAAAAGGGGTTTTATTGCAGAAAATTGGAAAAACCTAGAAAAAATGTAAGAATTTTGAATGTCAGAAAAAATGGAATGTCTCATTTATGCTGCATGATTAACGCTGTAAAAAAAAAAAAAAATCTATGGCAGAATTGATGCGTTTTCTCTCCCTGCTATCATAAAAAAAAAAAAAAAAAGTTTTACAATATAGTCAATGTACCCAAAAATGATGCCGATAAAAACTACAGTTCGCCACGCAAAAAACAAGGCCTTACACGGCCACGGCGACGGAAAAATAAAAAAGTTATGGCTTTTGATAAATGGAGAAGAAAATCAGCCAAAAATTGTTGCTTCCTTAAGCCCAAAATAGGCCATGTCATGAAGGGGTTAATTTCCACTGAATGCAAAAAAAAAACATCCATAGCCTCAATGACGTTATACACATCTGCCGAAGTTGGAAGTGCTAGAGATAAATATATGGATAGCACTCCAGACAATAGTCATCAGTGACTAAAATATTTTAACATTGTCCTTATTATACAGAAAAACTGTATTTTTATGGCTATTGGAACTATGCTTTGGCCTTGGGGCATGTGGTCAGGCCAGTGGAATATGGTAACAGCTCTTGTATTCATACTGTGATGCGGTATGCAGTCACATGAGAAGAGGAATCCTATCCTATAAGTGTGTGTAATGTATGGGCTGTGTACTTCTGGGTTGCGTCAATCACGTGTTCCCACAGCCCTTGCGATCACGTGACCAGGCAGACTTTGCCGACCACGCAATCCCTCAATACAGAGCGGGGGCTCGTAGGGTCTCAGTGATCGCAATCACACAGCAAACATGCAGTATATCTGCGTGAGCCACAATCAATTTACTCCAATGGGATGATGTCCTATGCATAAGGGCACGTTCCGCAGGTTTTTCTATCTCCAGGGGTGTGTCCTGTAAGGGAGGGGGTGTACCCTAATTTAGCATATTTGGCGGACAAATTCCTTTGTTGCCTCCCCATTTTACCTTCAAAATTAACCATAAGAGAACCCACTCTGTATGTACTCCCTAACACTAAGTTTGATAAAGGAGGCATTCTGAGGACCTCGGAAATACCTTGCTTACATACACCTACTGTGACTATCTTCTGTCCTACTTGATTTCCTATTTTATTTGTTGTTTATTCCTGTTTGACTTGAATAATAAAGGAATTAACTACAGGCTACCCTGGATTTTAGAGGAGTTCCACCCCAAGCGGACTCCTCTACAGAGTAAGTTTTACATTCATTATCCATTCACCTAGAGTAGAGATTTTATTTCTTTTTGTTCTGAAGTTGGAAGTGCGGTGCAGCGTTAAAACATGGTGTCCCTAGCCTGAGCTAGAGACATCGAGCATCAGGGAGAGGGGTATGCTTTCACAAGCATGAAGGGAGAAGAGATCAAGGATGACTTCAGGACTAGAACTATCCATCAGATGGTTCTGTACTGATTTACACAGAGTGCAGGAAGTGTACAAAGTCAGGTATTTCACATTTGAAACAAAAGAGAAAGAAAAAAAGACAGAGTAACTTGCCCTTGTCATTGGCACATCATATATTAGGGTTAGCTTCATATGCTAAATTTGGTTGACAGATTAGATTTAAAAGAGTTTTCCGGAACTTTAAAAAGTGCAGTCTTAAAATAGCGTAAAATAATAAAAAAATGTATACTGAATCATAGAATCCTAAAATTATAGAGTTGGAAGGGACCTCCAGGGTCATCGGGTCCAACCCCCTGCTCAGTGCAGGATCACTAAATCATCCCAGACAGATGTCTGTCCAGCCTTTGTTTGAATACTTCCATTGAAGGAGAACTCACCACCTCCTATGGTAACCTGTTCCACTCATTGATCACCCTCACTATGAAAACGTTTTTTCTAATATCTAATTTGTATCTCCTCCCTTTCAGTTTCATTCCATTGCTTCTAGTCTTTCCTTGTGCAGATGAGCCTTTGCTGGCTCTACCTCCCCTCCTCTTCCCCTTGCTGTTGGGGTCCCCCAGGGCTCTGTCCTCAGCCCCCTTCTTTTCTCTATCTACACAGCCCCTATTGGACAAACCATCAGGAGATTTGGCCTCCAATACCACCTGTATGCTGATGACACCCAGCTATATACCTCTTCCCGTGACATCTCTGCACCTTTACTCCAAAACATCACTAACTGTCTGTCCGCTGTCTCCAACACCATGTCCTCTCTCTACCTAAAACTAAACCTCTCTAAAACTGACCTGCTGGTATTTCCACCCTCCACTAACCGACCTCCTCCTGACATCTCCATCTCAGTGTGTGGCGCCACCATAACTCCTAGACAACATGCCCGCTGCCTTGGAGTCCTATTTGATTCTGATCTCTCTTTTACCCCCTACATCCAATCTCTGGCCCGAACATGTCAGCTGCACCTCAAGAACATCGCAAGAATCCGCTCTTTTCTCACTGTGGACACGCTAAAAACGCTTACTGTTGCCCTCATCCACTCCCGGCTCGATTATTGCAACTCGTTGCTGATCGGCCTCCCCTGCACCAGACTCTACCCTCTCCAATCCATCCTGAATGCGGCAGCCAGGCTCATCTTCCTGTCCAGCCGCTACTCGGACGCCTCTGCCCTGTGCCGGTCACTGCACTGGCTGCCCGTTAAATACAGAATTCAATTTAAACTCGCCACCTTCATCCACAAAGCTCTCCACAGTGCAGCGCCCCCCTATATCGCCTCATCTCAATCCATCAACCAGCCCGGGCTCTCCGCTCTGCTAACGAAACCAGATTGAGCGCCCCTTTAATTCGAACTTCTCATTCCCGCCTCCAAGACTTCTCCAGAGCAGCACCGGTCCTCTGGAACGCACTACCAAAGGCTACCCGAGCAATCCAGGACTCGCAGAACTTCAGGCGTGCTCTAAAAACGCACCTCTTCAGGGAGGCATACCGAATTCCCTAAACAAACCCCTTTGTACTCCGCCTGATAACATGCTCCCTGACCTACTGACTGCAATCCCTGCTAGCCATCATAAACCGCTCCTGCAGTCATACTGTTTCTGCCGTCACACGGCTAAATGTCTGACCATTGTCTATGTGTATATCACCCCTCACTCTCCACCTCGCCATACAGTGCACATCTCCAGCCCCTTTACCTTCTGTATCACCCCATTACTTGTAGTATGTAAGCTCGTTGGAGCAGGACCCGCACCCCTATTGTTTCCATCAATTGATTACTTTGTAACCGTGGTTCTGTAATGTTTGTACTTTTGTCTTTCTGTATCCCCTGTCTATGAAAGTGCTGCGGAATATGTTGGCGCTATACAAATAAAGTTTTTTATTATTATTATTATTATTATAGAATAGGGCTGATCCCTCTGTACTGTGACAGCCCTTCAGATATTTGTAGACAGCTATTAAGTCTCCTCTCAGCCTTCTTTCCTGCAAGCTAAATATTCCCAGATCCGGCGGCTCCCTATCCAGTGCTGCAGCCCCAGTGCCCATTGCTCATAATGTGGAAAAAAGTGGCGGGCACCACGTACTATGCAGGTAACCGCTTAGGCAATCACAAGCTTCAGTGGTGAATCTTTCATGGCTTCTCCAAGAGGGTATCAGGGCTCCAGCAGTAGACGGGGAGCTGTCAGAGTACGAGTATACATTTTTCTTTATTTAACGCAATTTTAAGCCCATACATTTTTTTAAAGTCCTTGAACCCCCCTTTAAATATATGTCTTTGTGTTTTAGCCACCTATAAATTCAAGGGTTTAGCTAAGTTTTGAATTTTTGTCTCTTTTTTTCGGATTTCACATGTAAATGCTCTTTCATTGACAGCACTATACATTCTCGGTCATCCATGCCTCTTTATACCACACACATGAATAAAACTTCATGCATGGGTGTATTGCTATGCCATATTTTTCTTTTTTGTTTCCAGAGTTAATGTCAGCAGAGACACTCAAAAGTACATACTTGTACTATGCTAAATGCACTTTACTACAGGTATGTGTAGAGCTATCCCCCAACCCCTTTCAGAAAAGGAATTTTTATGCCTTGGGAAGCCAAGCATCAGTCCCTGCATGTTATTAATGGATAAAATCTAAGCACTAGCCAACCCCAAGGTGAACCCTATGCATTTAAAATATTTCATCAGACAGCTAAGTATTTCTTTTTTTTTCAGCGTAGTAGATATGTCAACTGCTAGCACTCAATAGATGCTGATAGAAAAGAGAAATGGGTAAGATCACAAAATGTGAAAATTGATATTATGAGCTGTACTGTGTAATATAAACAGGAGCTTTTCATATAGGGCAACACTACTATCTTCTGGAAGCCTGAGTAATGAAGACGTGTGAATAAGTCTGACTATACACCGAGGATAGCAAGTGTTCAATGAATGTCTATCAAGGCTGCAGGGTCACATTTATTAGGGAGAAGGAAACATAAAATGTATTTGATATGATTTACTCATTTAAAAGAATGTTAAAAGCGGTAATATTGTGTACACATAGTAATGCTGAGCATGTATTTGTAAAGAAAATATTGAGTTGGCTCCAACATGAAGCTTGGAAGTACATTGTATAAAATATTATGCAGTTTCTGCGTTACCCTGTATATCTGCCATTACAATGCAGCACAAAGTTGGGCATTTAGGGTAGCTTATGTTCTGTTGGTGCAGACAATGGTTGTCTTAAAGCACTGATCCTTATCCATTCATCCAGTAAATTTATTAAGATGGATGTAACTATTAACACATTTGACACAAATAAGTCCATTGATCTATTCAGACAAGTATATAAAATGCTGATTTGAAGTGGTATTTGGGGTTTTTACTATTGATGACCTACCTTCAGGATAGGTCATTAACCCACTGCAATCCAAGGTTTCCTAGGGGGCTCTCTCTTTCTGCCATTTTACAATGGCTCCATCTGCTGGCTAGAGCCAGTACTGCAGTATGTGACATGCCAGAGAGGCCCCTGATAATAGAGTGGCCAGTAATATACAGTAATAATACCCTGCCGGACATCTTCCTACATCGAAGCTGTACAGGCTTCAATCAGAATGTTGGAAAACGTTAGACAGTGGATTGGAAAATGTTGATAGTTAACCAGCAGTGCAGCAGCACCAGACATCATCATTGGTGGTCAGGGCCAGAAGTGTAATAAAAGCTTGTCCACCATTGAAATCAATCACAGCAGTCAAAGACAGAAGTAATAGGAGGCATCGCTTCCATTGATTCTAATGGGAGATTAGCTTTTATTATACTTCTGATACACTTCCAGCCCAGACCACCAATGCGCACATTGGTTGTACTGACAGTAGACTGGACGGTCAGCTGATCTGTGGGGAACCGGAATGGTAGTCCCCCGCTGATCAAGTATTGATGACCTATCTTGAGGTTAGGTCATCAACAGATTAAAAAAACAGAATACCACTTTAATAAATGTGGCCCCCTGTGTCATAACAATAGGGAAGATGTTTTAAGAACAGTGTTACATATGCCAGTCTTAAACAGAAATTTACTGGAGTAAACTGTGCCAGGTTTATTAAAAGGTGCAATCCTCTTAAGAAATTTTGTACATACTGGAGTACCCTAAAGACAGAAGTTCAAATGCAGGCCATTTTATTCCTTTACCAATATATTTGTTGGAACTGCCCCACCCCTACTCATTAACCCTTTCAAACTTTTTTGACTCTTTTCAAAAGTGACAAAAGGCAATAAAAGATCGCAAATTTTAGCACAAATATGGCAAGTGCTAACTTTGCCACCTTTTTACTCCAAAACACTAGCACAAAGCTTATTGAAGGTTGGCGGTTCACACATGTTCACCTTACATAAGAGATGGACATGGAATCCAATAGTCCACAATAAGCCTTTGACTTGGGTCACATTTTTTTCCATTGTTTGGCTCGATCCTCGATGCAGCAGAAAACCAGAAGTGCTAGATCAAGCATATGCCAGACCCTGACAGCATCCAATGGACCCCGTATACTATAATGTGGTCCATTCAGGTTCCAGCATGTGAGAAGAACCTTTTCCAGGCAAAATAGTGCAACATTGGTTGTAGAATGAATGGCACTCTTCACGTGGTCTAGTCTTAGGGTGTTTCCATGTGCAGCCACCTCTTTGTTCCAGCTGTCTGGATATGGCCACCTGGTAGAATGGATAGTAGGGAGTACGTGGATATGTCATAAATGTCTGAGATAGGAATGACTCTTTCTCATTTCTATATTCTTCAGTTGCTTAGCAGAACTCGAACACTAATGAAAATTCATGAAGCATAATTTTGACAACTTGATTTTTTGTGTTAGGCTAAAATAAACACAAGTATATGGAAAATATAGACGTACAGACAGACATATGTTTTATCCATATCTATATGTATATTTATATCTGGCTGTCTATATTTTGTCTATATTAGTTTTTATACTTCATGTCAACTCAAGTTTTTTTTTTAATTCTCATTTCCATCTGTATTTTTATTTGTATTATTTTGTACTGCAAATACAAATAAGTATAAAAGACGTATGTAAATATGAAGACTGAATAATTTTCAGGCTCACTGGCTAAATATTCTGGACCCTCCAAATATGGATATGAAATACACTCTTGTAAATGAGGCCTGGGTCATATGTCCTTTCAAGCCATTATGGTTTCTCTGAATGTAATGCACGTTGAAACGCAGAGCCTTTCCCACCCATGACCTACAAAATTGCTCAAAAATATTTTACATAACATTTAGCCGCTTTCAATAAATTTAGATATTTTCAGCCCTGTATCAGACATGCCAAGTCCATTTTAACCAATAAACAATACATTTTTAATTCTTGTCTTATACGCTCTTTGTTAAAAAGAATCAAGCCCCTAGAAGGATTTGTCATTTTGCTTCACAACTCGGCATGCAGTTACATCTCAAGCAGATGATTAGAGTTGTAGTGTGATTAGATGAACGGTCTTGTCACCTGAGATCCTAAAAGTTGTTCCACCCTTGGCCTAAAAAAGGCTCTCAAATGCTACTTGTGTGTATTGGACCTCTTTTTTTCCGCTGCTGTAGAGCTTGTTGATTACTAGACGCCTCTACGATGCAATGAGGGAGATTTTGTCCAGTTAACAGAGTTTGAGAGGGGGAGCAGTTTTGGAATGTGAGAAGCTGGATGGTTATATCAACAAATTGCCTGCCAAGCAGAGTCATTTTGACCAGAATGTTATTAGGTGTGGGGACCAGTAGATGTGTAATGGCATGCACACAAGATGACTAGGCTCAGGATGCCCTTGACAGACCACCAGTAGAGAGGATCAACTGATCATCTGACAAGCATGAGCAGCTCCAACGGTTTCCTTGTCCACCATCCAGAAGCCATCGTTGCAGGCCCCTGTGTCTGTCAGAATAATTTCCAGATGCTTGGCTGAAGGGCATTTGGTCTCATGGCACCCATTACGTGTACTGCTTTTGACACCCACCTACTGCTGCCTCTGTTTGCAGTGGTGTCATGCACCATGAATGATGAAACTGGACCACTATGGAGGGGAATCAGGTTGCCTTCAATGATGAATCCATGCTTAGTTTGGGCACTGACAATGACCATGTTCATGTCTGGAGACCTAGAGGTGAGCACCTCAATCCTTTCTTTTCTGTGGAGCAGAATATTGCCCCCACTGCTGGTGTGAGGTTCTAGGGGACAATCATATGCAACAGTCAGTCACCCCTATTAGTGTATGAGGGACAACGACAGCTTAGCAATATGCTCAGGACATTCTACAACAAAATGTATTGCCTCTAATGACAGGGCTTCCAAGAGGCATTTCCAGATGCTCGACCGAACGCAACAAGGGTGTCACTGGAATGTCTCCATAATATTATTACATTTCCATGCTTGCCAGGTTGACAGATTTATTGCCAATACATCATGTATGAGACAATCTGCAATGCCAACTTCAACAGCCTAAGAGTCTTCACCATCTACAGGCTTAATTACAACAAATGTGGACTGATATGCCACAGGATACCATATATAATCTGTATGCTTCCATACATGCCCATTTCACATCTTGTATCCAAGCTAGAGGTGGTACAACAGGGTAGCAGACCCTCCCTTCAAGTATTAACTTTTCTGCAATAGATTATCTTTTTACTCTAATATTGTAATCACTTACTTATATCAATATTACGATCACTCATACAAAGTTTCATTCGATTCTGACAACTCCTTCTATGTGCTTGATTTTTTTGGATGAGTGTATTTTGTAATTTTACATCTTTATGTTCCGTCACATGGTTGCCGTCTTACGAAGTGTGTGGGATATAACTTTCTGAACTGTCAGTGTTAAATATTTATTACAACCAGATGCCGTACTGTCAACATGGTGCTTATCAGAAAGAGTTAAGAACAAAAAATACTTATGACATTTTTCACACTCCTCCGTTAAGACTATAGATCAAGACAGCTTCACTGGTGGCAGAGGAGGGTGTTGAAAGCAAGAACCATTTTCTTGCATTTTTTTCTATTTTTTTCCCATGACTTGCATATTTATCTCAGTACTGAGCAGCACTGTATAGAAAATAGAGCGACTGGATTTCGTTGGTTTTTTTTCTTCCATTTTTCCATTTAGAATAAATATAGTTTTAATCCATAAACTAAGTTTTCAGCTAAAAACAAAATAATCCATTTATGCTGAAGATTTTTACAATTCTAAGTTGCTAACACTAACACTAACATACCCCTACTTATAAGGGGTCACTTGATTTTAAAATTTGCTGGCAAGGGTTTCGGAATTAAAAAACAAGAACATGCAAGCTGACTGTCTATTGCATGGAGTCTCAACCTTTTTTTGTCACAGAATAACCCTTAAAGCATGCTCAAAATTTTAGAAAGGGATGTTGGGGTATTCAAGGAAATGCATAGAGATGTACAGACACATACTATCCACATGCCCTTCTTGAAAGGGTCAGCTCCATGTCCCTTGACTGTGTTTTTAAAAGTGCCAGTGTTGTGAGTAGTGGTATTGTGGCTCAGGTTCAGGATGCAACATAGCAAATGGAGTAACAAATGGGTTCTACAAAAGCGCCTTGCCTTTAAATGACGGCGCTCCGTTCATGTATAATCAGCAGGGGTTAACCACTACTTATTTTTTGCCCTATGGCAGAGCTTTTAATAATCTGCCAGATGAGCAGTTAATTTTGATTGGTTGCAGGCAGATTGAACTCTGATTGGCTGAAAGCCAGTGGGGTGACAGTTGGGAGGCAGTTGCTGGTGCTGGTCTGGGGAGTGAAGAGAGAGAGAGAGGTAGGAGACGAGTCATGTTGTAGTAATAGTGAGAAGATAGTCAGTCAGTGAGATTTCAGTCAGATCAGAACAATAGAGTGAGCAGAGTTTGTCAGTAAGTCAGCTGTTGGAACAGGTGGACCGTATAGTTAGTCAGTGTGAGCATTTATGTAGTTGAGTGGAGTTAACCAGACAAGTGAAAGAGTAATATAGTAACAATCTTTGGGTGTCCATCAGAGAGAGAGAGAGAGGGGCACTGTTAGTGTGTATAGAGAGTGAGTTAGGATTACTTGTGATTTCTTAATTGCATCACATTCAACATTCTTGTGCTAATGTAGCGCCGGCATCACGATTTACTAATAAAATTTAAAAAATCTCAATAACGCTATGAAGAGGCCATTGTGGCTCTGTCGCAGACGACAGGGAGTCACTTCACAGCACCCAAGCAGCCGCCTCTTACACAGACACATACTATCCACATGCCCTTCTTGAAATTTCCAACCCCATGTCCCTTGTCTGTGCTTTAAAAAGTGCCTGAGTAGTGGTATTGTGACTCAGGTTCAGGATACGACGCAGCAAATGGAGTAACAAAAAAGAACATGCCATAATTATTTTTGAACAAATAATTGTAAATGCAAAAGAGTAATAATAAAGAGAAAGAAAGTTGAATTAGTAGGGTGACATTTCTCAATGCTAACTACAGATGACTAAATTCTAGGATAAGCTCTGTTTTAGACTCAACAAGAAATAATGTCAGCAAACTGTCAATAATGCAATAAAAGGATCAATACTTACGAACAGCAATGCAATTTTAAATAGTGTAATGCGCAGTTCGTATGTTATAGGTTAAGATCAATATGGTATATAGGCAATCACGTCTATGAACTCTGAGATAAAGTCTCTATAGGCTCGCATTCCTGTGTGCTTATCCACAAGTGATACAATCTTAGTTTGTACTCCAAGTCCATTAATGTAACAATTCCAATGACTGTATATGACACACAACTATCCAACAGGCCTGTGGAATTACTACTTTTGCCTCTAGCTCTGTGCACACCCATTACGAGGTCTGAGGCCTCACTTACAGTTTGTTACCGTTCCTCTGCGTTCTCCAGCTAGTCTCTAGTTGATCAGTGCAGCAGAACACAAGTCTCTTGTAACAGTGCTTGTCCCATCTTTGTTGCACAATTCCAGACTTTCTCTTGCAATTCTGCACATTGTTGCTCCTCAATTAGCACCCATTTATCTGGCTTTAGCAAACTGTAATTATCGCTTGCAGTTCCAGGCAACCTATAACAGGGCAACAAGAAGCTTAGGCTTCTGAATTTGTTCTTCTGTAGAGCTCTTGCAGACTATCGCTCCCAGGTAGCTTCCACACCACATAGTACTTCTTCTACACAGTCTCTGTGCACTCCTGCTACAGACCTTTATATATGGCCCCAGAATCATCAGGACCTTTCCAAACATGTGACTTTCCAACAACCAATCCAAGCACAGCACACAGCAGGGTGCAGTTCTTCCAATTGGACACTAGAGGTTTTTCATTACAACCTCAAGTTTCCCATTTCTAAGGAAATCTTAACCTTTTAGGGTGAGTCCATTACACCAGTTTTATAACCCTCTAAAGTGTGACAGATTGATATATAGTTTTATGGGGAAAGATTCAGCATAACTTGTATTTTATTAATTTATATCTCTGCTGATTCTGAGCTGTACAGTCCAATGGGTGGTCTTATCAGGGATTGACCTGTATGTACAGTTAGACACAGATAGCTGTGAAGCATTGATAGCTCCGCCTATTGGACTGGTCAGCTCAGAATGTGCAGAGGTTTAAATGAATAAAATGAGTTCTACTGAATCTTTCCCCATAAAATTATACATCAATCTGCTCAGCTCCTCCTGCTCTATAACATGATGCCTGCATATTGGACAGCATGATCCAGCTGACAGATTCCCTTTAGCTATATCTTGTGTACAACCCAGTTGACTTTGTTTAATACTGCACCTTTGCCCATGAATCCCTAGATTGTTGTCTGGCTTTCTTTTTTTGGAATTTGACGCTTTCATCATTATATCTTGATTAATGTTAACTTTTATTGTAAAATGCAAAACTTAAATAAAGACAAATGTAAGGAAAAATTATCCAGGGCTATCATAGAGAGATATGAAAATATGCAAGGTATCAAAAGGTATAATCAAAAGAGACATATACAATATATCAACTATATATGGAAAAACAAAATAATACCATATTCAGCATCCATGATATGCGGTCATCAATCTGGAGAAAGTTTTGTTGCTTCATCCATTATCCCCAGAGTTTGAGAGTATACTGTATTATTCCATAGTGGACTCCGTCCTTCTTTTGTTTGAAATTAACTTATAGACCATGTATGATGCTACATGTTATTTTTGACAAATTATCCAATGAGGAATTATACAACTATTATATCATCACTTGTGACGATAACTGTTAGGGCACTTGAACACAAGATGACCTCTCGGCGCAAATGAACAGCAAGTCGCCCCAGTGATAATTGTTCCTATGCTTTTCCACAGGAACAATCAACACTAGTGAATGGAGGTGGAGCAGGTCAGGGATCAATCAGGCCCGCCCGCCACCTTTCAGAATAAACAGGAAGTTGATGATAAGTTAATAAGGGCCTCGGACCACATTTCTACCCTAGTTAGTCAGTGTATTTATGCCAGACAGGTAAAACACCGCAATGGGAAGTCTTTGTGCACCCACAGCATAGGCGAGCCCAAGGAACTGAAAGATGGTATTACACATGAGGAAAACAGAGTGCCCAAACATGGCAGAGCTTCACCCCGCCAAGGGCCTCGGCCCACATTTCTACTCTAGTCAGAGAGTGATTTTGTGCCAGACAGGTAAAACACCGCCATGGGAAGTCTTTGTGCACCCACAGCATAAGCGAGCCTCTGCAACCCAAGGAAAGTATTACACATAAAGAAATCAGAGTGCCCAAACATGGCAGAGTTTCACCCCGCCAAGAACCTCCGCCTTGGCCCACATTTCTGCCCAATTCATTCTTTGTATGTGTTAGATAGCTGAACAATGCAATGGGAAAGCCTTTGTGCACCGACAGCATAGGCGAGCCCATGAAACTCAAGGACAGTATTAAACATGAAGAAATCAGAGTGCCCAAACATGGCAGTTTCACCCCGCCCAGGACCTCAACCCACACTTCTTCCCTATTCATTCAGTGTATTTGTGCCAGATAGGTAAAACACCACAATGGCGAAGCTGTCTGCACCCTAGCCAAGTCAGTCAGTGTATTTCTGCCAGAGAGGTAAAACAACGCAATGGGAGGTCTTTGTGCACCCACAGCATAAGCGAGCCCCTGGAACCCAAGGAAAGTATTACACATGAAGAAATCAGAGTGCCCAAACATGGCAGAGTTTCACCCTGCCAAGGACCTCCGACTCGGCCCACATTTCTGCCCAATTCATTCTTTGTATGTGTCAGATAGCTGAGCAATGCAATAGGAAAGCCTTTGTGCACCCACAGTATAGGCGAGCCCATGAAACTCAAGGACAGTTATAAACATGAAGAAATCAGAGTGCCCAAACATGGCAGTTTCACCCCACCAAGGACTTCGACCCACCCTTCTGCCCTAGTCCTTCAGTGTTTTTGTGCCAGATAGGTATAACACCGCAATGGGAAAGTTGTCTGCATCCTAGCCAAGTCAGTCAGTGTATTTCTGCCAGACAGGTAAAACAACGCACTGGGAAGTCTTTGTGCACCCACAGCATAGTCGAGTCCATGAAACTCAAAGACAGTATTACATATAAAGAAATCAGAGTGCCCAAACAAGGCAGTTTCACCCCGCCAAGGACCTCGGCCTCGGCTCACACCCTCAGTAATCGTGGGCATAAAGCGGACTCGGATGCTAGTGCAGCTGTGAATGTCTCTTTAAATCAGTTATGGTTGCTTTCATCGGTAAAAAAACTGGATGAACCACAAAAAAGTTCCACAGTCCAAACCTGGTGCAGTTGATTCTTCCCCCCAGGACCTTGCCCTCTGCCCACACCCTCAGTAATCGTGGGCCTCAAGCGGACTCGGATGCTAGTGCAGCTGTGAACGTCTCATTAATGCAGCAATGCTCCTTTTGTAAGATGCAAACCACTGTCTCAGATAACTGTGGTAACACGAGAGTTGCCCAGTGCTGATCCCCAGACTCCAAGCAGGAGAAGGAGGGGGCATAATAAGGCCGAGAAACCATGACCAAGGTAGGACCCGCAATACTCTGTGTGGGAAGTACATGAGCGGGCCAGGCTCGGTCCTAGCCTCCACCTTCTGTGACCCAAGGTGCCGTGAGTTAAATAGCTATGGGAAATCCATGTGTCCCCACAAACTTCATTATGTGTATGTGTCAGGCAGCTGAACATCGCAATGGGAAACCTTTGTGCACCCACAGTATAGGCGGACCCCAGTAACATTTCTGTAGCAAGAGTATAGGCAAACAGCTCAAACCTTTCAGTAGCAAGTGTATAGGTGGCCCCTAGTAACATTTCTGTAGCAAGAGTATAGGCGGACCCCAGTAACATTTATGTAGCAAGAGTATAGGCGGACCCCGGTAACATTTCTGTAGCAAGAGCATAGGCGGAGCCCAGTAACATTTCTGTAGCAAGAGTATAGACGGACCCCTGTAACATTTATGTAGCAACAGAATAGGTGGACTCCAGTAACATTTATGTAGCAAGAGTATAGGCGGACCCCAGTAACATTTATGTAGCAAGAGTATAGGCGGACCCCAGTAACATTTATGTAGCAAGAGCATAGGCAGTGCCCAGTAACATTTCTGTAGCAAGAGTATAGGCGGACCGCAGTAACATTTCTGTAGCAAGAGTATAGCAGGACCCCAGTAACATTTATGTAGCAAGAGTATTGGCGGACCCCTGTAACATTTCTGTAGCAAGATAATAGGCGAACCCCTGTAACATTTATGTAGCAAGAGTATAGGTGACCCCTAGTAACATTTCTGTAGCAAGAGTATAGGCGGACCCCAGTAACATTTCTGTAGCAAGAGTATAGGCGGACCGCAGTAACATTTATGTAGCAAGAGCATAGGCGGAGCCCAGTAGCATTTCTGTAGCAAGAGTATAGGCGGACCCCAGTAACATTTCTGTAGCAAGAGTATTGGCGGACCCCTGTAACATTTCTGTAGCAAGAGTATAGGCGAACCCCTGTAACATTTCTGTAGCGAGAGTATAGGTGGCCCCTAGTAACATTTCTGTAGCAAGAGTATAGGCGGACCCCAGTAACATTTATGTAGCAAGAGTATAGCCGGACCCTAGTAACATTTATGTAGCAAGAGCATAGGCGGAGCCTAGTTACATTTCTGTAGCAAGAGTATAGGCGGACACCAGTAACATTTCTGTAGCGAGAGTATAGGCGGACACCAGTAACATTTCTGTAGCAGGAGTATAGCCGGACCCCAGTCACATTTCTGTAGCAAGAGTATAGGTGGACTCCAGTAACATTTCTGTAGCAAATGTATAGGCAGACCCCAGTAACATTTCTGTAGCAAGAGTATAGGCGGACCCCAGTAACATTTATGAAGCAAGAGTATTGGCGGACCCCTGTAACATTTCTGTAGCTAGAGTATAGGCGGACCCCAGTAACATTTCTGTAGCAAGAGTATAGACGGACCCCAGTAACATTTCTGTAGCAACAGTATAGGCGGACCCCAGTAACATTTCTGTAGCAAGAGTATAGGCGGACCCCAGTAACATTTATGAAGCAAGAGTATTGGCGGACCCCTGTAACATTTCTGTAGCTAGAGTATAGGCGGACCCCAGTAACATTTCTGTAGCAAGAGTATAGACGGACCCCAGTAACATTTCTGTAGCAACAGCATAGGCGGACCGCAGTAACATTTCTGTAGCAAGAGTATAGGCGGACCCCAGTAACATTTCTGTAGCAAGAGTATTGGCGGACCCCAGTAACATTTCTGTAGCAAGAGTATAGGCCGACCCCTGTAACATTTCTGTAGCGAGAGTATAGGTGGCCCCTAGTAACATTTCTGTAGCAAGAGTATAGGCGGACCCCAGTAACATTTATGTAGCAAGAGTATAGCTGGACCCTAGTAACATTTATGTAGCAAGAGCATAGGCGGAGCCCAGTTACATTTCTGTAGCAAGAGTATAGGCGGACACCAGTAACATTTCTGTAGCGAGAGTATAGCCGGACCCCAGTAATATTTCTGTAGCAAATGTATAGGCAGACCCCAGTCACATTTCTGTAGCAAGAGTATAGGCGGACCCCAGTAACATTTATGTAGCAAGAGCATAGGCGGAGCCCAGTAACATTTCTGTAGCAAGAGTATAGGCGGACCCCAGCAACATTTCTGTAGCAAGAGTATTGGCGGACTGCAGTAACATTTCTGTAGCAAGAGTATAGCCGGACCTCAGTAACATTTATGTAGCAAGAGTATAGGCGGACCCCAGTAACATATATGTAGCAAGAGTATAGCTGGACCCTAGTAACATTTATGTAGCAAGAGCATAGGCGGAGCCCAGTTACATTTCTGTAACAAGAGTATAGGCGGACACCAGTAACATTTATGTAGCGAGAGTATAGGCGGACCGCAGTAAAATTTCTGTAGCGAGAGTATAGCCGGACCCCAGTCACATTTCTGTAGCAAGAGTATAGGTGGACTCCAGTAACATTTCTGCAGCAAATGTATAGGCAGACCCCAGTAACATTTATGTAGCAAGAGCATAGGCGGAGCCCAGTAACATTTCTGTAGCAAGAGTATAGGCGGACCCCAGCAACATTTCTGTAGCAAGAGTATAGGCGGACCCCAGTAACATTTCTGTAGCAACAGTATTGGCGGACCCCAGTAACATTTCTGTAGCAACAGTATAGGCGGACCGCAGTAACATTTCTGTAGCAAGAGTATAGGCGGACCCCAGTAACATTTCTGTAGCAAGAGTATAGGCGAACCCCTGTAACATTTCTGTAGCGAGAGTATAGCTGGCCCCTAGTAACATTTCTGTAGCAACAGTATAGGCGGACCGCAGTAACATTTCTGTAGCAAGAGTATAGGCGGACCCCAGTAACATTTCTGTAGCAAGAGTATAGGCGAACCCCTGTAACATTTCTGTAGCGAGAGTATAGCTGGCCCCTAGTAACATTTCTGTAGCAAGAGTATAGGCGGACCCTAGTAACATTTATGTAGCAAGAGCATAGGCGGAGCCCAGTTACATTTCTGTAGCAAGAGTATAGGCGGACCCCAGTAACATTTCTGTAGCGAGAGTATAGGCGGACCGCAGTAAAATTTCTGTAGCAGGAGTATAGCCGGACCCCAGTCACATTTCTGTAGCAAGAGTATAGGTGGACTCCAGTAACATTTATGTAGCAAGAGTATAGGCGGACCCCAGTAACATTTATGTAGCAAGAGTATAGCCGGACCCTAGTAACATTTATGTAGCAAGAGCATAGGCGGAGCCCAGTTACATTTCTGTAGCAAGAGTATAGGCGGACCCCAGTAACATTTCTGTAGCGAGAGTATAGGCGGACCGCAGTAAAATTTCTGTAGCAGGAGTATAGCCGGACCCCAGTAACATTTATGTAGCAAGAGTATAGGCAGACCGCAGTAACATGTATGTAGCAAGAGCATAGGCAGAGCCCAGTAACATTTCTGTAGCAGGAGTATAGGCGGACCCCAGCAACATTTCTGTAGCAAGAGTATTGGCGGACTACAGTAACATTTCTGTAGCAAGAGTATAGCCGGACCCCAGTAACATTTCTGTAGCAAGAGTATAGGCGGACCCAAGTAACATTTATGAAGCAAGAGTATTGGCGGACCCCTGTAACATTTCTGTAGCAAGAGTATAGGCGGACCCCAGTAACATTTCTGTAGCAACAGTATAGGCGGACCCCAGTAACATTTCTGTAGCAAGAGTATAGGCGGACTCCTGTAACATTTCTGTAGCAAGAGTATAGGTGGACCCCAGTAACATTTCTGTAGCAAGAGTATAGGCGGACCCCAGTAACATTTCTGTAGCAAGAGTATAGGCGGACCCCAGTAACATTTCTGTAGCAAGAGTATAGGCGGACCGCAGTAACATTTCTGTAGCAAGAGTATAGGCGAACCCCTGTAACATTTATGTAGCAAGAGTATAGGCGGACCCCTGTAACATTTCTGTAGCAAGAGTATAGGCAGACATCAGTAACATTTCTGTAGCAAGAGTATTGGTGAATTTCTCAAACCTTTCAGTACCAAGTGTATAGGCGAACCCCTGTAACATTTCTGTAGCAAGTGTATAGGCAAACCCCTGAAACATTGGTGTACCAAGAGTATAGGCAAACACCTGAAAAATTTGGTTACCAAGAGTGTAGGCGAAGGCTGGAAAAAGTAGTTACATAACAGTATAGGCAAGGGCCTTAAAATGTGGTGTACCAATAATACAAGTGTACCCCTGAAAAATTGCTCAACCACCAGGGCAGGTGAAACCCATAAACATTTTTTAAAGATACTCCTCGCTGTTGCTTAATTTGTAACAGAGCCTGGAGGCAGCCCTCCGAAAAAATTGGTTTAAGTTAAAGTATGAAAACTTTTGAAACTTTTAAGAATTGTAAAAAACTTTTAAACAAAGCCTTTTGGGCCACAGAAAAATTGGCAGTTCAGCGTGACGACATGCTGTTTTAGGAGGAGGAGTATGAGGAGGAGTAATAATATCCAATAGTTATTGACGAAGCTAATTCCCCCTTTTTTGTGGTGATAGAGGATGCATTTTTTTCCTGTTGCAGCGCAAAGAATCATTAGGTTCTGGAGCTTTCCATCAGTGGAGAAGAGAAGTTTGGGGAAATCCAGCCTTTGTTCATCTTTATGAGTGTAAGCATGTCGGAGCTGGCAGTTGACAGTCTGGTATGCTTATCCGTGATGATTCCCCCAGCTGCACTAAACACCCTCTCTGACAAGACGCTAGCGGCAGGGCAAGCCAGCACCTTCAGGGCGTACAGTGCAAGTTTGTGCCACATGTCCAGCTTTGACACCCAATAGTTGTATGGAGCAGAGGCATCACGGAGGACAGTGGTATGATCGGCTATGTACTGCCTCACCATCTTTTTACAGTGCTCTATCTGACTCAGCCTTGACTGGGGAGTGGTGACACAGTCTTGCTGGGGAGCCATAAAGCTGGCAAAGGCCTTGAAGAGTGTTCCCCTGCCTGTGCTGGACATGCTGCCTGATCCCCATGCCTCCCCTGCTAGTTGGCCCTCTGAACTGCGTCTTCTACGTCCATGTCCTCGACCCTTTCCCCTACTCCTCATCATGGCGGATTAAGAATAGAGCAGGGCCCAAATAAATTACCCCCCTGTACAGCGCTGACAACTGTGGCTAATTTACCGCACACAGAGACTTGTAGATAGCGGAGGCTCTATGCTGTGACTTGAAAAAATGAACTTGCTGTCTTGCGCTGATACGTAGGGGTAATTTACCACTCAGAGAAACTTGTAGATAATAGAGGCTGCATGGAGTGGGAGAAGACTCTAAAGCCAGTGGATAGTACTGGTAACTGGGGTTATCTCAACCCCCCTCAAGGAAAGGGTATTGTGAGACGCTCTGCACAGCGGCAGAGCTGAAATACTTTGCAGTGGCCTAGAAAATATTAGAGTATAACTGAAATACTTTGCAGTAGCCTAGGAAATTTTAGAGTGCAGTTTCATGGTGAGAGCTCATTGTAAGCCACTGCAGGCTGAGAACGCTATAACTGCAAGGCTGGGAACAGGCCTAGATGCGTAATACAAAAGTTGGTGCACTACTGCTCACAGACAGCCAAAACTATAATGCACACGGTGAGATGTAGCTCTAAGAAGGACCGTTGGGGTACTTTCACAGAGGATCAGGAGGACTGTAAAACTTTCCCTATATAAGCAGCTCTGTCCCCAAACTCTGCATAATGCACTGCAGACTGAGAACGCTATAGCTGAAATGGCCTGCACAGCCCGAGATGCTTAAAAAAAAATATTGGTGCACTACTGCTCCCAGCCAGCCACAACTGTAATGCACACTATGAGGAGTAGCCCTAAGAAGGACCTTGGGGTTCTTGAAGACTGGATCCTACTCTAACACTGTCCCTATATCAGCAGCAGCACTTTCCCTAACCTCTGCCAGCATGCGTCTGAGGCAAGCCGCGGGCGGGACCAGTTTAAGTACTCGGCGTTCACCTCATCTTGCCAGCCACTCACTGCTGTTGGGGGCAGAGGGCTGGCACGTCACAGCAGGAAGTGGTAATCTGTTCCCCGCATGTTTATTGGCTAGAAAATGGCGCTAAACATGCGGAGAAGAAAATGCAATTGACTCGAGTACCTCGTGGTGTTCGTTTCGAGTAACGAGCATCTCGAGTACCCTAATGCTCGAACGAGCATCAAGCTCAGACGAGTATGCTCGCTCATCTCTAGATGGCTTGCATTACTGTATATAATACATTTGGCATAACTCCCAGCATACTAGACACATTTTTCCTTCCTTACACCATGTGATTGGTAAAAAATATGCTAGTCAATAACAAATTTACTGCAATCACTGGATTGTTTAGTAGTGCCTCTTTGTTGCATTTTTTTAATCGGACACACTTGTACAAGGTTAAAAAAAGGTCATCCCATGCAGTTTTATTTTGTTTAATAAACCTGTCACAATTGAGATAATGTATTAAGACCGGTATTTGAAATGCTAGTCTTAATAATACTGAATACATAAAGAGGTACACATGTTAGGCGGATCTTGGCACCTCCATGCACCTACACTATTTAGAAATGTACACCAGATCATTTCTGATATAATTTAAATCAGTATCTGCAATAATTTATACATTGGAAGGCAATGGTGGAGGGATATAAAGAACTGACAACCCCTTGTAATTTGGTAACTTCATCATCACCACAATAAAGGGCTTCCTTGCTGGCCCCAAAATGAGCAAGGGGCATCAAAGATTCCTCCAGTAGAGGTGTGAAAGGCAGTGGAATGAATATTCATGAGCTCTGCTTGGCAGGAAATACACTTGACCATCTGCCTAGATCCACTCAACTTCCCACAGACTAGAAAGTTCGCAGATTGACATGGAAGTATGGGTGAAGATCTACTAGTATAATTTCATCAGAGTCATGACAGTTTTCTTTAAGTCAGGAATGTTATCTTTTCTCCTTAGGGAGAGCACTTAGAAGGTGAGTGAGGAGACTTATAAGGCCATTCATGCTCCTCTGGGTAATATGCAAATAAGGGGGATGGGACAATACCTCTATAGCACCAACAATAGGAAGGCGGCATTTCTGCAAGTCAATGTTAGACTCTTTACACAAGCCTTGTAACAATGACTCAGAATTGAAAGCCAAGCCAGAATCCATACACAGAAAGCGGTTTCAGGGTGTTTGCTGCTCATCAGTGTGCAGTAGGTTTCTGCCTTGGCTAGTTTTCTTTAAAGATTGTATTCCACTGATGCCATCTTAACATGCTGTTAATGCCATAGTTGTACTTTGTCAAATTAGTATGTTATACACCAAAACAAGCAGATTTCCACCTGAGAATTACTGCATTGAATAGGGATTAATAGAAGCAGAATAAGCAATCTGTGAAAACTACACAACAAGCAGCAAGGGAGCTAGAGAGAACAACACTGTAACTAAATGTTGCAGTAATACAGTTTATAAGGACCAGATGAGCACATTCTATCAGATTTTAAGTTTAAATTGAATCTCCCCTTTTAATCATTATTATTAGATTTTTAAAAATCTGTCCTAATTTCCTAGTGTTTCCTTCTAGCAGTTGAAGCTTTATTCTTCTGATACAGAGCAAAAAATCTCCTGTGTAGACATAGATGTTAAAGAAAACACGCACTGCCTTCCTGCAGTCACCACCAGAAGGCGCTAACTGTATACTGTTCTATTATTGAGTTAAAGGGCCGGCCACTTTTTTGTGAAATTTGTAATCTGTTATAAATGACATTAGCGTTTTATTACAGGGGACTCTACAGACCTTCTGTGCTTACCCCATACTTTATCTCATGGCTTCTCTTTGGCCATTAAAATAATAGACGTTGCGCTGTCCCATGAAGATGATTCAAACAAAAAAGACTGCTTTCCTGACTGTTTTCCTCTTCTGCCAAGCTCTCTCCCCATTGGTGCAGTACTGAATTGCATGTGCAGGTACAGGCAGTAAAATTAACTGTATCTGTGCCTGTGCAGAAGTGCACGGAGCCTGTAGAATAGGAGAACAGCCAGGGTTAAATCATACGACCACCACCATGGTCATTTAGGGGCCTTGAGAAAAATACATTTACCAATAAGTAGCCAACCCCTTTTAAGGGGTTGTTCCAACAAATGAAGTTCTTCAAGTGCACAAGGCAGTAGATAACTTGCTGATTACTAGGGATCTGACCACTGGACTCACATTGATATTAACTGGGGAACCAAAGGTCCCTGAATGAATGGGACATCGGTTGAGCATGCACAACGCTGCTGAATTAATTTCAGCAAGACTGCTGCAGACTAACAACTTCATACACTCCTTGGCAGTCCCACTAAAATGATTGTAGTCATAGTGCACATACTCAACCACCACACCATTCACTTGAACAATTGTTCTCATAGTCGGTGGGAGGCCTAGCAGTTGGACATATGCTAATCTAATACATGGATAGGTGAGTCAACCCCTCTACATGTACAAATAGTAAGCATTAGGCCGCCTGCACACGGGCAGGTTGGATTCCTCGTGCGGAATCCCACAGTGAAATGCGGCCCCGACAGCAGTAGCGTCTGCACATACCTGCCTTTCTTTTTCTTCATCTGTACTGTGGATAGTCCGAATGGTGTACATGTGCAGTACAGATTTTTTTTTTAAATTCCAGCTTTACCCACGTTATCGTCTAGCGATAACATGAAATCCCCGACCTTTCCGCAATGTCAATTGTGGAAGGGCCGTCGATCAGATGGCTTCCATTGACTTCAATTGAAGCCGTCCACGTGGAATCCACGTAAAAATGAAGCATGTTGCGATTTTTCCTCCGCGAGCAGAAACCGCAATCGGTTTCCACTCCTGTGCGGGAAGAATCCCTTTTTCCATAGCATGCTGTGGATGGTATTTGCTGTGGAACCCGGAGACGGACGGCTGCTGCGGATTCCACAATGCAAATCCACCTTAAGCTCCCCCTACTGGACCTTGCAGTTAGCAGGTGTGTTATCTTTGAAGTCTACCTCTATGCAGGGAAATATGAAGATCTGAATTAGGAAAATAAAGCTCAGAACGCTGTAAGGATATATTTAAAAAAATCAGCAATGAGTTTTGAAAATATTTATATAAAAAAAATAAAATAAAATCAGCTAAATTGTGGCAATAATTAAAATAGTTTAATTTTTCATAGTTATTTCGTTAAAAATCTTTCACTGTTTCTATAAAGTTTTACATGATTTGAAAAATAAAGCCTACGGAGCTAAAAGAAGAATGCCCCACACAAATCGTCCAGCTGGTGCTGATGTGAAGCTTTTATCAAATCCCCTGTGGCTCGTTTTCACTGTGGCAAAAGCTGTCAAACCCACACTATGAAATCTCAGGAAATAGCTGGAAATTCCAAATTATAATGAATCGATAGGTTTAACAGGTGAGACGGGGTAAAATACTTGCCGAGCTATGCCACTTGTTTTTATCACAAACACGTTGGGAAAAATATGTTTGACAGGTTTTACAACTATGCAAACGTTCTAGCTTGGCTCCGGTTCAAGCGGTTAATGTCATGACAATTCAAGTAACAGCAGAGAGGGCAGAGAATGGCAACCAAAAAAAATACATTCTAAGCTAATTGTGATTGCCAGATGACCATTAGCACTTGTCTACATCCTGTGTAGCTAATAACAGGTGTTTTCACCCTAGGAAAGCAAGGTGGTGCGCAATATACGAGCACAAATCATGTGCTAAACATATAGAGCGGTACATACTGTACGGATTCCATATACAGCAATCTGTGAAATATGCGGGAGATTATAATATACCAATACCGTATACCGGGGTGTGGATAGGATCTGATTGCTGCTAGTTTCTGTATAAAGAAAAAATAAGTTTTGCAACTTTTTGAAAAAACAAAAACATCAAACATGTTATAGAATTTTTCAGATCTTGTTTGTTTTCTGTTATTTTTATAGGCCAGAGAATGCATCAGTAGTAGTGTCGAGTGGACTTTTCAAAATTTCAGTTCGGCAGATTTGGCAAAAAAAGTTAGGCTCAGTCCAAAATAATTTGAACCAGACTTCATCAATATATATAACATTAGTGAATAACCTCAAAGGGGGCAATCTTTCACCTGTGGCTCAGTGGTTAGCACTGTTGCCTTGCAATACTGGGTTCAAATATGATCAAGGGCAACATCCGCATGGAGTTTGTATTGTCCAATTTGTTTCATAATGGTCACTTTAATTATTACTTCAAGAGGAAAAGGTAAATGAAGAAAGAGGAAAGAGAAGTATGGCGGCTCAGTGGTTAGCACTGTTGCCTTACAATGCTGGGTTTTAGGTACAAATCTGACCAATGACTACATCTGTGGGACCGAAAATATTAAGTGATGTAAAGTGCTGTGTAATATGTATGTGCTATATAAATTAGGCTGATTATTATGAAACACATGGAGAACATACAAACTGCAAACAGATGTTGTCCTCGGTCAGTGCTGCAAGGCAACAGTGCTAACCACTGAACCCAATCACCTTCTTTCTAGTGGGTTCGACCAGGATGAACTGTCTAGGGTTTGCTCTGAACATTTAACAAAGTTCATCTGGTTTGGTTTGTTCAACACTAATCAATAGATTTGACTTAAAGTACAAATCTGGCATCAAATAGTTTTTTGTTTGTTTTTTAAATTTAGAATCTGTCATTTCAATCTGAATCTGAAATTCTTCCTTCCTGTAGCAGCCACTAGAGGGAGCTTAGGAGCTTATGGCATACTATTTATAAATAGAGCTCAATAATAACATAATATGTGGTGAGCTCCAAAGCTCCCTCTAGTGGTCGGAACTATGACAGGACAAGTAGTTAAGTTATTGTGTGATAGTCTAAAACAGTGTTTCTCAACTCCAGTCCTCGGGACCCCCAACAGGTCATGTTTTCAGGATACCCTATAGATAGAACACTTGTGGCAATGTCTGAGGCACCGACAATAATTACATCACCTGTGCAATACTGAGGAAATCCTGAAAACATGACCTGTTGGGGGTCCCCGAGGACTGGAGTTGAGAAACACTGCTCTAAAAGGAACCAAAAAGCATTCTTGCTAGCTATCCAGACAGTTTCCTTTCTAAGGATGCAGTCACTAGAGGAGGATCTGTTGTGGATTTTCTGCAGTGGAAATTCCATAGCGAATCTACAGAACTTCCACAGTGGCGAAAAACTACACCAAATGGTGGCTTTTGGCACAGATTTTGATGCATATACAGCAGATTTGCACATTTCCCTTTTGAATTACAAAGGGTGAAATGTGCCATGAAAATCCACAGAAAACAACTGAAATGATACAGGCTTAAAATTCGTACTGCAGGTCAATTCTGCAACTGCGGATTCCGCAGTGATTCTTTCCACAGCATGTGGATGACATTTCTTGAAATGTACTGTAATTACTGCAGACTACCAAAAAGCTGCAACATTTATGCTCATTGTGGCCGTACCGTAAGATCACGTCCACATGGCAAAATCTGATCTGCTACATAATCTGTGGCAGAAATCCGAGGCTGAGCCAATCACAGCATGGACTCCCATTGAAATGAATGGGATGCAGATCTGGAGTAGAATCCATACAGAATAAAAATGTGTTCTGCATCAAGTCCACATCAATTTCAGCCATCTGAGAATGTCCAAAGCTTTATTCCATAGTGCCATGATTTCTTCCATACAATGCTACGGACGACGACCAACAAGGATGCAACAGCTCCAACCTACTGTACTTGCAATAAATATCCCCATCATTTTAGGGTGCATTAAAGCATTAAAGGGGTTGTCCCGCAGCAGCAAGTGGGTCTATACACTTCTGTATGGCCATATTAATGCACTTTGTAATGTACATTGTGCATTAATTATGAGCCATACAGAAGTTATAAGAAGTTTTTCACTTACCTGCTCCGTTGCTAGCGTCCTCGTTCCCATGGAGCCGACTAATTTTCACCGTCTAATGGCCAAATTAGCCGCGCTTGCGCAGTCCGGGTCTTCTTCTGTTCTCAATGGGGCTCCTTGTAGCTCCGTGTAGCTCCGCCCCGTCACGTGCCGATTCCAGCCAATCAGGAGGCTGGAATCGGCAATGGACCGCACAGAAGCCCTGCGGTCCACGGAGGGAGAAGATGCCGGCGGCCATCTTCAGCCGGTAAGTAAGAAGTCACCGGAGCGTGGGGATTCAGGTAAGCGCTGTGTGGATTTTTCTTTAGGTCCCTGCATCGGGGTTGTCTCGCGCCGAACGGGGGGGGGGGGGGTTGAAAAAAAAAAAACCCGTTTCGGCGCGGGACAACCCCTTTAAGTGCATTAGAATTGTGGATTCATTTGATGTAGTATTTTATTAAATATAAGCTAAAAACACTTGCCAGTGAAATAAAATTTAGTATTTTTGTAAATTAGTCATTTCCTCATATCTATGTATATACATTATATATTTATATGTAATAGGTTTCCAAGCCAATGTTAAGATCCATTTAAATCTGCAGCAAATAGCTGTTGAACTGAGCTCAGGATGCGTTGTCACACAGACTATGAGGGTCACCTGACCTTAACACATAACTTCTGTTGAGTTGCCCATATCTTACTTGCTATAAATGCCTGTCCCTCTCTCTCAATCTCAAGGACTCGGCCAATCTCCTTTTGTAAATAGAACAATGCTTTATATTTTGCTATTACCTCCGGAGAGGCTATATCAATAATGCAGGAAACGCATCTGTCCGGCACAATGAGATTATTTTTCTGATTTCGGCTGACAGTTATGGTAATAGTTTGGCAAACAATCTACAGTACCGTCAATGACCGCAGATTACAGCTGTTTTTTAAATTCTCAACTGCTCATGAAACTCTTGTAAGATTGATTGCACACAGCAACCGAGACAGAAAGGCATGTCATCAGAAGATGATACATTACAGCTCTTTAACCCCTTGTTTGTTTGCATAGTTTAACTGATTTCTTTCTAGTATATTTCTAGGAAATTAGGAATTTATTTTGAAGGCTAATGTGTTTTTTAGATATTAAATGGATAGAAATGATTGGTAAGTTTAGTGAAATATGCATTGCTCTATATTAATAGGAAGTATGACAGATCAGTGGAAATGAGTGTAACTTATAGATGGTTACTATAATAAAGTGAAGCTCCACTTTCTATAAATATTGGCCATGCACTTAGCAAATGTAAACTGTAACATCCTTAGAATGCACCTAAAAGACCATGGAATACCTAATGAAAGGGCCATCGACTGCAGGGATATGTAAGGGTGGGCATATAGAACTGCTAACTAATGAAGCTTTCTGGAAAAAGCATGGGAAGAGTAAAGGTGGGTTTACATATAAAAAAGGGAGCCCCAAAGGGGGCATTTACCTTCCACCATATGAGCTACTCGCCCTCCCTACTATGACATTTTGCAGTGGGTCAGATAGTATTGTTTTGCTGTTTTTTTCTGGTTTTGTTTTCTTCTTCCATAGTGTTGTCAAAGTTGGGTAGCGACCCTGTGTCATAAATAACTAAAAAAAAACTTTCTGACGGTGAGGGTGATCAATGAGTGGAACAGGTTGCCATGGGAGGTGGTGAGTTCTCCTTTAATAGAAGTGTTCAAACAAAGGCTGGATAGATATATGTCTGGGATGATTTAGTGATCCTGCACTGAGCAGGGGTTTGTACCCGATGACCCTGGAGGTCGCTTCCAACTCTACCATTCTACGATTCTAACTACTCAACAAAAGGGGTCAGAGGAGGATGTCAAGAATCATTCTGACAAATTATTGATGTATGGTTGAGCAAGTTGCAGCTGCTTACAATGTTGGTGCTCCAACTAACATGATCAAATGAACAGCTTGTGTAAAAGTGGGGGAAAAAGTGTAAAAATGAAATCCCTGAGCAGTGGAGAGACATCGGCCAGTCAGACTAATCCGGTTTTCAGTTGCACCATGCTGATGGAAAGGTCAGAATTTAGTGCAAGCAGGATGAATAAATGACCCCTTCCTGTCAGCTGTTCAGACTTAAAAAAAATCCCAGGCATTGAAATGTATAGGATACAGAAAAATACATATTCACCTGTCCCAGGTTTTCCCTGTCCAGCCCTGATTCCCAACACTCAGAACCCAAAAGAAGCCAGCTGGTGTTCACGCGCCGTTCAATGTGGATGTGACCGCATAATGAATAGCACATGACTGCCAGCCAGTTTCTTCCAGGTTCTGAGTGGTGGGCATTAGTACTCCAGCGCTGAACAGGAAAAAAACTTGAGCAGATGAGTATGTATTTTTCTTTATTTTACATATTTCTGCATCTGTGAACTTTTTTAAGTCATGGAAAATCCCTTTAATTTGGAGGAGATCCATTTTAAAAAAAAAGAGAAACCATTTCTCATTAAACTCCCTATCATGCTTTGCCAGCAGTGTTGGATTGGGACCAGGGTGGCACCATTGGCGTTAGCCTGGGCCAACATGATCCACACACTGGCAGATGTCATTTCAGCATTGGACGAGGACATGAGCACTTCTCTGCTGGTATGTGGATGGATTGGTCAGTTGGTATGTGTGCCTCCTAGCCGGCCAATCACCAAGCGTCCGTACACATTTGTCCCAGCAACTCCTCATGGAGGACGCTGGTTATACTTCTAGTCTGAAGGCATTTCTGGTCTAGTTGGCCACTACTGTCCTGTTCCCCTGCTAGATGTCTATTTTATGTTGAGTATATTTGGGGTGTTTTAACATCTTTCTGCTGACATACTGCAATTTTTTATCTGGTTCATTGCATGTTGTTTAACATCTATACCACATGTATTGTTATTTATTATTCCTGTTGCCAACTACAGACAGTCAGAGTTGCCCCAGGTCCCTGACATGAGGTTGCCCTCAACAGAGCGAGTGCTCCGCTTTTAGGCAAGCCCTCATTCCATTAATAGGTTAGGGTCAGATTTTCCATTCCTTCGCCTTTTGGTTTCGTTATGAATATTTTGTGTTCTCTGCGTTAGTATATTGTATGTATATCCGTTCTTTAAGAACACTAAATTACGTCCACCACTAACATAAATACATCAGTCCCTTAACAAAAAAGATGCCGTTTTTATTGCAGTTTTTTAAGTCAAAGCTAGAAGTCGATCCGGCAGGAAAGAGAAGTATAAGTCTTTCCTTTGTTACATTTCCCAGTCCTTCTGAATCCACTTCTGGTTTAGCTTAAAAAAAAAGCATAATAACTGTGACAAAAACAGCAGCTTTACAGAAAAAACCTATGCGTGAAACCATCCTTTGACAGTGTTTGATTTTGACCCATCAATGCACAATTTGTGCTCAGTCACCTCCTACTTCCAAACACATTTGTTGTGCTGTTCTGTATTTGTATCCTCGGGCTTCCGAGCTGAAGATTTTTTCCTAGTGCTGATGTAAGGGTCTTAAAGACGCTGCATATATGTATGCAACTGTGTCATATGCACTTTATTTTATTTTATCATAGCAGAATGCTGAGGACCAGTGAACTTCAATTGCAGTGTAATACCATTACTTCCTAAGCAATAAAGATTCTATTGCAACCAACCATGTGTGAACTGTCATACAAGCTCTTTCAATGTTTTGCTGGTCCCTCTGGCAGGAATGAACTATGGAAAAGTAAAAAAAAAAAAGAGACCCTGCACTGTATATATTTATACCACCATGCAATCTCGGGGGAGCCATAAGAGAACCCAATGCTGTACAATGAAACAAGTATGGGAAATGTTAATGAGTGGAATGATCTGTTAAAGAGCTTAATGTTTTGTGTGGTATTACAGCGCAGTCATAGTGTTGACCCATCTTATGCTTGATGGGAGACGTGAACTTGGAGGAATACCTAATTTTCTACATGAATAAATGAGCATTTTGTCAACTCTCAAACTCATCCTTGATTGCTGAGACATTTTAAAGCCGTAGCACAGGTTCAGCAGGCCAAAGCTGTCAATTCTACAATGTTGCAGTGTCAGATAAAACCGGCGTCTGTTCTCACGTTGACCTAATGCCCATTCTAGTAATAATGACTTCTCTTGGAGACAATGGAAGATAAAACTTTAACTTAATGGTGCAATAAGGGCTTTCTCATTTTTATGATCACTTCTCAGTCAGCCTTGCTCTTGACACGTACTCAGGGGGATTATGTGCCAAAAAGACCGCCACTGCCTTATGCATTTTACTTGTGCTTCTAAAGTCAGGTACTAATGAATCACACTTACTTTATTGTCATCTGCCACGATGATTATAATGGAGGCTGTATAGATCATCTGTTTTGGCCATCATTTTATATCCTGTCATGCTATAGAACGTGTTTAAAGTCGTCTCCTAGTAAGCTTAGTAAACCACCCTACGATTTCTGCAATGATAGGATTGATCTTGCTCTAAAATACTGGATATTGGTAAAGTGTATAGCTCCATAACATGCAGCAAATAAATTAATTGAACTAAGGATGATTAAGAAAAAAATATTATTTCACTATTATATTGTCATGGGGCCAGTAACACCATGACTTCCTGGTTGCAGGCTCTGGTTCATGCTCCGAACCATGTTATACCTTGGGCGGCACATGCCCAATGTCCGTCGCTCTTTGTTTCCAGTGCTTTGGATCCAGTCTATCTGTCTTTCAGTAAGGATATATAAACCGACTCTTTTGTATTAATGAGGCTGGTTATACTTCCTGTATACTGGCCATACTCAGTGCCAATGTGTTCTACGCTCTGAGATTATAGTGTTCAGTGAACCTAAGCTCCAATTTCTGTTTAGAGTTCAGCTCCGAGTCCTAAACCCAGACACTCTGTGGTTAAGTGAAAAGCGATTGGTGTTGCCAGCTCATTTCAAACCATATTCAAGTTTCTTTCTTGTATAGTGATTTGCGATTAGTGGAATAATCGGTTTATGTCAGTACTGGGCCAATTTGACGAACATCATTGGGAATCGGGACAGTCGAAGTCAACTCCCATTAAAGTCAATAGGAGTAAAAATTGAGTTCACTGATTTGTCTTATAGAAAGTCCCTAATGCAGCCAAAGCACAGTTTCCTGGCCTTTTCCAATAGTGGGTGTAAGCTTAGGTTCCCATAGTTGTGGGAGGGAAGGCTGCCTATTGACCTAGAACACGCTGGAATATGGGGTAGATATCAATGTCATTGAAGATGGTGGTCATAGTGGCGGCTCAACTTCTGCTCTCCATTTCCCACTACTGGCTCTAAAGCCTACACCCTGATTGACAATTGCAGAGGAGAGGCCTCAAGTAGGCATGCTACTGCCTCTACACAAAACTGCCTCTCTGTGCTCAGAGGCCAATGCATGAATAGGGAGGGAGATGGAAGAAGAGGCATCTACAGCTGCTGACTCTTTGCCCTCTGTACGAGGTGGGCTCTCCAAGGCAGTGGGTGGTGGAAGTTCATGTGGCTGTTTATACACATTGTGTTGAAGTTGTGTATGTTCACTGACCCATTCTCATCTTCCTCTTCAGGGGAAAATAATGGTAGGGAATCAGTGAATTCAATGACTTGATGCTTTCCCTCTGATTGTTTGGACTGCCTAGTTGACATCCATGACACTAAATAATCAAACAGCTCCTCAGACTGATCCATTTGAACTGCTTCAGAGGGTGCAAGGGATATGACACGGGATAAAGTAGAGGGGAGAAGTTTGTGGCCAACTGGTGCATACTGACTGCTGTGCGCCTGCAACTGGGAGGAAGAGTAGGTGGTGGTACTCAAGGCATGCTGTGTCATCCACTCTACAACTTGTTTTGCATGTTGTGCAGTTGAAGTACAAACTTGGCCCATCTTCTACCACCTCCAACATGTCCCCTAAACCTTGCTTTCTTCATGTGTACTTTTTATTTAGTTTTTTTGTTTACTTTTTAGTGTAGTTTTATGTAAGTTATCAGTTATCTTTGTAGTTTATAGAAAGCCACTGCTAGCTGTGTAAGACCTGCAAAACATTAATAGACCGGCAACTCTGGGAAAAGTCTGAGAAATATCTGAGACTGCTATCATGCACTGTGCGTTTTGTTTTTTCCCCATTTCGGTTTTCTTTTTATGTTATATTATTAAAAACAAGGCCAACTAAATAAGCCACAACCCCTGGGAGGCACAATATGTGATAACAGAAGGCCACAGAGAATAACTTATATCTTTGTGAGCTGTCCCTGTTTGACACAGCATAATTGAATGCCCCAAATTGCACTGCTAGCTGCGTAAGGTCTGCAAGGTCTGGCGACTTTGTACAACATGTGAGGCCACAAACCGACAATTGCAATATTCCCCCATGTCAGTGCGTATTTTGTCTGTCTTCTTTGCTGCTATATATGTTGACAGCAGCAGAAATATCCCCTCTTCCAATGTACAAACCATGTTTCATATAGGCATATAAATGTGATGTAGCTTCTCTTTCTGCTCCTTCCAATATAACCCCGGTATACAAGCTTTAACACCAGCAGCAATATATCAACAGACCATGTGCTAAACAGGCATATATATATGATGCAGCTTCTCTGTCCTGTGACAGATATCACATAGTATATTAATAAGAAGAATCAAAAAAAGATGCCCACGGATAGATTTTCGCTGCGGAATTGGTGGTCAGACACCCGCCGTGAATTCTGCAGCAATGTCTGTCCAAAGATATGCTATGCTTCCCTGCCCACGAGCGGAAATCAACTGTAATTTTCTGCTCACTGGGGAGAATCACAGCATGTTCTATTTGCTGCAGAAAATTGCATAGACGGCTTCCATTGCAGTCAATGAAAGCTGTCCGTCCCACGGCACTTCCGCAGTGAGCACTGCGGAAGTATCACAGGGATCTGCATCATAGCTCAGCGCCGGCACGTCACGCCCAGCACTGCGCATGCACCCCGGCTGACACACTCAGGGCATATCTGGATAGGTGAGTATGGGTCTCTGTGGGTCACCGGGTCAGATTCCTCTTCGAGATTTTGCAGTCGGAGTCCGACCCGGTCGTGGGCAGGAGGCCATATACAGAAAAAATGAACCAACTCACCAGTAGGATGCATGGACTTGATCGGAATCAATTGTAAAAAAAACAGCCAAAAAAAGATCCAGCATCCATAAAATCATGGTTTTATTGAAACATATTAAAATCTCAACAGGAAGGGCATAATGGTGCGACATCTGACGCATTTCAAGCTGTCACAACAGCTCTTAGTCATAGCAAACCTGAAAAAGATGGCACACTGACATCACAGAGAGGAAATAATATTCTGATATATCCTAATGAACGTGCATCAGTATGACACAAAACAAAGTTAGTTTTTGAAGGTCATCAAGGCTTTGAGCTATTATTTTCTTATGCAAGGACTATAAATAGACAAAGATGCAGTTTCCTGCTACACAGTAGCACTTATTTTAGCAAAAGTTTTAGCATTGCACACAAAAGGAGAAAGGCTACTGCCCATAAGAGCATCAGAGCATGGCTGGCCTTAGCTACGCGTGACGCATGTGATGGCACAGTGCACCAGACACTAGCTAGTGGTGAGGCATATGTAGATTGTGGGTGATAACCCCCTTAGGTCTGCCGGGCCCAATGATTTTTTTGCCTCGATGCAATAGCTTCTTGTGGAGCTACATGAATTTTTCTTCTCCTGGCTGTCTCCTCTCTTCTGATCTTCGTAGTCAGTCCACCGGGCCCCTGCAACATAATTGCTTAGTTCTGCTACTGTATTTATGTTATGACCTTAGTTCTGGTTCTGTATTTATGTTCTGGCCTTGGTTCTGTGGCTGTATTTAAGTTAGGAGCTTGGTTCTAGTATTGTATGTATGTACTAGATTGGTTCTGGTGCTGTATTTATGGTATGAGTTTCATTCTGGAGCTGTATTTATGTACTGACCTTGGTTCTGGGGCTGTATGTATGTTAGGAGCTTGGTTTTGGTGCTGTATTTATGTTATGAGCTTGGTCATGTTACAGTATTTATTTACTGGGCTGTTGCAGATATGCTGCTGTCCTCCTCCTTTCTGCACAAGCAAAATACAGGCAAACTGCCTATCAGTGCAATGTATATAGCATTTTTTATTAACAATAATTTTTATTGAAAATTTTCAATTTTACAAAGGAATATAACATTGGGATAATGTATGTAGGCGAACATGGCTGGCTGGGTTAGTGGTAGTAGTATAATTCTAGTCCGTTATAGCTAGATTCTTTTCCGCCTTTCATTGTTGTTTTTGTCATAGAAACTATTCAAAAACCTCAGTGGCCTGGCCAGGGTCAACTTGCAGAAGGTGAGAATAAGGGATGTAGATAGGTAGGTATTGGGGTGGGGTAGGGGTTCTTCTCGCATGCGGCAGCAACCCAAGGTAATAGTATTTTTTAATGACAGAGGGCACAAAAACGTCTGCACAGGGTGCCATTTAAGGCCGGCACTGCATGGGAGATGAGAGATAGATGGATGGATGGATAGATGGACAGATAGATAGATAGATAGATAGATAGATAGATAGATAGATAGATAGATAGATAGATAGATAGACAGATAGATATGAGATAGATAGATAGATATGGGATAGATAGATATGAGATAGACAGATAGATAGATAGGAGATAGATGGATAGATAGATAGATAGATAGATAGATAGATATGAGATAGATAGATAGATATGGGATAGATAGATAGATAGATAGATAGATAGATAGATAGATAGATAGATATGAGATAGATAGATAGATAGGTAGATAGATAGATAGATATGAGATAGATAGATAGATAGGAAATAGATAGATAGATAAATAGATAGATATGAGATAGATAGATAGATAGATAGATAGATAATGTATTTATATATGATCTAACCGCTGTTAACAGAACCATTAGGAACCTGTCACGGATTCCACTACATTGAATACCTTGACGACATACCAAAAGACCCCATTATAAGTCAATAAGTCCTGTTGGCCACCATTTACACCTTTCATAACATGGATCCAACCAAGGGTCATGGCTTCCATTACAGATAGAAGTCAGGCACTAGTGGGACCAAAAACTTAGAAAATAAGTATGCATGTAGAATTTAGAACCATTTATACTTTCAATACTGCCAAGCCAAACGAAAGCATTTGTAACTGCAAGCAATATCCCACTAAACGATAATTGTCCTACAGAACAAACAAGTTGAGGACGGCATAAAGCCACACACTAAATATTTATACTGTTATAAAAATGGCCAGTTTGGGGAACAGAAAGTATATATGTGTGCTCTGAGAGTTGCACAAATAAGACTAAGGGAAACTGTGTTTTTCCCATGAGCATAGCTCTGAAATTCCAGCTTTAATGATTTAGAAAGAAACATATTTCAGCGCTACTGCAATACAAGCACATTAGAGCTATCGTCTCAGGCATTTGCAGGTCTCTGTGCATAGTACCTCGGGAAAGATTCCAAACCGTCAGACCCACTCATAACCCTCCCAAAGGCAGAGTGTTAGCAGAGTCTGAGCATTGTTAGGGTCAGCTGATACCATGTACTACATCACCAAAAAATGTACCAAAGCAGCTATTGAGGGATTAGGGTAAGACATTTGATAGCTCATGTAATGATACTTGTTCTTTTACCAGAATGTGTTGTGAAATGAGAAGCAACTCAACAGTTTTTCCTACATTGCATCAATAAAGATAACATAAGATTTCCTAAATGGTAACTGTAAAGAATAATGTATTTGACATTTGTATGTGAGGGTGATTTGTATGGCCATTTATGTTATTATACACTATGCAAGGTCTGCACAGAAATACCAATCCTGGGGCAAAACAGATCTTTTCAGCATTGCACGAGGGAATGTGAGTGGGGAGCACGCTTCCTCCAGTAATAGGGGAATTAGTTTAAGACAAATTAGCATAACAATTAGAGATGAGCGAGCACCAAAATGCTCGGGTGCTCGTTACTCGGGACGAAATTATCGCGATGCTCGAGGGTTCGTTTCGAGTAACGAACCCCATTGAAGTCAATGGGCGACCCGAGCATTTTTGTATATCGCCGATGCTCGCTAAGGTTTTCATTTGTGAAAATCTGGGCAATTCAAGAAAGTGATGGGAAAGACACAGCAATGGATAGGGCAGGCGAGGGGCTACATGTTGGGCTGCATCTCAAGTTCCCAGGTCCCACTATTAAGCCACAATACCGGCAAGCGTGCCCCCCCCCCTCCCAACAACTTTTACTTCTGAAAAGCCCTCATTAGCAATGCATACCTTAGCTAAGCACCACACTACCTCCAACATAGCACAATCACTGCCTGCATGACACTCCGCTGCCACTTCTCCTGGGTTACATGCTGCCCAACCCCTCCGCACGACCTAGTGTCCACAGCGCACACCAAAGTGTCCCTGCGCAGCCTTCAGCTGCCCTCATGCCACGCCACCCTCATGTCTATTTATAAGTGCGTCTGCCATGACCAGGAACGGCAGGCACACACTGCAGAGGGTTGGCACGGCTAGGCAGCGACCCTCTTTAAAAGGGGCGGGGCGATAGCCCACAATGCTGTACAGAAGCAATGAGAAATCCAATCCTGTGCCACCTCCATCAGGAGATGCACATGTGTGCAAAGCAATGGGGAACCTATGTGCCACACACTATTCATTCTGTCAAGGTGTCTGCATGCCCCAGTCAGACCGCGGTTCTTTATAAATAGTCACAGGCAGGTACAACTCCGCAATGGGAATTCCGTGTGCACCCACAGCATGGGTGGCTCCCTGGAACCCACCGGCTGTACATAAATGTATCCCATTGCAGTGCCCATCACAGCTGAGGTAACGTCCGATTAAATGCAGGTGGGCTTCGGCCCACACTACATGCCCCAGTCAGACTGGGGTTCTTTAGAAGTAGACACATGCAGTTACAACTCCCTGTGGACTCACAGCATGGGTGGCTCCCTGGAACCCACCGGCGGTACATAAATATATGCCATTGCAGTGCCCAACACAGCTGATGTAACATCAGATTTAATGCAGGTGGGCAAAAAATTAATTGGATTACACTGTAGGCGAGGGCCCCAAAAAATTGGTGTACCAACAGTACTAATGTACCTCAGAAAAATTGCCCATGCCCAACCAAGAGGGCAGGTGAAACCCATTAATCGCTTTGGTTAATGTGGCTTAATTTGTAACTAGGCCTGGAGGCAGCCCAGTTAAAATAAAAATTGGTTGAGGTGAAAGTTTCAACGCTTTAATGAGCATTGAAACGTATAAAAATTGTTTACAAAAATTATATGACTGAGCCTTGTGGGCCTAAGAAAAATTGCCCGTTCGGCGTGATTATGTGAGGTTTCAGGAGGAGAAGCAGGAGGAGGAGGAATATTATACACAGATTGATGAAGCTAAAAGGTCCCCGTTTTTGATGGTGATAGAGAACAATGCTCCAATCCGCGGGTGCAGCCTACGTATTGTTTAGGTATCGCTGCTGTCCGCTGGTGGAGAAGAGAAGTTTGGGGAAATCCAGGCTTTGTTCATCTTGATGAGTGTAAGCCTGTCGGCACTGTCGGTTGACAGGCGGGTACGCTTATCTGTGATGATTCCCCCAGCCGCACTAAACACCCTCTCTGACAAGACGCTAGCCGCAGGACAAGCAAGCACCTCCAGGGCATACAGCGTGAGTTCAGGCCACGTGTCCAGCTTCGACACCCAGTAGTTGTAGGGGGCAGAGGCGTCACGGAGGACTGTCGTGCGATCGGCTACGTACTCCCTCACCATCCTTTTACAGTGCTCCCGCCGACTCAGCCTTGACTGGGGAGCGGTGACACAGTCTTGCTGGGGAGCCAGAAAGCTATCAAAGGCCTTAGAGAGTGTTCCCCTGCCTGTGCTGTACATGCTGCCTGATCTCTGTGCCTCCCCTGCTACCTGGCCCTCTGAACTGCGCCTTCGTCCACTAGCGCTGTCGGATGGGAATTTTACCATCAGTTTGTCCGCCAGGGTCCTGTTGTATAGCATCACTCTTGAACCCCTTTCCTCTTCGGGTATGAGAGTGGAAAGGTTCTCCTTATACCGTGAGTCGAGCAGTGTGTACACCCAGTAATCCGTAGTGGCCAGAATGCGTGTAACGCGAGGGTCACGAGAAAGGCATCCTAACATGAAGTCAGCCATGTGTGCCAGGGTACCTGTACGCAACACATGGCTGTCCTCACTAGGAAGATCACTTTCAGGATCCTCCTCCTCCTCCTCAGGCCATACACGCTGAAAGGATGACAGGCAAGCAGCATGGGTACCCTCAGCAGTGGGCCAAGCTGTCTCTTCCCCCTCCTCCCCATCCTCCTCCCCCTCCTCCTCTTCCTCCTCAACGCGCTGAGATATAGACAGGAGGGTGCTCTGACTATCCAGCGACATACTGTCTTCCCCCGCCTCTGTTTCCGAGCGCAAAGTGTCTGCCTTTATGCTTTGCAGGGAACTTCTCAAGAGGCATAGCAGAGGAATGGTGACGCTAATGATTGCAGCATCGCCGCTCACCATCTGGGTAGACTCCTCAAAGTTTCCAAGGACCTGGCAGATGTCTGCCAACCAGGCCCACTCTTCTGTAAAGAATTGAGGAGGCTGACTCCCACTGCGCCACCCATGTTGGAGTTGGTATTCCACTATAGCTCTACGCTGCTCATAGAGCCTGGCCAACATGTGGAGCGTAGAGTTCCACCGTGTGGGCACGTCGCACAGCAGTCGGTGCACTGGCAGATGAAACCGATGTTGCAGGGTCCGCAGGGTGGCAGCGTGCGTGTGGGATTTGCGGAAATGTGAGCAGAGCCGACGCACCTTTCCGAGCAGATCTGACAAGCGGGGGTAGCTTTTCAGAAAGCGCTGAACCACCAAATTAAAGACGTGGGCCAGGCATGGCACGTGCGTGAGGCTGCCGAGCTGCAGAGCCGCCACCAGGTTACGGCCGTTGTCACACACGACCATGCCCGGTTGGAGGCTCAGCGGCGCAAGCCAGCGGTCGGTCTGCTCTGTCAGACCCTGCAGCAGTTCGTGGGCCGTGTGCCTCTTATCTCCTAAGCTGAGTAGTTTCAGCACGGCCTGCTTACGCTTGCCCACCGCTGTGCTGCCACGCCGCGCGACACCGACTGCTGCCGACGTGCTGCTGCTGACACATCTTGATTGCGAGACAGAGGTTGCGGAGGAGGAGGAGGGTGGTTTAGTGGAGGAAGCATACACCACCGCAGATACCACCACCGAGCTGGGGCCCGCAATTCTGGGGGTGGGTAGGACGTGAGCGGTCCCAGGCTCTGACTCTGTCCCAGCTTCCACTAAATTCACCCAATGTGCCGTCAGGGAGATATAGTGGCCCTGCCCGCCTGTGCTTGTCCACGTATCTGTTGTTAAGTGGACCTTGGCAGTAACCGCGTTGGTGAGGGCGCGTACAATGTTGCGGGAGACGTGGTCGTGCAGGGCTGGGACGGCACATCGGGAAAAGTAGTGGCGACGGGGAACTGAGTAGTGCGGGGCCACCGCCGCCATCATACTTTTGAAAGCCTCCGTTTCCACAACCCTATACGGCAGCATCTCCAGGCTGATAAATTTGGCTATGTGCACGTTTAACGCTTGAGCGTGCGGGTGCGTGGCGGCGTACTTGCGCTTGCGCTCCAACACTTGCGCTAGCGATGGCTGGACGGTGCGCTGACAGACATTGGTGGATGGGACCGAGGACAGCGGAGGTGAGGGTGTGGGTGCAGGCCAGGAGACGGTAGTGCCTGTGCCCTGAGAGGGGGGTTGGATCTCAGTGGCAGGTTGGGGCACAGGGGTAGAGGCAGCGGTGCAAACCGGAGGTGGTGAACGGCCTTCGTCCCACCTTGTGGGGTGCTTGGCCATCATATGTCTGCGCATGCTGGTGGTGGTGAGGCTGGTGGTGGTGGCTCCCCGGCTGATCTTGGCGCGACACAGGTTGCACACCACTGTTCGTCGGTCGTCTGCACTCTCAGTGAAAAACTGCCAGACCTTTGAGCACCTCGGCCTCTGGAGGGTGCCATGGTGCGAGTTTGCGCTTTGGGAAACAGTTGGTGGATTATTCGGTCTGGCCCTGCCTCTTCCCCTGGACACCGCACTGCCTCTTGCAACCTGCCCTGCTGCTGCCCTTTACTCCCCCTCTGAAGACCTGTCCTCAGTAGGCATAGCGAACCAGGTGGGGTCAGTCACCTCATCGTCCTGCTGCTCTTCCTCCGAATTCTCTGTGCACTCCTCCCTCGGACTTACTGCCCTTACTACTACCTCACTGATAGACAACTGTGTCTCATCGTCATCGTCCTCCTCACCCACTGAAAGGTCTTGAGACAGTTGCCGGAAGTCCCCAGCCTCATCCCCCGGACCCCAGGAACTTTCCAAAGGTTGGGCATCGGTCACGACAAATTCCTCCAGTGAGAGAGGATTCGGAACCCTTGCTGACCATTCTGGGCAGGGGCCCGGGAACAGTTCCTGGGAGTCTGCCTGCTCCTCAGAATGTGTCATTGTAATGGAGTGAGGAGGCTGGGAGGAAGGAGGAGCAGCAGCCAGAGGATTCAGAGTTGCAGCAGTGGACGGCGCAGAACTCTGGGTGTTTGATAGATTGCTGGATGCACTTTCTGCCATCCACGACAGGACCTGCTCACACTGCTCATTTTCTAATAAAGGTCTACCGTGTGGACCCATTAATTGTGAGATGAATGTGGGGACGCCAGAAACGTGCCTCTCTCCTAATCCCGCAGCAGTCGGCTGCGATACACCTGGATCAGGAGCTCTGCCTGTGCCCACACCCTGACTTGGGCCTCCGCGTCCTCGCCCGCGTCCACGTCCTCTAGGCCTATCCCTACCCCTCAGCATGGTGTATTACCAGTAGTGCAGAAACAGAACGCTGTAATTAAATGTGCCGCTTATTGGCCTGTGGTTGGAGGCTGACTTCGCTTACGGAACGCCAGGAAATAATTTTGCGCAAGCCTGCTGTAACACTTAGCTGGCTGCGTATGAATTAGGAGGACAACTACACCCAGCACAGACCCAGAACACTGAGGACAGTCACAGGCAGCCCAAATAGATTTTTTTCCCCAAATGTTTTTGGAAAGGCCCACTGCCTATATACACTGTATATGTCTTCTGTCCCTGCGTCACCACTACTGGCCCTGGAGTATGTAAAATAACTGCAGACTGTTGCACTGTGGACTGGAATGTGATGTAACAGCCAACACAGAGCCAGGAAATAATTTTGCGCAAGCCTGCTGTAACACTTAGCTGGCTGCGTATGAATTAGGAGGACAACTACACCCAGCACAGACCCAGAACACTGAGGACAGTCACAGGCAGCCAAAATAGATTTTTTTCCCCAAATGTTTTTGGAAAGGCCCACTGCCTATATTCAATAAATATATGTTTTCTGTCCCTGCCTCACAATATGTCTTCTGTCCCTGCCTCACCACCACTACTGGCCCTGGAGTATGTATAATTACTGCAGGGCGCAATGCTCTGCACGGCCGATATACAAAAAAAAAAAAAGTGCAACACTGCAAAAAGCAGCCTCCACAGTACTGCACACGGTTAGATGTGGCCCTAAGAAGGACCGTTTGGGTTCTTGAAGCCAAAAATACTCCTAACACACTCCCTATAGCAGCTCCGGCACCAACAGCACTTTCCCTCCTCTATGTCAGAACAAATCTGTGGCGAGCCGCGGGAGGGGCCGATTTTTATACTCGGGTGACACCTGATCTCGCCAGCCACTCACTGCAGGGGGGTGGTATAGGGCTTGAACGTCGCAGGGGGAAGTTGTAATGCCTTCCCTGTCTTTCTATTGGCCAGAAAAGCGCGCTAACGTCTCAGAGATGAAAGTGAAAGTAACTCGAACATCGCGTGGTACTCGTCACGAGTAACAAGCATCTCGAACATGCTAATACTCGAACGAGTATCAAGCTCGGACGAGTACGTTCGCTCATCTCTAATAACAATACATTGGTGGCATTTACAAAAAGCGTGCAAATGAATGAATGCAATCAGTGAAATAAAATAAATCAGTCAATTAAAGGGTCCTGTGATGATCATACAGTAGATCAGCGGCAATAGGTAGATTTTTCTAACATCAGGCAAGGTGCAACTTACAAAACGGAACTAGACAAATCGGATTGTGATATATGATGCCAGTATCTCGACTGTAAAGGTGCATTTACATTGCAAAGATGATAGCTCAAAAGATGGCTATTGAGCGATCATTTTGCATAAAATACTATTTGGCACTGATGCCTATTAGTACCAAGTGACAGCCTGTGAGCCGCTGGGAGCTATATCCAGGGAACAGACCGCCCGCTGTTCCTTGATGACATTCCCTTTGTTCTGCTGTGGGACTGACAGCTGAGGACAGCTGATACAATGCAATCAGCTGTAATCAGCACTCCCCGGGCAGAGCACAGGGTGCGTTCCTGCTTATCAGCTGTTCTGCCAAGCAATGGTTTTCAAGCAGAACTGAAAACCGTCATTTGGCAGAAAACTGAAAGATGGGTACATTTACACCCAACCATTATCGCTCAAAAGATGGCTTTTGAGCAAATTTTGAGCGATAATCGTTGTGTCTAAATGGGCCTTAAAGGGGTTGTCCCGCGGCAGCAAGTGGGTCTATACACTTCTGTATGGCCATATTAATGCACTTTGTAATATACATTGTGCATTAATTATGAGCCATACAGAAGTTATAAAAAGTTTTATACTTACCTGCTCCGTTGCTAGCGTCCTCGTCTCCATGGTGCCGACTAATTTTCGCCCTCCGATGGCCAAATTAGCCGCGCTTGCGCAGTCCGGGTCTTCTCCTGTCTTCTATGGAGCCGCTCGTGCAGAATGCAGGCTCCGTGTAGCTCCGCCCCGTCACGTGCCGATTCCAGCCAATCAGGAGGCTGGAATTGGCAATGGACCACACAGAAGAGCTGCGGTCCACGGAGACAGAGGATCCTGGCGGCCATCTTCAGCGGTAAGTATTGAAGTCACCGGAGCGCGGGGATTAAGGTAAGCGCTCCGGTAAGCTTTCTTTACCTCCCTGCATCGGGGTTGTCTCGCGCCGACCGGGAGGGGGGTTGAAAAAAAAAAAAACCCGTTTCGGCGCGGGACAACCCCTTTAATAGACAATATGATGAAAGATGTTAGTGATGCGCAGAGTATAGTGGCAATCTTGTGTACAAATGAACAATACTGTGAAATGGTAATTCTTCAGGGGGAAACGGAACAAAATACACAAGGTGCAGCATGTAGATTTCATGAAGGGGTTTCCAGGTGCCTGTAGACCAACGCATACAACGATCCTGACTGCTGTTGCTCGCTTGAGGTAAATCAGCAGCACAAGAACAGGTCGCAGACCAGGTCATCCTCTACTTAATGACATGAACATGTTGGCATACTTCCATTCCGCCATGCTTAACCGTTTACATCTTTGTATAGGCGCTGATGGCGGTTGTTTTGAGTATCGTGGAATATAATAAAACTCACTTTTTTTAAGTCCTTCATTTGTCTTTATCCTTTACAGTGGGAAATTATTTGTTTGCTCTGCTATTTTATCTTATGGTTACTTTAGTGCTGGAACAGACATTCACCACATGCTTACCCTTGTGTGATGCTGGAAAGATTTTGCCCCAGACAGGGACTTCTGTGGACCCCTATATATTTTTAGCAGGATAAAAACTGAACCTACAGTGCTTAAAAGTAACTATTCCCCAAATTCTATCCCTGGTTTACGCATTCAGTACCTCACATCAGATATTCATGCAAACAACATTGTTATTGTACTATGCTCATCTTCACACATTTCAGAAATTGGATGATGTTTGTGACTTACGTAAAGTGGAGCAGATATCTTCTATAAATCATGACATTTAGTTCCTTGGGATTGTTTTACATATGCAGGAAGTGATATGACATTGAGGTACCACTTTTGAAAACCACAAGAACCACATGTGTTAATACAATTCTTCTTCTTCAACCTTTGACAACCTGTGGCATAATGGTATGTGAGAAGCAGTACACAGAGGAGCTGTGCTGGTCCTTAAGGGAAAAAAACACCAACTGATCAGATATTTCAGATGCTAATTGCTTTTTGGATTCATATGATATCATTGTTTTTGGTGGAAAAACCCTTAGGCTACCTATACATGAAGCAGGCTTTTCACAGCTCAAAGTCCACTGCAGATTTTCCTGCGGACCCGTGGTGCTCACAAATAGGTACTGGGTACCCCAAAGTCCCTGCCTGTTGTCCTCAAGCATTCAACAGTACCTAGAGGGCTAATAATTTGGCAGTTTACTACTATGTCCGAGTGAGGCTGAGGGATGAGCCAAGGTAACTAAAAGCAATGACACATATAGAAGCAGTCCCTATACAGGGAGTTGCTAGGAGTTACCACACAGGGAGAAGAAGCAGAAGCTGACCAGGCCACATGACTGCTACTAAGCTCATTGGGCAGGGGAACCTGGGACCAAATTGCCCCATCTCCTACTAACTCACCAGGCCCACCATGAAAGTCCAGCCAGCCCCACAACTCTCCATGTAAATCACAGCACTACTGATCTAGATGTTGTAGAGGCTGCCTCCTCTCTCTTTGCCTGGTAGTACTATACTGGAAGCAAGAAAGAAGGGGACGAGCAGCCTCTACACTCATCGTAGTAGCATCCAGACTAGCAGTACTCTGACTTGCATGGAGAGTCATGCTACTAGTTGGACTTTACGGAGAGGAGATGGTAAGAGACACAGAATGGGCCAGGCACTATAGGTTTCAGAGGCCACAGAGGTAAAATTATTACTCTGCAAGGTCAGAGATGGAACTCTAGCACTATGAGGAGCACAGAAGGGAGACTGTTACCCCCTAGACAAAGCTAAGGGCAAAAAATGAGCATCGGATGCAGGGATTTCCAGATCCTCGGTTATGTGCTAACACTTTACTATATGCATGACATGGAGATTGGTTGTGCCTATTGTAGGTTAATATGAGAATGATTTTCTTTGGGAACTTCTTATATGTGCGACCTGAGGTGATGTATTTTCCTTGTATTGATGACACATTTCCTTCATGTTCTGTTTTTTTTAACGCTCTTATCATATACGTAGTTCTAAATAAACAGTTTTTTAATGACAATCTGTGCAATTCTGTCTTGGACATTTATTTTGGGGTTGTTACATAGGCTGCAGAAATAGCCTCACAGAGAAAAGGGAAAATAGCAGCTTAGATAGGAAATGCAGTACAGCCACCAAAAAGTCTGTGTTAATTGTTGATGTTCAAGGACTATGCCGTCATCTTTGGAAGTTTTAGCTCTACACTAGAGATGAGCGAGCACCAAAATGCTCGGGTGCTCGTTACTCGGTACGAAATTATCGCGATGCTCGAGGGTTCATTTCAAGTAAAGAACCCCATTGAAGTCAACGGGCGACCCGAGCATTTTTGTATATCGCCGATGCTCGCTAAGGTGTTCATTTGTGAAAATCTGGGCAATTCAAGAAAGTGATGGGAACGACACAGCAACGGATAGGGCAGGCGAGGGGCTACATGTTGGGCTGCATCTCAAGTTCCCAGGTCCCACTATTAAGCCACAATACCGGCAAGAGTGCCCCCCCCCCCTCCCCCTCCCAACAACTTTTACTTCTGAAAAGCCCTCATTAGCAATGCATACCTTAGCTAAGCACCACACTACCTCCAACATAGCACAATCACTGCCTGCATGACACTCCGCTGCCACTTCTCCTGGGTTACATGCTTACCAACCCCCCCCCCCCCCCCGCACGACCCAGTGTCCACAGTGCACACCAAACTGTCCCTGCCCAGCCTTCAGCTGCACTCATGCCACGCCACACTCATGTCTATTTATAAGTGCGTCTGCCATGAGGAGGAACCGCAGGCACACACTGCAGAGGGTTGGCATGGCTAGTCAGCGACCCTCTTTAAAAGGGGCGGGGCGATAGCCAACAATGCTGTACAGAAGCAATGAGAAATCCAATCCTGTGCCACCTCCATCTGGAGCTGCACACGTGGGCATAGCAATGGGAAACCTATGTGCCACACACTATTCATTCTGTCAAGGTGTCTGCATGCCCCAGTCAGACCGCGTTTTTTTATAAATAGTCACAGGCAGGTACAACTCCGCAATGGGAATTCCGTGTGCACCCACGGCATGGGTGGCTCCCTGGAACCCACCGGCGGTACATAAATATATCCCATTGCAGTGCCCATCACAGCTGAGGTAATGTTGTGCTTAATGCAGGTGGGCGTCGGCCCACACTGCATGCCCCAGTCAGACTGGGGTTCTTTAGAAGTGGACACATGCAGTTACAACTCCCTGTGGACCCACGGCATGGGTGGCTCCCTGGAACCCACCGGCGGTACATAAATATATCCCATTGCAGTGCCCATCACAGCTGAGGTAATGTCGTGCTTAATGCAGGTGGGCTTCAGCCCACACTGCATGCCCCAGTCAGACTGGGGTTCTTTAGAAGTGGACACATGCAGTTACAACTCCGTGTGGACCGACAGCATGGGTGGGTGCCAGGAAGCCACCGGCGGTACATAAATATATCCCATTGCAGTGCCCAAAACAGCTGATGTAACGTCAGCTGTAGTGCAGGTGGGCTAAAAATTACTTTAATTACACTGTAGGCGAGGGCCCCCAAAAATTGGTGTACCAACAGTACTAATGTACCTCAGAAAAATTGCCCATGCCCAACCAAGAGGGCAGGTGAAACCCATTAATCGCTTTGGTTAATGTGGCTTAATTGGTAACTAGGCCTGGAGGCAGCCCAGCTAAAATAAAAATTGGTTCAGGTGAAAGTTTCAACGCTTTAATGAGCATTGAAACGTATAAAAATTGTTTACAAAAATTATATGACTGAGCCTTGTGGGCCTAAGAAAAATTGCCCGTCAGGGTTTCAGGAGGAGGAGCAGGAGGAGGAGGATGAATATTATACACAGATTGATGAAGCTAAAAGGTCCACGTTTTTGATGGTGATAGAGAACAATGCTTCCATCCGCGGGTGCAGCCTACGTATTGTTTAGGTATCGCTGCTGTCCGCTGGTGGAGAAGAGAAGTCTGGGGAAATCCAGGCTTTGTTCATCTTGATGAGTGTAAGCCTGTCGGCACTGTCGGTTGACAGGCGGGTACGCTTATCTGTGATGATTCCCCCAGCCGCACTAAACACCCTCTCTGACAAGACGCTAGCCGCAGGACAAGCAAGCACCTCTGGGGCATACAGCGCGAGTTCAGGCCACGTGTCCAGCTTCGACACCCAGTAGTTGTAGGGGGCAGAGGCGTCACGGAGGACGGTCGTGCGATCGGCTACGTACTCCCTCACCATCCTTTTACAGTGCTCCAGCCGACTCAGCCTTGACTGGGGAGCGGTGACACAGTCTTGCTGGGGAGCCAGAAAGCTGTCAAAGGCCTTAGAGAGTGTTCCCCTGCCTGTGCTGTACATGCTGCCTGATCTCCGCGCCTCCCCTGCTACCTGGCCCTCGGAACTGCACCTTCGGCCACTAGCGCTGTCGGATGGGAATTTTACCATCAGTTTGTCCGCCAGGGTCCTGTGGTATAGCATCACTCTTGAACCCCTTTCCTCTTCGGGTATGAGAGTGGAAAGGTTCTCCTTATACCGTGGGTCGAGCAGTGTGTACATCCAGTAATCCGTAGTGGCCAGAATGCGTGTAACGCGAGGGTCACGAGAAAGGCATCCTAACATGAAGTCAGCCATGTGTGCCAGGGTACCTGTACGCAACACATGGCTGTCCTCACTAGGAAGATCACTTTCAGTATCCTCCTCCTCCTCCTCAGGCCATACACGCTGAAAGGATGACAGGCAAGCAGCATGGGTACCCTCAGCAGTGGGCCAAGCTGTCTCTTCCCCCTCCTCCTCATCCTCCTCATGCTCCCCCTCCTCAACGCGCTGAGATATAGACCGGAGGGTGCTCTGACTATCCAGCGACATACTGTCTTCCCCCGGCTCTGTTTCCGAGTGTAAAGCGCCTGCCTTTATGCTTTGCAGGGAATTTCTCAAGAGGCATAGCAGAGGAATGGTGACGCTAATGATTGCAGCATCGCCTCTCACCATCTGGGTAGACTCCTCAAAGTTTCCAAGGACCTGGCAGATGTCTGCCAACCAGGCCCACTCTTCTGTAAAGAATTGAGGAGGCTGACTCCCACTGCGCCGCCCATGTTGGAGTTGGTATTCCACTATAGCTCTACGCTGCTCATAGAGCCTGGCCAACATGTGGAGCGTAGAGTTCCACCGTGTGGGCACGTCGCACAGCAGTCGGTGCACTGGCAGATAAAACCGATGTTGCAGGGTGCACAGGGTGGCAGCGTCCGTGTGGGACTTGTGGAAATGTGCGCAGAGCCGGCGCACCTTTCCGAGCAGGTCTGACAAGCGTGGGTAGCTTTTCAGAAAGCGCTGAACCACCAAATTAAAGACGTGGGCCAGGCATGGCACGTGCGTGAGGCTGCCGAGCTGCAGAGCCGCCACCAGGTTACGGCCGTTGTCACACAGGACCATGCCCGGTTGGAGGCTCAGCGGCGCAAGCCAGCGGTCGGTCTGCTCTGTCAGACCCTGCAGCAGTTCGTGGGCCGTGTGCCTCTTATCTCCTAAGCTGAGTAGTTTCAGCACGGCCTGCTTACGCTTGCCCACCGCTGTGCTGCCATGCCGCGCGACACCGACTGCTGGCGACTTGCTGCTGCTGACACATCTTGATTGCGAGACAGAGGTTGCGGAGGAGGAGGAGGGTGGTTTAGTGGAGGAAGCATACACCGCCGCAGATACCACCACCGAGCTGGGGCCCGCAATTCTGGGGGTGGGTAGGACGTGAGCGGTCCCAGGCTCTGACTCTGTCCCAGCCTCCACTAAATTCACCCAATGTGCCGTCAGGGAGATATAGTGGCCCTGCCCGCCTGTGCTTGTCCACGTGTCCGTTGTTAAGTGGACCTTGGCAGTAACCGCGTTGGTGAGGGCGCGTACAATGTTGCGGGAGATGTGGTCGTGCAGGGCTGGGACAGCACATCGGGAAAAGTAGTGGCGACTGGGAACTGAGTAGCGCGGGGCCGCCGCCGCCATCATACTTTTGAAAGACTCCGTTTCCACAACCCTATACGACAGCATCTCCAGGCTGATAAATTTGGCTATGTGCACGTTTAACGCTTGAGCGTGCGGGTGCGTGGCGGCGTACTTGCGCTTGCGCTCCAACACTTGCGCTAGCGACGGCTGGACGGTGCGCTGACAGACATTGGTGGATGAGACCGAGGACAGCGGAGGTGAGGGTGTGGGTGCAGGCCAGGAGACGGTAGTGCCTGTGCCCTGAGAGGGGGGTTGGATCTCAGTGGCAGGTTGGGGCACAGGGGGAGAGGCAGCGGTGCACACCGGAGGCGGTGAACGGCCTTCGTCCCACCTTGTGGGGTGCTTGGCCATCATATGTCTGCGCATGCTGGTGGTGGTGAGGCTGGTGGTGGTGGCTCCCCGGCTGATCTTGGCGCGACAAAGGTTGCACACCACTGTTCGTCGGTCATCTGCACTCTCAGTGAAAAACTGCCAGACCTTTGAGCACCTCGGCCTCTGCAGGGTGGCATGGTGCGAGGGGGCGCTTTGGGAAACAGTTGGTGGATTATTCGGTCTGGCCCTGCCTCTACCCCTGGACACCGCACTGCCTCTTGCAACCTGCCCTGCTGCTGCCCTTGCCTCCCCCTCTGAAGACCTGTCCTCAGTAGGCGTAGCAAACCAGGTGGGGCCAGTCACCTCATTGTCCTGCTGCTCTTCCTCCGAATCCTCTGTGCGCTCCTCCCTCGGACTTACTGCCCTTACTACTACCTCACTGATAGACAACTGTGTCTCATCGTCATCGGCCTCCTCACCCACTGAAAGGTCTTGAGACAGTTGCCGGAAGTCCCCAGCCTCATCCCCCGGACCCCGGGAACTTTCCAAAGGTTGGGCATCAGTCACGATAAACTCCTCTGGTGGGAGAGGAACCATTGCTGCCCAATCTGAGCAGGGGCCCGAGAACAGTTCCTGGGAGTCTGCCCGCTCCTCAGAATGTGTCATTGTAATGGAGTGAGGAGGCTGGGAGGAAGGAGGAGCAGCAGCCAGAGGATTCAGAGTTGCAGCAGTGGACAGCGCAGAACTCTGGGTGGACGATAGATTGCTGGATGCACTTTCTGCCATCCACGACAGGACCTGCTCACACTGCTCATTTTCTAATAAAGGTCTACCGCGTGGACCCATTAATTGTGAGATGAATGTGGGGATGCCAGAAACGTGCCTCTCTCCTAATCCCACAGCAGTCTGCTGCGATACACCTGGATCAGGAGCTTGGCCTGTGCCCACACCCTGACTTGGGCCTCCGCGTCCTCGCCCGCGTCCACGTCCTCTAGGCCTACCCCTACCCCTCAGCATGCTGTATTACCAGTAATGCAGAAACAGAACGCTGTAATTAAATGTGCCGCTTATTGGCCTGTGGTTGGAGGCTGACTTCGCTTACGGAACGCCAGGAAATAATTTTGCGCAAGCCTGCTGTAACACTTAGCTGGCTGCGTATGAATTAGGAGGACAACTACACCCAGCACAGACCCAGAACACTGAGGACAGTCACAGGCAGCCCAAATAGATTTTTTTCCCCAAATGTTTTTGGAAAGGCCCACTGCCTATATTCCATAAATATATCTCTTCTCTCTCTGCATCACCGCTACTGGCGCTGGAGTATGTCAAATAACTGCAGAGTGTTGCACTGTGGACTGGAAAACAGCGGTGATTTAACAGCCAACACAGAGCCAGGAAATAATTTTGCGCAAGCCTGCTGTAACACTTAGCTGGCTGCGTATGAATTAGGAGGACTACTACACCCAGCACAGACCCAGAACACTGAGGACAGTCACAGGCAGCCCAAATAGATTTTTTTCCCCAAATGTTTTTGCAAAGGCCCACTGCCTATATTCCATAAATATGTCTTCTGTCCCTGCCTCACAATATATGTGTTCTGTCCCTGCCTCACAATATATGTCTTCTGTCCCTGCCTAACCACCACTTCTGGCCCTGGAGTATTACTGCAGGGCGCAATGCTCTGCACGGCCGATATACCAAAAAAAAAAATGTGCAACACTGCAAAAAGCAGCCTCCACAGTACTGCACACGGTTAGATGTGGCCCTAAGAAGGACCATTGGGGTTCTTGAAGCCTAAAATACTCCTAACGCTTTTCCTATAGCAACTCCACCAAGACAGCACTTTCCCTAAAGTATGTCAGAACGCATCTGTGGCGAGCCGCGGGAGGGGCCGATTTTTATACTCGGGTGACACCTGATCTCGCCAGCCACTCACTGCAGGGGGGTGGTATAGGGCTTGAACGTCGCAGGGGGAAGTTGTAATGCCTTCCCTGTCTTTCTGTTGGCCAGAAAAGCGCGCTAACGTCTCAGAGATGAAAGTGAAAGTAACTCGAACATCGCGTGGTACTCGGCACGAGTAACGAGCATCTCAAACACGCTAATACTCGAACGAGTATCAAGCTCGGACGAGTACGTTCGCTCATCTCTACTCTACACTTATTTTTTTTACAACTACATTATAAATTCATCTGCCTGCCCTGTTTCTCTGGACTATGATTTGGAGTTTGCACTGCATCACAAACATCTACACCAAGGAACAGAACCATCCCAGTGCATCGCAACATCACCCCGACTTTTTACAGTAGAAAGAAAAACTTCGGCAGCATCCAGGGTGCAAATTAATATCCAAAGTTTTATTCCCCCATCACAAAAGAACAGGCAACGTTTCGGCCATGTTGGCCTTTGTCAAGCCCGACTTTTTACTGTGTGACTGACTGGTTTGGAGTACAACATATCTGTTATTCGGCCACCATAGTGTGAAACATCGGTCACCACCATGATGTTGCTTATCTGCATTGACCCCTCATCATCATCCCCTGTCCTGGTCACCACAAATCCACTTCAAAATCCACACCAAATTCAGCATCAAAATCCATATGGTATACCAAGGTGTTGTCACAGATTTTATAGCGGACTTCACCCCCACTTGAAGAGGTGAAAATCCATACTGAGAACCCGCAACAAAATTTGACACATTGCAGATCTAAAATCTGCACTGCTGGACAATTTATGGTGCAGAGTGTTACGATCGTGTGGGCAAACTAACCCTGTGCTACAGAGGAGGATGGGAAGGCCCTACCCAATGCGGGGACATTGCCCCAATAAGGGCATCCGAGCGGTCTTCGGATTTGGGCCCTAGCTGATCCTAGGAGCCATGCACCAGAACAGGATGCATTCACATGCCACATGACAGGGACAGAACAACAGGACACACAGAGCCAGAATACATAGCATACAGCAGCCACAATGCAAACACTAATAGCAGATAAGCTGAATATAAATGCAAGGTGTTAGTTCGTACATTGGTCAATGACTTAAGCTGCAAGCCCCAGCAAGGCCCCTCGTATCTTGCAGTCCCTACACTAGCAAGACACATCTACTAGAAGGCCCTTGGGGCCAACCTAGCGCAGACATAGCAAACAAAGTCAGCAGACAAACTGACACAAAATAAACGTACAAACAGACATGAACCGCAAGGCACAGATCACACAGCAAGCTGCAACAGCACATAGATAGCAGGTCACACAGCAATCTTCAACAGACAAGGATTTATGACTGCTCACCCTAGGGGGTCATACAAAGACTGACCAGGAGCTGGGTTTATATGTGAGCACAGATCCAGGAGATTGGCTAGCAGGAAGTACCACATCCAGCCAGCTCAATCAATTAACCCTGTGAGGGCTGTGCTGCTACGAAGTTTAGAACTACAGATCCCAACAGCACACGTAACACAGAGTTTGTCTACAGGACATGGATGACACTTCTTGAATTCTCATCTACATAGCTGATACTGTAGAATGCTGTGGAGTTTCTGCAGCCAATACTGCTGCCAAAATATCTGCAGCATGCAAGTGAACATTCCCTAACAATCACAGTAGGAACTGATTAGCTGCAGCCCATACTTTAGAATAAGTACGATTCCCCCTCCTAGAGATATTTATTTTCAAAGTAATTCACTAAAAGATTGGCAAATAAGTGAATGCTTCAAGATTGACTACCTCTACTCTCAAACAATAGTTCTTTGTTCGAAAAACAACAGCAAAGTCTTCTTTGATGCAAAAAATATTTGCATTGTTCATTTAATCACATTTCAAAAACTGAGGGTCTTAGCCCTCAAGGATAGAAGCTAAAGACATGTAAATTGTTATTTTATATTCTCTAAATGCATACAATATGAATGAGTTATATATTCAACTATGTTTTACTTGCTATGTTGGTCAAAAACAATTTTGGAAAAAAGCAATAATATGAACGATCAATAAAGGGGTAAATACGATTTTGTTGTATTGTCCACCAAATACTGTTTCTTCACATATTACTTAGTAAAAGAGGTTGTCCACGCAGGACCAACTGTACCATGCACATAAGTCCTATTAAACATATGGACATCACAGAAAAGGATTCTCCATTCTTGACCTCCTTATTAGGAATGAGCGAGCACGCTCGTTTAAGGCTGATGCTCGAGCGAGCATCGGTCTTTTCAAGTAACTGATTACTCGTCAAAGCACCATGTGGGGGGGGTTGAGGGTACGGGGTGGGGAAGGGGGGGTTTGTTTTTCAAGTGAGCTAAAAACCAAGAAGATCCAACAAGTTATTGATTTTCGCTCACCTGCCCTGAGATGTCCTGTGTTGGTTACAGCTACCCTTAGTCACTCTTTTGAGCAATTACTCGGTTGACTATTGACCTGAGTAAAAGTACCCTAATGTATTAAATAGTCATCTCTTGACGTCAATTGGCTCCAACAAATACTACATGTTGTCTGCGTATGGAGTCATCACTGGCAAAACGAATTCAAGAAAAATAGGTTAAGTTGTGCTAGGTGGAGAAGCCCTCTAGCACATTTCTTAGAGTAGCTTAACACATGACAACGATCATCCAACAAGTTTGCAAAAAGGTAGGCACTTGATCGGCGTGTATCTCCTACAGAATGCTGATTGGCTCCTGCTTCTTTTGATCATTTTACCTTCCCACTTGATGCTTATTAACACAGGTGAGAAAAATGAGAAGCCACAGCGTGGACTGTCCAATCAAACCAGCAAGAGACTTCAGCAGCAAGTGTTCACTCAATGAAAACTAGTACGTATTTATGTGCATTCAGTAGACTCAGCAACCAATGAAGATACATTTGGGATGAGTCGAAATGTCAAATACACTCCCACCAAAGAACCTGATGTCCCTTAGCTAGTAGACAATCAATATTTTGGTCCTTTTAAATTCATTCAGTGATCGCGCAATTAAACAAGTAAACAAAAATGACTCTGTGTAAAAGCACACAAACAACAGTCATTCGTACTCTCTAGCTATTGTCTCATAAAAGGCACCCTTATTAACCAGCAATTTTCAGCAATTTTCTGTGTATTATGAGCATTGTATATATTAACCCTTTCCAATCCACTGTCTGACGTCTAAAGACATTCTGATTGAAGGCTGTATAGCTCTGATGTCGGAAGACGTCCGGCAGGGTATTCTTACTGTATATTACTGGCCGCTCTGTTGTCGGGGGCCTCTCCAGCATGTCCAATACCCGCAGTACTGACTCTAGCCAACAGGTGGTGCCATTGTAGAATGGCAGAAAGAGAAACCCCCTAGGAAACCCTGAATCCAAAATTGGATTGCAAAGGGTTAATAAAGGTGAGCTGTATTGATACTAAGGTAATATTACATCTAACAACCCAACATCTTTTCTTCCCGTTTGCTGGATTACTGTAATTTTGCGTTCTAATGGCATCTAAGTCTCCTACAACTCTTTACAATGAAACGTTATGGTGGTGGATTTTGAGGTCTGTCATATAATCTCCTGATTAGAGCAGGGAGTATTACTCAATAACTAATTATTTTCTCTCAAGTAGCTGAGTTTTGTTAACAAGTCTTTAGAGTAAGGTTTTTCTGCACTTGCAGTTAATTTGTTTTTACAACAGCAGCTGTTGATCAATGCTTGGGACATTTGGAGTGATGTAGAAGTCTGTGCCCAGTATCAGAAACCGTATACATTATGAAATGTTCTACATGAATGCTGGCTTGTGGTTATTTGTAGACAGGAATCTCATGCCTGCTCATTACATTCCACACACATTTCACATTGCCCAGTTCCGTCTTCAGTCTCTATCCACATACTTGTGTTCCTGATATCCATATGTCATTTATATATCTGTTTGGTTCACATGCTGACTTATAAGCTAAAGGAAAAAAAACAGGGCATATTGTCAATAAAAGTACTATAAAACCCAAGATATGTGGTACGCGCTGCAAGAGAAAAAGTATACGTTTGACAGATGACTGCGATGGATGCTCCCATGTTAAAATGCAAACGTCTAAGTTTTTTTACTGCATGGTTTTAACGGATGTCTCCGACAGATGCCAGCATTGCTCATAGGCTCCCATGTTAAAAGAAAAAAAAAGGATTTCAGATGGTGGGAGACTATCTCTAGTTTGCATTCTAAGAAATTGCAGTACTTAACGAAATTTAAGAAAATGTAAGTTAGGACCCATCTGTAAGTTAGCACATTAAACATATACAATGGGGCACATATACTATTTAAAATATGGCAAACAAATTGCAACTGAAAATTGTCTTACATGGCTTACACTACATTTATCATGTATTTTAGACCTTTTTAGACATCTTTCGGTCACCAGACAAAGAGGCATGGCTCTGTGGAAAGGGGGTATGGCCTAAATGTGACATTGCGCCAAATTTCATATGTTTTGTTCTAAATTAAGCCAACTAATAGGTGGTATTAAGTTAGACCAGACAGCTTAAAAATACTCCAGATTAATTGTAGGTAGTTATTAGAGATGAGCGAACCTACTCGGCCACGCCCCTTTTTCACCTGAGCGCCGCGATTTTTGAGTACTTCCGTACTCGGGCGAAAAGATTCGGGGGGCGCCGTGGGTGAGTGGGGGGTTGCAGCGGGGAGTGGGGGGTAGAGGGAGAGAGAGAGGGCTCCCTCTGTTCCCCGCTGCTACTGCCCCCCCGCTCCGCCACGCCCCCCGAATCTTTTCACCCGAGTAGTGAAGTACTCGAAAATCACGGTGCTCGATTAAGTAATTACTCGAAATGAGTACGTTCGCTCATCTCTAGTAGTTATCTTACAATTACTTGGAGCTCTTGGAGATGCACCCATAGGCCTGAACCTTGGAGGGGATGTACAATCCTTACAAGCTTCATAGAAGCAGTTTTTGATGCTGTAGAGCAGCTTGACCTAAAGTTTCAGCATAGGAATTTAGAGACGCTGGTGTTAGAGATGACTTTGACAGCCGCAGCCTCAACAATATTCCTGATTACAAATTACATGATGGCTTTGTCCTTGAGGAGCCAGCGAGCACAGTTGGTGCAACGGATTGGATGGACATGTCCATAGCCCTTCTTGGCATATCTATTATTTCTTCTTTTATTGGACATTTTGGACTGGAAGGTCGAAAAGAAATTTCTCATTTAGCATAAGTCACTGTGATAAATCTAAAAAAAAGTTTGGTACCGTGTTAGCCAGGAGAGCAAAGTGTGATTGTTCTCAGTAAGAGAAAGCAAGTAATCTTGTAGATATGATAGCTTTTAATGGCTAACAAAAATACATGATGTTAATGCAAGATTGAAGGACCCTGTGGACCCCTTTTGGGTCTTTTCGATGTCGAACAGTGGCAACATCATATTAGAATCTTAGCATGTGAAACATTTTTTACAGCCCGAAAAACAATAGCAATGAAATAGATAGTCAACCACCAACTGTAGCTCAATGGCATAACATGGTTAATATGTTCATTTCTTATGACAAAAACATTTTAAAACAGGAAGCTCCCTGAAAAATTCCTCAAGATATGAGATATAGGGTATAATTGGAGTTAAGCGAACATACTCTGCCGAGTTTGATGCTCATTCGAGTATTAGCGTACTGGATGGTGCTCTTTACTCGAAAGACCATCAAGCCGAGTTCGACCCCGCCCCAATTTTTGGCTCCTCCCCACTGTGACGTGCCTGTTTTGGCCCCTCCCTGCCGCAGCATGCGTCAATGGCAACACGAAGCAAGAAACCAAGAACCAAGAAGAAAAAAAAAGCTCGGCACCAAGCGTCCCACATACAACAATGTATGTCTCGAGTCTCCCATTGTAGTCAATGGGGTTCGTTACTCGAGTAGAGCTCTTGAATTTCACGAGAAGCTCAACTTGAATAATGCGGACCCGAGCATTTGTGTGCTCGCTCATCTTTAGGTATAATTCCTCAGATACTGTTTTTATAAAAAACACCCTTCATTAGTTACTATACCAATGAGCAATCTCGTAATATTGATAGATAATATAACCTAAGATATTTCCAAACTTATGATTATTTCTGGCAAATCAATATTTAGATTTCAATGTACTATCGTCCTATACTAAATGTCTTCTATTGACCCTTGATTTTCCCCATTTCCTCTCTCCTTCCCTCGTAGAATGTATCAATATTCACTCCAGAACGCACTATATTAATGGAATATAATACTTGTAATATTGTATTGTATTGCTACTTCACAATTTTGACATAGCTTCACTTATTATACTCATTGGAAACCTAAAAAGATTGTAACTGCATTTGTTTGTATTAGGGGAATATGTTATTCTTCAATAAAACAAGTTTAAGAAAAATGAAACAAAAGACTACAATGTATACATAAACTACTCATCTGAAATGGACGCCGCTCCGCCAAAAAGTTTTCTATTAAAATCTAGAAAATGTACTAATAATCTATTCAATGTAAATCAACATGCCATACAAAGGTGGAATTTCTTTTCGCGCTGCTAATTGCACCTATTATTCATCTCGTGAACTTGGCAGGTCTGGTGACATTACAGTAAAATTTCTCCCAACAGAACTCTGCCAATTTCAGCCTTAATTCCGTCAGTAAACAACTTCAACCGTGTTGGGAAAATTCCATTAATCATTCATGTTCGGCAAAGAATGATACTCAGAGGAACTGTCAGTATCCAGTATTCTGTATTTGTTTTGTAATTAGGAATTCGGAGTAAAGGAGCAGAAATGCATCAAACTTCAAACTCCAGAAGGAGTTTGTGGGCAAGATGATTATAAGACTACTTATTATCAGTCAGTTTTAACAATTATTATAGTGAAAAGGATGTGCAATCCAGGAACCACCAGCTGACTTTTATGAATATGATATGAAGACAACATTTGGCACAAACAACGTAAGTCCTCCATATACCCATTAATAGGTGTTGAGCTGAACCAAGAGATTTTTTTTTTTTGGGGGGGGTGGGGGGGTGGAATTGAGAAGCACTGACGCCCAAAGTGAAGATTTTATCCATTATTATTAAAGTAAACAAGGTAAATGAACCAAAGGACACTTTTAGGCAAACATATTGTCCCCAGTCCTTAATATGGATCCGTAAAACAGAAGCGTTACAGATGTCATTGCAACAGTATGTCATCATTATTTGATCTGTATTTGCCTCCGTATTTGCTGTCATTGGTTTTATTCTCTACAGAGCAAATGGGGATAAAACATGGCCGGGAAAAATAAGGCCATGTGATTAGATACATAGATTTACATTATTATCAACCGTAAAACAATTGACATAGTTAACCCCTTAATGACATGGCCTATTTTGGCGTTGAGGACCAAACAATTTTTGTTACTTTTTCATCTCCATTTTTCAACGGCCATAACTTTTTTATTTTTCCGTCGACGCGGCCGTATAAGGGCCTGTTTTTTGCATGGCGAACTGTAGTTTTTATTGGTACCCTTTTTAGGTACATAGACTATATTGTAAAACTTTTATTATTTTTTTGATGATCGTAGGGAGAGAAAAAGCATCAATTCTGCCATACATTTTTTGGTTTTTTTTTTAAAGCATTAATTATGCAGCATAAATGACACACTACATTTTTTTCTGCGGGACGGTACAGTTATAGCGATACCAAAATTCTTATTTTTTTTAGGTTTTTCCACTTTTCCACAATAAAAGCCCTTTTTTTTTTAATTATTATTTTTTTCTAATTTGCTGCATTCAAAGTCCTGTAACCTTTTTATTTTTCCATGGACGGGGCTCTATGAGGGCTTATTTTTTGTGAGATGAGCTGTAGTTTTTATTTGTACCCTTTTGGGGTACATACGTTTTTTTATCACTTTTATTGCGTTTCTTGGGAGGCAAAATGCTAAAAATTAACATTTTGCCTCAGTTTTTTAGGGTTTTTTTAACGCTTTTTGCAGTGCAGGATAAAAAGTGCATTCAATTTTTATATATGCATCGTTACGGATGCGTCGATACCAAATATGTTGGTTTTTAAAAAAGAACAAAAACTTTTTATGCTAGTATAAGAAAAAGCATACAAAAAAGGTTTTTTTTAACTTTTTTTTTACATTTTTATCTTTTGTACTTTATTTTTCTCTTCTTTTTACACCATCTGTGTCCCTCTGAGGGACTTACACTGCAGCACTGATGATCGCTACGATAAGGCATGGCAGGACTTCTCTCCTGCCATGCCTTATCACTTATTATAGCAATCTTAGGCAATGGCAATACAGGATGCCGGTATCTGGTGTTCTGTTGCCATAGCAACCAGCCAGGCTCTCACAATTATATTGCGAGAGTCGGCTGAAGTTACAGTGGGAGCACGCTCCCTCTGTGAATCCTTTCCTTTACGCGACCTACTTAGATCGCGGCAGGTAAGGGGTTAACAGCAGGTGTGCGCATCTCCGATGCCCCCCACTGTCGCAGCGGGAATCCGGCTACTAGTGACAGCCAGCTCCTGCTGCGAGATAGTGTGAGATCTGCTATGAACTCGCGCTATCCCTATGACGTAAGGGTACATCATTTTGCGGAAAGTACCCCGCTCCCATGACGTACCCTTACGTCATGGGGAGGGAAGGGGTTAAAATACACTTATCCAGCAATCTATTTCAAAACTTCTATTCACCTCAGTGTGTAATTTCAAGTTTCTAATGTAGAACTTAAAAATGAGTGTTCTTCTTTACTGTTAGCTTTATTCATTTGCAGGCTGCATGCTCCATGCTTTCAGTATAGGACACAGTGCAACAGAAGGCAAGTTTGTGTATCTGTAGAGGGGAACAACATAAGTAGTAAAATCCTGTGATTACAGCAGCCACAGCCTTCAATCCAGCAAAGTGTTAAGGTGCATTTAGACTGAACGATTATCTTCAGAAAATTGTTCAAATGAGCAAAACTGAACGACGAACGAGAATCGTGAGGTTCTAACTCGTCTTTCAGTTACACTGGTAAAACAATCAGCGTTGTTTTTTTCACTTATTGGGCAGTTTAAACACTGATCGTTCACTGTTTCCCACAGGAATGTAAAACACTGAATGACAATTGAGCATGAACGGCATGATTCTCATTTAGAATCGTGCAGTCTAAACACGCTCGTTCGCTTGGACAAAGAAGAATCATCCCATGTAAAAGGGGCATAAGAGTATACTAAAAGATAAGAGGGGAGGGAGGAGGACAATTGTAATGGGGCAGTTGTAGGAAAAAGTCTGCTGCAGGTCTACTATATATATAAATGAGTAAACAAATATAGCAATGTTCTGTTAGTGAATTAAGAAGAATCAAAGGTCTGTAGCACAAAATGCTGAGCTTTAAAGGGCAAGGCTTCAAAAGGTAGTGGACATGACAATCTAATAGCACTACACAAAGTTTTTATTTTTCACTGGGGATATACTTAGAATTAATGCCCAAATCATTTTTGGAATTGAAAACCAAAATGTCACCAGACTTGCAAAGCTTACAAGATGAAAAAGGAATAGCAAGAACTTCTGTAAGAGTCAAATAGGTCAAATAATCAGTATTTTATAGCTCAGAAGATGTATAAGAGTTCATAAGAAAAATAAATAAAAACCATCACTTGTTTATGTTGTCATGATCTGAATATGTAGCTGTTTTTCTCTTTTTTACGCTCCTCATTCATGAAATCAATATGCTTCATTTTTTGAACTGAACATACATTGTAATGAGATATGGGATGTGAGGCCAGCGCAACCGCGGTAGGGTGAGATGGCAGTAGTAGCGGTGGCTCTGCCACGCCCCTTGCAGACAGCTGGCAACCGCCGTCAGTGTAAAACTATGATCTTAGTTTTAGCGAGTTGGTGACTACCCATGAGTCGGACAGGACACGGTGGTAAAGGGTTTTGTTGTGACGCCTGTCCGTATACAGGCAGAAGCCTATTCTGAACAGAATAGTAATAAATATGGTAAAAATAAAATAAAAAGGGAAATTCTTCCTGGAGTGTGGTGTGGTACCTCAGTGCAGAGGGTTCGGTGGTGGGAAGGGACTCCAGGATACAGGATTAACAGTGAAAACAGTATAACAGTTTTATTGCTGGGAGAGTTCTTTAATAAAGGCATTACATTGCATTTGCATTGCTTTTCTTTATCGTAGAAACTACAGTTACATGCAGGGATCATGTTCATACACTTCAATGCTTTTTCATGTTGTTTCGCTCTTTCTTTTCCTCCTTCTTTACTCGATTTAGAGCCCTTTTTCCTCTCTTGACTCTTATATTCTTATTTTGATTGTGAATTCCTCTCCCCACTATATTTCTTTCTACACACATAAATATTCTCTTGGGCTAACTTTTCCCTTCTTAGTCTCAAAACAAGTTTGGAGTTAGTACTCACACTTATTTACTTCCCACCGCACTGGCTTCTCTGTTCTTTCTTCATTCTTAGGCTTCCTCTATCTCTACACTATCACATTTGAAAAATTAGCATCCTTCAATTTGAATAGAATCCTCTCTAAAATAGGTTTCTTGAACAAAGGTGACATGAGCTCTTTTGTGACACAAAAGGGGGATGAGAGAAGACCTCTTATCCAGTATGTTCAGACCCTGTGCATTGATGGAAACAATACTATGGTTAGATCTGCCAGATGATATAGTTTGGATGGAGGAGGTATCTATACTGAGTCAAAAATAAAGGCAGATGGGGAGAGGGGAAAAGGGGCCTCTACAAAAAAACTAAAATCATTTCAAAGCAAATTTATAGGGTTCGAGGGGACAACGAGTACACTACAGAAAACAAAGAGAAGACAAGCAGGGTTGAAGGTGGTTAGAGGAAAGGGAGAAAATATCAAAGAACAGCAGATAATGAGCACAGCCTATTGGCCAGCCAAAAAATGCGGTTAATCTGTCCTGGGCAATAGATGCAAATTAAATTATCTTAACTTTTTGTAAATTCTTGAACAAGGGACTCGACCCCACCTAACATGGGGCGGGAGCCTGGACCAAGTGCCCTAAGTGGGTAACGTAGAACAGTAAGACACTGCCAGAGAAAGTAGTACCAGAAGCTGGGAAAGCGGTAAAGGAGAACAGCCAATCAGATACTGGGTAACAAGGAGTTCTGGTACTAGTGAAAGAATAAAGAGTGAAAGAATATGTAGGTTAGGAGAAACCCGGAAGTGTAGAGGCAGGGAGATAATAGGACAGTATATTTTTTAGGACAGATTTTTTGCATCTTTTCCTTCTCCCAACAAGATAAGTGAGCCACACTGCAAAGGACAAAGGGATTCCCTAGTGTCCAATTAAGTTCTGAATTTGAGGGGAACTTTCATACGCTACTCTGGATGTCTTGACGCTAGGGAAAGAATCTTCGTCTGTAGATTTTCAGAAGGCAGGGAGTAGAGTCCAATTTGGTACAGGGACAACTGGAACCTCCAGGAATAGGAATGCACTTTCTACATTAGTGAGGGACTTACTTGTGTTGGTGCAGCCATGCCTCCTGATAATGATATGATATGGGTGGCCCCAATAGGGGTCTGACGACCCTCTGTATGTATAAAGTCAGTCTAGAGACATCCGGAGGGATGGGGATCCCTGATCCCGTGAAGTTGAGTGGGCCTCGTTCAGGAGCTTGTTAAAGATGGATACCACGCAATCATGCAGGGCTTCTGGTGGAATATCCTCGGAGAAGCCTCTGAGCATTAGATTGTTATGGTGACCCCTGTTTTTGACATTCTCAAGGTGCAATGCAAAGTTTCTCATCTGGGACCTGTGGTTGTCTAGGGATTGGGCTAGCTGCTGCAAGTCCAGAGAGGTAAATATAGATTCTTGATCCAGAGTCAGGACACAGTCTGTAAGGGATTAGACTGACTGGTTCATGGCTAGAATAGTTGTGGCATGTTTTTCTTTAATGCACCGAATCTGCTGCTCTAGATCCATCTTAGTTGGCAAGGCACTGACCATCCTGTAAAGTATGGGTTAAACCTGAGGGGATGATGGGAAATGGGCCATCCAAATTCTGTTAATTGGGCTGGAAGAGGGAAGCTGTATCTGACGAGAGGGATGTGCTCTCCAAGCTCTGTGAGAGGTTAATGGCAGATGTAAAAGCATACCTATCTTTGGCACGTACATTCGGGGCTGGGTGGCAGAGTGAGGGAGCTCTGTTGGCCTGGGAGCTTTGCTGTCTGTTCTTAGACATAAATCTCCTGCCTGGCGGAGGAACTCATATGTGTAGAGCTGGATGCTGCTCGGACCTATAGTGCCATCTCTTCTGGTGTCCCGGGGACCCCCTTGTGCAGTGCTGAGACTTGAACAATCTTCTGCTGTACAGATAATGTTGCACCTTGGTGTGATCCCATTGGTGCCCACACGCCTTGCTTGGAGAGCAGCATGGTGGGGAAGTCTCCCTTTTCTCTAGATGAAGTGGAGGTGAGGGAGCTGCTGTAAATGTGCCCCTCTCCTTCCCTTCTTTACTGCGTGGCACCTCCAGTGGGCTGGATGATGAGAGCGGTATGGGCGAGTCTTGGCTGCGCTGACTCATCGAAGTGGGAGGTTCACTCATCTTCTCAAACGAGGAGAGCATTGGGTGCTGCATCGGCTCAGCTGTCAGCTCCTGGAGGGGACTCACCTCACAGGGGGTAAGTCTCATTTCTTTCTCTTGCAGGAGAGTAGCAGTGTCCATGTGTCATGTGCTGAGAGGGAAGTTGCTGAACCCTCTCAGCTGGTGAAGAATTGTGTTTCCCAGGCGCCATGCTCCATGAGCAGTGGGGAGAAGGTACAGCTGTGCTGCAGAGATAGTGGCACATCGGAGCGCCCATGGCTGGTGGAGCACTCCCTTTCTTTCTGCCACCTCTAGCCATGCTTCAGTGGGGTAGGATTTAGGGATATTTTTAGTGTTCTGATTGACTTTTTGATATGTGGACCTGGAGCTTCTTCTTCCTGCTTTCTCATAATGACATGCCAAAGCCATGCCCCCAAAACAAGGAATTTAACCCTAAACCTTCTGCTATAAAAAAACCCCACCTATAAGTGGAGTGACTGCACTGATGAGGGTGGTCCCACATCATGAACCTGGGGTAACCCTGACTTTCCGTAGATGGTGACATGGCAAAAGTAAGCTAACACTCAAAATATATACAAGTATTAGAGCAGGAAAAAAATGCACAAACACTTCAGGTAAATAGGTAGAACAGAAGCAGACTTATCCTAACTAAGATGCAGTTCCAACCCAGGAGGCGCAGACAAGACCAGAAACCCCTCCAAAAGGACCACTTGTTCAGAGGAACTGGTTTAAATAACCAAACAATACTGACTGACTGGTTGGGCAGCCAACTACCATACCTCAGCCAGTCAATTAACTACTTAACGTCAAGAAGTAGTTAACTCCATGCTGACCAATGCCGAATGTCAGGAATCAAACTGGGGACCTCCTGCGCTCCAGTCAGTAGCTCTCACTACTGAGCCATCCAGCCTGTGGACAGTTCCCCTACATGACTCTCAGCCTTGTTCCTTAATCCCAGTTATTTATTTCCTGCCTTCTGGTCCTGATCACACCCCTGTTCCTGATTGGGTTCATTATAAAAGCCTGACCCTGCCACTGTACCAGTGCATGATTATTGTACTCCAAACCTTAATCAGGTTCCAGTTTTACCTGCAATTCTATTGAGACCTTCTAATACTGACCCCTGACTTTCCTTTTGACTACGCTACTCACCTCATCCACCTGTACTGCTCCTGAGACCTTCTGATACCGACCCATGTCTTCCCTTCTGACTACTCTCCAGAACTGCGGCTACTACACCTGAGGCTCTAATGCAGTGCTAGAAACCGCTACACCTACATGGTGCATCACATGGGCGAGGCCCAACACCGCAATACCACCCCACTCCCACAATCATCTGCCAGCCACACCGTGACATCACCCTTTAATAAAGACTGCTGTAAACATCTATAACCAAGCAGGGAACTTGAAGACTTGCAGGGATTTGTCATATACATATGCTTGGATGTGCTTTGTGCATAGATCTCAAATTAAAACCATTTAATGCTATGTCATAAAACATCAGTATGAAAGGGGGCGGAAGATTTACCTAGGTCAATATTTCCCCTGACCTTTGACTGGATTATGTCTGATCCAAGCCAATTCTATGTGTTTCACCCATGACTGATGGAAACCTTAATCATGGAGTAACTTGTAACCTCTTCACTGCAGGTCATGAACCTTTTTGCAAATTAACATTTTAACATCAGTAGGAAAATGTGCTACATCCCAGGGAAAAAAAAGCATTAATGCTCCGAGATCTACATATCAAAGCCGAAAAGAAATGAGGAAATTCAATGAATGCAAAATTATGGACCTACAGAGGACCGTCTTTGTTAAAATCTACATGGCACTATCTGTACACTCCAGAGTATTCTACCAAAGGCACAGGCCAAGTGTACCTGGCAAACCTCTCTGTTTTTGATTCTTTATGACACAGAGAAAGGACCTTATAAAATATTAGATAAAAGGTCTCTTTCAAAGTACTTTATGTGCTTTATGGTAAAATTTTCTCCGTCTGGCTGTTCTGCATACTTAAAAGTCAGGGCCACCTTGACTAGATTTGTTTTTAATATATACATAAATGCTGCATCCTTTTCAGTCCTCGATCCGTATAAATCTGAAATGTCTCATTGTTCCCAGGATTTCTATAAAAATAATGAAGAAGCCTTTTCAAAGGAAGTGGGTTTTGTTGACACCATAGACAGCTGAGTCTGGTTATGCAGCAGCATTGTGAAGGGAAAAACCATTTTCAGGTTTAAAAACAGACTTCTTATTACCTTGCCATCTTTTCACAGCGTTCTTATTTATTTATTTCGTTTTTTTCTCTTTCTTTTTTTTTTTTTACATGACATTAGAGAGTCCGAAGTGACATACATTTTTTATGGTTTCATAAAGTCGTCTCCTGACCGGGTCACCCTTCTCATAACTAGGGAGCAGAACGCTTGAAAAAAACCATTCATCAACCTGAAAGGAGTCGCTGTCTTGTGATTTGCAATATGCACTAAGTCTGGCAAGCTGTGACTCAGTGCAAATGCTAAGTTACTCCTGTGGTAATGCCAGATGACCCTCTCACTTCTATTACTACAAGAAGGGCTGCTTTTAAATGGTAAGAGCCCAGAAGCAACTAGACTTATGACTCCGGTGTCACCTATACTTCATACCGGCCTGGTAGATGCAGAACATGGGAAATAGATTAAAAACCATGTAAAAACAATAATAAATAGTTGTCAATATATAGGCCATATTTAAAATCATGCTGATGCTAATTTTATCCTGCAGCATGCAGAGTACTTATATGCTGCTGCCTTCCTGGTTTCTCACAGCTATAAGAGTTTATTTGCTGGTGTTGCCATGTGAAGGCTTGAGATTTTCATGTTTTGAGATGTATTTTTTATGTAATTTAGTGGCACATATAACTGTTTCCCTTATATAACCTTTTCTTGAGTGTAACAATTTTACATGTTATAGTCACTAATTACTTCAGAAGGGTCGGTGATCCGGGGATTATTCTGATTGCCAGATTGGAGTTGGGAAGGAATTTTTTTGCTATAAAATAAAGAAAATTGGCTTCTACCTCATGTTTTGGGTTTTTTGCCCATTTTTGAATCAACATTGGTGGATAATAGGCTGAGCTTGATAAAAATAGACCTTACTCACTATGTTACTATGTTAATTCATAGAATTGTTTTCCAGCAGAATGCAGGAAAATCAATTTCGACATTATGTTTTTCTCTTTTAGTGCTGCTCACTGAACCTGATAAAGTACACGTTGTCTTAATTGCACAGGTTGAAAGCATAAAGAGGATTTTATATATATATATATATATATATATATATATATATATATATATTTTTTTTTTTTTTTTTTTGATGTGTTATGGCTGGTTATGGAGGCATGCAGGTACCATATGGTATCCTATGGCATATCATTCCACAATTGCCAAAACTGAGCCTCCAGATTGTGCAAACTCATAGGCTATCAAAGTTGGTGTCCCAGATGCTCCCATACATGTTCTTTTGGTGAAAAGTCTGGCAATCAGGCAGGTCAAAGAATGTGGCAATGTTGTGGAGGCATTCCGGTGATACTCTTGCTGTGGGCAGCCAAGCATTAGGCAGGTATCACACGACCAGATTTGTATTGCGGATTGCATGATCGGCGTCCGCGCTGATTTTCTGCAGCAAAACACAGGCATTGAAAGGCATGTAGTTTTGTTTTTTCCTTCACACTTGCATATTCCACGAGCGGAAGAAAAATCGCAGCATGCTCTGTTTTACAGTGAAATCTGCGTGGACAACCTCCATTGATGTCAATGGAAGTATCCAACCCGCAGCCTGAATGCAATTAACATCGCTAAGTGATAGTATGAGAAATATAAACAAGGCAAAAAAAAACTGTACTGTGCATGACTGCCTGCGAGCCTCCATTCACTTCAGTGGAAACCTTGTATGTAATGCCAAGCCTGGCCACAGCAGTGAGAACGGAGCTGTCTACTTCCTGCAGAAATCAGCTCAGTACATGTGTGCAACAGCCTAGTAAGCAGCTTATCAGAGGGGGTACTGACTGGGTACCTCCCGTCAATCTACTATTGAGGGTATATCTTAAGAACAGTCATTCAGTAGTTTACAACTAGACAGCCACATTAAATGTGTATATTAACAATGCAAAGTAGGAAAGTGCTATAAAGCTTTTGCTTGATTACAATTTTTTTGCTTGATTATGATAACACAGCATAGGAAATTATATTATCTTTACCCATAAAAAAGCTATTGCCCATTGTAAAGCTATTCAAAGTGCACATAAACCACCCTGATAGCACATCGTATTAAAGGCTCCTTCACATGGGCATGTTTTAGTCCCATTATGCGGGAGTTATTAGCATTGATTTCAAAAATTTGGTTCACTATCTCTTTTCCCGGGCATGAATACTACCCGAGAAAAGATAAAACTTGCCCTTGCACTTTTTTTTCAAATTCCTACGAAATGGCGCAGAGTTTGAATGGCCGGAGAAGGGGAAAAAAACTGGTAATGCGCAACTACCTCTGTCGTGGTGAGGGTAGTTGCACATAAGGCTGTGTGTTTTTGCCCTAAAAATGAGGCTAAAGAAAAATACAACTGTATATTAATTGGGACTTTTTTTTATAATGAACACTGCACTGTGAATGGTTGCTATGGGCAATAAAGATAGTTTCACTTTATGACAGATCTCATAAATCTGCACCATTAACTGCAGGACACAGAGTCCTGATTATGTGACCTAGAGGCCAGAAGAAAAGTGTAGGATACAAAGCCTGAATTAGATGGGCCAGAGAACTGGATTCTTCCCAGAAGAGCATGATTATTTATTTTTTTTACAAGCTTTTATTAGGGAGGCATACCAAATCCCCTAAACCAAATACTCTTTACTCCGCCTGATAACATGCTCCCTGACCTACTGACTGCAATCCCTGCTAGTCACCATCAATAACCCCCTGCAGTCATACTGATTCAGCCGCTATGCAGCTTGACCATAGTCTGTGTGTATAGCATCCCTCACTTTCCACCTGGCCATACCTTGCACATCTCCAGCCACTTTACCTTCTGTATGACCCCACTATCTGTAGTATGTAAGCCCATTGGAGCAGGACCCTCACCCCTACTGATTCCATCAATTGATTACTATGTAACAGCGTTTTTTGTATTTTTGTACTTTTGTCTTTCTGTATCCCCCTGTTTTTTTAAGCGCTGCGGAATATGTTGGCGCTATACAAATAAAGATGACTATTATTATTTGGTGGCATTATTTGCTCTCACATTTTGGCATGCTTTCTTCTTCCTATAGAGACGTTTATGGTAAAATGCTATAAAAACCAGTATGCCTACAGCATACTGCATTTTAGAAAGACTCTGTGGACCCCAAAAAATACACCAAATAAAATAAAACATTCAGGGCTCAGTCACACGGGCGTTTGTAAGCGCGTCTGTCAGTTGCGTTTGCGGTCCGCATCTATACAGAATTAATGCTTTTCAATGTGAGCATGTGCGAATTTTACATGCGCAAAGACGCATGCGGCGGAAATGATAGGACACCGGTTCGCAGAATTTCTAATAATTTAGAAATAGAGTTTTTTGCATGTAAAACCCCTGGATGCTGTTGTATCTAGGGGCTTCACCTTGCGCTCAGTGGGGCTGGTGGCAGCAGCGGCGGCCCCATTGAGAACATATAGCGTAGATTGCAATCCTCTGCCACAGCTGTCACAGAGGATCGCGATGTTCTCCCATTGAATTCAATGGAGCCGGGAATAAAGTTCAGGGATCAATTACAGGCAGCTCTCAGCTGTCATTCAATAGCTGCCTCTGATTGGTCACAGTGCTCAGCGAATCAAAGGCAGCCCTTTCAGCTCTTCATAGCAGTGCAGGAGAAGACCCGGCTGGACGCACCTGAGCCCTGGCAGCTGGGGAGAGGTGAGTATATATATTTTTTTATTTTTTACACATTTTTGGATTAATTTTCAGGGAAGGGCTTATATTTTAAGCCCTTCCCCGAAAATCCCTGCAGGACTTGCCGGCAGCCCATTGCTTTCAATGGAGCCGGCTATATTGCTGGCTCCATTGAATTCAATGGGAGAACATCGCGGTCCTCTGTCACAGCTGTCACAGTTGTGACAGCTGTAGCAGTGGATCGCGATCTTCACTATATGTTCTCAATGGGGCCGCCACCGCTGCCCCTGGCACCATTGAGCGCAAAGTGAAACCACTAGATGTGACAGCATCTAGGGGTTTCACATCCAAGGAATCCCCTGCTGTGGCTGTGACAGCTGCAGCAGGGGATAGCGGGCAGCACACTTTTTGAGCGAAAAACGCTGCTAGGTGCGTTTATTTTACCCGTGACACCTGCTTCGGTCACGCAAATTTTTGAACGCATCAGTTATGCGCACAAAAATGTGCCCGTCAAAACACCCGTGTGACTGAGCCCTGAAAATACTGCAATTTTTGCAATGCATTTTATGACTCCCTACTGACTTACAGCTATCAACTGGTTGTGGTGCATTTTTTTCAACAAAGAAAGCTCAGTGTGAAGCCACCCTAATGGTATGGCATATAGTCACAATACTGCAGTAATATCTGATACAAATATTTCTTTCACAGATTCTGCGGTGGATTTTATGCATGCTTTGGTTAATTTACTGCAAAATCAATATGTATTACGGCTGCAATACCTGGACGTCCGGTGGGTCAATTGAGCCACACTTAGATCACCATACAATCCTATAGCACATGGTCTGGAAGAAAGCTAATAGCCAATGATCATTCCCCTCTTCCTCTTCTGGTTTCTGCTAACCCATAAACCCACAGACAAGCATAGCTGGTGGTTTCCAACTGGATACTTTGAATTTTATTTTTAGCTGCCAGCCCTGTGGTCAATCACATAATGCAAAATGTCATCTACTTAACGTTCCACATTTTGGCAAAAAATGGCTAAAGGCAAATCAATGTTTAGAAACATCGGCCTCATCTGCAAAGTCAGCGTTGCTTCTGTATTACAATGTATGCTCCTTTTTGCAAAATCATTTAGTTCATATTTATTCTAATTAAATATTCAATTAACCAAAGATAATATTATGGAAAAAATTAGATCTTGCCTAATGGGCTGTAACATTTCCATTGCTACTGATCAGATTCCATTAAATTTAGACAAGGAATGAAAAGACGTTGAGTTTGATACTTCTCGAGAATGATATCTTCATTTATTATTTAAAAGGAAATTACATATACAGTTGCAAGAAAAAGTAAGTGAACCTTTTCCTATTTACGTACGTGAGCAGTACAACTCTTTGTGTGCTATTAGTTTAGTCAGATTATGTTTGTCTATAATTGTGACTTAGGGACATTTTATATGGGCTGAGAAATCATTCAGATCCCTGCGATCAGTGAGAATCTGAAGGATTATGATTCAGTCTAAATGCATGCATGACTGAACGATAAATTAGATAGTTGTTCAGTTTCTGCATCCATAACAACTGAACGATGGATCGGCCCATGTAAACAGGCAGTCGTTCATCTCTTCTCTTTTTATCATCCCTATTCTTTTTACTTAAAGGGGTGAACCAGGCAGCGCCTGCCAGGATACACTGCGGTCGGAATGGAAGCCCTGCTCCGCCCCCTGTGCAGTGGCTGGTACTCGTAATTGTAGGCACAGCTCCCATTGAAATCAATGGGAGCTGGGCTTGTAATTGCAGGCTGTGGTCTCATTGATTTCGATGAGAACTGCACTTGCAATTACAAGGACTGGCCACTACATAGGGGTCGGAGAATAGCTTCCGCTTCGACCCCAGCTGGTACTTCCCAGATAACACCTTTAACCCCAATATATGTATACTATATGGAACATAAGAAATCTTTTTAGCACATCTTTTGAATTTCTATTTCTGACATTTTCTTCAAATCATAAATTTCTACATCCTACAAGACTATTGATATCAGACAACTTTAATATGACTTCATTTAATGCCACTGTAAGTAAAACAATAGGCGGTTATTATAATGCATCGCTTTGGCATGCTTAGGATTGTGAAGATGTTTTCTCACATCTAAGCTTTGTACAATTATACATTTTTATCAGTCTTAAAGAGGTTGAGATACAAGTCATAGGATTACGCAGAATAACTGTGAGTCATAATGAGTAGAGTCACTACGGGTGCTGGGAATATGACTACAATCCAGATATATAATGGAAGACTAGTGCTATTAGTGTATTCCTACAGGTATGAGTCACCAAGGTTATTAATTTCTGCTACAATACTCTGAGTGCAAATAATTTAGAAATAGGCTTCCTTAAAGGGGTATTACCATCTTGGCTTTTCATGGCCAAGATGGGAAATACGGGAAGCTTTGTTCTGACCACCTGCCAGAAAGAGACGAGTACTTAGCAGAGCGCTGTTTCCATAGTACTCTGAAGTGAATCGGAGCTACGGAAACAAAGTTGTGCTAAGCGTTCGGCTCTTTCTATAGGCTCTGACCGGATGACGACCAACTACAGCAGCAGTTTTCCGTATTGGCTATGAAAAGCCAAGCTGGGAATAGCACTTTAAAGGCAGGGATATTGCATGCACATACTCAGAATCCTCTTTCACCATTATGATTACTATGTTATAAGGTATTGTTATGTCCATTCATGATGCTGACAATAGTGACTTGTAGAATGCTTTAAAATACTGCACAAACTACCAATAAGCAATACACGGCTAAGTGCGTAGCTTAAATAGGTTGTCCAGCTCTGAATAGTGATGACCTATCCTAAAGGATAGGTCATCAATACCTGATCAGCATCCATTGCCTGAAACTCCTGCCAATCAGATGTATGCAGAGCCACTGTATCAGTTTACAGAGCCAGAAACACACAGTTATAAAAAAAAAATTAACAAGTCATACAATTAAATCTTGTTAATTGTATGACGCCAACTTATTCTGCAGCACTTTAAAGTAATTTATTTATTACCCCTTACTAAGCTGGGTACTCATTTTACCGACCTCGGAAAGATGGAAGGCTGAGTCAACCTTGACCTGGCTTCCTGAACCATGTGGGGATTGAACAACCTTCAGGTCGTGAGCAAGAGCTTAGGACTGCATGTCTGCTGCCTTAGCACTCTGCACCACATGAGGCTCTATAAAAACTTCATACGCTTTACAGGGACTCCGAATGGTATTGTACTCACAGCTCACATTGAAGTGAGTCAATAGTTAAATCAATGCACTGTCCTAAAGAAACTGTGTTTTGGAAAACAGAGTGAGAGACCTTTTTTAGTGTTGATCATCTCTTGATCCCAGAGATGATTATGAGAGTGGACCTAGAGAGGGCGCGAGGGACAGGGTCGCATTGAGGGGGGGGGGGGGGGGAAATATAGGTCTTGGAAAACTGATTTTAGAGATGGTAATTATTGCAGGGGGCAGTATGAATATTACAGGGGTACAGTAGGGCATAATATTTATAACAGAGACATATGGCTCATTTATTACAGGGGACAGAAAGGCATAACATTTGTTACAGTCGGGTAGAATAAGGTATTTATTACAGGGAACAGCATAGCTTATTATTGGTTCTGATCTTGGTTCTGGTGCTGTATTTGTGCTAGGACATTGGTTCTGGCACCTAAACAAACATCTAGTGATACTTTCAGCTCATAGAGCATTAACAATTTGATGTAGCATACATTGCACACCACTATTGTTCCCCCAGTATGAGGGGGATATTGTAGGTGGGCTGGTGAGGTTTGTGTGCTAGGACGACTTTTTAATCCTGGTCCGGCCTTGGTTTAAAGTTTACACAACCAATTACTAAAATATTAGTAAGTAAAGGTCCCAGGTACAAGCACCAAGTCATGACTGACTCCTAGGGTGACATCACATTATGACGTTTCCTTGGCAGACGGTTTTTGCTGGGTGGTTTGCCATTGCCTTCCAGTCTTCTTTTATCCCCCCCCCCCCCCCCCCAAGCAGCTGGGTGCTCATTTTACCGACCTCAGAAGGATGGATGGCTCAGTCAACCTTGAGCCGGCTATCTCAACTAAACGGGAACTTCAACCTTCAGGTCATGAGTGAGAGCCACATGCGGCTCTAAAATATTAGTACATTAAGGCCGGCTGTGGATGGGTGTAGCGTTTTCCCGCTGAGGATTTCCGCAGCGGGAGTCATTGTCGGTTATCGCTAAAGTCACCGCGATTTTCTGCCATGAACCTTTCATTAATGATAGCTTCATCACGGAAAATCGCAGCCAAATCATGGCATGCCACAATTTTTAGATGTGAGAAACATAGTATAACTATGGAAAGTGTTCATTGCGTTACCCGCGTGTGGATTATCGCCGCAGATAACACAAAGGAATATCGCCCGTGGACAGGAGGCCTTACCGTAAGTCTTCCTGTCCTCAAACTACGTGGAAGACTATGAACAAATCCATGAGAATCTGAACTCTAATGTTTGTGTGCTTTAATGACTGTAAAAGAAACAAAAAAAAAAAATCTACTGCTTTGATAAAAAAAGAAAAAAATCAATGCTCGCTTGTCTATTTAATTTACTTTCAGCTTCTATCAGTATTTATGTAATTCACATAAAGAAACATTAATTAAGAATAGCACATCGGCTGATATCATTACTTAAAGCACATAAATAAGCAAATCATTGCTCTCCTCCTTGACGACAATGGAGTAGCTTTGATGTACAAATCTCCACACTTATTATCTGCTCACAGGTGCAGTTTCGGTAAAATAAAGGCATAGCCCATCAATTCTTATAGATCTATCAATACTCCAATAAGAGCCATGAAAAGAGATAGTCCAGGCAGGAGGCTTATATCAGTAGTTATGACTTGTGGATGCAGTCTGACTGCCACTATTGAATTTATAATAAACCAATAATGACAAAAGTATAGGACAATTTCCAGCCGGGTATTACATTTGTCCTATGTTTATTACTATTATAAACCATAAAGTTTTAGCTCGTATATATCAAAGTGCGTGTATTCTCCAATGTCTACATTAAGAGCATTGTTCGATATAAAACGATGTAGTAGAGATAAAAGGGGTTTGTGTTGCTCTGCAGTGCTCTGTGTCTCTCAGGCTCTCATCAGCTTTTGGGTGGCTTCAGATGGACATATTTGCTTGCGCAAAATACATGCGCCCAAGTTGCAGAGATCAGAACTAGAGATGAGCGAACGTGTTCTTCCGAGCTTGATATTCGTGCGAATATTAGGGTGTTCGGGATGTTCGTTATTCGTAACGAACACCATGCGGTGTTCTGGTTACTTTCACTTCCTTCCCTGAGACGTTAGCGCGCTTTTCTGGCCAATTGAAAGACAGGGAAGGCATTACAACTTCCCCCTGTGACATTCAAGCCCTATACCACCCCCCTGCTGTGAGTGGCTGGGAAGATCAGGTGTCACCCGAACATAAAAGTCGGCCCCTCCCGCGGTTCGCCTCAGATGCCGTGTGAGTTAGATGAGGGACAGTGCTGTTTGTACCGGAGCTGCTGTAGGGAAAGAATTGGTAGTTAGTGTAGGCTTCAAGACCCCCCAAAGGTCCTTATTAGGGCCACTGATAGCTGTGTGTTGGCTGCTGTTAGCAGTGGCAATTTTTTTTTTTCTCAAAATCGGCTCTGCAGAGCGTTGCACCTGGCATTAGGGACAGAAGTGCTGCATAGGCAGGGAGAGTGTTAGGAGTGAGTGTAGCCTTCAAGAACCTCAACGGTCCTTTCTAGGGCCATATTTAACCGTGTGCAGTACTGTCCAGGCTGCTGTTAGCTGTGCTGCATTTTTTTTTGCTTTTCAAAATCGCCTCTGCAGAGCATTGCACCCTCCATTGATACTGCAGGGAAAGAATTGTATAGGCAGGGCCACAACACAGTTATTATTCATTGAATATACGCAGTGCTGCCTTTTGCTTGTAAAACAAGTGAAAATAATTCTATTTGTCCTGCCTCTGTCCGTCCTAAGGGCGGTGGACACGTGTCGGCTGCGTGTGCAACCTGTAAAAATCAGACGCACCCAGCTACGTTTTACTCCTGGCTTCGCCATTTGCTTTCCTTAATTGGGAAAAAAAATACCTGCTCTGCCACAGTTAATAACTCTGCTACCCTTACGTTCTGTGACACATTAGCAGGAAAACAGCACAGTTATTAAACTTAGATTATACATTCACTAGAGGCAGTGGGGCCTTTCGTTTTCAAAAAAGGGAAAAAATTATATTTGGCCTGCAGTCTTGCGCCAATTTATTAGCTGCCTGTGAAATCAAATCACTGGTAATACAGCATGCTGAGGGGTAGGGGTAGGCCTAGAGGACGTGGACGCGGCCGAGGACGCGGAGGGCCAAGTCAGGGTGTGGGCACAGGCCGAGCTCCTGATCCAGGTGTGTCGCAGCCGACTGCTGCGCGATTAGGAGAGAGGCACGTTTCTGGTGTCCCCACATTCATCGCCCAATTAATGGGTCCACGCGGGATTACGGTTATTAGAAAATGAGCAGTGTGAGTAGGTCCTGTCCTGGATGGCAGAAAGTGCTTCGAGCAACCTATCGTCTACCCGCAGTTCTGCGCCGTCCACTGCTGCAAATCCGAATCCTCTGTCTGCTGCTCCTCCTTCCTCCCAGCCTCCTCACTCCACTACAATGACACCTGCTCAGGAGCGGGAACACTCCCAGGAACTGTTCTCGGGCCCCTGCTTAGATTGGGCAGCAGCGGTTCCTCTCCCACCAGAGGAGTTTATCGTCACTGATGCCCAACCATTCGAAAGTTCCCGGGGTCCGGGGGAAGAGGCTGGGGACTTCCGCCAACTGTCTCAACAACTTTCTGTGGGTGAGGAGGACGATGACGATCAGACACAGTTGTCTTGCAGTGAGGTAGTAGTAAGGGCAGTAAGTCCGAGGGAGCAGCGCACAGAGGATTCGGAGGAAGAGCAGCAGGACGATGAGGTGACTGACCCCACCTGGTGTGCAATGCTTACTCAGGAGGACAGGTCTTCAGAGGGGGAGTCAAGGACATCAGCAGGGCAGGTTGCAAGAGGCAGTGCGGTGGCCAGGGGTAGAGGCAGGGCCAGACCGAATAATCCACTAAGTGTTTCCCAAAGCGCCCCCTCGCGCCATGCCACCCTGCAGAGGCCGAGGTGCTCTAAGGTCTGGCAGTTTTTCACAGAGACGCCTGACGACCGACGAACAGTGGTGTGCAACCTTTGTCGCGCAAAGCTCAGCCGGGGAGCCAACACCAACAGCCTCACCACCACCACCATGCGCAGACATATTATGGCCAACACCCCGCAAGGTGGGACGAAGGCCGTTCAGCGCCTCCGGTTTGCACCCCTGCCTCTCCCCCTGTGCCCCAACCTGCCACTGAGATGCAACCCCCCTCTCAGGACACAGGCACTACCGTCTCCTGGCCTGCACCCACACCCTCACCTCCGCTGTCCTCGGCCCCATCCAGCAGTGTAGTTCAGCGCACCGTCCAGCCGTCGCTTGCGCAACTGTTGGAGCGCAAGCGCAAGTACGCCGCCACGCACCCGCACGCTCAAACGTTAACCGTCCGCATAGCAAAATTCATCAGCCTTGAGATGCTGCCGTATAGGGTTGTGGAAACGGAGTCCTTCAAAAGTATCATGGAGGCGGCGGCCCCGCGCTACTCAGTTCCCAGTCGCCACTACTTTTCCCGATGTGCCGTCCCAGCCCTGCACGACCACGTCTCCCGCAACATTGTACGCGCCCTCACCAACGCGGTTACTGCCACGGTCCACTTAACTACGGACACGTGGACAAGCACAGGCGGGCAGGGCCACTACATCTCCCTGACGGCACATTGGGTGAATTTAGTGGAGGCTGGGACAGAGTCAGAGCCTGGGACCGCTCATGTCCTACCCACCCCCAGAATTGCGGGCCCCAGCTCGGTGGTGGTATCTGCGGAGGTGTATGCTTCCTCCACTAAAGCACCCTCCTCCTCCTCTGTCTCGCAATCAAGATGTGTTAGCAGCAGCATGTCGCCAGCAGTCGGTGTCGCGCGGTGTGGCAGCACAGCGGTGGGCAAGCGTCAGCAGGCCGTGCTGAAACTACTCAGCTTAGGCGATAAGAGGCACACGGCCCACGAACTGCTGCAGGGTCTGACACAGCAGACCGACCGCTGGCTTGCGCCGCTGAGCCTCCAACCAGGCATGGTCGTGTGTGACAACGGCCGTAACCTGGTGGCGGCTCTGCAGCTCGGCAGCCTCACGCACGTGCCATGCCTGGCCCACGTCTTTAATTTGGTGGTTCAGCGCTTTCTGAAAAGCTACCCACGCTTGTCAGACCTGCTCGTAAAGGCGCGCCGGCTCTGCGCACATTTTCGCAAGTCCCACACGGACGCTGCCACCCTGCGCACCCTGCAACATCACTTTAAGCTGCCAGTGCACCGACTGCTGTGCAACGTGTCCACACGGTGGAACTCTACGCTCCACATGTTGGCCAGGCTCTATGAACAACGTAGAGCTATAGTCGAATACCAACTCCAACATGGGCGGCGCAGTGGGAGTCAGCCTCCTCAATTCCTTTCAGAAGAGTGAGCCTGGTTGGCAGACATCTGCCATGTCCTTGGTAATTTTGAGGAGTCTACCCAGGTGGTGAGCGGCGATGCTACAATCATTAGCGTCACCATTCCTCTGCTATGCATCTTGAGAAATTCCCTGCAAACCATAAAGGCAGCTGCTTTGCGCTCGGAAACGGGGGCGGGGGAAGACAGTATGCCGCTGGATAGTCAGGGCACCCTCCTGTCTATTTCTCAGCGCGTACAGGAGGAGGAGGAGGAGCATGAGGAGGATGAGGAGGAGGGGGAAGAGACAGCTTGGGCCGCTGCTGACGGTACACCGGCTGATTGCCTGTCATCCTTTCAGCGTGTATGGCCTGAGGAGGAGGAGGAGGAGGATCCTGAAAGTGATCTTCCTAGTGAAGACAGCCATGTGTTGCGTACAGGTACCCTGGCACACATGGCTGACTTCATGTTAGGATGCCTTTCTCGTGACCCTCGCGTTGCACGCATTCTGGCCACGACGGATTACTGGGTGTACACACTGCTCGATCCACGGTATAAGGATAACCTGCCCACTCTGATTCCCGAAGAGGAAAGGGGTTCGAGAGTGTTGCTATACCACAGGACCCTTGCGGACAAGCTGATGGTAAAATTCCCAGCCGACAGCGCTAGTGGCAGAAGGCGCAGTACCGAGGGCAATGTAGCAGGGGATGTGCGTAGATCGAGCAGCATGTACATCCCAGGCAGTGCAACAGTCTTTAAGGGCCTGGCCAGCTTTATGGCTCCCCACCAAGACTGTGTCACCGCTCCCCAGTCACGGCTGAGTCGGCGGGAGCACTGTAAAAGGATGGTGAGGGAGTACGTAGCGGATCGCACGACCATCCTTGGTGACGCCTCTGCCCCCTACAACTACTGGGTGTCGAAGCTGGACACGTGGCCTGAACTAGCGCTGTATGCCCTGGAGGTGCTTGCTTGTCCTGCGGCTAGCGTCTTGTCGGAGAGGGTGTTTAGTGCGGCTGGGGGAATCATCACAGATAAGCGTAGCCGCTTGTCAACCGGCAGTGCCGACAGGCTAACACTCATCAAGATGAACAAAGGCTGGATTTCGCCAGACTTCTGTTCTCCACCAGCGGACAGCAGCGATACGTAAGCAATACGTAGGCTGCACCCGCGGATGGAAGCTACGTTCTCTCTCACCATCCAAAACGGGGACATTTCTGCTTCATCAATCTGTGTCTAATATTCCTCCTCCTCCTCCTGCTCCTCCTCCTGAAACCTCACGTAATCACGCTGAACGGGCAATTTTTCTTAGGGCCACAAGGCTCACTCAAATAATTTTTCTGAACAATTTTTATAAGTTTCAATGCGCTTAAAAGCGTTGGAACTTTAACTTGAACCAATTTTTCGTTACACTGGGCTGCCTCCAGGCCTAGTTACCACTTAAGCCACATTAACCAAAGCGATTAATGGGTTTCACCTGCCCTCTTGGCTGGCCATGGCCAATTTTTGGGATGTACATTAGTACTGTTGATACAGCAATTTTTGTGGGCCCTCGCCTACAGTGTAATCAAATTAATTTTTAGCCCACCTGCATTACAGCTGACGTTACCTCAGCTGTGTTGGGCAATGCAATGGGATATTTTTATGTACCGCCGGTGGGTTCCAGGGAGCCACCCATGCTGTAGGTGCACACGGAGTTTTTAATACATCTGTACACTTCTAAAGAACCCCAGTCTGACTGGGGCATGCAGTGTGGGCCGAAGCCCACCTGTATTACGCACGACATTACTACCTCAGCTGTGCTGGGCAATGCAATGGGATATTTCTATGTACCGCCGGTGGCTTCCTGGCACCCACCCAGGCAGTGGGTCCACAGGGAGTTTAACCTACATGTGTCCACTTGTAAAGAACCCCAGTCTGACTGGGGCATGCAGTGTGGGCCGAAGCCCACCTGCATTAAGCACGACATTACTACCTCAGCTGTGTTGGGCAATGCAATGGGATATTTTTATGTACCGCCGGTGGGTTCCAGGGAGCCACCCATGCTGTAGGTGCACACGGAGTTTTTAATACATCTGTACACTTCTAAAGAACCCCAGTCTGACTGGGGCATGCAGTGTGGGCCGAAGCCCACCTGTATTACGCACGACATTACTACCTCAGCTGTGTTGGGCAATGCAATGGGATATTTCTATGTACCGCCGGTGGCTTCCTGGCACCCACCCAGGCAGTGGGTCCACAGGGAGTTTAACCTACATGTGTCCACTTGTAAAGAACCCCAGTCTGACTGGGGCATGTAGTGTGGGCCGAAGCTCACCTGCATTAAGCACGACATTACTACCTCAGCTGTGTTGGGCAATGCAATGGGATATTTTTATGTACCGCCGGTGGGTTCCAGGGAGCCACCCATGCTGTAGGTGCACACGGAGTGTAACCTACATGTGTCCACTTGTAAAGAACCCCGGTCAGACTGGGGCATGCAGTGTGGGCCGAAGCCCACCTGTATTACGCACGACATTACTACCTCAGCTGTGTTGGGCAATGCAATGGGATATTTCTATGTACCGCCGGTGGCTTCCTGGCACCCACCCATGCTGTGGGTCGACAGGGACTTCACAATAGGGAGTTGTACCTGCCTGTGTCTATGAATTAAAAAGCCCGGTCTAACTGGGGCATGCAGACACCTTGACAGAATGAATAGTGTGTGGCACATAGGTTCCCCATTGCTATGCCTACGTGTGCAGCTCCTGATGGCGGTGGCACAGGATTCTATTTCTCATTGCTTCTGTACAGCATTGTGGGCTATCGCCCCGCCCCTTTTAAAGAGGGCCGCTGCCTAGCCATGCCAACCCTCTGCAGTGTGTGCCTGCGGTTCCTCCTCATGGCAGACGCACTTCTAAATAGACATGAGTGTGGCGTGGCATGAGGGCAGCTGAAGGCTGCGCAGGGACACTTTGGTGTGCGCTGTGGGGGGGAGGGGGGGCGGTTGGTCAGCATGTAACCCAGGAGAAGTGGCAGCGGAGTGTCATCCAGGCAGTGATTGTGCTTTGTTGTAGCTAGTGTGGTGCTTAGCAAAGGTATGCCATGCTAATGAGGGCTTTTCAGAAGTAAAAGTTGTTGGGAGGGGGGGGGGCCCACTCTTGCCGGTATTGTGGCTTAATAGTGGGACCTGTGAACTTGAGATGCAGCCCAACATGTAGCCCCTCGCCTGCCCTATCCGTTTCTGTGTCATTCCCATCACTTTCTTGAATTGCCCAGATTTTCACACATGAAAACCTTAGCGAGCATCGGCGAAATACAAAAATGCTCTGGTCGCCCATTGACTTCAATGGGGTTCGTTGTTCGAAACAAACCCTCGAACATCGCGGGAAGTTCGTTCCGAATAACGAACACCCGAACATTTTGGTGTTCGCTCATCTCTAATCAGAACCCATTGATGTCAATGGGTTCTTTCACATTAACAATTTTTTTGCACATTTTCTCGGTTGTGCGCAAAAAAATAGGACCTGTTTTATTTTCCTGTATATTTACGCAGCAAAGGGCCCATTGTAGTGTATGGGAGGTGCACGAATGCATGCACAGTACGCTATGCAAAAACGCGGGGAAAAGAACAGTTCTGGACCTCATTAGCTAAATAGCCTTTTAAATTGAGTGGGGAAGGTCACATAGGTATATGAATATGCCCAGCATGCACAAAAAAGTACAGTACTATGAGCAGACCACGTGCAAATCAACCTTTTCAGGGCTCAGTCAGACGAGCATTTTTTTTGTGCGCAAAAAAAGCACGTCTATTAGAACCATTGGTTTCCTATGGCACTGGTCAGATGTCCATCTTTTACAGGCACAAAATATGTGCACCTGCAAAAGATAGGACATCTGTGCCTCTCATGCGCAGCATGGACCTAACCGGCGCGCATAAAGAATCCCCGCAGGGAGTTCTCTTATCACTGAACACTGTGATAGCATTGTCACAGTGTTCAGTGATGAGGCAATACCCCGCGGGGGTTAAAGAATTCCCTACCAAAGCTGTGACAGAGGACCGCAATGCTATCTTATTAAATTCATTGGAGCCGGTGCTACAACTGGCTCCATTGAAAGCAGTGAGATGCTGGCAGCCCCCGCATGATTTTTGGGGAAGGGCTTGAAATACAAGCTCTTCTTAAAGTAAGCCCTAGGTGAAATAAAAAAAATATTTACACCTCAACTAGCGGCGCTGTCATTCAATAGCTGAACACTGCCTCTGATTGGTCACAGAGCTCAGCCAATCAGAGGCAGACTTTTCTTCTGTCAGGGATTTTTAAATCCCCTGCCAGAAGAAAATGCTTTAGTACAGTGCCCACTTCACAGAGAGAAGACACTCCGGACCCCATACAGCACCGTTAGGTGATGTATTAATTTTTTCTGTCACCTAGGGCTTATTTTCAGGGAAGGGCTTGTATTTCAAGCCCTTCCCCAAAAATTACTGCGGGCGTTGCCAGCATCTCACTGCTTTCAATGGAGCCAGCTGTAGCACCGGCTCCATTGAATTAAATGGGATAGCATTGCGGTCCTCTGCCACAGCTGGTAAAATGCTGTCACAGTGTTCATTGATGAGGGGACCTTACCGGAGCAGCTGCGCTTCTACAAGTACAGCTCCACCAGGGAACGGAGCAATATGCATGGACCTTTGGTCACGTGCATTTTTGCTCATCCGTGGAGCGCATGTTTTTTGCGTGCATAAGTGCACGCAAAAAAACGCTCATCTGACTGAGCCCTCACTTTGAAAATACATTGCACTGAAACGTGCGTATTTGTGCGTCCGCTCGTCTGACGCTGCCCTCTGTCTGCTTTATTTGGTCAAGGGACAGGTGAGACACCTGACTTGAACTGCAGTCTGTATATATCTGCACCGGTACTAAATTAAATAAAGCAAGGGATTAAAAGTTTGCTGTAATTGGAATTAAAGGGGTTTTCCAGTTAAATACTATTGATGATTTATCCTCAGGATAGATTATCAATAGTTGATCGATTGGTATCTGACACTCGGGACCCGGCTCACCAGCTGATTAGCGCCCATTCTCAGTGCCATACACTTAGGCTCATGGAGTGAAAGCTACTGTTCTAACCCATGTGTAGTCATGGCATAAGATCTTGTGCCATGACTAAGAGCTTCTGCTTGAAATATGTAGGCACTCATGTTGGGGTTTTTATCCATGTTTTTACTGGAGTGCTGAAACAAAGAAATCCTTTTATACCAATTGAACTGCAGGAAAGTTTCTATTTTTCTTCACTGTGAAGTCATAGTATAGGGTTATAATGCACAGTGATGTCAATGTATAAGAATAGTTCACACGATGATGTCACAGATCAGGGATATATAAACATAGTGTTGCTGGATATATACAGTTCATGAAACCAGCCCACTTGTTTTACGGTGCTTGTATCAACAACCTGTCCCCAATGCTCATGCAGGGACCAGAAGCTTCAACAAAGATTGGCATTCAGATATATTAAAGGCATTTCACTTCTGTATCTCAATCCAATTACATTTGAATACATGCAAACAGCAGTGTCTATGGACCCAAAAACATTCCGCTGATATGTTCCATAGTTCTGTCATAGTATATAAAAACAGAATCATCAATACAAGAATAATGGACACAGTATGGAAATAATTTACACATTGTTGTCACAGAACAACTTAGAACATAATAAGGATAATAGCCATAATAATGTAAAAGTCAATCAACAGAAATATTAATGGGGTTACAAAAAGAAAACAGTCTTAAAATGGTGTACAATAAAGAAAAATGTATACTCACCTCCTCCAGCGGTTCCCTGTCCAGAGATGGATCCTTGTTGACCACCTCTCAGAACCTGAAAGAAGCCAGTGGTCTGTCATGTACCATTCATTGTGCACTTGGCTGCTCAGCCAATAAAAGGCTTTAGCAACTATGAAAGAATCACTAATGGAGTCTGTGACTGGCTCAGAAGTTATGTGCACAATGAACAGCATATGATCGCCTGCCACTTTCTTCGATGTTCCAAGAGGTGGGCACCAGCGCTCTAGATGGGATGGAAGTCACCGGAATAGGTGAGTATACACTTTTTGTTCAGATTATTTTAAACCTGTAATTTGTTTTTTGAAGTCCTAGAAAACCCCTTAAAAAAAGCATACTGCAGACAGTTATGTCATAGTACAGAGGTAACAAACATAGCGATGTCAAAGCTGAGGCCTATGGACCACAGTGATGTCACAGAACAGGTGTAATAAACATCATCCAAGAATAATGCAAATAAGGATGCTATAGTACAATGATAATAAAGTGGTGGTTGGACCTTCTCAGGCCTTTGGGCCGAGATGCAACTTCAAACTCAAGTGTTTCAGATTGTAGAAGTGGTTTATAACTCCTACATATAGTTTAATTTTCAACCAATCATGGAACCAGGTCATAGAATTTGAACAATAGTAGTAATGTAGTAATCACTGTAACTTTCCACGGTGTCTCTTGGGCCGGTTTCACAGCTGCATTGGAACCTCCGGTCAGAGGTTCCATCGCAGATCCAGCTCAAGATACCAGAAGAAAAAGCCCGCACCTGAATTGAAACTGAATGGACTCCATTATAGTCAATGGGTTCCGTTCGGCACTGTTTGGTTCTGTCCTGAGACGGAGCCATTTGGCCGTGGGGATTCCTGTTTCCCTATTGGAGAAGGAAAACGAAACCCCAAGCACAGGAGTGAAGCCACCCTAAAATTCCGTTAACGCAACCATCTGAATATTATGAGCATTACCTTATTTTATTTATCTTTAGAGCTTAGATGTATTTAACTAAAAAATACATCAATGAAAGGTCATAAAATATGCTTATTATGAACCATAAAACCATACCGTCAACAATAAAAGTACACTATCCTTTTCAAACATTAAAGATAGATCTGAGCTCTTAAAAACCAAGTATGTTTCAAAGACGGAGGTTAAGCATTACAATGCATACACTAATCTTATACAAATCCATAGTCTCGCGTGCATCTGCTCTATTTGCTATGAATTGCTTATTCAAGAATTAAGTATTCACATTACGCATCCCCACTGGTTAGTAATTAACTTCATCAGCAGAATAATATTAATATAGATAGGATTCGGCATAAGGAGGAAGATCATACAGCAGAATAAAGCCACCTTGCTATATGAACCAATTCAAACAGGGCTCCGGCAAGAAAAAAAAAAAAATCACAGCGACGTTGGACTTTAAAAGGCCCATGAGAAAAAGAAATAAGACTTTAAATAATTTATTTGGAGAAACAGTCAGCCAAGAGGAACAAATAATGTTTCACTATAAGAATCGGGACCTTTGCCTTTCCCCTTTTCGCTCTGGTACCTGATGCCCTGGCCGATCGCATTAGTGAAATTTTCATTTGATGGCATTTTAATATTCTGGCTTGATGACTTTTTAGCAACATTTACTTTCAGAGGTCTCCAGTGCTCCCTCGGAGGAAATGAAACATGTCAAAACCCATTACAAAAATCAAAATTTAAATACCTCGGCCACGTTAGGGCTTACACACAATCCCATCAGCGCTTAAGCTGCAGCACACAGCTACTCATTCGCTTGCTCGGATGGTAATGAGTACATTTTATAAAGCATTCCGGGGTCATGGAACATACGCTACTGATCTATCTTAACCCATTGATTGCTTATACACAGAGGGCCAGAGAGTTTTATTGAAATGTAATGTAAGAAGAATTTCCCAGTGATGAAAAGAAATCATATGCTTTGGGCTGTTTAGGCAATTTTTAGAGTTGTTTTTATTTGTCTTTAGAAAGTCTTGACATAAAATTATGTAAGAGGGTAGGCTAAGTGCTGAAATGTAGGAGTGGGGTGAAAATGATAAATATGGGAATCAAGGTAATTAAGGCAGTTTAACTTTAGATTGTTTCAATTAACCAATCACACTAACCTTAAAGGGGTTGTCCCGCGCCGAAACAGGTTTGTTTTTTTTTAATCCCCCCCCGTTCGGCGCGAGACAACCCCGATGCAGGGGTTAAAAAAACAAACCGGAGAGTGCTTACCTGAATCCCGGCGGTCTGGCGTCTTCATACTCACCTGCTGAAGATGGCCGCCGGGGTCTGCTCCCTCCGTGGACCGCAGCTCTTCTGTGCGGTCCATTGCCGATTCCAGCCTCCTGATTGGCTGGAATCGGCACGTGACGGGGCGGAGCTACACGGAGCCGGCATTCTGCACGAGCGGCCCCATTGAAGACAGCAGAAGACCCGGACTGCGCAAGCGCGGCTAATTTGGCCATTAGAGGCCGAAAATTAGTCGGCACCATGGAGACGAGGACGCTAGCAACGGAGCAGGTAAGTATAAAACTTTTGATAACTTCTGTATGGCTCATAATTAATGCACAATGTACATTACAAAGTGCATTAATATGGCCATACAGAAGTGTATAGACCCACTTGCTGCCGCGGGACAACCCCTTTAATTTAGTGATAGACCTGAATTTGCTAAGCTTCTATCCATATGTTAGTTCCATTAAGAATATACACTATTGACTGATGACCAGATAGGATTGTGTTTTATATATATAATGTTTTTAAAAATGACAGTGATAGCGGACGTTGAACCAAGGAGTTGTTTGAAAAAAGTTTTAAAAAATGTTGATCCATATTGAAGTTTAAAGAGGTTTGTGGGATGCAGAGTCCAGGTTGGAAACTTTAAGTATACGTTCATAAATCATGGAATGGTAGAGTTGAAAGGGACCTCCAGGGTCATCGGGTCCAACCCCCTGCTCAGTGCAGGATTCACTAAATTATCCCAGACAGATATTAGTCCAGCCTTTGTTTGAACACTTCCGGTGAAAGAGAACTCACCACCTCCAGTGGTAACCTGTTCCACTCATTGATCACCCTCACTGTCAGAAAGTTTTTTCTAATATCTAATCTGTGTCTCCTCCCTTTCAGTTTCATCCAATTGCTTCTAGTCTTTCCTTGTGCAAATAAGAATAGGGTTGACCCCTCTGCACTGTGACAGTCCTTCAGATATTTGTAGGCAGCTATTAAGTCTCCTCTCAGCCTTCTTTTTTGCAAACTGAACATTACCAAATCCCTCAATATTCCTCATAGGGCATGATTTGCAGATTGCTTCCCATCCTTCTCTGAACGTGCTCTAGTTTGCCTATGTCTTTTTTAAAGTGGGGTGCCCAGAAGTGGACACAGTATTCCAGATGAGGTCTGACTAAGGAAGAGTACAGGGGGATAATTACCTCACATGATCTAGACTCTATGCTTTACTTAATACATTCCAGTATTGTATTTGCCTTTTTTGCTGCTGCATCACATTGTTGACTCATGTTCAGTCTATGATCTATTACTATATCCAACTCTTTTTCACATGTGCTGCTTAGCTCAATTCTTTTCATTCTGTTTGTGCTTTTCTTCATTTTCCTTACCCAGATGTAGGATCTTACATTTCTCCTTGTAAAATATAATTCTGTTAATCGCTGACCACTGTTCAAGCTTTTCTAGATCTTTTTGTATCCCTTCTCTCTCTTTTCTAGTGTTAGCTATTACTTCTAGCTTTGTGTCGTCGTTTACATGTAGCGGAGTAGAAAATTCGGTGGCATTTTCGCATTAAAAAAGGGTCAAAATCCATACCCTTGGTTTTTAGCAGCTACAACACTCCCTCTCACCTCGCAATACATTGCGCACTGCCACACATCACCCGACAGTCTACAGTAAGTGCCAAGCCACTGGACAGGTGATTCCACTTCCAAATCACCTCCAAATTCCTGTTTTCTATGCGGAAATGCTGCAGCATTTGTCATCCAATTTTCTACTGCGGACATTCCGTAGCATTACCGTCCCATGTGAACATGCACTAAGCAAAATCTTTAGGATGGAGGCATTGCAAGGCAATAGTAGTATCCACTGAGCCACCATGCTTCTTTTTCCTCCTTCACCTCAATAAATAGATGCACTATATAAATACAAGTAATTATTCTGAAAAAGAAACTCACACAAAATACAGGGAGAACATACAAACTGTGAACCTAGGACCCAGCAGTGCTAACCACTCCTCTTGCTCTCCCAGACCTTTTTTTCTGAAATTAAGTGAACTTTCAAAAGGTTTGCTCATTTCAGATCTGTACTTTAGGGCTTATTTACATGAACGTATATTGGCCTCGTTTTCATGGCCGACGATTATATGTGACTATCTGATGCATTGGATTCCAAATGGATTCTAATGCATCAGCTCAGATGGCCAATTTTCCAGTATGTAAAACCAGCTGACCAGAAAAGATTCTGGTCAGCTGTTTTTACACTAGCTGGAAAGCATAGTTCTGGAACTATCTTCAGGCTGGAATATGGCGGCCAGTCCCATAGACTACTATAGGAGCCTATGAGAGCTGCCGGAAAAGGGAGGTAGGAGGGAGTTTAGCAGCATATCTGCCAGCTGTTGGCAAGGGGAGAGGGCAGGGGGAGATTAGCACACTAGCTCCAGCCCTGTCCTGCCCCCTCCAATTGCCGACAGCCAGCAAGGGGCAGAGAGGGGGAAGGGAAGGGGGAGGGAGTTTAGCAGAGCTAAACTCTCTTCCTCCGCCAGACGGTAGTTTGGGTGCAGCATATATATGCTGCACCCAAGCAGTCTGAATGAGTGCAAAAAAAAACGAGAGATGCAGCCGTGACTTGGCCAAGGCTGCCTCTCACTCATGCGATTTTCAGCCGTGACGTGGCCGACCAAAGATTGCAGCGCCTGTGTAAAGAAGCTCACAGAAGGCGAAGACACTGATGTGTGGTCTTTACTAATTGGCATGTGCCCATATGCATTGAATTATTGCACTCAGTATTTGGATTCGCAGAATGTATTAAACAGAGAGTCTAAAGGGTTTTACAAATGATTAATTATAACAGAAAATTGGTTTAAGCCAAAGTTTTCCTTAAAATGAGCATGCATTCTATTTGCTAACATCAAGTGCAGTGTCAGTTCTAATCAGTGTCGGGTCACTGGTAAGGGTGATGCAGGGTAACATTTGGTGAGTTGCAGAACTTAGTGTACACATGAGGTTTATCTTTCTTGTCAATTTGATTGGGTACCACTTCATTGAAGCCCTAAGTGTAATGTCCAGAAGTGGAGACCTATTGAATGTATGGCAATTGCTGTGCATGGGACCCTACTTCAGGTGCATGGCTAGAGGGCACAAGTGGGTCATTTGCCCTGGATGCAGCTGGGGTGCTGGCAGCAGGTTCAGACTGGCAATAGGGACCATGCTGCCCAACGATCTTTAGCTAAATGTGAAGTTAATTGTATCCTTGTCTTTAAGATGGGGATATACTAAACAGCGGCAGAGACTGTGCCAGAAGCACCCTCAGCTCCCAGCTTTTCTGCCTGGCATCTTCTATGTGATGCAGGCAGCATGATGATGTCATCATGTCACCTTTGTTGTTCTACAGGATGTTGGTCGGAAGAGGGCGATGGTGTGGCTTGTTGTTCATTACTCACTGGAAGCTGTGAGTTGTACTGTTATGAAGTATTTAGAGAAACAGTGTATGACGCTATTAAAATGTATCTTAATATAGGGTTTATGGATATGAAAAGCAGTAGTCCAAAAAGATGTGTGTAGAAACCTTTGAAGATACAGGTTGTGTCCAAGAGAAGCTGTCATGTCGATCTGGATTGGATGGAGAAGGTCGTATTGAGAAATACAAACTTAAATAACAGGGGCTGATTTGACTACAGTTTATTCCTTTATTCCGGTTTGGTGCTGTATTTATGTAATGAGCTGTTCTACTATTAATGATTACAATTATATATATATATATATATATATATATATATATATTTGGAGTAGCATATTTGTTTTACTGGACTGTTGGTTTAGGGATAATTTTCTGTGCTGTGCTACATTATAGGCATTTCACATGCATAATTAAGAACTTGTGCATGCTGGAACTTTTAGTACCCTATCTATAACACAGCAAACATGCTACTACAACATAATTTAAAGTGGTTGAGCCAAGTTTAACATATATCCCTTAATCATGGGATAAGTGTCTGATTGATGTGGGTCCGACTGCTAAAACATCCACTGATCAGGATGCTATCACAATCTGGGTAAAATGTGTCCAATGTGTACATTGCTCTATGCAATGTGAATATAACTAAAGCAAAAAGTGGGGGGAAAGAGAAATTTGACTCTAACTAAAAGTGGAACACTCACCCTGATGAGGGCAACCCCATGTCAGAGATCTTAGGCAACCTTGCCTCTCCCTAGTTGAAAACAGGAATTAAGATAGCAATAGCGTATAACAATATATAGAGTTTGATAAACCAATCCACAGATAGCAAATAGCCAGGAGATAGATATAACAACACTCCAGATAGCGCTAAAACCAAACAGACTTACCTGAAATGTGGAACAAGAGCAGACAACTTGACCAGAAATACCTTCAAACTATATAATTCCCTTGTCTTTGCATTATAATGTCCTTTGTAAGGAGGAGTGAGGAAAAATATGTAAAGACAAGCACTGATTGGCTATCTGAGACACACACCTCCCAGCCAACCAATCCATTCACACACTAGCAGAGAAGTGAACATGTCAGCAACTAGCACCAAAATGACACTACAAGCACCAACATGTGGATCACGTGGGCTGGGGCTGATGCCATGACATCCTCCCAGTAACAATCCAACATGACCTATGAGCCATGACAGTGCGGACAAATCTATTTCCTAATATACCAAACAGTATTAAAACAATTCTGCTGTCTGGATTATAAACACAAGCAAAAAATTCAGCAGATTTACAGTTATGAGTCTACTGCATTCATGAATGAAATCGGGGGCGAGCAATAGTTTACATTTGGCAATTGTAGTAAACACAACAAAAAATCTCCCTTTATGATATACAGAGGTCTCATAATGGAGGAAAGAAGCTGCAAGAAAATCAAGTTACCGAAACACCATAAATACTGTGTCGGTTATGGTGAAAGCATAACTAACTCTTGCTTTATTTTCTAATTTCCTATAAGTGCCACTACTTAGTTTCAACTTTAGACAACCACATGAATATTCATGAAGGAACAATTTTTCAACACTGTCATATGAATGAATTAGAAAGTGCCCAGACAAGTAAGTGGCAGCAAAAGGACATGATAGAATGAAGTTTGGTTGACCCACTAAGTATATGTTAGCAAAAAAAAAAGGGGCAAATGTAGGGGAGTTTGACTGCAGGGTAATATCATACACATTTTTTTAATGGTTTGTTGTTACAATGGAAACAGATACTATAGGTCTGCAAGGGAGTTATAGACATAAAACGGTTGAATGTCATTGTTCTCAGCAAGAAAAACCAAGCAATCTTGTAGATATGATACCTTTTAATGGCTAACAAAAATACATGATGTTATAGCAAGCTTTCGAACCTACTCAGAGTTCTTCCTCAGGCATAATGAAATAGATCCGAAGAGGCATGAATATATATAAACACATACATATGACAAGGCACCGACATGGATGTTAATAATTTGCACTTAAAATAATACCACAACAGGATGAGTAGAGAAATAAAAAAAATACTTAAATAGTCCACTGATAAAGATGTGAAGGTTTTATGGTCCCTGAATTAGTGTTAGGGGGTCACCAGGCCAGAGTGTTATCTGTGCTATAAATTTCTCATACTTCCCAGTCACGCATGAATCCTCTTGAAGAATTTAGCCCTCTATCGAAAGTATAGAAAGTTGTTATAAATTTGGACCAAATTCTTCTATGGCTTAGTGATTTGAAATTGCTTTTAAGTATAATAATTTTCATGTGTTCTATGTTGTGTCCATGACTAGAAAAGTGCTTCGCCACAGGTAATTCTGTCTTTCTCTGTGTGGTGAGGAGGTCTCATACTAGCTTTCAGTTTTTGTCCTAGAACATAAAGGGCCCCAATAGGACATTTACTGCGCAGGATCAGAAACACAACTGTGGACATGGAACATGTGAATGTTTCTGGGATCTTATAGTCCTGATGTGTATACGGGATTTGTATCCTGTCCTCAGTCAGTACATGTGAGCAGGTCTTGCAGCTCCTTACCTTACAGGGATAAGTTCCTTTTTGTTAAAAGGCAATGCACCCCTGATTATAAAGTTCTTAAAATTTGTGGGTTGCCTGTAACACAGAAGGGGAGGGTCCGGGAATATGGTTTTTAGATGATCATCCTTTTGTAGAGTATGATGGAGTTTCTTTGCGCTTTTCCTTAGTACCTCTAGCTGGGAATTTTAGGTCACTACTAGAGGTACACAATCATTTCTTTCCTTCCTTGTATATCGGAGTAGTTGATTCCTGGGTCTCCTGGTGGCTCTGGTGATTTGGTCATCAATTGTGGTGGGATGGTAGCTCTGATTCAAAAATGTCCTTTTAGGTATAGATGTTCCTCTCTGTCCATTGAGTTGGAGCAGATCTGGTTGCATCTGATGGCCTGGCTGTAGATGATGGACTTTTGTGATGTGTTTAGGATGGGAGCTGTCCCATCTGAGGTATGTAGGCCGATCAATCGGTTTTTGGCATAGGGATGTCTGTATTGAGTTGTTTGAAATTTTAATGGTGGTGTCCAAAAAGTTGATTTCACCATATAAGTAGCTTACTGTCAGGTCTATGGCGTGATGAAATGCATTGAAATGTGGAATTTCATTAGTTCTTGTTCAGTATTGGTCCAGATGATTATGATGTCATCAATGTAGCGGAAGTAGGCCAATGGTTTGCTGGAGCAGGAGGCCAGAAAGTCACTCTCCAGTTTTAGTCTGTTTAATGAAGGATTTTACTAAATTTGCTTCTTTTTTTTTTCTTTATATACCCTGGTATTCCTAGGACCGCCGTATGCACAACGTGTTCTTGTGACAAGCCTCCTTATGCGTAACTATATGGGTAAACTGTGCAAATATACAATTAAAAATGATGAATAAATACATTTTAACTTAATATATTCCTGACATCTGTGCTGGGTAAAATGGCCATCATCCCTTGATAAATCATGGTTGCACTGGTGCATTATCAATGTTTGTATATTTTAACTAAGTAGAGGAAATAAAGTGAAAAAGGAAAGCTGTACAGGATAATCGTAACCTGCGTTCTAAGACTCTTTTATATAGCATCACTACAAAATTCCAATAAACAGACACAACTTGTGGCTTTTGGAACGGATGGCGATATATATTTTAGCAAACTATGATATTCCGGTCTAGTGAATTACATTGGTGTTTTTCCAGTTTGGACAAAGGTACAAGATCATAAAGTGGTCCTTTAGCTTTAAAACTGGAAATCACAGCAGTAAGATTCTGTATCTTCCTCTGGCAGCTGGGCCTCCTTGTCATAACTCTATATAGTTTCTTTTTGTCTGCCAAAAAGGAAAAATGAATAGACAGGGAAAGAAACAAACAAATACCTGCCCTTCGGGATATGAAAGGAAAAGGAATCCGTTCCAGCAACTCTCATTCTCAATGCCAAATTGATTTGGAATTAAACAGTAATACAAATATTCAGTGAGACTTCTGAGCTTTGAGTCTATGGCCATGGAATAACTCTCCAAACCCGGAATCCTCACATGTATACAACTGCCCACCATCTGATATTATACTTGCTCTTTTTACTTCCTTCAGCTCAAAAACCAGTAATCACTGCCAATAGTGTTGACCATTTTTACTCTAGTTATTATAGTTGTATTGTAGGTAGTGCTCACATAGAATTGATTTTCTGTGCATTTTCTGCAGCAAATCGGCAGTTTGGTGTTGAGTTTGATACAAAAGTTGGCATAGATCTACAGCAACTTTCACCTGAAGTGGTGAAATCTGCCGCAGATCCGCACTGAAATCCACATGAAAATCATTGATGGATTTTGGTGCAGATTTGCTGCAGATATTTTTCAGCTGTGGAAAATCCATAGAACCTGTGCCCAGGGGGAGATTAATTACAGTATATAATTCTTAAATGGAATGTGTTGTTTGGAAAGTACCTATAAGTTTTTAAAGAGTATTAGTGATTTTTTCTTTTCCACGTCACAACATTTATATATATAAAATAGGATGTATGGATGTGTGTATGTGCCACCATGACTCATGAACGCCTGGAGCAATTTCAACCAAACTTGGTACATATATAACTCATCCCTTGGGGACAAATTTGATAGGGATAAGACAGCACCACTACTGCTGGGGGGGGGGGGGGGGGGAGGAGATGCCAGAATTGCGCTTGAACAGATGGTTTTTATTTCACAGTCTTATATTACACAGAGGACCTCCTCCTCATCATACACTCATCTATTACACAGACGACCTCCTCCTCCTCATATACTAATATATTACACAAACAACCTCCTCATTTACTAATATATTACACAGACAACCTCCTCCTCATCATACACTCATCTATTACACAGACGACCTCCTCATTTACTAATATATTACACAAACAACCTCCTCCTCATCATACACTCATCTATTACATAGACGACCTCCTCCTCCTCTTATACTAATATATTACACAGACGACCTCCTCCTCCTCATTTACTAATATATTACACACACGACCTCCTCCTAATCATACACTAATCTATTACACAGACAACTTCCCCAAATACTAATATATTACACAGACCTCCTGCTCTTCAGATAATAATATCTTACACAGACAACCTCCTCCTCTGCTCCAACTACCACACAGCTTCCCACCAGCACTAAGCCACTATGTACCACACAGAAATGAGCTCAGCACCCACTCTTATGAAAGCTGTCCAAAAGGAAATCTGTATTGCCCATAGCAACCAATCACAATGCAGCTTTCATTTTACCTCAGCCGTATAAGAAATGAAAGCTGAGCTGTGATTGGTTGCTATTGGCAACAAAAATTACATATTTAAATTCTTTTCATGTCTAAAAAAAAAAAAACACGGGCAATGCCGGGTAATCAATTAGTATATTATAAAAATAAATCTTGCTATTTTCATTCCGTCCCCATAATTAGCTGGTACATCCTGTATCATCACATTCAGAATTACAATGTAAGGTAAAACCTATGTATAGCTAACACAGGATTCACCATTCACAATAGGTGATGGCCACAGCTCACCTCCTCCCCATTCCTGCACGATGACCACCACACAAATTATATGCCTAGAACACCCTTCCATAAAAGTCAATAGGTCATCTCTTGTCTATGGGTTCCTATGGTTATATATATCCTATGACTATATTCTATAAGACTGCTGTAAAGCAAAGCTCTGAAAGCTCATTAGTGATTAAGTTTCACATTTAGTGATGAGTAAACTTTTTAAAAGTTTGGTACATCAAGAACTCAGATTTCAGTTTGGTCTGAAGTAGTTTGAACTCAAACATAACTTCATCAATACATCTAAAACTGGTGTATAACATTGTCTAAGAGAGGAGGAGGGAGAGGAGGAGGAAGAAAAGGAAAAGGAGGTTTTTCTAGTGGCTTTGACCAAGATGAACCACCTCAGGTTCCAGTTTATGCCAAAACTAATCTTTAACAAAGTGCAAACCGAAACAGAGTTCTACTTTTTCAGTTCAGTTAGCACTATTTATAGATAAAGGAATTGCAATTATAGACAATTGTAGATGTCAAATATTGGAATGTATTTAACAATTCATATGAAAAATATAAAAAATAATGAAAATTGCAAACTTCCGCTGGGAAAGACAAAAAAATAATAAAAAAATAAAAAAATAAAAAAAAAAAAATTATATATATATATATATATATATATATATATATATATATATATATATATCATGCGTTTTCAGCACAGATGTGTCACATTACAAACAAAAATACATATATATCATAAAGCGCCGTCGATCTCCCCGAGCCGGGCATGTGACTTTGTGACCCAGTGATTGAATGCTGTCACCCCACTCTATAAATCCAATCGCTTATATGCTACAATGCTCCCCTGCAGCATGAATATATGCTAATGACTGTCTGCATATGCTTATATTACATATTTATATTAAAGTTAATAGTCTGTTACATTGCTTCTTAACCCTCTGTCTACACATGATTAACTTTTCTGATTTCTTTCAAAACCGTTATTAAAACAGTGTAACATTTCACTCAACATGTCAGCGAGCTTCTTGCAGGTCCCCGGGATGGCAGCAATTATCATGCCACTGCGCCCTATAGATTTGCTGCAAGAGCTCCGTGCATTATTGCTATTGTCACGGTGGCCGGCATTCTGGAGCCGTCAGCTTACTTCCAGTTCATCTTCGGAGGTAAGAATACTTCAGTGTGTAAAGTGATCACATATTTCACGGCACAGTCTATAAACACTCCACTGAAATGGCTTTTATTCTAGCATTGAATTTAACGACTTAAACAAAACTGTTGATTTTTCTTTTTACGTTTATGACTGCAAATTATTTTCCCATACATTGTGCTGGAGAGGGAGGAATACATCACATTACTAAATAATCAGCACATGTGCTTACAGTACCTCGCCCTCCTCCCCACAAACTGTAAGAGTTGGGAAAGAAGGAGAAGTATATGGAATCATAGCTTCCAATATTTTAGCCGTAGAGCTCGATGCAAATTCATGTGCAGTGAAGTCTGAATGTGTCACCGGCGGGTTTTACTGCGGAGTCTCAAATTTCATCCCTGCTACATTAAGGGCTTAATCACGGCCGCAAAGGAGGACGAAACAAAGCCATTGATTTCAATGGTTTAGTTTTCACTAGAGGTATTCTCACATCGTATGCGAGAAAGATGAGGCAGAATAGTGCAGAGTTGGAAAGGTAAATCAAAAGATTTCTTACCTCGTTCATGCGCTCCATAGTGGTGAACATAGTTGAGCATACAGCCATGTGAAGAAGCCCTGAGGCCAGTTTCACATGGACGTATTTGCACAGTGTTTTGCACACACAAACTTTACACGTGCTATATGCAGTGAGTAGTACCCATGTTCACGTATTTTGTGTACGTATTTAGTTTGCGCCAAAAAAAAGCGGCATGCTCTATTTTCCTGTGCAGGAAAATAGTGCATATTGAACTAATTACACTAAATGCCCATTTCAATGAATGGTTGTGTGTTGTTTTTTTTCGTGCACACAAAAAAGTACAGTAAAACACACATAAGCATTGTTATCGGAAACCCAATGAGTCCCTCTGATTTCATTGCATGTTCCAAATTGGTTATTGAGAAGGGCATGCACGATAAAGCCGAGGACACAGAATTGTATCGAAGGCAGGATACTTCTTGTTATGGATTACAGATTGGGAATGTGGATCCACTGGAGCAACTAACCCAGCTGAGACCAGTCCTAGAGAGGTTGGCAGATGACTTCTCAGATAGTGGGACTGTTGCCAGGAAAAGAGTGACTTATCCTTGGCTGCAAAGGGAATGGAAGCCCTTACTTACCAGCAAGGTGATCGCCCCGATAAGGGTGGCTCTGCGCTGGAATCTCGGGTCTAACTATCCTTGATGGGGTAACAAATGTAGGAACTGGCAGCAGACAGAGGAGCACATAGATGCAGGACAGAGCAAGGGCAAACCATAAACAGGAGTGGAAACTGACAGAAAACTGACTAAAAACAAATGTAAAGACTGATATAGAGCTCAGACAGCATAAACAGTATTCAGAGAGTGGGGCAGGACTGAGGCAGCACAGACAGAACTTAAACAGAAGTAGGTGACCAAAGAAAGCATTGTCAGAACCACAGACACATCAATTTTGAGGCAAAGGGGAACTGCCATAGCTCAGCTTAAATAGAGGAGTAACGCTTATTTAACCTAACAGGTAAGCTGAGAGCAGAGAGCTGGTTAACCCTCTCAGGGCTGGACAAAAGCAGACAGGGAGAGAAGAGAGATGCTTGCAGCTGCCCAGAACCACATGAGGGCAACAGACATGAGTAGCGACCTTGCAGTAACTCCTTTCTTATGCCCCCTACTTGCCCTGAATCTATCAATCCTGAATCCAACTCCAAGGGCTATAAATGTATGTCATTAATGGGCAGTCCATGGCTTGTCGCCGAGGGTACGAGGATCTTAGTTTGCTGTGTCCTGCTGGGAGTAGGGAACGCAGGCTACAGCCGAGCCGTGGTTCCATACTCGTCGTCAGTTACTGACAGAGGGAATAGGCAAACTCAGAGGGAACTGACAGGCTGTAGAGGCACATGGGCAGGTATACAGATATGAGAAGGAACTGACAAGCAGTGACAGAAAACAAACGTACAGACAGATGCAGAACTCAGACAGCATAAACAGAATCCGGACAAAATGAGGAAAACAGACAGAACTCAGACTGCATACACAGAACTCAGACACAAGTAGAGACCTTAGACTTCTGATTTATTGATAGCATCATGGTACATATATACTCCAAATGACGTAGCAATAGAGATGCATACCCCTAAAGTCATAAAATCTCAGGATATGTTCTAGTTTCTAACGATTAACATATGTTAACACTTTAAGGTGTGTTTTACTACTAGAACATGTGATTTCCGAGATACAAAAAGAAACAAAACTTAACGAAGAATAAACGTATTAATATCACCGCTTGGCTTAGGGAATAAATAGGGGGGATGAGCAGCTTCTCTTATCAGAAGAATCTAATACATTCTAGTGTATATTATGAACAAGTTAACCATTTAGCTGCTGCTACTTACTAAGAAGGAAGATTAACATATATATATATATATATATATATATATATATATATATATATTAGCCTAGGCTGATTTGAGAAACAATCAGAGATTACATATATATATATATATATATATATATATATATGTATATATATATCTATGTATATAATAGAATACAAATGTTATTATTATAGCAGCATGCAAATACGCAACGCCCATTGCACAAATACTTGGCGCAAATGCGGACTTAAATGTGCTTACGCTTGTGTGACTATGGCCTTAGGTCTCCTGCAGACAAGCATAAGTGCAAAAACCCTTGCTTCTGCACAATGTATTTGCACAGTGAACAAGTCTTTTTTGCATGGGTAACGGCATATATTTTTCTGAATTTTTTTGTCCGCCATAGCTATGCATTTGCGTGTACATGCTAGCAATACATCATGCAGTCATCATTGACCCTGCCTCCTGTAATCACCCAAAAATAGTCAACATTTGCAGCGTGACACTCTCTTGCGCTGCTTCTGGTACTTTCTGGGTTTGTGTAGCTGAGGTTGGAGACATGTCTTCTAATGATGAGGATGTTCTTTTGCCTTGATTGCTGTCTCATAGATTTGGCAGTCACGTGAGATGGCGGACGATGTTCTTTAAAGGAGGCTTTGGCAGTTCGGGGGTTCATCCTTTGGTGTCCCAGAGTGCCGGCTTCTACTCAGTTAAATTAATGAGCATCTCCATCTCCAGTCGGTTGAGCTTCCAAAATGAGATGATCCTAAAGAATCTCCAAAATGTCTGCTGTGCCTTCTCTGCAATTAGCTGTCAACTTTGCAGGGTCCATAGACTCCCATGTGGATCTTTGGTGCACAAATGTGTACAAAAATAGAGCATGTCACTTATTTTTTTGCCTGATGGAAATAGGCAAACAAACACAAGCAATATGAGTGAACCGATTGAAATTAATGAGCTCTATTCTCTGCAGTTTGCGCAAGTGTAATTCCAAGTGCAAAAATGTGCAAATACACCCATGTGAAGGAGCCCTTATACTGTAATTTACTGTAGATTTGTGTAGCTAAAATCCAATCTGGGTGGATTCACACTAAGGGTTTAAACACATGGGGGCATGTGCCAATATGCTCGCCGCTACGGACCATATTAGTGCATGAACCGATTTTTTTTACTATGCAAACTCTGTGCTATTGCTCAGGACTTTACAAAAAAGAGTGGGAAAATAGGTCCTGCCCTGTCTTTCTCGCACGTAGAAAAACTATGAGAAAGACAGGGTAAGGGTGGTTTCACACGGGCGAGAAGATCGCGCAATTTTCACGCGATTGTTGCGAGATTCGAGAGTTAGTAAAAAAACTGATTAATGAATCCAAGCATAGTGGGAACAAAGACACAATTTTGCCGCGATTTGCTCACCGCAAAATTGCGATCGCCCATGTGAAACCAGCCTAAGTCATATGTTTTCTCACGCGTAGTATTAACATGCAAGAATCCCACTAGTGAAAACAAAACCATTGAACTTAATGTTTTTGTTTCATCTCATTTTGCCGACGTGATTTTCAAAATCACACCCATGTGTTTAAGGGTTCCCATGGGGGGTGGGATTTGCTACAGACTATTTGCAACGGACATTGTGCAGTAGATCTGCAGACAACAATCCGCACCAAAATCTGCACCATTTAGTGCGCATTTTGATGTGGATTTTGAAACAGATTTTGGTGCAGGATTAAATCCATCATTTAAAGAGGTGGAATCTGCACTGCAAATCAACTGCATTGACATGTTGCAGATTTAAATTCCACGCCGCATGCCAATTTTTACATGGATTTTGGGTGGATTTCCTCCACAGTGTGTGAACAGGATTTTAAAAATCTCATTCACATTGCTGCTATTGTAAATGCCATGTTTCAGTGTGAACGATCAGCACAAAAAATCAGTTGCAAACTTGCCCCGTTTAGACGTACTCTAACAGTGTATATTGCCCTGTACGACTTCCTGCACACAAACTTTTTAGGTGGAGTTTTCCTTGCCACTAAAAAACACATACAAAAAAGCCAGAGATTTTTTTAACTGGTACATATGTTTTTCAAACAAATTTTTAGGTGGCATTTTTATCATTACATACATTTTTCACATGTGCCTTTTTTCTGCCATTTTGGTTCTCTTGTAGATAAGTCTATACCAGTGGTGGCGAACCTATGGCAAGCATGTCAGAGTCGGTATACAGAGCCCTCCCTGCTGGTACGCGCCGCCATCGACAGCTCACCACTTGTAAATACCAGCAGGGACCGCGGCTCCCCTGATGGCATTCACTCAGCAGCGCTGCTAGCAGCGCTGATCCCGGCGCACACTGTGACGTCAGTGTGCAGCTGGGATCCTCCCCCCCTCCCCCGACATCTTCTACTACTTGGTTCAGCGAGAGCAGGGGGAGGAGGCGTCCGACAGCACACTGACGTCACAGTGTGCAACGGGATCAGTGCCAGCAGCAACACCGAGCAGAGGAGGAGCGGAGCTTCCATGAGGAGGAGAGGGTAAGTATATGGGTCTTGGGGAAGCAGGGTGGGGGTGTCACTATGATACAGGGGGCTATTGTGGGGTGTCACTATTACACTGGGGTACACTGTGGGGTGTCACTATTACTACTGGAGGCCGCATTGGGGTGTCACTATTACTACTGGGGCCCACTGTGGGGTGTCACTATTACTACTGGGGCCCACTGTGGGGTGTCACTATTATTCTGGGGGCCGCTGTGGGGTGTCACTATTACACTGGGGGCCGCTGTGTGGTGTCGCTATTACACTGGGGCCGCTGTGTGGTGTCGCTATTATACCGGGGCCTGCTGTGGGATGTTGCTATCATATTGGGGCCCGCTGTGGGATGTCGCTGTCATACTGGAGGCCACTGTGGGATGTCACTGTTATACTGGGGGCCGCTGCGGGGGGGGGGGTCACTATTATCGCTGGGGCCACTAGGGGGGTGTCACTGTTACCGCTGGGGTATATTTATGTGAGACGGAAATGGACAGGGCTGTTTCAAAATAGACAGCATGCAGATTTTGAGTGCTTTTTGGATGCGGAAATGCTGCAGAATTTTCCACAGAAATTTCCACTAAGGACATTCTGCAGCATTTCTGCATCCAAAAAGCAGTCAAAATCTGCACGCTCTTTATTTTGAAGCCCTGTCCTTTTTAGAACGACGGGGGTAAAATCATACGTCATGATAAGCCCCGCCCCCTTACATGTTGGCACTTTGCCATAAATATGTGGATTTTGGGTTGCAGTTTTGGCACTCGGTCTCTAAAAGGTTCGCCATCCCCGGTCTATACAAAAACACCAGAAGAAAATGCCAAACCTGCAGCATGCTGCAAAAGAAAATGCCACTGACCCCCAAAAAACATATGTCAGGAGAGAAGCTACACAAAAAAATTAATTATTTGCAGCACATATTATTTCATTGCCCTACAACAAACATCTGACTGCAGCATTGCTTGATGAAAAACCTTGCTCAGAAACAATGTGCGTAAAGACACTATGCAAGTGATATCCAATGTGCTACATACGTCAGCTACTGTATCCCTATAACAGTATCAGCCTCATTATCCCTATTAAGGTCAATTTACACTCAAAGATAATCTTTCAAGTGACTGAAAGATTTTGCGACCTATTTGCATCTAGTGTTAATGGCCATTAACAATGTATCATCTTCATTTGCATGTAAAAGGGCCTCCAGGAGCTGTTTGTAGAGCCCAGCATGGGATTAATCACACGCCCAGGTGTGCACACAGCTACATTGTTCTGCTTGTGGTTGCCAGCAGATTACAATGTTATCTGCCAGCTCCTGCAGAGATAACAGCTTGCAGTCTATCAAGAGATACTTTATTTCTCACTGTCTGAATGATGGATTTTAAGTTCACCTTAAAATCATCGTTCAAGCGAAAAGTGACTGATGACCACGTTCACTCATTTTAGGTCATTTAAACTAATTTTGAGCGATAATCGTTACGTGTAAATGGGCCTTAACAGTGCCAGCCTCAGTGGCCACACAGTATAATAAAGTGATTTCCTCAAAATATTCCAATGCCTGACCCCTTCCACTAGCTAGAACTGGCAGCTTATATGTAACTTCCACCTTTTTTCCGCACTATAGATCTGCACAGGAGTACCTGGGAGACAGGAATGATCTATGACTAGTATTCCTCATAGTGATCAAGTGAGCAATAAAATTGGATCGGGTCATAATGACCGTTTTTTTTTTTCCAGCAAAAATCGCTTTACATATAAAGAAGGGGTGGGAGTGAGGGTGTTTTCTTGTTAGCATCAGGGATAACATTTGCATGGCCTTTGAAAAACTCCATCCAGATGTTGCTCTTCGTCAGATTCAACACCAGCACTGCAGAGCAGCAGCAATAACAACTGAGCTGCTGCACTTATCTGTTCTACTTCAGGAGAGGAGAAGAACAAGATTAAACACAAAGAGAACATGAAAAACTCCATCCAGATGTTGCCCTTGGTCAGATTTAAACCTACATCTTCAACACTGCAAAGCAGAGTCACTACTCCTGTCCTTTCGGATTCATAGGAAGAGAAGAACACGAAGAATAAACGCAAAGAGAACATAAAAACACCATCCAAGGATTGCAGCCATATGTGTTGCCTCTCATGGTGGCTTCCAAGAGACATTTTCCAGGAATGTCCCCACAACATTGCCACACTTCTGTGACTGCCCGGTCACCAGATTTTTTGCCAATAGAACATTTATAGGACTATCTAGGATGTCAACTCCGATAGCCTGTGAGTTTGAATGGTCTAGAGGCTCAGCTATAGTTAATGATGTGACGCAAGATACCCTATGGACCTGAATGCTCCCATGCCCACCTGTATTAGCTGTTGGTTTAAAACTGGATTGATGCTGTCGATGGGGTCCTTTCAGTGCTGTTCGATTTCCTCATAAGATGAGAGGGGATTCCCTTTGTCTGCTACCTGAACGGAGCAGGAAAATGCAATCCCCTCTATAAACGTGAAAGCAGCCTTAGCCTTCTGCAATTACCAAACTCAATATAGTAATTATTAGGAACAGTAATACTATAGTATTTATAATAATTATAAACTCAGCTCAGTATTTGCATTTGGAAACAGCAAGTGTAAGAGTTATAACTATTTGGTACTCCATTAAAAAAGTTTATTTCAGCAGGCAGGGCAATGAGAATATAAGCAATTAATTTATTAAGATATTGCAGACAGGTCCTGCAAGCCTACACATATGCATGCCTCTTCGGATCTATATTATTACGCCTGAGGAAGAACCCTGAGTAGGTTCGAAAGCTCGCTATAACATCATGTATTTTTGTTAACTATTAAAAGGTATCATATTTACAATATTACTGGGTTTCTCTTGCTGAGAACAACCCCATTTCATGTCTAGTAAGATGAGTCTGCAAAGCTGCCGATGACAAATTCTGCAGTGATCCACTGAGTTTTAGGTTGGCTACCTGTGTCTGCCGCCCTCTTGCTATTCCAGGCAGATGCGGGTGTTGCTCTGCTCCTCCTGTATGAGTGGACTCTTTGCTTCCACTTTCTATAAGCACAGCAGGAATTAACCCTCCTCAGTGCTCCCAGCCCAGCTGCAAGGTAAATGGCTATGACGTGCCTATTTAGCTGAGCTTGGGATCCCTCCCTCTTTGCCTGAGTGTTGTTGTGTGTTTGTCTCAGACACCCAGCATACATAGGTTGCCTGTCTCTGACTTTATTGTCTGCTTGATCCTGTACTTGTATCTGTACAGTTTTTGTTTGCTGCCTTCCTGACTTTGCATCAGATTCTGTTTATGTGTTTGTCTGTCATCCAGCATAGCTTTCCTATCTCTGACTTCACTGCCTGCTCTTTATCTTGTAAAATCACAGAGGTGAGGAAAAAGAAAAAAACACATTCACTGAAAAGCCAAAAATACAATACCTGAAGGTCTGCAAAGCGATCGTGCCTATGGCGACCGTGTCTGCTTTGCAGACCTTCAGGTATTGTATTTTTGGCTTTTTCACTCTTTATCTTGTATGCTTGCTGCCTTCCTGACTTTGCATCTTATCCTGTTTATTTGTTTGTCTCTTACAACTGCCAACCACACGGGGACTATTCCAAGAGGTAGCGGCCTGCTCAGTTTCCATTCTCCTTCCGGTAGCTGAAGATGGCCCCCTGTAGCCCCATATAGCTCTTGTATAGTGCTATAACGGGCCATCTTCAGCTTCCGGTCTGAGCCAAAAATGTACAATGGAGCACGCACCAGTGTGAAAGTGTAGGTACTCTTTAAATATACTTACGGAGAGACTGGTAGGCTGACTTGACTAACAGATAGCCCAGCCAGCCTATCAGCACTGAAACTGAAGGGAAATGTTACGCCCTCAGTGTCCAAAGTAAAATGACACTAGGTATGCTCCCCCTAGCACATCACATGGTCCGTGGATGATAAGTAAATGGATAGCAGCACAACCAGTATCGCAAAATGGGAGAATCAGAAGATGGTGCATGGTCCTGTAGTCAGTCCGTACTTAAAGACCCATTTGCACAGCAATAGAAATATCCAACGGATGGACCAGCACTTAGGAATTTCTTTCAAATATAGTAGGTCTTTTTCAAGCATGCAGTCCATGGACATAATACAGCTATATATATAAAAGCATACACCAATGAACAGACACACCCCCACCTACCATATTGCAATTGATTCGGAGCCACACAGCACAGATGTTCACTATCACGGATCAATACTCAGCATAGGTGTTCATAAGAATGTTAGGTAATTCCGTAGTTAATAGCTGGCGTCTCCTCATGACAAGAGCGCATGTGCAAGCTGGCATCCAATCAATTCATTGCCCATACCAGTAGCCACCTCGAGATCGTTACCGCGCATGCGAGAGACTTCAACTCACGCGAGATCCTCTCCAGCTCCGGTGATTCTACCCCCTGTATCTAATCATGGGAATGCGCATGTGCAGAGCCACTAAGCATGCAAGAATAAATGTCTAATCCTGTGTACACCCATGCCAGTAGTCGCATCCCAGAAGCCACTGCGCACGTGTGGGAATCCGCTTAAAACCACAAGAATCCCCAAAGGTGTACCTCACTGCTCATGCGCATCCACATAAAACCTATGCACCGATAGAGATAAATCCTTATGGATCAATTGCTAACTTAAGGACAATGTTATCTCCGTTATAGTTTTACGTCCCGTATGAACCACCTTAGACATCACTTGTAATCGAGGCGATACAGCCCCGTTGATGGTCCGAGGATCTCACTGTGATGTCACCCAAGACCAGAGCAGACAACCAGGAAGTCACAGCCCTATCAGCACTGTGACAAAGGGCCTGGGTGCAATTGCTGCCCCTGCATCCCATATAACCATGTTTTCTGTTAAAGGGCACTATGACCTACATGCTTTCACATTAATCTCTAAATTAAAATAGATTTATATCAACGATAATCAAACCATACTGGAACCAATACTGTGAGATAAAGCTTTCACTACTGAGGCATTTAGCAAAGACACATGTGTGACTTCCATAGTTACTGTATGCATCACTGGTCTTTTTCTATGTGATTCTATAATATTTGACCTCACGCGTTGAAATATTGGTTTATTTAGAGAATATCAGTATAAATCTCCTCACATATCTTTCTAGATAAATGCATGTAAGTAATGCTGAGGTTGTAATATGTAATTCATGGAAGCGGTGCAGTCTGCAGGAGCTACATTTCAATTAAACGAATAATCAAATTCAGAATGTTATTTGAATAATCTTAGCTCTTAAATTAAGCATGCATTTTTGCAAGCAAGCTACAGTATAAATTACATTTTCCGCTACATTGACAGTGAACGCGTAATTAATATCTCAACTTTTCCGTTCTGATCCTCAATGTTAACGCACAAACAACTTTTGCTCGGTTAATACAGCTGCATAATTCTGAAATATCTTTTTTTTTGTCAATGCATTAATTTGTCCTTCTAGTATTCCTTTCTTGTACTACATGCATTGGTATTGGGTATGTGCTGATTGTTTTACCATATTTATCAGGTGCTTTTATCAGCACCTTAACCCGTTCCAATCCAATTTGTATCCAGATTTTCCTAGGGGGCCTACACTTTTTCTGCCATTACACAACAGCGCTACATGCTGGCTACAGCCAGTACTGCATGAGGTAACACATTGGATAGGCTCCAACAGCAGAGAGGCTGGCAATTTACAGTAAGAGAACCCCGACAGATGTTTTCCAAGATCAGAGCTGTACAGCCTTAAATCATAATGTCTTTAGACGTCAGACAGTGGATTGGAAAGGGTTAATATTAGCAACATTCATGACTTGCAGGATAGATGTGTTGTAGGCCAACTTTTGGGGCCCCCATTGATCACTAGTACAGAAATAACTATTGAATGTGCTCTCACTTGGCTGTTTCAGTATGTCCTTTATAAGAACTCCTCACCATAGATGTGCTGAGGACAATAGGACAACTGCGGTTTTAACTATTATTGATCATGCAAGCCCACAGATCTACCATTTATAAAAGTGTCATTTCACTTGAAATTTTGCTTCAAAAGGGCTTGTAGATAGCGTTGAGCAAACCAAACTACCGGTAGTAGAACCCTTTTTCAGACTGAACTTGTTCGGCACAAACTCAAATCATGGTTTTAGCAAGGTTCTCCCGAAATAGAATTTTACTGCTTCGGTTCGCTCAACACTAGTCCTGAAAACTGATGTATAACACTGTCTATAAGCCATAAAAGCAGTATATAAGACTCTCAGAGTGTTATACGGGGCTGTTATGGCTCTTAGATAGTGTTATACAACAGTTTTAGGGATTTTGCTGAACATCCATTTCGTATGAACTCATTAAGACTAGAGTTGAGCGAACATACTCTGCCGAGCTTGATGCTTGTTCGAGTATTAGCGTACTTGATGGTGCTCATTACTCGAACGAGCATCAAATCGTGTTCGACCCCACACCAGCTCTTGGCTCCTCCCCGCTGTGACGTGCCTGTCTTGGCCCCTCCCTGCCGTGACGCAGCGCGCGTCATTGGCAAATTTTTTGTCTCGCAGGAAGGTGGTAGAGAGAGAGAGAGAACCAAGAAAGAAAAAAAAAGCTCGGGACCCGGCGTCCCACATACCAAAATGCTCGAGTCTCTCATTGTAGCCATTGGTGTTCATTACTCGAGTAGAGCTCACTCATCTCTAATTAAGACCAAACAAAACTTTTTATAAACTAAACTTTTCCAAAGTTGGCTTAGCACAATTTATCGGGTATATGAAAGTCACAAAGCAAGGTTTCCCCACTTGGAACACCCTTCTTTGACCCGGAACATAGGGCCACTCTTTATGAGCAGCACTTCTTCTGACAAACCCTACATATTATACATTTGTGAATATTCTATGAATATACCAGAAACACTTTATCAGCCACTTTACCTGACCAAAAGGTTACTTGCAAATCTATTATAATTTGCTGTACTATTTAATTAAAGGGAATGTATCATCAGATAGTGAAACATATTACATTTTTCCAGTCTGTTTTTGTGTTCTAACTGTAGACATTTTTTATTTTATTGTCTGTACATGATTGTGGGCTACCATCTAGCTTAAAGGGGTTGTCTCGCGAAAGCAAGTGGGGTTAAGTACTTCTGTATGGCCATATTAATGCACTTTGTAATATACATCGCGCATTAAATATGAGCCATACAGAAGTTATTCACTTACCTGCTCCGTTGCTGGTGTCCCCGTCTCCATGGCTCCGTCTAATTTCGGTGTCTCCTTGCTTTTTTAGACGCGCTTGCGCAGATGGGTCTTCTCCCTTCGGCTCGGCTGGGCAGCAGCTGCGTTTTGGCTCCGCCCCTTGTACGTGTCATCGCGTAGCTCCGCCCCGTCACATGTGCCGATTCCAGCCAATCAGGAGGCTGGAATCTGCACATGTGACGGGGGCGGAGCTACGCGATGACGCGTTCAAGGGGCGGAGCCAAAACGCCGCTGCTGCCGAGCCGAAGGGAGAAGACCCATCTGCGCAAGCGCGTCTAAAAAAGCAAGAAGACACCGAAATTAGACGGAGCCATGGAGACGGGGACGCCAGCAGCGGAGCAGGTAAGTGAATAACTTCTGTATGGCTCATATTTAATGCACGATGTATATTACAAAGTGCATTAATATGGCCATACAGAAGTACTTAACCCCACTTGCTTTCGCGAGACAACCCCTTTAAGCTGCAAATGTATATGCTATACAGCAGCATTAAGAGATATAGTTTAGAGTAGAAATTATTGTTTAGAGCAAAAGTCATTCACGCAATAGACATACTGACTTCCGAGGGAGACTGTTTGAGACATGTTCTGTGACCTTTACAGAGGTCATTGTGCAGAAAAGGGAGAGGAGGTAAGCTATGACCATCATCTATTGAGAATGGTGGATTCTATGTTCCCTATGTATAAAAGTTAAAGTCCCCTCGTGCATACGCCAAGTCATGACTGACTCCTAGGGTGACGTCACATTCTGATGTTTTCTTGGCAGACTGTTTTTTGTGGGGTGGTTTGCCATTGCCTTCCCCATACCTATGTATAGTTGGTGCTTTTCATTGTAATCATGCCTGTCGTGATAATAAAATGACTGTTGAAAAGTTCTCAACTGAACAGGAAGCGTCAGCCTATTATTAGTCTTAGTGGTCAGTATGAAAACTACAGATTAGAATTTATACCATAGATCATGACATCTAAACATTAAAAATAAAAAAACACCAAAAATTCTTTAAAAATTTAACATAGAACTCAATGTTTACAATAGTTATTTCTGATTACACATTGCCTTTAAGATTGCAAGATTCATCTCTTAATTTCTTTCTACTTAGAGTTGTACTAAATGCGAACCAGTCACCATGTTCATTCAACCTGTACAACGGGCAGCATGAACTCGGGACAGATATGTCCATTTGGCCCATGTGCCCACTTCAGAAAAAAACATTACTTAAACATTTGATTCGAAATTTAACTCTCAGAGCTCCTAAGTCGAAGGGTGCTGTGCTTTCCCCATCTGTAGCACCAAGTAACAGCTCCTCTCCCTGCTTGTGCTTTGGCAGAGGGCTGTCAGTCTTGATGACATGAGCGGGAAGAGCCCGACACAGCCGCTTCATTTCAGCTAAGCTCCAAGCCAAACTCCTAACTATGCTCTTTCTAAAACACACCAGTGTCTCAGAATAAAACATACATGGGCCAAATGGGCTTATCTATCCCGGGTTCATGTTGCCCATTGCTCGGACAACATGAACCTGGTGACAGGTTCACTTTAAAAATATATTTTCTTATCTACTCCCTGACCAAATTGAATTCATTGTGTTTTCCCACATTAAACTTAGTCTCTACCGTACCAGGTAGCTCCAATACTTTCTACTTTAGTGTAATAAACTCACCATCCACACAAATATCAACTGATATCAGATGATCTTCATAGGAGTAAATTAAAATTGAGAGACGCCAGGAAATCCAATGTGTATCCTGCAAGTTCAGATGTAGCCTCTTCAAGGACAGAGGTGCGTTCTATCTTAAGTATTTTCTTGTCTCCCATTCCTTAGCTGATAACGGTATCTGCTTTAAAAGCTACTCACCTTTGACGGTTATCTTTCATACAATATCACAACTAAAGAGTTTTGTTACTCAGCCCGTAGACATTGTGCTACTTTGCGATTGGACAAAAGATAGAAAAAAAAAAGTCTTCTGATAATGGTATCCTTCTATGAGTTTCCATTATCATTTCATAAAGCAAAACAGAAGGTGACATATGCCCACTGCCATTCCTTAGTTTTTGACGGAACATATTCATCAAAAAGCATGCAGTCCCCTGAGTTTCCAACCATATGCTACAGGAAAATGTCACCAGTTAAAGATGTATTCATTTGCTGTTTTGAAAACTCTGTTTGATATTCATGCATTCCAAGTGTTTTGACCTAGATTTTTGTAGCGGTATTAGATGCAGCTCTGAAGAGGAAGCTAGGCAGCTGTTGCTTATGTAGTCAAAGGAAGAATTTAAAGTAAGGCTAAAAAAAAGAATAAAAAATGAAAACATTTATTAATAGGTGCCAACATTTTGCACAGGCAATATGTTTAATACTAGATTAGCTAATATAAGCATATGGGGTTGTGTTTGTTGTTGAGCTTTAAAGAAAAGAACAAGGAGTGAGTTGAAAGTGTCTGAGGTTCACAAAGAATCACATTTAGAACTTCCTCTAAGAAATTAAAGGCAGCACAGCAGTAACAGCTGAGTTATGGAAGGGAGTTGAGCAAAATCACTGCATAACAAATGAGGTTTTTTAGTATTGGATGAGGTCATGGAAATGAAGGGGACCTTCACTCAAAAATGGATTTGGGATTCCTAAAATGCACTTAGATGAAGGCAAACTATTCATGAGATGTGATTGGCACTGAAGGTTGCTACTACAATTAGGTCCCTTTCTAGAAGTCTATGTGGTTCAGTGTATCAGGTAGTACATAAGCAAACAATGAGACTAATGGGACTAATTTATATATTAGCAGAGGTAATGATAGGACCATTGCTCAGGCTGTACAAATCAAGCTGCCGAGTAAGCTGGATGGTGCTGGCAGCTGTTGCTGCTGCTTAAAGCAACAAGTAGAATAGCTCAACATGTCATAGTAGAGTGTGGAGGTAGGAATAAGGAAATAGTGACTGGCAGCATTCAGCAATGTAGAAAAATACAAGATTTATTTCCCCATTACAAAAATTACGGCAACGTTTCGGTCGTAATAGACCTTCCTCAAGCCAAAAGGCTTGAGGAAGGTCTATTACGACCGAAACGTTGCCGTAATTTTTGTAATGGGGAAATAAATCTTGTATTTTTCTACATTGCTGAATGCTGCCAGTCACTATTTCCTTATTCCTGACTGCACCCTTGGAGCCTCTCTGGTTTAGGCTTCCTGACTGGCTTTTGCACACTGTTTTGCCTGGCTCTATGTGAGGATATATGCTGTGCTGCTGGGAACCTCTTTTTTCTACTCAGTAGAGTGTGGAGGTGTCACAAGGGATTGGTCCTCTGCATAATAGATTTTAGGCATGTTATAGCATTTTTCAATGAGTAAAAGCTATAGTAATAATTAGCGTTGAGTGCACTGAAACATTCAAACCCTGTTTTGGGTCGATCTTTGCTAAAAGTGGGACGCAAACCTGAGCCTCGGGTAGTTCTTGTTCCATGCATTGTTGGGGTCCTAGGTGCAAATCTGAGCAAGGACATCATTTGCTTGGTCAGATTTGAACTTAGGACCCCAGCACTGTAAGGCAATGAAGAAGGAAGAGGAGGAGGAGGAGCAGTTTTAGGGGTATTGATGAAGTTCCACTTCAGTTCAAGCTTTTTGCCAAAATTCAGCGAATGAACCAAACCAATATTTTCAAAATTTCGCTCAACACTATTAGTAATAACCACCTATTATTAACTAGACATCTGCTTTGTACCAGCAGTTCTATGATTCTATTTTAGTTGAAGCTAAACTATGGAACTATCTGAGAAATGTGTGTAGGAAAATTTCTAGCAGAGCTAGAAGTTATTTTTTTCTCAATATGCCCATTTTATCCTTAAACAATCAGCCTAATTCCTAGCATACTACCATATGTACTTATGATTTGAAGTCTGCTTGACAGTTACCAACCCTCAGAAACTTTACAATCTCCTCCCAGGGTAAGAAGATGGCAGCTTAAGATAAAAAAAATATATAAACACAAAATACTTTAAGAAAATTGGCAGATTATAAGAAGGGCTGTAGGAGTGGCCCGAGGCTCCAGGGGGGTCTATGGCCATCCAAGCTGCCCCTACAAAGCTGCAGGTGCACCACTGCTATAAAAACAAAAAACAGCTATACTCATCTGTGTTGCTCCTCTTGCTCCCAGCCTCTGCAGTTCGTGCCATGGATCCCCAGCTTACTTCCTCGTAGGCCGATCATGTGACAAACACATTATCACATGATCTTTTTGACTAGCCATAGCATTCTAATTACCTGTAAGTGGTGCGAACTAAAGAGGGCAGGACTAATACAGGTGAGGTGAGTATAGCTGTTTTTATAGTTGCTACAAAGGACCATTTGTTATAAAATGGGCCAATGAGGGGCATTATTGTTAAATAGTAGAGATGAGCGAACACCAAAATGTTCGGGTGTTCGTTATTCGTAACGAACTTCCCGTGATGCTCGAGGGTTCGTTTCGAACAACGAACCCCATTGAAGTCAATGGGCGACCAGAACATTTTTGTATTTTGCCGATGCTCGCTAAGGTTTTCATGTGTGAAAATCTGGGCAATTCAGGAAAGTGATGGGAATGACACAGTGACGGATAGGGCAGGCGAGGGGCTACATGTTGGGCTGCATCCTAAGTTCACAGGTCCCACTATTAAGCCACAATAGCGGCAAGAGTGGGCCCCCCCCCCCTCCCAACAACTTTTACTTCTGAAAAGCGCTCATTAGCATGGCATACCTTTGCTAAGCACCACACTACCTCCAACAAAGCACAATCACTGCCTGCATGACACTCCACTGCCACTTCTCCTGAGTTACATGCTGCCCAACCGCACCCCCTCCCCCCCACAGCGCACACCAAAGTGTCCCTGCGCAGCCTTCAGCTGCCCTCATGCCACACCACGCTCATGTCTATTTAGAATTGCGTCTGCCATGACGAGGGACCGCAGGCATACACTGCAGAGGTTGGCACGGCTAGGCAGCGACCCTCTTTAAAAGTGGCGGAGCGATAGCCCACAATGCTGTACAGAAGCAATGAGAAATAGAATCCTGTGCCACCGCCATCTGGAGCTGCACACGTGGGCATAGCAATGGGGAACCTATGTGCCACACACTATTCATTCTGTCAAGGTGTCTGCATGCCCCAGTCAGACCGGGCTTTTTAATTCATAGACACAGGCAGGTACAACTCCCTATTGTGAAGTCCCTGTCGACCCACAGCATGGGTGGCTCCCTGGAACCCACCGGCGGTACACAAAAATATCCCATTGCATTGCCCAACACAGCTGAGGTAGTAATGTCGTGCGTAATACAGGTGGGCTTCGGCCCACACTGCATGCCCCAGTCAGACTGGGATTCTTTACAAGTGGACACATGTAGGTTTAACTCCCTGTGGACCCACTGCCTGGGTGGGTGCCAGGAAGCCACCGGCGGTACATAGAAATATCCCATTGCATTGCCCAACACAGCTGAGGTAGTAATGTCGTGCGTAATACAGGTGTGCTTCGGCCCACACTGCATGCCCCAGTCAGACTGGGATTCTTTACAAGTGGACACATGTAGGTTTAACTCCCTGTGGACCCACTGCCTGGGTGGGTGCCAGGAAGCCACCGGCGGTACATAGAAATATCCCATTGCATTGCCCAACACAGCTGAGGTAGTAATGTCGTGCGTAATACAGGTGGGCTTCGGCCCACACTGCATGCCCCGGTCAGACGGGTTCTTTAGAAGTGTACAGATGTATTAAAAACTCAGTGTGCACCTACAGCATGGGTGGCTCCCTGGAACCCACCGGCGGTACACAAAAATATCCCATTGCATTGCCCAACACAGCTGAGGTAACGTCAGCTGTAATGCAGGTGGGCTAAAAATTAATTTGATTACACTGTAGGCGAGGGCCCACAAAAATTGCTGTATCAACAGTACTAATGTACATCCCAAAAATTGGCCATGGCCAGCCAAGAGGGCAGGTGAAACCCATTAATCGCTTTGGTTAATGTGGCTTAAGTGGTAACTAGGCCTGGAGGCAGCCCAGTGTAACGAAAAATTGGTTCAAGTTAAAGTTCCAATGCTTTTAAGCGCATTGAAACTTATAAAAATTGTTCTGAAAAATTATTTGAGTGAGCCTTGTGGCCCTAAGAAAAATTGCCCGTTCAGCGTGATTACGTGAGGTTTCAGGAGGTGGAGCAGGAGGAGGAGGAGGAGGAATATTAGACACAGATTGATGAAGCAGAAATGTCCCCGTTTTGGATGGTGAGAGAGAACGTAGCTTCCATCCGCGGGTGCAGCCTACGTATTGCTTACGTATCGCTGCTGTCCGCTGGTGGAGAACAGAAGTCTGGGGAAATCCAGCCTTTGTTCATCTTGATGAGTGTTAGCCTGTCGGCACTGTCGGTTGACAAGCGGCTACGCTTATCTGTGATGATTCCCCCAGCCGCACTAAACACCCTCTCCGACAACACGCTAGCCGCAGGACAAGCAAGCACCTCAAGGGCATACAGGGCTAGTTCAGGCCACGTGTCCAGCTTCGACACCCAGTAGTTGTAGGGGGCAGAGGCGTCACCAAGGATGGTCGTGCGATCCGCTACGTACTCCCTCACCATCCTTTTGCAGTGCTCCCGCCGACTCAGCCGTGACTGGGGAGCGGTGACACAGTCTTGGTGGGGAGCCATAAAGCTGGCCAGGCCCTTAAAGACTGTTGCACTGCCTGGGATGTACATGCTGCTCGATCTACGCACATCCCCTGCAACATGGCCCTCGGAACTGCGCCTTCTGCCACTAGCGCTGTCGGCTGGGAATTTTACCATCAGCTTGTCCGCAAGGGTCCTGTGGTATAGCAACACTCTCGAACCCCTTTCCTCTTCGGGAATCAGAGTGGGCAGGTTCTCCTTATACCGTGGATCGAGCAGTGTGTACACCCAGTAATCCGTCGTGGCCAGAATGCGTGCAACGCGAGGGTCACGAGAAAGGCATCCTAACATGAAGTCAGCCATGTGTGCCAGGGTACCTGTACGCAACACATGGCTGTCTTCACTAGGAAGATCACTTTCAGGATCCTCCTCCTCCTCCTCCTCCTCCTCAGGCCATACACGCTGAAAGGATGACAGGCAATCAGCCGGTGTACCGTCAGCAGCGGGCCAAGCTGTCTCTTCCCCCTCCTCCTCATCCTCCTCATGCTCCTCCTCCTCCTCCTGTACGCGCTGAGAAATAGACAGGAGGGTGCCCTGACTATCCAGCGGCATACTGTCTTCCCCCGCCCCCGTTTCCGAGCGCAAAGCAGCTGCCTTTATGGTTTGCAGGGAATTTCTCAAGATGCATAGCAGAGGAATGGTGACGCTAATGATTGTAGCATCGCCGCTCACCACCTGGGTAGACTCCTCAAAATTACCAAGGACATGGCAGATGTCTGCCAACCAGGCCCACTCTTCTGAAAGGAATTGAGGAGGCTGACTCCCACTGCGCCGCCCATGTTGGAGTTGGTATTCGACTATAGCTCTCCGTTGTTCATAGAGCCTGGCCAACATGTGGAGCGTAGAGTTCCACCGTGTGGGCACGTCGCACAGCAGTCGGTGCACTGGCAGCTTAAAGTGATGTTGCAGGGTGCGCAGGGTGGCAGCGTCCGTGTGGGACTTGCGGAAATGTGCGCAGAGCCGGCGCGCCTTTACGAGCAGGTCTGACAAGCGTGGGTAGCTTTTCAGAAACCGCTGAACCACCAAATTAAAGACGTGGGCCAGGCATGGCACGTGCGTGAGGCTGCCAAGCTGCAGAGCCGCCACCAGGTTACGGCCGTTGTCACACACGACCATGCCCGGTTGGAGGCTCAGCGGCGCAAGCCAGCGGTCGGTCTGCTGTGTCAGACCCTGCAGCAGTTCGTGGGCCGTGTGCCTCTTATCGCCTAAGCTGAGTAGTTTCAGCACGGCCTGCTGACGCTTGCCCACCGCTGTGCTGCCACACCGCGCGACACCGACTGCTGGCGACATGCTGCTGCTAACACATCTTGATTGTGAGACAGAGGAGGAGGAGGAGGAGGAGGGTGCTTTAGTGGAGGAAGCATACACCTCCGCAGATACCAGCACCGAGCTGGGGCCCGCAATTCTGGGGGTGGGTAGGACGTGAGCGGTCCCAGGCTCTGACTCTGTCCCAGCCTCCACTAAATTCACCCAATGTGCCGTCAGGGAGATGTAGTGGCCCTGCCCGCCTGTGCTTGTCCACGTGTCCGTAGTTAAGTGGACCGTGGCAGTAACCGCGTTGGTGAGGGCGCGCACAATGTTGCGGGAGACGTGGTCGTGCAGGGCTGGGACGGCACATCGGGAAAAGTAGTGGCGACTGGGAACTGAGTAGCGCGGGGCCGCCGCCTCCATGATACTTTTGAAGGACTCCGTTTCCACAACCCTATACGGCAGCATCTCAAGGCTGATGAATTTTGCGATGCGGACGGTTAACGTTTGAGCGTGCGGGTGCGTGGCGGCGTACTTGCGCTTGCGCTCGAACACTTGCGCAAGCGACGGCTGAACGGTGCGCTGAACTACACTGCTGGATGGGGCCGAGGACAGCGGAGATGAGGGTGTGGGTGCAGGCCATGAGGCGGTAGTGCCTGTGTCCTGAGAGGGGGGTTGCATCTCAGTGGCAGGTTGGGGCACAGGGGGAGAGGCAGGGGTGCAAACCGGAGACGGTGAACGGCCTTTGTCCCACCTTGCGGGGTGCTTGGCCATCATATGTCTGCGCATGGTGGTGGTGGTGAGGCTGTTGGTGTTGGCTCCCCGGCTGAGCTTTGCGCGACAAAGGTTGCACACCACTGTTCGTCGGTCGTCAGGCGTCTCTGTGAAAAACTGCCAGACCTTAGAGCACCTCGGCCTACGCAGGGTGGCATGGCGCGAGGGGGCGCTTTGGGAAACACTTGGTGGATTATTCGGTCTGGCCCTGCCTCTACCCCTGGCCACCGCACTGCCTCTTGCAACCTGCCCTGCTGATGCCCTTGACTCCCCCTCTGAAGACCTGTCCTCCTGAGTAAGCGTTGCACACCAGGTGGGGTCAGTCACCTCATCGTCCTGCTGCTCTTCCTCCGAATCCTCTGTGCGCTGCTCCCTGGGACTTACTGCCCTTACTACTACCTCACTGCAAGACAACTGTGTCTGATCGTCATCGTCCTCCTCACCCACAGAAAGTTGTTGAGACAGTTGGCGGAAGTCCCCAGCCTCTTCCCCCGGACCCCGGGAACTTTCGAATGGTTGGGCATCAGTGACGATAAACTCCTCTGGTGGGAGAGGAACCGCTGCTGCCCAATCTAAGCAGGGGCCCGAGAACAGTTCCTGGGAGTGTTCCCGCTCCTGAGCAGGTGTCATTGTAGTGGACTGAGGAGGCTGGGAGGAAGGAGGAGCAGCAGACAGAGGATTCGGATTGGCAGCAGTGGACGGCGCAGAACTGCGGGTAGACGATAGGTTGCTCGAAGCACTTTCTGCCATCCAGGACAGGACCTGCTCACACTGCTCATTTTCTAATAACCGTCTCCCGCGTGGACCCATTAATTGGGCGATGAATGTGGGGACGCCAGAAACGTGCCTCTCTCCTAATCGCGCAGCAGACAGCTGCGACACACCTGGATCAGGAGCTTGGCCTGTGCCCACACCCTCACTTGGCCCTCCGCGTCCTCGGCCACGTCCACGTCCACGTCCTCTAGGCTTACCCCTACCCCTCAGCATGCTGTATTACCAGTGATTAGATTTCCCAGGCAGGAAATAAATTGGCGCAAGACTGCAGGCCAAATATAATTTTTGCCCTTTTTGGAAAACGAAAGGCCCCACTGCCTCTAGTGAATGAATTATCTAAGTTTAATAACTGTGCTGTGTCCCTGCTTATGTGTCACAGAACGTGAGGGTAGCAGAGTTATTATAACTCTTGGAGAGCAGGTATTTTTTTTCCCAATTAAGGAAAGCAAATGGCGAACCCAGCAGTAAAGCGTAGCTGGGTGCGTATGATTTAGCAATGTTTTTCACGCAGCTCACACGTCTACACAGGCGTAAGGACGGACACAGGCTGGACAAATAGATTTGTTTTCAGTTTTTTCCCACCAACAGGCAGCACTGCGTATATTCAATGAACCTGCGAAGTTTAATAACTGCGCTGTGTCCCTGCTTATGTGTCACAGAACGTGAGGGTAGCAGAGTTATTATAACTCTTGGAGAGCAGGTATTTTTTTTTCCCAATTAAGGAAAGCAAATGGCGAACCCAGCAGTAAAGCGTAGCTGGCTGCGTATGATTTAGCAATGTTTTTCACGCAGCTCACACGTCTACACAGGCGTAAGGACGGACACAGGCTGGACAAATAGATTTGTTTTCAGTTTTTTCCCACCAACAGGCAGCACTGCGTATATTCAATGAACCTGCGAAGTTTAATAACTGCGCTGTGTCCCTGCTTATGTGTCACAGAACGTGAGGGTAGCAGAGTTATTATAACTCTTGGAGAGCAGGTATTTTTTTTTCCCAATTAAGGAAAGCAAATGGCGAACCCAGCAGTAAAGCGTAGCTGGCTGCGTATGATTTAGCAATGTTTTTCACGCAGCTCACACGTCTACACAGGCGTAAGGACGGACACAGGCTGGACAAATAGATTTGTTTTCAGTTTTTTCCCACCAACAGGCAGCACTGCGTATATTCAATGAACCTGCGAAGTTTAATAACTGCGCTGTGTCCCTGCTTATGTGTCACAGAACGTGAGGGTAGCAGAGTTATTATAACTCTTGGAGAGCAGGTATTTTTTTTCCCAATTAAGGAAAGCAAATGGCGAACCCAGCAGTAAAGCGTAGCTGGGTGCGTATGATTTAGCAATGTTTTTCACGCAGCTCACACGTCTACACAGGCGTAAGGACGGACACAGGCTGGACAAATAGATTTGTTTTCAGTTTTTTCCCACCAACAGGCAGCACTGCGTATATTCAATGAACCTGCGAAGTTTAATAACTGCGCTGTGTCCCTGCTTATGTGTCACAGAACGTGAGGGTAGCAGAGTTATTATAACTCTTGGAGAGCAGGTATTTTTTTTCCCAATTAAGGAAAGCAAATGGCGAACCCAGCAGTAAAGCGTAGCTGGGTGCGTATGATTTAGCAATGTTTTTCACGCAGCTCACACGTCTACACAGGCGTAAGGACGGACACAGGCTGGACAAATAGATTTGTTTTCAGTTTTTTCCCACCAACAGGCAGCACTGCGTATATTCAATGAACCTGCGAAGTTTAATAACTGCGCTGTGTCCCTGCTTATGTGTCACAGAACGTGAGGGTAGCAGAGTTATTATAACTCTTGGAGAGCAGGTATTTTTTTTTCCCAATTAAGGAAAGCAAATGGCGAACCCAGCAGTAAAGCGTAGCTGGCTGCGTATGATTTAGCAATGTTTTTCACGCAGCTCACACGTCTACACAGGCGTAAGGACGGACACAGGCTGGACAAATAGATTTGTTTTCAGTTTTTTCCCACCAACAGGCAGCACTGCGTATATTCAATGAACCTGCGAAGTTTAATAACTGCGCTGTGTCCCTGCTTATGTGTCACAGAACGTGAGGGTAGCAGAGTTATTATAACTCTTGGAGAGCAGGTATTTTTTTTTCCCAATTAAGGAAAGCAAATGGCGAACCCAGCAGTAAAGCGTAGCTGGCTGCGTATGATTTAGCAATGTTTTTCACGCAGCTCACACGTCTACACAGGCGTAAGGACGGACACAGGCTGGACAAATAGATTTGTTTTCAGTTTTTTCCCACCAACAGGCAGCACTGCGTATATTCTATGAATAATAACTGTGTTGTGGCCCTGCCTATACAATTCTTTCCCTGCAGTATCAATGGAGGGTGCAATGCTCTGCAGAGGCGATTTTGAGAAGCCCAAAAAAAATGCAGCACAGCCAACAGCAGCCTGGACAGTACTGCACACGGATAAATATGGCCCTAGAAAGGACCGTTGAGGTTCTTGAAGGCTACACTCACTCCTAACACTCTCCCTGCCTATGCAGCACTTCTGTCCCTAATGCCAGGTGCAACGGTCTGCAGAGGCGATTTTGAGAAAAAAAAAAAAATCCCACTGCTAACAGCAGCCAACACACAGCTATCAGTGGCCCTAATAAGGACCTTTGGGGGGTCTTGAAGCCTACACTAACTACCAATTCTTTCCCTACAGCAGCTCCGGTATAAACAGCACTGTCCCTCATCTAACTCACACCGCATCTGAGGCGAGCCGCGGGAGGGGCCGACTTTTATATTAGGCGAACACCTGATCTCGCCAGCCACTCACAGCAGGGGGGTGGTATAGGGCTTAAACGTTGCAGGGGGAAGTTGTAATGCCTTCCCTGTCTTTCAATTGGCCAGAAAAGCGCGCTAACGTCTCAGGGAAGGAAGTGAAAGTAACCAGAACACCGCATGGTGTTCGTCACGAATAACGAACATCCCGAACACCCTAATATTCGCACGAATATCAAGCTCGGACGAACGCGTTCGCTCATCTCTATTAAATAGACCAAACGGGACATTATTACTAAATGGGGGCCAAGTGGTGCATTATTATTAAATGGGCCAAATGGGGCATTATTATTAAACGGGCCAATTGTGGAATTATTAATAAATGGGCCCATAAGAGGCACTATTACTAAATTGGATCAAGTGAGGCATTATTATTAAATAAGGCCGTGAGGAACATTATTACTAAATGGGGCCATGTGGGGTATCATTGTTAAACTAGACCATAAGGGGCAATGGAGCATTATTAACCAGGGTATTACTACCATGTTTCCCCGAAAATAAGACACTGTCTTATACTAATTTTTGCCCCTAAAGATCCACAGTGTCTTATTTTCGGGGACGTCTTATACTCACCTAGCCGCCAGCGTCTTGGTCCCTCGCGCTGGTCTCCCCTCCACTGTGGCAGGCTGCAGTATCTTCCATGCTGACAGAGGATTCTCTTCTTGATAACGGGGCTTTGAATACCCTACGCCCAGCAAGCGAGTGCTGTGATTGGATCAAGCGCCAGCCATTTAGAGCCGGCGCTCAAAGAACCAATCACAGCCCTTCAGTAATATGTCATTCACTGAATGGCTGTGAATGATCGAGCGCCAGCTCTCATTGGCTGTCACTCGATCCAATTGTGAGGGCACGTGTATATATTGCTATATGTTTTCTTTTTCACATCTTTATACCTGCGTGCAAATTTTATGCAATGCTTTGTGACAAAAATCATATCAGATATGAAAAAGAGCTTTTGCAAGGCGAAGAAGACTGTGTCTTAGAAAATTACAAAGAGGAACAAGATACAAAGGCGATTAGCTTGGCAGTTTAAGGAACTTGCAACATCTTGTTTGAAGGAAAAAAGAGAAGTGTCTGCTGCGAATAAGGAACATGTGATTGATACAGCTGCCTGTCTGATTAATTTTTGCTATGGACAGTATTATGGACATATATGATGATGCTATATATCTGGACCAATGAAATGCTATATGCTTTGTGTTGCAGCAGGAGGGTATAAAACCCTGTGTAAGCCAGTAAAGTCACTCGCCATTACTCCCATACAGGGAAGCATACCAGACCTGTGTGTGGTGTTTTTCCTTACCGTCGACCACGGGATTTTAGGGTGGGCTTTGATTGATGCTGTACTGATTTATTACCCTGACATAATTACAGCGCTCGCTTCCTGGAGTCAGGGTAGTCCTCTGTCAGGCGGAGGACACAGCAGCCTGCCATAGCACTAGGTGCTCAAGGGTCTGAATTTTATGTAGCATGGTTTAATACACATGACATGCTAATAAGACATGATCCATTCTACTGCTAAGGTGTGTCAAAATACGTTTGGTAAAATAGTGTATATCTCACAATTGTATCTCACTCCGTTTATAAGACACTGGAATTTCAGTTAAGCTGTATTCACATTGCATTTAGTGTAACTATTTGCATATAATTTGGGAACTGATCCACACTAATACATCATATATATAGCTTCAATTATTGTGCCTAGCATTATATTTCCTAGACAGTAAAAAAAAGTTACTCTAACATATACAGTATTCTACTAAAGGATAACAAAAGAACACGCTTTGCCATCCTTTGCGCCCATTGGAAGGTCTGTAGACACTTTCAGTATATACGGCAGGCGCATTTCTTGAAGCATACACTGATTGCACACTGCAAACACTGAGTGAATGGATCTTTTAAACTCATGGAATACACGATATTTTGTAAGTATTTGTAGGAGGAAAGGCACTGAAGATTGATGAAGAACGATATTAAGGTTAATAATACTATTAAGACGGATATCATCTTAGTTAGAAAAGGTTGAATTCATTCTTACTTCAGCGGCTGCAATGTACACTGTTTTATTTTAATATTTGCCATATAGTATTAGAGCCTTTTAGCTGCAGCAGCTGAAGCACTTCCGCTTTTATTTTAAGATTCTTACCTGTATCAGATGGAATCTCATACAAAACCCAAGGGGGCTACGCAGACCACCTACAAACATAGTGCACAAGTGCCTTTTGGTCAATAACCCAAGCAAAAGGTCCTGTGATATTCAATGTCACGCTGCTCGCATGAATAGAGACAATATAGTCATAGTAAAAGTTTAGTGGACCACCGACTTTGGAGATGCTGAGAAGGATGTTTGAACAGCTTTATTTAATCTGTCATTTCCGGCTGCTGAGTGGAATTAGTTATTTAACACTATCTGTGAAAATCTAAATTCTACACTGAAAAGATTAGACTGATAACTTGAAAGAACAAGTCTCTGTAAAATGACCCTTCATCAATGTTAATTGAAAAAAAGAAAAAACAGAAACACTGTTTCTACCAGTCTGCGGAATTCTGAGGGTGATCAGGAGTTACTGTTGCTGTCATATTGCTATCAGTTAAGATATGTTTTTGTTTGTAGAAGACAGTTGCTACATTGGGAAAGACTGATTGAATTGTGAATAGCTACATTGTAAGTAGTTCGTTGCTACAAGTTCTAAGATGTATAAAAATGTGTTATAAAAGCAAATAGTCTTCAACTTTTATTCTTGAAACAAGCATTGAGATCATGTGAGTATATGGACAGTACGTCTGCAGCCATGCAAACAGGTGAGTATGGCATCTTTTATTATTTATTCACTTTTCTACATTTACCCTTATTTTTTGTCATTTTGACAACTCTTTTAAAGTTAGCCTGTCACCAGTTGCATGCTACCCAAACTACCGGCAGCATGAAACCAGGACAGATATGTCTATTCGGCCATGTATGTTCGATTCTGGAACTCCACTATCATGCCTGGACCAAGTGCAGCAACAGCCGCCACACAACCGGGACAACTGGGAGAGTAATGGCTTGGGGAACCTCCCAGCAAAGACTATATCTAGCTTGGAAGGTTTAAGGGAGAAAACTGGGGTTTGACAAGCGCTGCCTCCTTAGATTTGAGGCGGTCTCCCAATGCATTCCTAGATCATTGCTTGAAAACGGCCTATCTGACTATTTTTATCATCTAGAGTTATACAAAAGACAACAGTAGCATCAGATATTATGGTTACAGATGAAAATTCATGTAAATTTCACCAACATGCAGAACTGGATAGTCCATAAAATTAGGGGATTTTTTTTCCAGAGTCTATGATAAAAGCTAGTTGCATCTGCAATTTTTTTTCCAAATGCTAGTAATGAGTTTATATCAGTATCTGATCTAGAAACATGTATGACTTAAAATCTTTATCATTCATTGTGGTTTTCAAATTTTTCTATAAAGAATATTGGCCGTCTGTGAGTTTTGGAAATTTTGTCCAGAAAAAAAAAAATCAGGTTGCAAATCCTAGATTTCACCATTTTCCCTATAAATTATGGCACATTGTTACAGCAAATGAGCTCAATGAATGAAACAGTGAGTGTTTGTATATTGATACACTGTATTTTAATTTCAGTTTGTTCTTCTGTTGTCTTTATTTACCTTATACATTATGTAAGCTTTGATACAATGTACAGTACATATAAAGTTCCAAAGCTTGATATTAGCAGCACAATAGATTACAATATATACTTACTCTAAAATGCGCTACAGGCGGCATGGGAAGAGAAGGGTGGAACTTGCATTTGGCCTATCATTCCTGGAAAATGTGAGATATAAAGTATTACCATATTCTTGTGCCAACAACTCATTTACCTCTTGCTCTGCTGTGTATCAGTTCAGCCTGGCTATTACATACTGAATCTGTTTTTGGCACAAGACCATCCAAATAAATATTTATCTCTGCATGATTTATGTATAAGACGAATGTAATCCGAAAGGTCAATTGGCTAAACTGAAAAACACTTTTCCGATAACTTAGTGCATGTAGAGGGACCTAATTAGAGTTTAGATCACAGCAGATTTTGGAGCTTTTGCAAGTCGATGAAAGTTTCAAATGCTAATGAGTTCTGATGAGCATGCTGGGAGTTGCTCCATAGACTTGCTCTTTCTTACGCAGCAGTGGAACTGTCATTTTTCCTTAGACCATGTTCTAAGTGCAGTGTCAGCTAATCACTGTACAACAAATTGATGAGCCCTTAATCAAAACCATATAACTTGGAAAATCTGGATTTCCTTTATTTTTGAGGATCCTGCCAAGTTGTACACGTCCAATCTTCCAATTTAATGTAATGTATCTCTAGGATATGAGCAATAATATGAGATATAACAGCAGTTTTCAATTCATATGTAATTTTAAGGAAAATGCCATGACCATTTATATGATGCACTGAGTTTTCTAGTTATAGAAACAGGATGGTGCTAACTATGGACTGACTTAGAAAGATTGCTTGAACTGTCTAGACAGAGGTGGATTCAAATGTTCACTACAAAATACTAGAACAAAAAGTATGTGCAACCTGATGTTGATCAATAGGGTGGAGGTTGTGCCACTGAGTAGACATCTATCGCTAGATATATCTATCGCTAGATATACAGGACATGCTGGGATTTTCAACCGGGAATAGATTCAAACAATTCCTTTAATTATTATTTATAGATAATGACTGAAAATGTTTTTTTAAAAAATGCCTGTCATGATGCTGCTGGTTCCAACAGGGATTAGGCGCTGGCATGGATCTTGTGTGATGTCAGAGTGTTAGTGCTGGGCCATCTGATGCACTTGTTGGTGCGCAGTGGCATTTGGTGTTGAACACCAACAGAGAAACATCTTCATTCTGGTTTATGATTGATAGATTGTCTGAGCTGTCTATCATCTCGGGAACTCTATGAGTGGTTTACTTAGGGTATTTATTCTGTCTCCACTTTGCAGAGGATGCTGGCAATATATTTGTATGCTGGTCCAGCTCGGTGGCTAGGTGTGTTTTGTTTTTGTACTTTTTAGTGCTTTCTTTGTTGCCTTCCTTTTTTGGACTGTGGACTTCGGATAATGACTGTCTGCTTCTCACTCTCAAACTAGGTCCTCAGCTTTTTTTTGTCTGTTCTCTCCCACCTTGTCCTCATATTTTCCCTATCTCCATATTTCAAATAGGGATGTGTAGAGAATCAATTTATGTTCCAGAAGTGAGGTCACCTTTTTGGGGCAGGTGCTACACTTTATTGGCAGGTCCAGTAGGGGAAAATCAAGGAAAAATCCTAGGCCTCATCTTGTTTCTATCATTGTCAGTTGTCTCATTTAAAATATTTAGCTACTCAGAAACCTTTGTGTTCTACTCTTAATTCAGTCTATCCTTGTTCCCTATTTCTGAATCTGTTGATTGGTTTGCTTAACAGAACTGGACAGATTCAAATAGTGAAACAGCGCCACATGCTTCTACTGTAATACACAATTTATGTATTAAAGACATAGCATATAACACTCACCTGGTGTGAGGTGAAGAGACTCTGGATTGGATAACCCATCCGCACCTGTAATTCAAGTTGGCACATAGAATGTCTGATCCCTTTCCTCGATCTAGCCAGATGGCTGAAAAGACAACGGCAATGATGGCTCCACTAACTAGGGAGCTACACTGCAATACCAGGAATTCAAAAAACAAAATAGACTCTGCGCTCACTGGGTCCAGGAGGATAAGGCAAGAACTTAAAGGTAGGTATATTAAAATACCATACTTTATTGCAACGCATTTCAGTGTACTGGACACCTTTACAAGCAACACAATTGTCTATTTTTCTTTTGGAATTCCTATAACTGGACAGATTAGGCACTTGCTGCACAGCTCTACCCATACTTAGATGGAAATGGATTATTTCACATGAAATCGTATTCTTCCCATGCACATAGAAATATTTCTTTATTTCTATAACAATTATTTTCCAATGTGATCAAATAATTCAGCTATAACTTTTGTATTACAAGATACATAGACACAGGGCCTACTGCGAGGGATTCTACTAGGGACTCTATTTCAGAGACCCCCAAAGCAAGAAAGATATATCCCAGCTTGGTTCCCCAGATCCAAGAAGAAATGAATAGATGTGTCAAAAGTCATGGGACAGGAATATGTCATAATAAATATCATGTAAAACCACCTCTAGCCTAGCAAAATGCCGCAACTCAATGTGGCATTGATTCCACAAGTTGATAGAAGATGTATGGAGGGATGTTCAGCTATGCTGTCTGGATAGCCACCTACAGCTCTGTGGCATTTGTAGGTGCAGGATCTCAAGTGTGAATGGATCTCTTTACCACATCCCATAAATGCTCAATTTGGTTCATATCGAGCAAAAATGCAGGCTACATCATTTGTAGGAACTCTTCGGAATGCTCTTTGAACTAAATCTGGACAACTAGGGCTCAATGGCATGGTACATTATCCTGCTGGAATATCCCATAATTGTGGTGTAGATGAAGTCTATAGAGGGTTGCAAATGGTCATCCAGCAATGAAACATAGTGGATACTGTTCAATTACATGTCTGTGAACCCAACCCATGCCATGGAAACACACCTCACACCAGTATGGAACCACCACCAGCCTGCACAGTGTCTAGTTGAAAACTACCATTAGCCCTAAACAATGGGTACTGTGACTTCTTTGACAACGCCCCATGCTGCCAATCTACACTGTGCATCAAGGAATGTTAAATGTCCGCACAACTTCAGAAATGGTATGTGCCATCCATCTGGCACCTACTACCATACCTGCATACCTGGTTAGAACTCCAATAATTCACGTCACCTTACCATCAACCCGCTAGCCAGTGTTAAACTGCACTCACAAGAAAATGCATCAGAATTTATCCAGATGTGGTTATTTTCCAAGCTGTCACCTGAAGAAATGCCACTTCATAATCAATTTACATACTGTTATCCCATGACTTTTGGTATGTCAGTGCATAATAACTTATCTGTCTCAATATCTTCAATGAAAAGTGGCTTTGGTATCATAATATTAGCAACACATATATTTTTTTGCAACATAAATTGTAAAATTACACCCAACGTATAAACGGATATGCCAAAGACTTTAATAGCCAAACAAATACCTAAAAAGATGTACATCTGTATGAAACGTATAGTCAACTGCATAGCATAACAGTATACAAAAATACACATACAATTGTATGGTGTGTCATATATATATATATATATATATATATATATATATATATATACAGGGGCGTAACTATAGAGAATGCAGGGGATGCGGTTGCACCCGGGCCCAGGAGCCTTAGGGGGCCCATAAGGCCTCTCTTCTCCATATAGGGTACCCAGTACTATGAATAAAGCATTATAGTTGGGGGCCCTGTTACAGGTTTTGCATTGGGGCCCAGAAGCTTCAAGTTATGTCTCTGTGCAGCATGGTTTAGGTATGGGTACGGGTACAGATACAGATAGATGGGGGGCCCCAGCTCACGTTTTGCATCAGGGCCCCCGAGCCTTTAGTTACGCCCCTGTATATATATATATCCCTTTGTGATGATCAACAATACTCCATTTTACCTGCAACATGGAATTTGTGCTTCATTTATTAGCAGTACATATGCAAACACATAGAAACTAAAAATTTCCCTGATTTTTAAGTAAGTTGTTTTCTTAACATTATTAATGGAGTTTCCAGAAGTTGATAAAATAATTGTGGAAGAATAAGTGGGCAGCTACCAGCCCCATTCCTGTGTGCCCTTGTAGCCCTGCATTCCACTACCAGCTCCTTTCCATATTAATTAGAAGCCCTTAATAGCCAGGGGAGTATTTAACTAGTTTTCATAGCTTGACCACTGCCATTAATTGGATGGGAGATACGTCTCTATGCCAAGTTGTCTATAAAATCTGCTTCTTGCTGTGCATGAATAAGATGTTTGTTTTTCTTGCTGATTTCTTGATACGAAACCTCAGGATGTGTTAATTTTTTACTGTATTTACTTATTTTCCTCTTTTTTTTAATGAACAATAGAGCAGAGAGAAAGCGCCTGCCTTGTCCTGCTGATCTCTAGTCCTCATGCTGCTTCATTTCCTGGTTTTTGATCCAGACATCCCGCTTTTGTTTTCCAAGTGCTTAAGCAGCACGTGTTGGTAATGTGGCCACCAAACAAATATTTTAGCCAGGGTCCCCACGCCCCGGAGAGCTGAAGCTGATGGACGACTGGCTTCCTGAGGCCTGGTGGCTGTAACTTTTCTGCTACCACCCTTACAGGAAGAGATAGTGGGTCCGCGCCTGTGCTAGCGGAATCAATGGGAAATCCCTGCAGCTGGTAGATTGTTCTACTGTGTTACAGCACTGAATGTCGGAGGTGTTTTATTGAGCTGTAATAGACCTTTCCTGTTGGGAGGATTTGCACGTGGACTCCTAAACACACACTCAAGGGAAGTTCTGGGATCAAAAGATAAGCTCTTTCTTACTTGATCTGACACAGGGCTTTATTGTTTGAACTTCTTTGACATTTCAGTGAAAGTTTCAAATTGTGTGCTAAGTGAAACATCAGCATTGTCCATCAGCACTGGGAGAAGCCAAGCTTCACAACTCCACCTGCACACATCCCCATTTATATTCTTTACAATTTACAACCCGTCCCAAAGTTACAGGAAAGGTGGGAAACAATTAAGCCTTTACTGCCTTTTAAGTAGTTCTAAAGACTTAAGCAGCATTGAAAATAACTGCTGTCAATCCAGCAAGAGGTCAACTTAGATAGATGCCTATTCATGTTTTGGGAAGACTTCAAGGGGAGGTTTTGCGGTGTGATATCTAGGTAATAATATAATCAACGGGATTAAAATCACCGTTATAGGAATAGAAACATCAATTTAGTATCCACACTGTATATTATATTATGTACAACCTATGGAAATTTTTAAATGAAAAGAAAGTAAGTAATTGAGAAGATAAATAGGCAGTGGCATGGATATAGGGGCTGCAGGGGTCGCATGTGTGACCAGGTCCCTAAGCTAAGGGGGTCCTGAGGCCCCTCTCGCCACACTAGTAAATGTGACTGCAGCTTTTTTATCTATAATATTTGGCTCACATTCTCCAAGATCATGTCATACTTCCCACATGGCTGCAGCAGCTTCCCGATAGTCAGTGTGTGATGTCGGAGCATCTCAATGAATCCTCCTAGCCCTGTCTCAGAACATCAGAAAGGCAGAGTCAAGGCTGGGGAGGATTCAATGAGACACTCAATACTCTGACTACCATAAAGACACTGCAGCTGATTGGGCTATGTGAAGTGATCATGGAGGATGTGAGCCACATATTTATGTAAAAGCACAAAGAGGGACTTGTGTGGGGCACCATTACTTTACATGTGGCACTATTATGGGCATCATTACTTTGAGACTAGCATTAAAGGGGTTGTCCCGCGCCGAAACGGGTTTTTTTTTTTCAATAGCCCCCCCCGTTCGGCGCGAGACAAACCCGATGCAGGGGTTAAAAAAAAAAAACGGATAGTGCTTACCTGAATCCCCGCGCTCTGGTGACTTCTTACTTACCTTGTGAAGATGGCCGCCAGGATCTTCACCCTCGGTGGACCGCAGGTCTTCTGTGCGGTCCATTGCCGATTCCAGCCTCCTGATTGGCTGGAATTGGCACGTGACGGGGCGGAGCTACGAGGAGCCACTCTCCGGCACAAGCGGCCCCATTCAGAAAAGAAGAAGAGCGGACTGCGCAAGCGCGTCTAATCGGGCGATTAGACGCTGAAAATTAGACGGCACCATGGAGACGAGGACGCTAGCAACGGAACAGGTAAGTGAATAACTTCTGTTTGGCTCATATTTAATGCACGATGTATATTACAAAGTGCATTAATATGGCCATACAGAAGTGTATAACCCCACTTGCTTTCGCGGGACAACCCCTTTAAGAAGAGACACCATTATTTTATGAGCGGCACAATTGGGGGCACCATTGCTTTGTGAGGGGCACTATTGGGATACCATTACTTTGTGTGGTGGCAATGTTTTTTGTGGGGGCATTAAGGGGGCACCTTTATTTTGTGAGAGCATTATTATTTTGTAAGACACACTAAGCCGGCACTGTTACTTTGTGAAGGACAGAAAAAAGGATGCTATAATTGTGGGGCACCAAAGAGGCATTATTACTTTGTAAGACACACTAAGGGCGCCCACCCACTGGCGATTTTTTTCCCTGCGAAATTCGCAGCATTTTTTTCTCTGCAGTGGTCTATGGGACTTGTAATGTTAAAATCGCGATTGCGCAAAATCGCAATTTACCGCGAAATCGCGATTTTGCGCGATCGCGATTTTAACATTACAAGTCCCATAGACCCCTGCAGAGAAAAAAATGCTGCGAATTTCGCAGGGAAAAAAATCGCCAGTGGGTGGGCGCCCTAAGGCACCACTATTACTTTGTAAAGGACACAAAGAAGGGAGCTATAACTGTGGGGCACCAAGGGGGCATTATTACTTTTTGAGAGACACTATAACTTTTAGGCATTAAGATGGCATATTACTTTGGGGAGGCCCAAATGGGTAATTTGTACTGAGTAGGGACACAAAAGAACTATTATTATTACTTTCTGGTGGGCACAAAAGGGGAATTATTACTGTGTGATAGCACTATACTGTGTAGGGTAAAATGGGGAGCACTGAGAGGGGCAGAGGTAGTAGCAGGATAATGAGTTTGTGTGCAGAGGCTAACTAAAGGTGTGAATAGAAAAAGTTTTATGGTGGTCTGAGCATAAATAAAGAAAGTCATCAATCAGAGACTTCACCTGTGATCATTGGAGGTACCTGCACTATAATCACTATCACTGTGTAGAGCTGTGTATTATATGGTAACTGCATTATTTAAAGGTTACTAAGGTTGAGCCTCTGTATGCAAGGCTGTATTGTTATAAAAGTTGTATTATGCTCTCTCCAATGTCTATAATTTTATCTTTGAGAAGAGGGAGACATGTGTCTTGAGACTTCTGTGGCAGATAATTTAAAGAAGCACCTTGGTCAGCGGCCATGAAAAGTAATTGAGCGCACATGTGGGAGTGGGGGCGGGGGGGGGGGGCAGGCTGAACATATAAGCCTTTAGTTATGCTTCTGAAAATAGGTGCATAAATAAACCTAGAAGTAATAAAATGTATTATTTTAGCAGAAGCACTCATACATGAAGGGTTACACATTGTCCTCATGCTTGTTAGTGAGTGCTCCCCGAAAATACTATCCTATATGTCTTATGTTGTGTATGTAACTCTTGTACAGATGTGTTCCCTTATACAGATGTGTTCGCTTATCTTAGCGCTAATTTAGAATTCACCAAACTGATGTAGCCCCCATCAGAGTGCCCTTGTTGACTCAAGGAAGTCAAGAAAAAAATCATGTGATTCAGACGAACCAGATACTATCATCTACTTGTGATCAAACCAGGTCCAAGAAAACCCGAGTATATAGGCAGGGCTCCTAATAGTAAGGCCTTATAGGGACAATTGGGATGTCAGTGAGATTATAATAAATTTAATCCCACCTCCCTTTTACTTATCCCTGCTGTCTGTCTCCACCCCATTGGCATTTATCTTTTTGACTTGTGTTGCATTATGTGTATTCGTCAGCACTGTTGGTGTAACGGTGCAGTCCAGGGCCATCTTATGGAGCAATGAGCAATGGCATTTTGATGACGACGTGGAGATGGTGCTCAATGACTACATCATATCCAGCTGCTCACTGACCACAGCTCTATGCTGAACCAGTGGTTAGGGATAGGAAATAGTTCTGCCCAGTTGGCGCAGGACCTCATTGCTGCATGCCTGGGATATAGAATTCAGGTGAGAATGAAAATGGATGTTTGGTGGAAAGCTGGGGGTCTTGAACAACAGACTCCCATCAATCAACTATTAATTGAGAAGAAAAGGAAAAGGGTGGAGCAAACCCAATAATGTCAGAGGTTTGAGTCTCAGATGAATATCCAGGATTCAGAAGCATTGGAGGGGGTTGCGAAAAATACATAATGGAGGTGCTGCCAACCAACTGGAACCACCAATAGTGGACAAGCTAAGTATGTGAAGAACATCCTCTTTTTATATACTCTCTTCTTTTTTTTTGCAATATACATACTGTATGTTGCAATTGTTTCAATGATCTCATCTACCCTTTGTGTATTAGTCTTACCCTGCTTGGCGGATGAAGGTATTCACCCCAAAAGGCATATTTTCTGCTGGTTTTTAATTCATTTAACAAAAGAGAAGTTGGATATTTCATCCTATTGTCTTACTACCTTTTATTGGAGAGAGGCGCCAAGATACCAGCAAATTGGTCATCAATAGTTAAGTCCTGAAAAACTCCTTTAACCAAAGAGTTGTAAAGATTTTTTAACAATACCGTACAGAATGATTGTAAGGGTTTATTTATATGGGTGAGTTTTACCTGTGATTTCTCTGCAATGTGAGATGTACAGAAATCACACTTGAAAAGGACCCATTGTTTTCAATGGGTTAATTTACATGAGCGATTTTCACTCGCACTGAAAATAGCTATATCTTAGCTATTCATGAATGAATAGATAAGGGCTATGTGTCATTGGCTGAGCGCTCAGCCACTAGCTAAGCAGTAGCTGCTATTGGCTGAGCCCTCAGCCAATCTGCACAGCCCCTTCAGGAGGCGGGTATTTTTAAATCCCCGACTGCTGAAAGAGCTTAATAGCAGGGCAGGGGAGCCACCAGGAGGACGCGTCTGAGCACCGGGGAGGTGAGTTAATTTTTTTATTTTTTTACACACTTTTTGCTGATTATCGGGGAAGGGCTTATATTTCAAGCCCTTCCCCGATAATCTTACTGCGGGGCTTGGCAGAAACCATTGCTTTCAATGGGATCGGCAGCAGTTCCGATCCCATTGAAAGCAATAGAAATAGGAAAGTCCCGCAGCACACCTAACACATGCACTTCAGTGCAGAGGTTCCAGTCTGTATATGCCAAGCCACCTGTGGGGTCATGAACCAAACCCCCTAGGCTTGAAAAAGACTTAGATTAAGTCGAAACGGCGCCATTTTATGGAGCAATAAAACCCCTTTTTTTATAATCTCTACACCGTTGATGCTGCCGCCCCATTGAAAGCAATGGGATGAAGGAAACTCGGGGATGAAGGAAACTCCAGCCACAGCTGTCACAGCTGTGGCAGAAGTCCCCGGCATTCTACATTTTTTTTCAATGGGGCTAGCGCTGCTGCCGCTGGCTCGATTGACAAGGCTGGTGATATGCCGGCGTGATGCGGATATCCCGGCGTGATGGCAGCTTTTTTTCGCACTGTGCTGCAAGACTTTAACTTTACTCTCGCAGCGCAGTGGAGAAAAAAAATGCCAGTGGGTGTCCACACTTACAGTAATGTGGTGCATTTTTCACACCAAAAACCTTAATAACTGCATGTAAAATTCCAGGCTTATGAGTGCAATTTGGTCCAATGATTTCCTTGTACCCCCCATAGAAGTCTATGGGAGGTGCACAAATGTGCGCTCAAAGAGCGCTATGCTGCGTAGTTCTGTGGAAAAAAAAGAAAGACATCCGGACTTTAATAGGCTAAGTAGCTATTTAAGTCATAGCAGGGGTGTGGCCCGTGCCCATGTGAAAATGCCTTGTGCGCGCAGAAAAGTACAATAAAATGTGCCGATACACACGTAAAAGCATCTCGTTCACAGCGCAAATTGCATCCATGTGAAGCCGCCCTGAACGAGAACTGCTTGATTCTTAACGGGAATCGTGCATTTCAATCAGACTTTATGAGCGTGAACAAGCTAGTAATGACATCGCCAGCTCATTCGCTCGGGCAGACAAGAGTCAGCGTTAGAAGCCCAGCAGTCTCTGTTATAGAGACACTGTGGATTGTTGAAACATAACTGTAACTCTCCTACATTGTCTAGGAATCTCCAAATGCAGGAAACGAAGATCTGTCGTATGTTATGCTATATGTCCTCTATATATGCTCAAACTAAAATACAGTATATTACATTTTTGAAGTTGAGTAAACTCACTAAAGTTCCCTTATACTAAGATTAAGGACCCCTTTCACTAAATTCTAATATGTTTTTTTTTTTTCAAAACCTGAAAAACCTACATTGATTTGACTAACGTCTTTTCGTGAAGCTCTGCAGGCTTCTTATCAAATAGAATGAAGAATATTGAAGACTTTTACACATCTCCAAAAACATATGGACTTTTTTCTGCTTCTATCAAACATTCTTCTGCAGATGAATTGAACAAAATATATAAAGCAAACCCTACAGAAATGTCAGCTGTGTGAGGCCAACATATCCCTAATGCCAGAATATTACATCAAAACACCTCTACAAATCAAAAATGCACTCCTGGACACCTTCCTTAAAGGTCACAGTCCATCTGTATGGAGAATTCACAATATAACTTATTCTCTTCAGTTCTTTCTGCTGGTGCTCAATAAACATGTCTCATAACCTATGGAATTCTGCTCTGTTTAGCTTTCTTCCAGCAAATAAAGTACAGAAACTGCTCTTTTCAAGAATTAAAAAATACACTATGGATTAAAGAGCTCATATGTCATTCATTAGAAAATATTGGGCCCCATTTTTCGGGAACTGGGTGTCTACAGATGGGCTCTTCTATTTATTCGAATTGCTTTGTATACAGGATGTTATGAGTGACTATGAAACTGTTACTTCAAAGAGAACAATATGTTTATAGTATATTTCTCACCCCTGGGTACTCATCTTCTTCCATTGACGGCAAGCAGCTGCCTGTCCTTGAGAATAACAAATAGGATGAAGACCTTGTTGGTCAACTGGAACCAAGACGTCCTGTCTTGGAGCAGTTTAGTGTCTATAAGGATAAAATTCTCATGCAGAAGATTTGTTGCATACATTTCTGCAATTGAAAGCAATTATCTGAATGTTTTTTATGCAAACTACAATCAAAGATTTTGGGACAGTGTCAGAAATTTCCGTAAAGAATCTGTCACATATAAATTCAACCTAAGGCCAGTTTTATGTAAGCGTATTTTGGGCACATTTATGTAACTCTAATGCGACTAGTATCCCCGTCTGACCACGGGTCTACTGACTCAAACTGAGAACATCATAGGAATCTATGGTGCTCAAGCCTCTGGATCAGTAGACCCATGGTCGGTCTATGACTTTCATCCATATTACAGGCACATAAATGCTCCCTTAATATACTCATGTGACACTGATTTAAAGAGGATGTACATCTATTAACTATTGATAATCTAGCCTTGATCCTAAAAGATCAGTGATGCTGCATCCCCTGCACTGAGCAGAGGGTTGGATCAGATGACCCTGGAGGACCCTTCTAACTGTATTATTCTATGATTCTATGAGGATCAGTCCTTTCTGGGGCTTGTGAACTGAGCTAATTTTTGCAGGAAGCAGACAGTTATGTCCCTATAGTAGTAGCTGGGGTTGGTATTGCAGGCCAAGTTCCCATTTATTTTCCTCTAGAAATCAGCTCAGTGCAGAAGTGTTCCAATGTAGTGAACAGCTGATTGATTGGAGTTCTGGGAAATGGACCTCAGCGGATCTATTATTAACCCTTTGCAATCCAATTTTCGATTCAGGGTTTCCTAGGGGGTCTTTCTCTTTCTGACATTATAAAATGGCGCCATCTGCTGGCTAGAGCCAGTACTGCGGTATAGGACATGCTGGAGAGGCCCCCAACAACAGAATGGCCAGTAATCTACAGTAAGAATACCTTGCCGGACGTCTTCTGACATCGGAGCTGTACAGCCTTCAAATCAGAATGTCTTTAGACGTTAGACAGTGATTTGGAAAGGGTTAATGAACTGTCCTGAAGATAGGGCATTAGTCGTTCACAACTGGACAACACTTTTAAGACTGGTTTCGCATGCAGTTTACATGTTCAGTATGTACAGTATTTTTTTTCTACAATGCATACAAATAACATGTAGCCAAAGATGTCTTAAAGCCACGTTTCTAAGGTAGTCTAAAGCCTGCATGGGTTACATGCAGATTTTGATGTAGATTTCATGTGTTGCATATCAATGGATAAAATTAATGGCAATAATATGAAAAAAAGTAAAATAGTATAATAGGGTATAGTACTAGAGAATAGTAAAATATTACAAAAAAGGCCCAGAAGAATTTTGAAACCGCAGCATGTTCTCAATTAAAATAAGCCTGTTTCAACTGTATACGAATGGGGAATGGGATGTTTTTAGATCCCATTCATATGTATTGTATTGCACTGTTTTGTACTTTGCTCACATGGGTCACATTTCTAGCACACACATGTCCTATCAGAGGCGTAACTTGAAGCTTCTGGGCCCCAATGCAAAACTTGTAACAGGGCCCCCAACTATAATGCTTTATTTATAGTACTGAGCCCCCTATATGGAGAAGAGAGGCCTTATGGACTTCCTAAGGCTCCTGGGCTTGGATGAATCCCCTGCATCCCCTATAGTTACGCCCCTGTGTCCTAACATATCTTCTATCTTTTCCGACAGCTTCAACAATATTTATAAATGGTGTGGCTTAGTGGTCACAAATAGTCATCAATCAGTTAAACTAGTTCTATTCACAAAACATTGGTACATGTCTGTGTTCTGTATATGAGCTCCCATAGTTCTAGTTTGGGAACACGTATAACATGTCATTTAAGTAAAGCAAATCTGCTTCATTTGTTACAGCAAGAACAGTAATATTGTAAAAATGTCATTTTTGGCACCTGACCATCTATAATAATAAAATATAATTCTTACACATTAACCCTTTCCAATCCACTTTCTGACGTCTGAAGACATTATGATTTAAGGCTGTACAGCTCCGATGTTGGATGACGTCCATAGGGGTTCTCTTACTGTATATTGCCAGCCTCTCTGCTGTTGGAGCCTATCCAGCGTGTCACTACATGTAGTACTGGCTTTAGCCAGCAGATAGCGCCATTGTATAATGGCAGAAAAAGAGTAAGCCCCCTAGGAAAACCAGGATACAAATTGGATTGGAAAGGGTTAATGGTAGCTTTCACATCTGCATTGGAACCTACATTTGGAGATTCCATCGCAGATCTGGTACAAAATACCGGAAGAAATAGCACCACATGCAGCACTTTTTTCTTGTAGTCAATGGGGTCCGTTTGGAGCTGTTTGGTTCCGTCATAAGACAAAACTGATCAGTCAGGGGATCCCCCTTTCCTGCTCCCCGAATGGAGCAGGAAAACGGAATCCCCGCCGTAGATGTAAAAACAGCTTTACAAATGAGGTTTTGACTTTAAGATGAACTTGTAAATTAATAATAACTGTGTTAAGTATTTGCTGTTGCGAAAGAGCTTGTTTATCTAATGAAATGTCAAGAAATCTGTTCCATGACTGATGATTTGTAGAATCCAAAAGAATATACAATTTATTGGATAAGAAGTTGTATATTTTAAAAGTGGAATGTTCAGACTATATTCATTTATTTTCCTGAGGTTAGTATTACGATGTGAAAAAATAAAAATCTTTCTCAAGCTTGACCGCCTGTTGGAAAAATAAGCCAAAACAAAAATAAAATCCCCAAATGTTTTAAAATAGCAAAAAAAAATCCTACTGATTTCTGAAATTCCCCCACAATCCAGCAAGAGGTGATAAGCCAAGTCCACTCATGACTGTTGCAGGCAATCAATGGCCTTAACAGTCACTTGCCACATTACTGCTAGAGATGAGCGAGCACCAAAATGCTCGAGTGCTCGTTACTCGAGTCGAACTTTCAGTGATGCTCGAGAGTTCGTTTCGAGTAACAAACCCCATTGAAGTCAATGGGCGACTCGAGCATTTTTGTATATGACTGGTGCTCCGCTAAGGTTTTCATTTGTGAAAATCTTAGCAAATCACCAAAGTCATGTAAAAAACACAGAAATGGATAGGGCAGGCAAGGAGCAACATGCAGGGCTGCAGTTCGGGCTCCGAGGTCTCACTATTAAGCCACAATAGTGGCAAGAGTGAGACCCCCCCACACTGTCAGCATAAAGTTCGTTCTCCTGAGAGCTGCCCCTGATTAGTCCCTGCGCTGAGCCAATCAGAGGCAGCACTCACTCACCCATTCATGAATTCATGAATGGGTGAGTGAGAGCTGCCTCCGATTGGTGAGGGCTGTGACCAATCAGAGGCAGCTCATTCAGCAGGCGGGGATTTTAAATCCCCGCCTGCTGAATACTACACAGAGCAGTTCAGGAGAACTGCCGGCCAGCCGCGGCTGAACTCCGTCTGCCGGGACAAGGTGAGTATATATATTTTTTTAATTTTTACACAGTTTTGGATTATTTTCAGGGAAGGGCTTATATTTTAAAGCCCTTCCCGAAAATTCATCCTGAGATCGCCGGCAGCCCATTGCTTTCAATGGAGCCGGCTGTATTGCCGGCTCCATTGAATTCAATGGTCAGTGCTCGTTTAATTGAGATGAGTACCGCGTGGTGCTCGTCTCGAGTAACGAGTATCTCGAGCACCCTGATACTCGAACGAGCATCAAGCTCGGACGAGTATGCTCGCTCATCTCTAATTACTGCCAATATATTTGGCACTTTATCATTGAGGTCATGGTTTGTTGACCACAGTCACATGTCAGCACAGCACGTCATCACTGGCAGTGAACGATAGGGTGCGCGCAGAGCATATGCACAGGATCGATCGGGGATTGAAGTGGTGAGTAATGATTTTTTTTTCTGCTTTATTTTATATTTTGCTTCAATAACCAGACAATCCCCCTTTAAATATCAACTTAAGATCAATTGAAAACAAAAGAGTTCACCCAAAAGTGCAATTCTATTAGTTTGTAACGTTGCTTAATACTGTTGAGTGAACCAAACCTGTTGAACCCTGTATTGGGCTAAACTTTGCTAAAAGTCTGGCAAACCCAAACTTTAGTCGGTTCAACCTGGCCAAACCCACAAATGGTGGTGGTCCTGCTGAGGCTCAACAATTAGCACTATTACCTTGCAGTGCTGAGGTCCTGGGTTCAAATATGACAACATCTGCATGGAGTTTGTATGTACTTCTATTTTGTTGTGGGTCTCTTCTTCATAATAGTCACCTTTACTTATATAGTCTGTACATTTGTTGAGTAGGAGGAAGAAGAAGCAGTGGTTAGCACTATTGCCTTGCAGTGCTGGGGTCCTATGTCTGCGGTCTGGCCAAGGGCAACATCTGCATGGAGTTTGTATGTTCTCCCTGTGTTTTTCTGGGATTCTTCTTCATAGTAATCACCTTTATTTATATAGTGCATATATTTATTCTGGAAATGGAGGAAGATGAAGCATGGTGACTCAGTGGTTAGCATCATTGCCTTGCAGCACTGGTGTCCTAAGCTCACATATGACCAAAGGCAACATCTGCATGGAGTTTGTATGTTCTCACTGTGTTCATGTGGGTTTCCACCATATGCTCCAAAATCATATTTATAGGTGAATAAAGATCATGAGCCCTAGTGGGGACAGAAGATATCAAGTGAGTTAAGCCCTGTGTAATATGCATGCGCTATGTAAATAAAGGTGATTATTATGAAACACAGAGAGAACATACAAACTCCATGCAGATATTGGCAGATTTGAACTTAGGACACCAGTACTGCAAGGCAATGTTGCTAACCACTGAGCCATCATGTTTCTACTTCTTCCTGTCCCTCATAAATATATGCACTATATAAATAAAGGTGATTACTATGAAGAAGAATCCCAGACAAACACAGGGAGAACATACAAACTCCATGCAGATGTTGCCCTTGGTCAGACCCCAGACATAGGACCCCAGCACTGCAAGGCAACAGTGCTAACCACTAAAACACCATGCGTCTTCCTCATCTTCCTCAATAAATGTACGCACTATATAAGTAAAGGTAATTATTATGCAGAAGAGACCCACAGAAATATAAGGAGAACATACAAACTCCATGCAGATTTTAACGTAGAACCTAAGCACTGGAAGGCAATAGTGCTAATTACTGAGGCAGCGGAAAACCACCACCATCTGGTCGGGATAATTATTTTAGGGGTATTAGTGAAGTTGCAGTTCAGTTCAAAACTAACTTGGATAGAGCCCAACCTTTTTCTATAATTTGTCAAACCAGCTGTACCGAATGTTTCAAAACTTTACTCATCTGTATTGTTGATTTGTAGCCAGATCAGAGTCAGAATCAGGCTAGGTAGTGAGGCAAAAATCTAACAAAGGCATCATGCAACAAAATGAAAGGATACTTTAAAGTGGTTGCAGGAGAATTGGCAAGAATGACAGTGTTTCTGAAAAAAAGCAGACCCTTTTTATCATCTCATATATCCCCTCCTATTTAGAGTCTAGTTTTGGTACTCTGCAGGGCACAAGAAGTTTGGTGGAAGATCGTTCTAGAGCGGTTAATTTCCTGGCTAAATAAGTAGTAACCGAGTCTGGCGATCCTTCCCTGCAGCCAGTAGTTGTAAAGGGCAACAGAGCACAATCTCAATCATCTAGCCTAGTTGTCAACAGTGGTCAAGGTCAAGTTAAAATCACTATGCCAGTGGGGTCATCAATTAGCAGGACAGTACAGAAGTGGAATACAGGAGCATGTCAGGGGAGCAGGCATATAACAAAAGTTAGGAAATTTAGTACTAAAGAACAAGGCAAGAGAATGGCCAAGAATGCAGGTCAGAAATCACAAGAGGTGACAAAACATGTCTCAATAATGCTATAAAGAGAATCACAGAAAACGGCCATTACTTACTAAATAAGGAGTACATATAGATGCATCCTCTCACCATGCAGGTAGCTGACTACCAACCCGCCAAATTATCATGGTGCCATTAATAGGTTGCTGGTCTGCATGGTGAACTACATATATCAGAATGGTCTGGCACCCTGTATCCACTATGTGGGGGAGTGTACACCAAGCAGCCACCCCGCTCATTACCAAGAGGCAGTGCGAGTGGCTCTCTCATCGGTGTCCAGCACAGGTGTAATTCGCTCCTCCATTTGGTAGTCAGCTACCTGCATAGTAAGAGGATGCATCTATACGCTCTCCTTACTCAGTAAGTAATGGCCGTTTTCTGTGATTGTTTTTAATTTCTTTTCTATTTCCCCTTCTGTGATGTAATGCTATAAAGAGGCATTAATATGGAATAGGAATTCAGGAAGGTGTGGCTAGAATCCCCTTAAATCAGCGATCACAGTCTGAGGGGAAATGTTCAATAAGGAACACTTAGTGGACGAATGTTTGGAGAAGGTAAGATCTGATGCAGCAGATGGAGTAATCAAAATTTACTATATTTATTGATAAACACAGAAATAGAAATGAATTGTAATAATACAGCACTAATGATTAGGTAATTAATTACATATTTTCTACTTAAAATCACCTGTTGCTAACTATGGTTAACTAAATACTAAGGATAATACTTTGCGCTCAATAGGAAATAATTCCGGAGGAACAATATCAACAGCACTCAACACTATGCCTGAGAAAGAACTCTGGGAGGTTCAAAAGCTCGCTATAACATCATGTATTTTTGTTAGCCATTAAAAGGTATCATATCTACAAGATTACTTGGTTTCTCTTACTGAGAACAATCACATTCAACAATAATCAGCACTGTATCCCACAATGTCCAGTTATGGAATATATAGTCATCCATATACAGACTTTATGCATTGCATTTGCCCGCACTTTTGTCATGCACTCCATTTTGCCATCTGTCCCAGGTGGTACAGTGATAGTATATATATATCCAGGTATCCAGGTTTCTCATTCATGTGGATGCTTTTAAGCCCTAAGAGAGGGTCTATAGAGCTAGGTACCCATCCATTAAGTTTCGCCTTGACGTGGCGGATGGGCATACACAAATTTGATCAAATTGTGCGCTAAGAATCTTGCATTTTATGCAGCTATTAAGTGTGTATGAGTGCTGAAGCATCTGTTTGTTACTGTATGTGTTGCAGCCATGGCTTATTGTGCATCTTCACACCTAATTTATTTGTTGGATGTGCCGACTTTTGGTTTTAGTATGCATTGTTTATATTGCACAAGCACCAGGGAACGTATACCGAGCCAAATAATCCCACTTGGCCTTATTGTTTGTACGTAGAGTGGATATTAGAAGTGCACTGTGTAGCTTTGCTGTATATGTAAATACTGGCAACATTGCTGTGTTAAATTAATCTTTTTCTCGGCGCTGGATTTGTGAGAGCCAGCACAGTACAGATTACTCTGAGGTATTGAGCATTCTCATCAGACATTGCTGAGTCACAGTAGTAACACAATGCCAACTGCAATCATTGCCTTTGACTCTGCATATAGTCGGAAAGAAGCCCTATGATAGCCCTTAGAGATGTTGAGTAATCGCCCTGATAAGGACAGCTCAGGAACCTGACTCTATTGTTTTCCATCCCGAAGCATTTCTTTCTGATTCTGATTCATTAGGGAATGTTAGTACGAATTATTATTTGCTTAGTGGCCATTTAGACTGCCCCCTGTGGTGTGGTCACATAGGTATATATATATATATGTAATAGGAAATTATGGTAAATAAGCAATTCTAGAACATTTGCAAAATGTATTTTTTACATAAGGAATAAGTCTGCTTGCTTTCCATAGACAGTGCCACTTTTGGCCATGGGCACTATCTAGTAGTGCAACTCAACTTCATTGAAGTGAACAAGGCTGAGCTGCAATACTACTCATAACCTGTAAGGGGGTAAGCCTAAGCACTCCTTACTAATGTGACTATTTGACTATGTAAATGTATTCACTGTGTGCGATGCCCATGTAGTCTAGCTGTGAGTGATGCCCATGTAGCCGAGCTGTGTGCGACGCGCATGTAGCCAAGCTATGTGCGATGCGCAAGTAGCCGAGCTGTGTGCAACACACATGTAGCCGAGCTGTGTGCGACGCGCATGTAGCAGAGCTGTTTGTGTGACATGCATGTAGCAGAGCTCTGTGTGTGTGACGTGCATTTAGCAGAGCTATCTATTATCTAGCAAACACTCTAGAAGTGCAATGACAGTGACATCATCACAGGTCCTAAACCAGCAGCTTCTAATACAGTAGCCGTGTGCTAACAACTCCAATCCCTTTCACTATAATATATCAGTAAGTGGCTGACTGCGCCACCAGAAACACTGGTACTATAATTTCCTAATAATTACTAGTATATAACCTAATGATGAGTTTATAATGCAATATTAACTGATTCCACAAGATAGCAATATTGTAGCAGGGACCTGGATGAGGCTATATAAGGGAGCTGCTAGCAGGAAGTATATGGCTGAAGTCAGGTGAGAGGCACACAAGAAAGAACTAGTACAATGGCAAGAAGAAATTCCTAAACAAGGGGCTTGACAAAGGGGGAGCCTCAGGAGAATTGATAGTTGACCCCTTGCAGGAGTAGGTTGTATTGTATGTTTTCCTTATATGGTACAATGTCACAAATCTCCCTGGCTTAAAAGTAGTGCTTTTAGTATGAATGCAGTTGAGCTGGAAAACCATAAAACAAGCTAAAAAATTCTTCCACAGGGCCTATACTGATGATTCTCCAGTCTGGTCCTCTGTGCGGATTGCCACTGCAAACCTGATATAGTGGTCCATGATGACTAGTAAATATACATTTGGCCTTGTAGGGATTGCCCTACTATGAAATAGTTTATTATCACGAGTAGAAATTAGCAAACTTTTCAAAAGTTTTGTTTGGCTGGTTCTCTAAATTTCATGAAAAAGTTCAGTTTGGCCCAAATTAGTTTGACCCGAACCAGAAGTTCATAAATATCCCTAAAACTAGTATTGAACAGAAGGTGAGGATAAGGGGGAGGTCCATCTTCAATGGATGTAGCTTATTGACTAGCACTGTTGCCTTGCAGCATTGAGGTCCTAGGTTCAAATCTGCCTAAAGACAACATCTGTATGGAGTTTTCCACTTCTATGCAAATGTTGTCCTTAGTTAGATTAAAACCTAAGACCTCAACGCTGCAAGGCAACAGTGCTAGCCAATAAGCTACATCCACTGAAGGAACACCATCAGCTTGCTGTTCTCTAGCTCTAGCTAAGTTGCAGCTTTTGCAGACCTTCAACATTGCTTTCTGTAATTAGGTTTGGTAGCAAAATCACTGTACCCATGTTAGTGACATGTATGTATGTATATATATATTCTTGCTGTTCCATATTAAGGGTTAATACGTGCAGCTCGGAGAATCATTGACATGCCACACAGTATTTGTGTAAATCGCAAATTATTCCATTGATGTTCCACCTATGAACCATCTTCTTACAGTCTCTACTTGTTTGTTTTGCCGCTGCTTGTTTCCCCATTATGCAGCCATTATTCAGGTTCTACATTCAGGATAAGAGGGTTCCCCAAGCCATGGTAGGACGGCATCACATTTTTGTCAATCAGCATTAAGTTGAAGGCCTCTGTATTCTCTAACTCTTCATCAGTGGTACCTCTGACTGCTTCCACTGACTTGTGAGATAATGCAAGGTGTCAGCTTTTTCGTTGCTATGGTTTGGTCGGTACTGTGCCTTGTACTTGAACTTGCTGGCCATCCACCACTGCTCGAAGTTCCCCAGCTTGGTGGTGTCCAAATGTACTAGGAGAGTGTTGTCACTCCACAGTATGAACTTAGCTCTGAACAAGATGTCAGTAATCTTCTTAGTAACAGTCAATACTACTGTAAATAGCTACTGTAAGGAGTTCAACCCTAGTTGTGTTCATTCAATGTCACTTGCAATGCATGTATCTAGCTGGCAGGATCTCCAGGAGAGGTCACATGACTTTGCTCACTCTGATTTTGTTGCTGTGGACTAACAGCATATAAAAGACCGATTCTCTTCTCGGGCTCCGGTGTGATGCAGCAGTTTTAGAGAGTGCAGAGAGAAACCTGAGTACCCGAGAAGGAGAGCCTGAACAGGATGGACCTGTACTGGTGAGAGCTGATGGTGTAGACTACAGGTGCACTATGTACGGATAGGAGCTGATTCTGCGGGCAAATGACATGGCAGAGAAAGACCTGGAGAGTGGAATCTTCGATCAGATTCCTCATAAAGACTAAAGTGACTGCTGAAGAGACTAACTATAAAAGCATCAGGATGCCTAGTTTTGCATGGTCATTAGTAAAAACGTGTTACAGCTCCGCAACTTCATGGATAGATAGTGACTAGGGATGAGCGAGTATACTCGCTAAGGCACTACTCGCTCGAGTAATGTGCCTTAGCCGAGTATCTCCCCGCTCGTCCCGAAAGATTCGGGTGCGGCCACGGGGCGGGGAGCTGCGGGGGAGAGCAGGGAGGAACGAAGGGGAGATCTCTCTCTCCCTCTCTCCCGCCCGCTCTGCCCCGCTCCCCGCCACAACTCACCCGTCAGCTGCGGCGGCCCCCGAATCTTTCAGGATGAGCAGGGAGATACTCGGCTAAAGCACATTACTCGAGCGAGTAGTGCCTTAGCGAGTATACTCGCTCATCCCTAATAGTGACCCATAAAGGACTATGTACAGCTTCAGCTATTGTACCTGCATGCTAGTGTGTGGATAAGAACTCTCCCCAAGGAGATAGCATATACCAGCTAAAAGATTGAAAGGCACTAAAGGAACAGCATCTACCAGGATCTGCTTAACGTGTCACCAGAAACTACAGAGCTAAATACTAAAGGAGCTATCATCACTGCAAATTTAGTGTTGCAGCAGGGCTGAGATCGCTGCCGGATTAACGAAGTGCGGGTTTTAGATTTGGTTCTTCACCTTCTAGCTCAGTAGGTGTGACATAATGTAGTCATATCTGTGGGTAATTAGCTGGGTATTTACCTGGGCTGATACTGAGCTAAAGTGCTGTGTATTGTCATTTTCTCACTGTCTGAGCTGGCCGTTAGTAGCTCCTGCGTTCAGTGCGGTGTCCACTGTTCCTTACTTTGGGTGGCTCAATGTGCTGGGGCTTATTCTACTAAAGCTAAATGCTGTTTTTATTTTGTTTTGTCCTTTATCATTTTGGCCAAGTAGGGTTACTTAGGTCGCAGGAACAAGTACAGGCCCGCATCTATCGATTCGATCAGTCTGCCGTAGTAGGCAGGGCCCTCTCCCTTTTTTGTTATGTATTTAGGGTAAGACTTCCCATTTATTATTTGTCAGTTTGTTTTGGCCGCTTCACTGTGAGCAACTATTGTGTTTGTCTGCGAGTGCTTGTCCAGCATGTCCTGTGCAGATGTAACATTTAGATTCTGTGTATATTACTACCCCTTGGCCATGGTGAACGTTACATTGACCGCTATCATTTGAAGGGACTGTTCTTAAAGGAACTGTTCAATTGCTTGTTTTCTATACCGCCATTTCAGCTATAGTAAACTGTTAACGTTGTAATAACTGTATGAGTACAACTTATTCTCCTTATAACTTCATTACTCAACGTTCAGTCAGGTTTTATATATTTGATAAATCTGTGTAAATCCTTTCTTTTCATGGTATCCTATTCCGCACCTGTGACATTACAGTGGGTTGCCATCAAGTTGCCCCGTTTAGTCTCTTTCGCAAATCTTTGAATACCATTTTCCACTTCTTGAATGATTAAGCTCCCACCTGTACCACCAAATGTTCTGAGCTGGAGGATGCTGTTGCTCCTTCAGTCACCCTATTTGCATCCATCCCGTTAACTAGCACTAAGTAGTAAGGTGTAGTTGGTCACGCAACAATAGACTGGAACTACATACTCAAAGACACACCAACAATGTGAAATGATTTTGCATTTGCGGGATCCCCCCAAAAATAGTAGAAGACATTAAAGGGTTCTTGCTCTAGAAATCCTGAGAAACCTTGCTCTACTGTTTTACTCGCCATGTCTTTTGTCACCTTTCCGGCTAAAATGATATAAGATATCAAGTAGTTATGCTACTCTATATGAAATAATAGAACTGCCTGTCAAAATGTCAGAGATTTCACAGTTTTATACAAAATTTCATTCCCATTTCCGGTTTACGTGTAATTTTCCACTATATCACCAGCTTTAATATTCAGAGAAGTGAAAATAATAAAAAGGCAAATTCCTAATGATACAGGTGACGAAGCAAGTTTGTCTCCAGGTTGTCAGTAAGACGTACTGTAGGCCTGCTTTAAAGTGAGACGACAGACTATAGCACATACTTTTGTTTTTACAGTAAAACTTGACTTTTCCGTGGGCGCAGTGCAGGCAGCTACGTCTGCCAGTTCTGAAGCTCCAACTCCTTGTAACTTTATCCTATTACCTCTCCGGTTCTAGTCTTCCTCTAAAGTGATCTCTCAACTGTCCAAAATCATTAGACATTTTCCCTTTTACATTATACCTTGGTAAATGTCAGGCATAACTGCATTTTTATTTGCCATGGTACCACCGCTGACTTGAATGAGTATAACAGAATCCCAGCTTTCCATCTCGCTCTCCTTCTCCTGTATGCTTTGTACTAATATGATTTGTTGAACAAATTGTTCCATTAATCTAGGGCTGTTTGACAGAGTGAGAAAATAAGTGCCAAAGTGAGAAGATTCACAAGAATCGGAAATCTCAGCCGCTCTTTCTCAAGGTAAATAGTTATTATATCAGAGTGTCAGACTGGCGAAATGGATGTGCTCTCATTCTGGGTTTGTAAATGTCAGTTCTCGTCAGGCCATCGCAGTGACAAATGGGCTGAGGGTTACAGGGAGAGTTCATTGCCTTAGCAAGTTTCTCTTTGACTTATCTCAAAGGTAAACGCTGGTTTAAATAAAAAAAACTTAGTCGGTGCATCAAAACAAAGTGTTTTCAGTAGTGACAAAGCAAAGGCATTTAGCATACATCACTGCGGGCATCCCAGGGTGTTTTACATTAGAAGGGTGGCTTTATATTAGCAGCCTGAAATTTTTAAGGTCATTGATATATATCTCTCAGAACAGCAAGGTACCTTGTCTATCGGACTTCCATCGTAGCTACCCATCGTCACTCTCCATAGCTTGGCTTACTGTACTTTCGGAGATTCATGATATAATACAGACATTGCGGACAAACGCAAAAATGTAACTCAATAACCGCACAGACTGCAAAACATGGCTCTCATCTAACATACATGCTTTTTAGCACATGACACCAATATAAAGTGCCTTGTCACCCCTTTACAAACTATCTATGCATAGCATCACTCATAACTTAGTTAACCATACACAGTGCTTCAAAGTAATAGTGCGTCAGACTCCAGGTTTTACTACAGTCTCATTTGGGGAGATATTTCCCGGGTCCATATCCGTCAGTCCAACAGTGTCCCTACACTGTGTACCTTGAATTGGTGGAGACTGTCCCACACATCCCAACGCTTGATTCTTTTTCCAGTTCATAGAGCCATCATCTGCTTCTGGGACAGAGTACTGTGCAGAGAAGCAGTCGCCCTCTCCTTGCACACAGCATGTTATCTTCAGCCCCATAGTCATCTGGGCTCTCTGGTTCTCTCTCTGGCCCCCACTCACTTGGCTTCTGGCCACCCACTAGCATGGAAAACAGTTGCACTCACTTGTGCCACCTCTCTCTCCACTGTATATAGCTCCTTAACAGCTCAAGAGTTGGTGCCTAAAGTGGTTTCCACCACTTTAAGAGCACTGCTGCTTCACTTATTTTAGCTCTAATTCCTGGCTGCATCCCCCTTGTTGTGTAGCAGTCTTCTGTTATATGTGGTGCCAGCTGCGCCATAAACCTTCACAATAGTACAGGGAAGGGGATGTGGCTTAGCTCCTGTTCACTTTCCCTACTTCAAGCTGAATTTTACAGTGGTGACACTCTAGTTGCTTTATGCTGTGTAGCGGGCAGTGTCAGTCCTTTGGCCGGGGAAGATGGGGAATAACGCTTCCGACTCCTTGGAGTCTCCAAGGAGTCGAAACATCATTTCTTATGTGTTTGGAGGAATAAAGGACACTACATATGCAGTCACACTCTCTTCACAAAAATATACTGCTATTTGGGCCTTCTTTTAATCAGACCCGACCTGGTGACTTTGCATGAGCCTGTCTGGCTATTATCAAACAACAAGATTGTGCTGCTGGTAACTTTCTCTTTTTTTTACACAGTCCCAGTTATCTGTCGGATGTCTATGGGGGTACTCCCCGTACTTGCCAGGCACATACCGCAACCACTCACATTTTCTCCATTACGTTCCTCCCTTCATTTCAATCACTTCCACTCTCCTTCCTACACAGTCCTTGTTAGTGCTCCAAATTGCAGTAGATGGAACAGCGGTTCCATGTACTCACCACCGCCGACTCCAAGAGAACAGAATCTGATCCTCATACTCCTCGGAGGAGAGGCATACCATAACCTCGGGGATGGGCCCAAGACACTGCTCAGGAGTTTCTGCCTCCTCTACGCATGGTCCATTTCTTTAGAACACCTCCTTATTCTTCATTTCAAGATGCTCACACTTCTCTTCTCAACGACACACACCCTTTCTCTCTCTCCTCCCGACTACAACCACTCTTCTAACTCCTCCCCAAAAATTGTACTTACTCCTTACTTCATCCACACTCAGACAGTTAAAGAGACAGACAGAGCATAACTGACATAGGCTGACTTGACACACAGCACAAACATCAGTACACATGTAAAGACACAACTGTAGCACACACAGAAGAACAAGCACATACAGAAAGACACTCTACCTCTGGCCCACTATAGCTACATCACCATTGATGTCACTAATGGGGCAGAGCCTTCTCTTGGCACTTCAACCATCTGTAATACTGCCCTCTCCCTGCTGCTGTACAGGCAGTGGGAAGTGCTTCCACTTACAGCACCTCTTCTCACTGTTCCCTTTCTGGCCGCTTTACTAGCTGGTGGAAGCAGGGCTTTGCAGAGAGCTCAGTCCAGAGCTTATCACAGAATGGCAGAGCTGATGGGGTAAATGGGGAGTCGGCATTGCTCACCCCTCTTACACATCAATAGATGCAATGCTTTCTGATGATAACTGGGGTTAGAAAAGCTAGACCTAGCTTTTTGTTGTTTTTTTATTTTTTTAAAGGATTGTCTCTATGAAGCATCCTCTTGCAAAAGGAAGCAAATTTGTTACTAGTTTTTATTTGAAAAAACAAATCCTACAATTTTATGTATACAGCTCTAGTGCAGACCAATGTTTCTACATGTTTTCATACTAATAAACCCTGTGTAGCCTGATCTTGAAGTCATATGTTACGCCCATCCATCTGCTCCCTCTTTTACCATCTGTAAACTAGCAGAAGAAAGGGCAGAGGCAGCCGAGTAACAGAACAGCAAGATCTGACAGAACAGTTTGTAGTTTGTTTTTAGTCTGCAAATCACTGCCAGAGGCCATATACTTACTGATATACTGATACCAACTACAAGGGCGGATATAAACGCCACTTCCCTCAGCATGCAGACAGCCAAATTGTTATATGGAGGAGCATTGCACAATTGAAATATACTGAACAACCACTCACACACCTACCACATACTGAGGGTCCTTGACTTGGGTTGCAGGCTTCTGGATTTTGGCCAAAATGTTAACCAATACCCCGTATTTATTGTTACTTTTGCAGCAAGCATTCTGGCTTTAAATGCTTGAGAAGTCCAGGGTGTAAAGGCCAATTGGTTCACCTTTGAGATATCTATGTGCACGTATAATACTAAGCATCCACCGCCCTGAATATATGGTAGGTGTGTGAGTGGTTGTTCATCAGTACTTTGCATCTGTGCACTGCTCCTCCATGTAGCAATTTGGCTGTCGGCACTCTGCTGGGAGCTGGTGTTTATACCTGCTCTGGTAGTTTGTATCAGTATATCAATAAGTATATGGCTGCTGGCAGTCAGTTCCTTTTTGAATTGATACATCCTCTTTCGGTTATTTGTTTTTAGTCTCTAACCATTGAGACATGCAGGTCTGGACAGACGCTGCCAACACAAAACTATAGATTTTTTTTTAATCCTGACAATTAGCAACATTATTAAACATTTCCTCTTTTTTATATTCATGTTACATGGAAGATCAGAGATTTTAAGATTTGTAGGCATCAATATATGCTTATTTACATGGCCGGCCGATATACGCTTCCATCTAAGCAGCTCCTGCTCACCGCCTCTCTGCCTCTCTGCCTCTCTCCTCCACTCCATTTTTTGCAAGGGAAGGGTGCGGGACAGGGGCAGTGCTAAGCCCCGCTCTGTCCTGCCCACTCCCATTGGCTATAGACAAAGGGTGGGGAGGGGGCGGGAGCTTAGCTCCGCTCCTGTCCCAGCTACTCCCATTGCAAACTGCTCAGAGGGAAAGAGAGAGTCAGTGAGGAGGAGGGAAGGGGGGGAAGGTGCTCAGAAGAAAGCGTATATCGGCCGGCCGTGAAACGCTGCCCAATATACGCTCATGTAAATAAGCCCTACATGAAGTGTGCAGAAGTATCTGACATAGGCAACATACACCGCCGAGAAAAGCACGCTAGATTTGCACATTGCGAGGCGCACAAATCTTACACCAATATGAACCCCATTCTTTTGAATCAGGTGAAAGGCATGAGCCATTTTTTTTTCTCCCACATTGCAGGAAAAAATCGAGACATGTCCTATCTTTGGGCGTTCCCTCAGAACGCCTCGCATCGCCCAATGAAACAATGCATCACGGCCACGTATTGGAACGACACAAAACCATAGATTTCAATTGTTTTGTTTTCAGTAATGGTATTCTTGCCCGTTAACCCTTCCCAATCCACTGTCTGATGTCTGAAGACATTATGATTTAAGGCTGTACAGCTCCGATGTTGGAAGACGGGGTTCTCTTACTGTATATTGCCAGCCTCTCTGCTGTCGGAGCCTATCCAATGTGTCACCTTATGCAGTACTGGCTTTAACCAGCATATAGCGCCATTGTATAACTGCAGAAAAAGAGTAAGCCCTCTAGGAAAACCAGGATACAAATTGGATTGGAAAAGGTTAATAGTACTGGTGAGAAAAGATATGGCTTGCCCTGTCTTTCTTGCACATAGTTAATACTACATGTGAGAAAGAGGGCAGGACTTATCTTCCTGCTGTTTTTTTTTTTTGTTGGCACTAACGCAAAGGAGGGTGCACGACGGGGCAGGAGACTAGCAGTCTAGCTCTGCTAAGCTCCCGCCCTATTCCGCCCCCTCCCACTGCCAGCAGCCAGCAAGTGGCCAAGAGGGGGAGGGTGTTTAGCAGAGCTAAACTCTCCCCTTTCCGCCAAATGGTATTCCAGGCTGTGGCATGTACACGCTGCAGCCAGGCAGTCTGAATAGGCATTAAAACGAGAGATGCAGCTGCAACGCGCGTGGCCAAAAATGTATTTAATTAGTTCCAGATGTGGGGTTTTTTCGACTTTTTCCATTTACGCAGTGTTTCATGTACCTCCTAGCATATTTTGTGTGCATTTGTGCATCCCTATTGACTTCTATGGGTACTTTTAAAGCATGCTGTTTTTTTTATTTTGTTGGGTGAACGGAATGCGCAGGAAATACACACATGTAAACGCAAATTTTGTGTGACGCCAGCCTAAGTATTTTTCTCCATGCTCTGAGTTTGTTGGGCTTTTGCTTTTGAGTTTGCAATAAAAAAGCTCTACAATAATGACATAATCAAAGCAAACAATCACAAATGAATCAGTTATGTTAATGAACTGAGGATGGTAGCGACAGTGAGTGCGACTGAGGGACCTGTAAAACTGTAAGGTTGAAAAGTCCAGGCAGTTTTATGTGTCAGTAGTTTTATAATGCCATTTACGTGAGATGGTTGTTTCATGTAAATTAGCTATTTATTACATATTAAACCTGGAGCTCCCATGTGACCCAGCATTTTTCTGTGCTAATGCCTACCTTTGAGAGTCTATGCCAGTGAACCGAAGACTTATCCTGCATGCACACAGCCCTGATATCACATGGCACCATATACCATGCTGCATACAGGTGATATAAACATTATACACATATGAAGTAATCGTCAGATTGCATTGAAAGAAATGCTTTTGCAAGGATCCAAATTACAATTGGCACAGGTGCAGACACACATTGGATTTAAAGCAGGGAAAGAGATGCACTTCCTTTGTACACTGGGCTTCAAACCAACTAATGAAGTTGAATCGTGGGAGCCAAAAATATTGTTGGAACTTTTTTAGAATATGTGACTGACCTTATTCTTAAATGAGAAGTGTATTCACACTTCATGGTAACTTTTCAGAATAAGCTACAGAGTATTTACACGAGGAATAATATTATTTCTGACCATTATATGAATTCTTAGTCTTCCTTGAGCTGCTGAGTGGAGAATAGTCGATAGGATATCTCCATACACTGTGCATATAGGAAATCAGGATCTATTCTCATTTTCTCTGTTGCACACCTCCATAAGAATAAGCATCATGGAGGACATTATACAGCAGAGCAGAGCAGTGTAGTTAGGATTTAAGTAGCTGTGACACGGTAAACTACATGCTTGTAAGGAGGTCAGAAAGGTTAACCTTCTGCTCTAGGGAAAACTATTATGATTGAAAAGAGTAAAATATATATTTGCATTGAGCTAATTAGTGTGTGTATTTGCCAGAAAGTATAGGAATATATTTGTAGGAATATTGTGGTATATTGAGGAATATTATGGTACTAATGAATGCTAGGGCTCCTTCCCAGGAGCTTAGCTCCGCCCCTGCCCCACCTCCTCCCTTTGCAAACAGCCAGAGAGGAGGGGAGAGGAGGAGATAAGGAAGAGGGAGTTTAGCAGTCATGCTGCTAAACTCCCTCCCACCTCCCTTCTCTGTCCGCTGTCATTGGCTCCCATAGGAGCCTATGCAGCGGCCGACGTATTGCAGAATCAAATGCTTCAGATGGTAGCGCATATCGGCCGGCCATGAAAACGCCGGCCGATATATGTTTGTATAAATAAGCCCTCAGAGTGTGATGTGCAGACATGCCTTTATATGTAAAGTGTAATACATAGACACATGTTTATATTGTAGAATATACTATATGTATAGAAATATGAGGGGTGTAATATGTTACCATATTATAGTGTAAAGATACTGCAGTGAGGGATGAATGATGCATAACTGCAAGGAATTATAGAAATACTGTTAGTAAGCAATATTTTTTGTGTAATGAGGTAGATGGAGTGTAACAGGCAAAGCTAATAGTACTGCTAATTACTGGACTAATATTATAATTGCTAAGATATTGCCCAGACAACTATGGTAGGGGTGGTACTATGTCGATATATGACAAATAGGTGTGGGATGATGGCGTAATTTCAATGTGCAGTGGTTATGACGACACCCAGCTATACACCTCTTCCTGTGACATCTCTGCACCTTTCCTCCAAAACATCACTGACTGTCTGTCCGCTGTCTCTTTAAACTATGTCCTCTCTCTACCTAAAACTAAACCTCTCTAAGGCCGCCTGCAGACGGCTGGGTCGGATCTAGCTGCGAGAATTCTCGCAGCGGGACCCGACCAGAGCGTCTGCAGAGAGCAGCGGGTCACTCACCTGCTCCCGTGGCCCCGGCTCTTTCATGTGCCAGCTGCCGGGCAGCCGGCGCATGCACAGAGCGGAGCCGGCAGCCAATGAGTGACGTTTCTGTGCGAGGCTCTGCGAGATTTCGCGCGGCAAAATCGCGGCCGTCTGCATAGGATTGCGCTTGTTAACACAATCCTATGGCAGCTTCCAGGGGAAATCCCGCCACGAAATTTCCGCCCGTCTGCAGGCGGCCTTAAACTGACCTACTTGTATTTCCACCCTCCACTAACCAACCTCATCCTGACATCTCCATCTCAGTGTGTGGTACCACCATAACTCCCAGACAGCCTGCCCACTGCCTTGGGGTCATATTCGACTCCGATCTCTCCTTTACCCCCTTCATCCAATCTCTGGCCTGAACATGTCAGCTGCACCTCAAGAACAATGCAAGAATCCACTCTTTTCTCACTGTGGACATGCTAAAAATGCTCACTGTTGCCCTCATCCATTCCCGGCTCGATTATTGCAACTCATTGCTGATCGGTCTCCCCTGCACCAGACTCTCCCCTCTCTCATCCCTCATGAATGCAGCAGCCAGTCATCTCAATCCATCAACCAACCCGGGCTCTCCGCTCTGCTAACGAAACCAGACTGAGCACCCTTTAATTTGAACTTGTTATTCCCATCTCCAAGACTTCTCCAGAGCAGCACCAGTCCTCTGGACCACAGTACCAAAGGCTACCCGGTAATCCAGGACTCGCAGAACTTCAGGTGTGCTCTAAAAACGCACCTCTTCAAGGAGGCATACCGCATTCCCTAAACAAACCCCTCTGTACTCCGCCTGATAACATGCTCCCTGACCTACATAAATTCCATATACAGCAGTCCGGCTTTCGTGAGATAATTACTGCTTTATTTATATAAACTTGTGCTCATAACAAACAAAATTGTACGTGTTTCGGTTCACATAGAACCTTGCTCAGAGGTTCTATACAAATAAAGATTATGATTATTATTAGTGTAGCAGGATCTGTCATGGCCCTTGTGGATGAGTGTGTGAAAACCTAGAACCTAGCAACGTTGACGATTGGTGAATGCACTGCAGCCTGTCACCGTGCTGGGTGCAGCAAGTGTATGCTGTCATAGAAGAGAAGTGTGCACAGCAAGGTAAGTAACTTGTGCATGAGAGATTGAGGGAAGCTCCTGTTTGGAACAACACAGTCTGGACAGCTAACCATGGAAAAGAGACAGTACTGATCAGAAGGACCATGTAAGAGAGTAGCAGTCATATCGCTGCTGTTATGAGTGTGACAAACCTGTAACAGAGACTGTTAACTTTGACACATGTGCAGTGAGTTGCGTTGTTCGCCAACAGAGTCCCAAGAAGCTGGAAAGTATTTAAAGGTGCTTTTAGACAGAACGATAACACTGTGCAACGCGATTTTTGTAACCGATAAGCAGATAGCTCATATGCAATTTGCTGCGATTTTCCGCGATGAGCCTAGGCTCAGTGCGGAGAACTGTCAGCTAGCTCCTGCTCCCCGGCAGCTACGCCCAGGGACAGGCAGCCTTACAGATACTGTACAGTTCAAGAGAAAGCCATAGAATGTGTAAGAAGTTGAGGATCACTAAATGCCCTTAGCATAACAGAGTGACTAAATGACTATATGTGATACAGTGGCTGGCAATGTAACTGAAGATTGTCTTTTCAAAGAGTATTGCAAGTTACTGCAGGCTAAAACCTGTACTGTGAACAGAGTTGCTAGGAAGTTTTAAACTATGACACAATGTTCTAAAGAGTGTGAAGCATTAAATATTGTTCGGCTGATTTTTGCTAAGTGACTGTAATATTGAAAGAGCTGCCCATAAAACATTGTTTATCTTTTGAATTTGTGGTCCATCTCTTATCTGTTCATGCACATGAGGAACCTCCATAGGCTTATGTAAGGTGAGGAAGAAGCTACTTTTCCCTAATAAGAAATACACTATCCTACCAAAAGTATTTGACACCCCTATCAGTAGAATAGACTAGTACCAGTGTTTCTGGGGGTGCAATGCACCACTTACTAATATAATATAGTAAAAGGGATTGGAGTTGGTCAAAAAATGTCCATGCAAATAGTAAGCTATTGCCATTATTTGCAGTTTTGCTGACCATGTGATTTATGAACTTCAGCTGCTCGCTGAGGAAACATGTTCGCTTGTTGCTTTTGCATATGAGCTGCATGTGATTTATGAACTTCAGCTGCTCGCTGCGGAGACATGTTGGCTTGTTGCTTTCATATATAAGCTGCATGTGACTTACGAACTTCAGCTGCTCGCTGCCGAGACATGTTGGCTGGTTGCTTTTGCATATGAGCTGCATGGGATGTACAAACTTCAGCTGCTCGCTGTGAAGACATGTTGGCTTGTTGCTTTTGCATATGAACTGTATGTGATTTACGAACTTCAGATGTTCGCTGTGGAGACATGTTGGCTTCTTGCTTTCACATATAAGCTGCATGTAATTTACAAACTTCAGCAGCTCGCTGAGAAGACATGTTCGCTTGTGGCTTTTGCATATCAGCTGCACAAGATTTACAAACCTCAGCTGCTTGCTGAGGTGAACTGGTGGCTTGTTATTGTATCATGTAAACTGCATTAGCTTCACGGCGTCGTTGAACCATCTGTGGTGACATGTTTGCATGACAGCGACGGTTTGTTCCAACACTGGACATGGGTTGGCGATTAGATGAAGCCTTTATCTGGTGTTGTTTGTATTAGCATTTGAGATGACATGATATCACATTCAGGAGATGTGAAGATAGTGGTGAAGGACTATGCTTCAATGTTGTTGGTCAATATGCCCCACAAGCTATGTATGTGTACATTTGTGAGGTGTGATTTATTGGAGTCTCTACACAGGTGTCCAACTGTCTCACATCCAGCTACAAACTGACAGACTGAGTACTGCTGTATCCATAGCAACGGAGGCTGCAGGGGTTTGTGGGGGATGTAGTCTGCCTGTAATTGCTATTGAATACTAACAAACACCTAGCTGGACAGCAGCCGTGTGCTTACAGGACCAGTAATGATGTTACCGTCATGTGATTGGGGGCGGAGCATGTAACTCACTCACTTGGAATGAAGGACCTTTGCTGACATCACTGTCATGTGATCAGGGGCGTATCATGTAATTCACTTATGCTTGCTCTGCCCCTGATCATCCAGAACGAGTGATACACATGGCTGCTGTCTGGCTCTGCAGGTTTTTAATAAAGTTCAGAGCCCTGTTGACTTGGTGACTGATCACATGACGTTGACACCATCACAGGTGTTATAAGCACACATCTGCTGTCCGACTGCAGCTTTTTAATAAAGTAAAGGACCAGTTATTAGAGGTGTAGCTCAGAGTCCCAGTGACTGATCCCAATGATTGTGACATCTTCACGTGTAACTCACACAGTCACTGACTTACAAACAGGTGGTCATTAGTATCCCATAGCAACTGAGGCTGCAGGGGTTTGTAGTGGATTTAGTCTGCCCGCAATCTGCACAGGGATGATGCACCTGTGATAACATGACTGCCATGTGATCAGGGGTACAGCATATAGCTCACTCACTCACTCACGAACAGACAGGTGGTCACATTTTTACTAGTTCACTAGTATTATTTGTTATAGTACCAGTGTTTCTGGTGGTACAATGCGCCACTTATAATATAGTGAATGACATCATCACATGTAACTCACTGAAAGACTTGTCATAATGATTGGAGTTAGTCAAACTATTGAAGGACCTGTGATGACGTCACTGTCATGTAATCAGGGACAGAGCTCAGAGCTCTGGTGATTCAGCTGCTTGCTGAGGTGAAATCATGGCTGGGATGAAGGACCTGTGATTGGGGCGAAGAATGGAACTCACCCACTCACTGACAAGTGGTCCTTAGAACTTTGATTGTGTCTTATTAGCATGTCATGTGTCCTAAACCAGTGTTTCTCATTTCCAGTCCTCAGGGGCCACCAACAGTTCATGTTTTCAGGATTTCCTGTGGCCAGGCTTAATATTACAGGCAAAATTCCCATTTATAGCCTAAAATGCCAAGCATGGCCATTGCAGTGAAAAGCATGGAACTCACGCACTCACTGACAAGTGGTCCTTAGAACTTTGATTGTGTCTTATCAGCATGTCATGTGTCCTAAACCAGTGTTTCTCAACTCCAGTCCTCAGGGACCAACAACAGTTCATGTTTTCAGGATTTCCTGTGGCCAGGCTTAATATTACAGGCAAAATTCCCATTTATAGCCTAAAATGCCAAGCATGGCGATTGCAGTGAGAACAAAGCTGGCTGCTTCTTGTAAAAATCAGCTCAGTGGACAAGCACATTGACTCGGTGAACAGCTGATTGGTGGGTGACCTGTTCAGTGCCCCCCCCCCCCCCCTGCTGATCCTGCATATAAGCTATCAATAGTTTACAACTGGTGAATGCCTTTAACAAATCAGAGAAGAGATAGCAAATAGAGATGAGCGAGCGTACTCGTCCGAGCTTGATACTCGTTCGAGTATTAGGGTGTTTGAGATGCTCGTTACTCGAGACGAGCACCACGCGATGTTCGAGTCACTTTCACTTTCATCTCTGAGACATTTGCGCGCTTTTCTGGCCAATAGAAAGACATGAAAGGCATTACAACTTCCTCCTGTGATGTTCCATCCCTATACCACCCCCCTGCAGTGAGTAGCTGGGGAGATCAGGGACACCCGAGTATTAAAATCTGCCCCGCCCGCAGCTCGCCATAGATGCATTCTGACAGAGATCAGGGACAGTGCTGCTGATGCTGCTGTTGCTATAGGGAGAGCGTTAGGAGTTATATTAGGCTTCAAGAACCCCAACGGTCCTTCTTAGGGCCACATCTGACCGTGTGCAGTACTGTTGAGGCTGCTTTTAGCAGTGTTGCACAATTTTTTTTTTTTTTGTATATCGGGCGTGCAGAGCATTGCGTCCTCAGTCTGTAGTCATTGCACAGAGTATAGGGGCAGTACTGGTGAGGCAGGGAAAGAGGGAAAGGTGAAAGAGATATACAGGCTATATAAGGACTGGGCTTTTTCAAAAAAATTGGGGAAAAATAATATATTTGGGCTGCCTGTGACCGTGTACAGTTTACCGTGTGTCTGCTGGGGGTAGTAGTCCTAATTAATACGCAGCTAAGCATTACAGCAGGCTTGCGCAAAATTGTTTCCTGGCTCTGCTGTGTCCGTTACATCACCGCCGTCATCCCAGCAGAGGAAAACAGTAAACATAATATTATACGCTGCCTACAGTATCTGTCTGCTGGGGGTAGTAGTCCTAATTAATACGCAGCTAAGCGTTACAGCAGGCTTGCGCAAAATTGTTTCCTGCCTCTGTTGTCTCCGTTACATCACCGCCGTCATCCCGGCAGAGGGAAACAGTATATATAATATTATACGCTGCCTACAGTATCTGTCTGCTGGGGGTAGTAGTCCTAATTAATACGCAGCTAAGCGTTACAGCAGCGTTGCGCAAAATTGTTTCCTGCCTCTGCTGCCTCCGTTACATCACCGCCGTCATCCCGGCAGAGGGAATTAGTATACATAATATTATATGCTGCCTACAGTATCTGTCTGCCGTATCAGCTCAGCATTTAAAAAAAATAAAAGCAAAATACTTAAGGCCTACTACTGGCCTTTGGTCACTTGACTGCTTCTGAGCTATGAATTCCACTAGCTCAGTGATACGCACCTACGTCTCACTACAGGCGTGCGCAAAATTGTTTCCTGGCTCTGCTGTGCGTTCCATAAGCAAAGTCAGCCTCCAACCATAGGCCAATAAGCGGCACATTTAATTACAGCGTTCTGTTTCTGCTCTACTCGTAATACACCATGCTGAGGGGTAGGGGTAGGCCTAGAGGACGTGGATGCGGGTGAGGACGCGGAGGCCCAAGTCAGGGTGAGGGCACAGGCCGAGCTCCTGATCCAGGTGTATCGCAGCCGACTGCTGCGGGATTAGGAGAAAGGCACGTTTCTGGCGTCCCCACATTTATCTCACAATTAATGGGTCCACGCGGTAGACCTTTATTAGAAAATGAGCAGTGTGAACAGGTCCTGTCGTGGATGGCAGAAAGTGCATCCAGCAATCTATCGACCACCCAGAGTTCTACGCCGTCCACTGCTGCAACTCTGAATCCTCTGGCTGCTGCTCCTCCTTCCTCCCAGCCTCCTCACTCCATTACAATAACACATTCTGAGGAGCAGGCAGACTCCCAGGAACTGTTCTCGGGCCGCTGCCCAGAATGGGCAGCAATGGTTCCTCTCCCACCGGAGGAGTTTGTCGTGACCGATGCCCAACCTTTGGAAAGTTCCCGGGGTCCGGGGAATGAGGCTGGGGACTTCCGGCAACTGTCTCAAGAGCTTTTAGTGGGTGAGGAGGACGATGACGATGAGACACAGTTGTCTATCACTCAGGTAGTAGTAATTGCAGTAAGTCCCAGGGAGGAGCGCACAGAGGATTCGGACGAAGAGCAGCTGGACAATGAGGTGACTGACCCCACCTGGTTTGCTAAGCCTACTGAGGACAGGTCTTCAGTGGGGGAGGCAAGTGCAGCAGCAGGGCAGGTTGGAAGAGGCAGTGCGGTGGCCAGGGGTAGAGGCAGGGCCAGACCGAATAATCCACCAACTGTTTCCCAAAGCGCCCCCTCGCGCCATGCCACCCTGCAGAGACCAGGGTGCTCAAAGGTCTGGCAGTTTTTCACTGAGAGTGCAGACGACCGACGAACTGTGGTGTGCAAGGTTTGTCGAGCCAAGATCAGCCGTGGAGCCACCACCAGCATCCTCACCACCGCCAGCATGCGCAGACATATGATGGCCAAGCACCCCACAAGGTGGGACGAAGGACATTCACCGCCTCCGGTTTGCACCACTGCCTCTCCCCCTGTGCCCCAACCTGCCACTGAGATCCAGCCCCTCTCTCAGGACACAGGCACTACCGTCTCCCGGCCTGCACCCACACCAGCACACCGTCCAGCTGTCGCTAGCGCAAGTGTTTGAGCGCAAGCGCAAGTACGCAGCCGCGCACCCGCACGCTCAAGCGGTAAACGTGCACATAGCCAAATTGATCAGCCTGGAGATGCTGCTGTATAGGCTTGTGGAAACGGAGGCTTTCAAAAACATGATGGCGGCAGTGGCCCCGCGCTACTCGGTTCCCAGTCGCCACTACTTTTCCCAATGTGCCGTCCCAGCCCTGCACGACCATGTCTCTCGCAACATTGTACGCGCCCTCACCAACGCGGTTACTGCCAAGGTCCACTTAACAACGGACATGTGGACAAGCACAGGCGGGCAGGGCCACTATATCTCCCTGACGGCACATTGGGTGAATTTAGTGCAGGCTGGGACCGAGTCAGAGCCTGGGACCGCTCGCGTCCTACCCACCCCCAGAATTGCGGGCCCCAGCTCGGTGCTGGTATCTGCGGCGGTCTATGCTTCCTCCACTAAATCACCCTCCTCCTCCTTCTATGCAACCTCTGTCTCGCAATCAAGATGTGTCAGCAGCAGCACGTCGCCAGAAGTCGGTGTCGCGCGGCGTGGCAGCACAGCGGTGGCCAAGCGTCAGCAAGCCGTGCTGAAACTACTCAGCTTAGGAGAGAAGAGGCACACAGCCCACGAACTGCTGCAGGGTCTAACAGAAGAGACCGACCGCTGGCTTGCGCCGCTGAGCCTCCAACCGGGCATGGTCGTGTGTGACAATGGGCGTAACCTGGTGGCGGCTCTGCAGCTCGGCAGCCTCACGCACGTGCCATGCCTGGCCCACGTCTTTAATTTGGTGGTTCAGCGCTTTCTGAAAAGCTACCCACGCTTGTCAGACCTGCTCGGAAAGGTGCGCCGGCTCAGCGCACATTTCCGCAAGTCCAACACGGACGCTGCCACCCTGCGCACCCTGCAACATCGGTTTAATCTGCCAGTGCACCGACTGCTGTGCGACGTGCCCACATGGTGGAACTCTACGCTCCACATGTTGGCCAGGCTCTATGAGCAGCGTAGAGCTTTAGTGGAATACCAACTCCAACATGGGTGGCGTAGTGGGAGTCAGCCTCCTCAATTCTTTACAGAAGAGTGGGCCTGGTTGGCAGACATCTGCCAGGTCCTTGGAAACTTTGATGAGTCTACCCAGATGGTGAGCAGCGATGCTGCAATCATTAGCATCACCATTCCTCTGCTATGCCTCTTGAGAAGTTCCCTGCAAAGCATAAAGGCAGACGCTTTGCGCTCGGAAACGGAGGCGGGGAAGACAGTATGTCACTGGATAGTCAGAGCACACTCCTGTCTATATCTCTATCTATAGCGCGTTGAGGAGGAGGAGGAGGAGGGGGAGGATTATGAGGAGGAGGGGGAAGAGACAGATTGGCCCACTGCTGAGGGTACCCATGCTGCTTGCCTGTCATCCTTTCAGCGTGTATGGCCTGAGGAGGAGGAGGAGGATCCTGAAAGTGATCTTCCTAGTGCGGACAGCCATGTGTTGCGTACCGGTACCCTGGCACACATGGCGGACTTCATGTTAGGATGCCTTTCTCGTGACCCTCGCGTTACACGCATTCTGGCCACTACGGATTACTGGGTGTACACACTGCTCGACCCATGGTATAAGGAGAACCTTTCCACTCTCATACCCGAAGAGGAAAGGGGTTCAAGAGTGATGCTATACCACAGGACCCTGGCGGACAAACTGATGGTAAAATTCCCATCCGACAGCACTAGTGGCAGAAGGCGCAGTTCCGAGGGCCAGGTAGCATTGGAGGCGCGGAGATCAGGCAGCATGTACAGCACAGGCAGGGGAACACTATCCAAGGCCTTTGACAGCTTTATGGCTCCCCAACAAGACTGTGTCACCGCTCCCCAGTCAAGGCTGAGTCGGCGGGAGCACTGTAAAAGGATGGTGAGGGAGTACGTAGCCGATCGCACGACCGTCCTCCGTGACGCCTCCGCCCCCTACAACTACTGGGTGTCGAAGCTGGACACGTGGCCTGAACTCGCGCTGTATGCCCTGGAGGTGCTTGCTTGTCCTGCGGCTAGCGTCTTGTCAGAGAGGGTGTTTAGTGCGGCTGGGGGAATAATCACGGATAAGCATACCAGCCTGTCAACCGACAGTGCCGACAGGCTTACAATCATAAAGATGAACAAAGCCTGGATTTCCCCAGAGTTCTCTTCTCCACCAGCGGACAGCAGCGATACATAAACAATGCATAGGCTGCACCCGTGGATGGAAGCATCGTTCTCTATCACCATAAAAAACGGGGACCTTTTAGCTTCATCAATCTGTGTATTATATTCATCCTCCTCCTCCTGCTCCTCCTCCGGAAACCTGATGTAATCACGCCGAACGGGCAATTTTTCTTAGGCTCACAAGGCTCAGTCATATAACTTTTGTAAACAATGTTTACACGTTTCAATTCTCAATTCAATAAAGCAATGAAACTTGCACCTGAACCAATTTTTATTTTAACTGGGCTCCCTACAGGCCTAGTTCCAATTAAGCCACATTAACCAAAGCGATTAATGGGTTTCACCTGCCCTCTTGGTTGGGCATGGGCAATTTTTCTGAGGTACATTTGTACTGTTGGTACACCAATTGTTTTGGGCCCTCGCCTACATTGTAATCCTAGTAATTTTTAGCCCACCTGCATTAAAGCTGACGTTACCTCAGCTGTGCTGGGCACTGCAATGGGATATATTTATGTACCGCCAGTGGGTTCCAGGGAGCCACCCATGCTGCCGGTCCACACGGAGTTGTAACTGCATGTGTCCACATCTAAAGAACCCCAGTCTGACTGGGGCATGCAGTGTGGGCCGAAGCCCAACTGCATTAAACATGACGTTACCTCAGCTGTGATGGGCAATGCAATGGGATATATTTATGTACCGCCGGTGGGTTCCAGGGTGCCACCCATGCTGTGAGTCCACAGGGACTTCACATTAGGGATTTGTACCTGCCAGTGTCTATGTATTAAAAACCCCGGTCAGACTGGGGCATGCAGTGTGGGCTGAAGACCACCTGCATGTAATTGGACGTTACCTCAGCTGTGATGGGCAATGCAATGGGATATATTTATGTACCGCCGGTGGCTTCCTGGGACCCACACATGCTGTCGGTCCACACGGAGTTGTAACTGCATGTGTCCACTTCTAAAGAATCCCAGTCCAACTGGGGCATGCAGTGTGGGCCGAAGCCCACCTGCATTAAACCTGACGTTACCTCAGCTGTGCTGGGCACTGCAATGGGATACATTTATGTACAGCCGGTGGGTTCCAGGGAGCCACCCATGCTGTGGGTGCACACGGAATTCCCATTGCGGAGTTGTACCTTCCTGTGACTATTTATAAAAAGCCCCGGTCTGACTGGGGCATGCAGACACCTTGACAGAATGAATAGTGTGTGGCACATGGGTTCCCCATTGCTATGCCCACGTGTGCAGCTCCTGATGGAGGTGGCACAGGATTGGATTTCTCATTGTTTCTGTACAGCATTATGGGCTATTGCCCCGCCCCTTTTAAAGAGGGTCGCTGCCTGGCCGTGCCACCCCTTTGCAGTGTGTGCCTGCGGTTCCTCCTCATGGCAGACGCACTTATAAATAGACATGAGGGTGGTGTGGCTATGAGGCCAGCGTGTGGCATGAGGGCAGCTGAAGGCTGCGCAGAGACACTTTGGTGTGCGCTGTGGACACTGGGTCGTGCGGGGGGGGGGGGGGGGTGGGCAGCATGTAACCCAGGAGAAGTGGCAGCGGAGTGTCATGCAGGCAGTGATTGTGCTTTGTTGGAGGTAGTGTGGTGCTTAGCTAAGGTATGCCTTGCTAATGAGGGCTTTTCAGAAGTAAAAGTTGTTGGGAGGGGGGGCACTCTTGCCGCTATTGTGGCTTAGTAGTGGGACCTGGGAACTTGAGATGCAGCCCAACATGTAGCCCGCCGCCTGCCCTATCCGTTGCTGTGTCGTTCCCATCACTTTCTTGAATTGCCCAGATTTTCACAAATGAAAACCTTAGCGAGTATCGGCGATATACAAAAATGCTCGAGTCGCCCATTGACTTCAATGGGGTTCGTTTCTCGAAACGAACCCTCAAGCATCGCGAAAATTTCGTCTCGAGTAACGAGCACCCGAGCATTTTGGTGCTCGCTCATCTCTAATAGCAAACTTTAATTTTAATTGAAATAATGGCTGAACACAATGAGATGGCCAACAAATTATATGTACTGCATTTGCATAGGAAAAATACAAAAGCCCCATATTATCATTTAAATATATTGGTATAACTGCCGGGAGATAAGCAACATAACCCATATTTGTTGGGAAAGTGCTAGGGATTCTCTCTTTGGTGTGTATTTAATGCAGTACTCCCTCAGACCCAGCAGTAGGCCTAATACAATGTATTAGATTTGTATGGGTTGTGCTTATGAAAGAGCCACTTGCAAGAAGACCACTGTCCCCTACTCGTCTTCCTACACACACTATTACTAGTAAGCATTTCAGCTAGTACATTCAATCCAATGTTGTTCACCCTACTGGCTACAAACGAAGTAAGTGCACTAATCACACAAAGCATGAAACTTATAAAAACTGTGAGGAAGAACTGATTTCGCAATATACTCTTTATATTAGGATATTTAGTCTATTTTTCATTTGCAGTCTTAGATAACCACACTGGAGCCTGATTTTTGTAAGAAGCCATTTATATTGAATGGTCATCTCCAGTAGTTTGGCCCTTCCTGTCACTAGTAGCTAATAAATTTCAAGTTAATGGATATTGTTGGGAAATTCTGTCCCCAAAGCCAAATAACAACCAATCACAAATTATCTGCAAAATGTTGTCTGATAGCAAGTACTAATGTGCAAGCATTAAACATGCATTATAAGCAATAAAAGAGCAAACCACAAAAGTTGAACAAATGATTATTAATATTGTAGGTTTTACAGTTGAGCTGCAGCTTCTCATGAGTTCTTGAGGTCTTTTATACAAGAGAATGAATCAGGTAGAACGGATTATTTCTACAAGAGTGAAGAAGTACATTTAAAGTTGGGTTTCTAGCAAATCACTTAGTTCATTTAATCCCTTCCAACTCAAATTCCTAACAAAGAAAATGAATATCAAAGTACAGTAGAGTGGTCACACAGTCAGAGCCACCACCTAATCCATGTATGATCATGGCCTGTAAGAGGGGTGAACTCAATGCCCTTTTCAGATGATGACCTGCTCATGAATCTTTTTTCAGTTGTCTGTTGGACAACTATTCTAACTGATAGACTGTTCAGAAATATATTTATTCATACTGTACATCATGTATACTGTATATGTTGCATTGCACAGTAGAGACACGAAATGGTCACTTTAGTGACACCCAGCCAGTAAAGTGTTGGACCTCCTTTGGCCTTCAGGACTAGGTGTTGAAATCGTTGTGTAGGAATATTGGCCATGTGGACAGGATATCTTGGATATCTTCTTGCAGTTGCCATAAATCAGATGGAGGTAATGACCTGCTCTGATCAAATGACAGGATGGGGTCATCAATTCATGCTGCTTGTGCCAAATTCTGACCTGCCCGTCAGCATGGTGCAGTAGAAATCTGGATTCATCTGACCAGGTAATGTTTTTCTACTGCTAAATGATCCAATTTTTGCTCTCTTTTGCCCAGTGGAGTCTTGCCTTTCTGTTTCTGTTAGCAATGGCGCTTAAACTCATCATCTGTTGTTATAGCCCATCTGTGCTGAAGAACAATGAGTTATGGCAATCAACACGTTAGTTGGAGCAGCAGCATTGCATGTGGCTACAATTTGTAGAACTCTACACAGCTTGTTCATCAGAACAATTCTTGACATCTTCCTCTGACCCCTTTTGTCAATGAGTTATTTATGTCCACAGGATCCTCCTAATGGACGTTTTCCCTTGATTCTCTGTATATTCTTGACTCTCTTACATGGGAAAAGCCAACAAGCTAGCATTTTTTTGAAATACTGACTCTGGCCAGTCTAGAGCCAATGACCAGGCCTCATGTTAAGCGGTTCAGGTGGCTTGATTTTTTCAATTCTAGGGTATACTCATATGTAGCGTAAATGCATATCTTCTGCAACAGAAAATCTGCAGCATTTCCACATCACAAACCGTGTCAAAATCTGCACCATTGATGCAGATTTTGACTCACTATCTGCTGCGTATCCGCAGCTAATGTCAGCCTTTCAGGAGCTCTCCTCACCTCAGTGTCGGCACACCAAGAGAGCAGTGCATTATTTTGTTTCTCAAATGCAAGTATTCTCTACCTCCTCACTGCCTGCAGAGCTTGAGCGCCGCTGCCGCTGGTCAGGTGATGCTTTGCTTCTACATCAGCTGACTAATGGTGGTGGTGGTGCTCAGCAGTGGTTGCACTCTTGCTGTGCAGGCAGTGAGGAGGCAGATTGTGGTGATATCAATAATCAACTCCACCACACTGTCTTTTGGGGACCGTAAAAGCACATATATTTGGGGCCATGGGCGTAACTATAGCGGATGCAGAGAATGAGAATACGGTTACACTTGGGCCCAGGAGCTTTAGGGGGCCCATAAGGACTCTCTTCTCCATACAGGGAGCCCAGTACTATGAATAAAGCATTAGAATTGGGGGCCCTGTTACAGATTTTGCATTGGGGCCCAGGAGCTTCAAGTTACGCCTCTGGGGCTACTCTGGGAGTGTGTGGTGGAGTTATATGCTAAATGATAGACTATAATCTGGTCATCTGTAATAGTGGGCTTGTTCTTTTTCAGAAGACCTTGAGAGACTGCAGTCTGCATTATAGTGGTGGTGCCAGAGGTGAAGCCATCATTACTCGGTCAGTTCGGAGCTGTGAAGGAGGAGGTCGTCTACAGAGAGTAATACCATACACTGGAAACTTTCAGACCACTGGCTACAGAATTTCATTTAAAGGGTATACAATAATTGTTCTAAGAAGCTGGTACAGAGTTGGTACAGCATAGCGTGGTTAGTATAAGATGTTGGAGATGGGAAGCAGGAAGGCTTTATTACTTTAATACCTTATTACTGCCTGTATTTTGGACTTCAATGACCCGGTCATTTTTAGGAACAATGCACATGATGATATTAATGGCTAAGGACCACAATGATGTGGCAAGACAGGGATAATAAACACGATATAATAATGTAACTAAGATAATGCACACAGTGATGTTACAGTAAGAGGTAATAAAGTCATCTCACACAATAGAGATAATTAACGCAGTGATGTGAAGGCATGGAGCTAATAAACTTGGTGATAAAGCTAAACAATAATGTACAAGCTGAAGTCACAATAAAGGAAAAATATACAGGGTTATAGACCATACGGTGGATTGTAAAGAGTGCTATCACAGAGCGGATATAATAAATACCAGTGTTCCCTTATGTCGCAGAATGGCCATTCGGCACTCTCAAGGACTATGACCTATGTATGACTGCAGTCTTTGCACTCCTTTACATTACAGACAGAAACATCTCCAGCTTGAAACTCGTAATGTTGGTGTCAAACTTGATCATCCTGGTAACAAATTCAGGGGTGGACATGGTCAGTAGATGACTCCTTCTCAAAAATGATATATGAGCCTTGGGTATTGGATGCCTTCTGCTAATTTGATGAGTGTATGGTGCTTGGTATGAACACACAACTTTATGGTTTGCCAGTGGACCAGTAACTATGAGCCATGAGTGGAAAAAACAAAATCACAGAAAGCATCATACGCGTACCAATGTACTGATAAAAGAGGGTTTTTCCATGGTCTTGCAGATTTTCTTCCCTAAAAGCATTACAGCATCTCTTGGCTGGGAGTGGTACTGCTTTTCCCTGTGGAGAGTGCCAAGTTGGTACAAGGAGATGTATAGACCATGCAGTGCATTTCGTCTGGGAAATTTGGTATGCAAATAGGAGATGGTTTAACCCTTTCCAATCCAATTTGTATCCTGGTTTTCCCAGGGGGCTTACTCTTTTTCTGCCATTCTAAAATGGCGCTATCTTCTGGCTAGAGCCAGTACTGCATAAAGTGACACGCTGGATATGCTCCAACAGCAGAGAGGTTGGCAATATATAGTAAGAGAACCCCGACGGACATCTTCCAACATCAGAGCTGGACAGACTTAAATCATAATGTCTTTAGATGTCAGACAGTGGATTGGAAAGGGTTAATACCTCTGCGGCAAATCTATTGGTAGGTACTATAGCTTCCCTATAAGTCAGTGTCCAACCTTTTAACAAGCCTTGCAACATGACTAAGGATATAACTCAAACCGGAGTCTTGTCCATACTAAAAAGACATGGAGCTACAGACAGCTGTTTCAGGGTTATTCCTCTTCATCTGTGTTGAGTAGGGTTCTAGTTGGCTGAATGGGAGATCTGTGATGAGGGGCAAGAACCCCAAAACAGCTGTCTGTATATGGGTGTCTTTTCCTCATGGATAAGACTCTGATTTGGCTTATATCTTTTATGTTACAAGGATTGTTACAATGTCAGACATTAACCTATAGGGAAGTTACCTTCCAACAATGGTGGTACTTCACAGGCATTATACCATCTGCCAGTAGCATACCAATCATCTGATAATTATGCAAATGGGAAGAAGGAACATAACCAATGTCGTGCCACCTATTGGAAGGCAACATTCCTGCAAATCAATATCAGACTTTTTAAACAAGCCTTGTAGCAATGACTTGGAATTGTAAGCCAAACCCAGAATAACCATACACAGACAGCTGTTTTGTAGTGATTGTCCTCATCAGTGTGCAGTAGGTTTCTGGCTTGGCTAGTGAGAAACTTATAGATGTGAGTCAGAAAGGTTATCATTTCTCCTTAAGGAGAGTACTTAGAAGGTGTGTGAGGAGACTTATAAGGCCATCCATGCTCCTCTGAGAAATATGCAAAAAGAAAGATGGAACAATACCTCTGCAGCGCCACCTATTGGATGGCAGTGTTTCTGAAAGTCAATGTCAGACTTCCATCTTTACATTTGAATCAATGAGGAAAAAAAACACCTATTGTCACTGTACAGAATAGGGGGCATACAGAGGTATAGTACAGCCCCATAAAGTTTTATAGGTGACATTTTATGTATTTGATTTTTTTTTATGATCCACACTTTATCCATTGTTTAAGCTTAAATATATATATTTTTTTTAATTTAGAAATTTCTCTATATTTTTTTTAATTTAGAAATTTCTCTATATTTTTTTTAATTTAGAAATTTCTCTATATTTATTTTTAAACTGAGGCGTTTTCCCTTAAGCCAAAAAACAAAGCTGCTAAAAAAAAATCCTTTAAAAATCTAAAATAAATCACAAGTAGAATAAAGTACCAGCAATTATGTGGTCATTAAAACTATGTAAACAAGCATACCCTGCCTAATTGCTGTGCGGAATATCAGTAGAATAATACACAGCATAATCTTTCTCGAAACAGAAAATTTTGTGTCACAATTATCCCCAGAGAGGGACCATTAACACTTTTCCTCCTTCTTAGATGTAAACGTGCCTTTACACAGGCCTGATAACTGCTGGAATACAATAATAGGTAATTAAGTGTGCAGCTATCCCTTATCATTAACATTTCAATAGCTGATCGGGCTGAAACAGCCATAGATTTGAATACATACATTATTACAATAGGTTTACCTTGAATATCCCCCATAATTATGCATAGGGGGTTACAACGCGAGTCTATGGAAACCATTTTTATCAAACGCCATCAGATGGAAATTACAGTAATTGTATTTATCCCAACACTATTAGGGTAACATTTTATTACATCCTTACTGGTTTGTGAGATGACCTGAGGAATCAGAAAGCTTACATTAGAAATGCAAGGCAAGAGGCTGCTGGCTGAGCAATTAATCACTGACACTAAGGAATTTCTCTTCTCCAGATGGGGAATCCATCCAAAAACCAAGAAAAATAATCGGGCTAATTAATTCTTATCTGCAAAGAGCAATTAGATAAATGACCTAAAAAAGGCCTGTCACCCCTAGTGAGCCACAGAGGTTCTAAGTAGAATAATGTATCTGAGCATCTCTTCATTGAATCATTTGCAGTGAGCATAAGAATAAGATCACAGAGAAGAAGAGATAGATAGAGCCAAGGTTAATTAGTGGTATGGCTAACATTTAATAATAAAATGCTACCAGTGTTACTGCTTTATATGATTAACACAGAGTCATCGTCATCTTTTGCTAGTTGAGCTTTGCTTCATGGCTACCCTCCCCAGTTATGTTAAATTTCAATCGCTGAATACCAATCTTGGCATCCAAAGATGCTGTGATGTTCACTTACATATAAGGGTGTGTTCAGAGGTGTAACTTGAAGCTCCTGGGCCCCAATGCAAAACCTGCAACAGGGCCCCCAACTATAATGCTTTATTCATAGTACTGGGCTCCCTATATGAAGAAGAGAGGCCTTATGGGCCCTTTAAGGGTCTTGGGCCCCGGTGCCACTGCATCCCCAATAGTTATACCTGAGGGTTCACCCTTATATGTAAGGGTGTCAAAAATAGAGTCAAAATCTGCACCATTGGTGCAGAACTTAATTCGATATCGGCTATGGATCTGCTGCTGATTTCAGCCTGAAGAGTGGCCCTCTTTACCTCCAAATACTGCCCCCTCACTGCAGCACCAAGCGCTGTGCAGGCCAAAATCATCTGTAGATCCATACCAATAGGGCAGATTTTGACTGTTTTTGATGCAGTAATCTTCCGCTGGGAAAGTCTGCAGTATTTCTACAAAGTGTGAAGTCATATTCAGATGGGGGCAGATTTGTCATGGATTTCCAGTGGACTGAAGCTAAAAAATATGCAACAAATGACAGCAAACTGTAGTTGAACACAGTTTCCCCAGCAATGCTTCTCATAGCTGCATACAGATGTAGCAAAAGGTTAACTTGACATTTAACGCATTATGATAACTCAAGTACAATGTACTGCAGTCCTGTAAATCGAGATATCATGAGTGAAGTTAATGATTGCAACATCTGTAGGAGACTTTCTGCTAAACATGTACAGAATAGGTTAATTAAACAGATTGCAAAAATGCTTACAATTCAGGAAGTTAAAATAAATAAAATGATGGTTACACTTTAAGGAAGGAGAAGATCAACAATAAAATGACCCTTAAAAATCAATTATAATATCATAATAATAAATCATTCGACGGCAGAGTTGATTAATGTAAATCCCACTTTGGCTGTTGGGAAATTCAGGGCACATTATGTTGTACCAAAATCAGATTAGCTGTACCCTGAAATAATAATAAAATCATACTGTTAACAAATAATACCACGATACTATCACTGGGTAACACCACAAGTGAGGAGCAAACTTTTGAAAAGTTCAGTTGGGCCAGTTTGCTAAATTTTAGCAATAAGGTATGGTTCAGTCCAAATTACTGTGAACTGAACTGGAACTTTGCCAATATCCATAGAACTGATGTTTAACACTATCTAAGAGCCATAAAAGCCCTGTGTAAAGCTCTTGGGTCACCTAGGTGTGTATCTAAGTACTTTTGAGCTCGTCTAAGGCAAAGTTAGTAAAGAAAAAAAAGAAAGCTAAAAGAGAAGTAAAAAGAATAAAGGAAAAGAAGGAAGAAGAAGGAAGAAATATTTTTACTTCCCTTCTACTTCATTTTCTTTCTTCTTTTTCATCTTTTCCTACTTTTCTCTCCTTCGTTTTCCTCCTTCTTTTAGCGGATTCAGCTGAGACCACCAAGGTTCAGGTTCTCTTCAAACTGAATTGTTTTGCTGGACCTGAAACAGGGTTTTATGATTTTGGTTCACTGAACCATAAACAATACCATACCATGACTTGGTCCAAGAATGGTCTTCTGAACATTCACTTGCTTGACAGATGACAGTGAAAGATTCAATGTCAGCCGATGAACAAGCTCAATCACTGGCTGGTTTTCAGCGGGCATAAAAATGCTTGCAAACTGGCTCTACATCTTCCTGTCTAAGCAGAGAGATGTACAGTTGGCCTATGGGAACTAATAATGGTACTGATGGTCATTCATCCCCCCAAGCAAATTTGTGGCCTGTGAAAAAATAATTAACCCCTTCCCGCTCCAGGACGTACCGGTACGTCCTGGGGATAGTGCGAGATCACATATGATCCCGCGCTATCCCGCAGCGGGAGCCAGCTGTCAGTCACAGCCGGCGTCCCGCTGCAACAGCGGGGGGGGCATCGGAGATACGGCCCCCGCTGTTAACCCCTTCCCTGCTGCGATCTAAATAGATCGCGGCAGGGAAAGAGTTCACAGAGGGATCGCGCTCCCTCTGTGTCTCCGGCCGGCTCTCGCGATGTCATCGCGAGAGCCCGGCCTGTCACCATAGCAACAGGACGCCAGACACTGGCATCCTGTATTGCCTATGCCTATAATCGCTGTACAAGCGATAAGGCATGGCAGAGCAGTAGCTCTGCCATGCCTTATGACAGCGATCATAGGCACAGTGCTGCAAGTCCCTCAGAGGGACTCAAATAGTGTAAAAAAAGAAAAGAAAAGTGTAAAAAAAAAGAAAAATGTAAAAAAAATGTTAAAAAACCCCTTTTTTAATGCTTTTTCTAATATTAGCATAAACAAAGGGGAAACAAATTAAAACCCTACATATTGGGTATTGACGCGTCCGTAACGACGTGTACAAAAAGTTGAACATGCTTTTTATTTTGTACGACTAAGTGTAAAAAAAACTGCTAAAAAACAGAGGCAAAATGCTAAGCCGTACATTCCCCAAAATGGTACCAATAAAAACTACAGCTCGTCTCGCAAAAAATAAGCCCTTATAGAGCTCGGTACATAGAAAAATAAAAAAGTTACAGGACTTTGAATGCAGCTATAAAGAGAAAAAAAAGATTTCCAAAAAAAGGGGGTTTTATTGCAAAAAAGTGTAAAAACCTAAAAAAAATATAACAATTTTGGTATCGTTGTTACTGTACTGACCCGCAGAAAAAATTTAGTGTGTCATTTTTGCTGCATAATTAACGCTGTAAAAAAAAGAAAAAGAAATCTGTCAGAATTGATGCGTTTTCTCTCCCTGTTATCATTAAAAAAAATAATAATAATTTTTACGATATTGTCTATGTACCCAAAAGTGGCACCGATAAAAACTACAGCTCACCACGCAAAAAACAAGCCCTTATACGGCCGCGTCCATGGAAAAATAAAAAAGGTATGGCTTTTGAAAAATGGAGATGGAAAAATACCAAAAAATCGCTTGGTCCTCAACGCCAAAATAGGCTGTGTCATTAAGGGGTTAAAGGAGCACAAATTGGCATGCTTGTCAATTGGTGTTTGCTACATCAGACTGAGAATTCCGACAGTGTCAAAGGACCCTTACTGAATAATGTCAGGCACCCGGGTATATTTACTAATATTGTCCAAAAGTTAGCCAAGAAAACTAAGACAGGCAGTCTTAAAATATGCCAGTTTTATCTGTCACATTTTATGACTGTCCAGTCTAAATTTATACCACCTATTAGTTGGTTTGGTTTATTCCAAAATTTTGGCACAATTTGCTGCAATATTTGGCACAATTTAGACCACAGCTCTTTTTTGGACAAGCAAGAACAGTTTCAGAAAGTGTCTAAAAGTACATAGTAAATGTAATGCAAAGCATGTAAGACAGTTTTTTAGAGCAATTTGGCCCAGAAAACTGTTGTATTTCGAATAGTAAATTTCCCCCACTGTATGCTGACAGGCACTGATATAATGCACTGTATCTCCCCCTCCCCTCCTGAGAACAACTAACAAACAGTGGCCTGGCATTATTTGTAGTGAGACCTCCTATCTCACGCTAATATCCCAATCTTGGCTGCGACTTTACACCTACATATAACTGTAAATGCATTAACACTTAGTACCATTGCCACCACTGCCCATTTAAGCGATTTCATGTACATGTTAACAAATGATGGTTCACTGTCAACCTATAATAAAAGAGGAACAAGCAAGAAAGTTGATCGAGTTAGCAGCAACAGTAAAGGATCATTTGACTTTATATGGCTATAGTAAAACAAGTGCAGCTCCAGAATTCAATAGAAACCACTAGGACTGGATTGCTACAAGGGTAAAAGAGAACAATTTCCCTGGGGCTCCAACTTTTTAGCTACCTCTTCCACTATCTCCCCATCCCATACTGTAGGGCCCATGGAACACTTCCTTTCTAGAGGATTGCTGAAAACTCCTGACAGCGTTGGCTGTGTATGGTATTTAGGTATTGTACAGCAGTTGTTATGTTTGTGTAGGGCACAAGAATAGCGACTCTTATGGATGTCACCAACACATTAGACCTCGATGCAATTATTGTCTACAATGGACAAACATATGTGAATTAATACACATGGGTAATACTAATATAGGAGTGGGTGGATAGGGAAGGACATATTGTAGATGGAAATGCCATCTATATATGTGACAGAGCTAGGTAAAGCTGAATAAACCCCACAGTAAAAGTTTCATCACTAGTACTTAGCTGCAGATGGCCACTGCCACACCAGAAATCTCTGGCAGGAAAGTAACCAGCATCCATGTAGAAGCGTGCCCATAATAAATACACTTCCACTGTGGCTGATTGGCCATCTAAGGAAAACACCTCCCTGTTAGCCAATCCATCCATACACCACAGGAGATATTGTAGCAGTGCAGAAAAGAAGGGAACCTTAAACACTGAGGGATTCCCTACAGAAGACTCCTAAAGTAACTTCTGAAGTGACAGGAAAGAGGCGTTTATTGTCGATGAGCACCGAATGACAGGAGATTCCGCCAAAGGTGCGATCCCATGGGCTGGGGCTGATGTTGTGTTGTCATCCAAGCTTCACTTCCTATCGCAGCTGTTGCACCAAAACAGCAGTATTATCTCAGTACTTTAATGCATTATATGTATTATATCATTATTACATGGACATTACATTAAGTGTTCACTGTGCGGTATTATATAGTCAATGAAAGGCCCTTTCTTTGCAGTGTACTGGCAACATTGCTATCTACTACCTTTATTCCAAAAATGGCAACCAGGCTAGGTTTCCATATATTTTTATGCTGCCATTTGGTTAAATATTCCAAAACAGTAGCTTAGAATGCACATTTTTTTCTGTTTTTTGAACAAAAAACAGGGCTTGCCATAATGATTGATCTAAAGAATGCAAAGTTTAATTTAATACCAGTTATTAATTTGCATTATTCAGCTGCTATTGTGGAAAAGTGGTTATGACTAACTATTATTTATTTCCCTATCATATGCACAACTGGACAGGCAATGTGGGCTTCACTTTTCAGTTAAATCCATACTTTAAAGGACTCTTCCAGCATTATCATGCTGCTGCACCTGTTCTAATTCTTTAGTTGCACTATCTATAGAGCCTGAAATTCAAAGTAACTTGTAATGAAGGGAACATTTCCAAAAGCTTTAAAGTGCTTTTATTTCTGCCTGCCTCTGACTTCTCCAAGTCACATTCCATGGGAATATCTCAAATACTCTAGTAATAAGTAAAAAAAATAACACAAATCCAATATATTTTCATACCACAATGGAAATGTTCGCACATGGATAGACGCCTACAATGCCTCAAGTTCAGTTATCAGTCTTATGTTAAATTGTGGGTTTTTATAAAAGTTTTCTGAACAATCGAACAACCTTTACTAAACTTCATTGTTCTGCTCTTGGACAGGTAGTTGGATGGGGGGGCTGGCGGTGGGAGCAATGCCCCATTTTATGTCATTCCTATGTAAAGATAGGGAAGCACCTCACATGTTGCTTAAGAGCGAACTTTATTAACAAACCTTAAACCTTCGATGCTCTTTCGAGCTGTAGACTTGTCAGGGCCAAATGCTACTGGTGATCCTGCGGTGGTTGACTGGTGTTGGTTCGAGTGGGTAGACTGGCTGGAATTCTGGGCAGATAGTGGTGATGGATTCCTGAATTTTTTTAAGCTTATTGACATAAACTTGCTGTTTTTATAATCAATATTCTAAAGCTGGACCTTAAACATTTTTCTGTATGTGCATTATGATTCCCCCTGATTCAAAGCCGCTTCTTCAGCAATGGGAGATGATCTGATGGATATATAGTTTACGGTGGCCATGGGGACATAGATGTGAGCGAAAACCCTTGGGAGGTCATCTGCAGGCAGATCCCATTCTTTACTGGAGTTTTCCCCCTGAGCTCCTCAAATCTCTAAATGGCAGCCACCTACACACCCTGTGGTTCTAGCGTACGGGTAAAGAATACTGTTTTCTGTCATGTAGGTACTACATGTAAAGACATTTTTGAGCAATAGAGATGTGGCACACAAAGAGGACGTCTCTCTGGGTGAAGTCCTATAAAAAGTTAAACTCTTGTTCCGAATAGTATTTAGTTACTCACCCATGACTCCAACTTCTGTAATGTGCGATGGTAGTGTAGTCCTTAACTAGCTGTTGGGTTCTCCCTTTCATCTCTTCTCAGCACTGGTTGGAAGCTTGATTGCTTATGTCGAACATACGATTTCAAGAAAGTTCAACAATAGCGGCCATAAGGGGAACTTCCTCCTGGGATGATGGTCTTTACAGGAATTTCTGCCAAGCACTCCAATACTGTCCGTGATACCACGTTTTAGACAAGAAGTCAGATGGGGATCTGGTGGCGGGGGCATTGTCCCACTTTGTGTTTCTCGATTATGGAGGCACTGGACATATTGCCCAAGAACTAACTCTATTAACAAACCACACACCTTTGATGGTGTTTCAAGCTGTGAATGAGTCATGGCCAAATGTCATTAAACTGCTCATAAGACGTTAAGGCTTCTTGGTTTCCACTCCTGTCATGATACTGCATGGTCAAATTTTGCCAAGTGAGCTGTCACCCTGTATGGAGCCGGAAGCAGATAGCTCCCTACCTTGTGTAGTGGTCTAGTGTGGTATTGCAGGCAGAGCTCAAATTCACTTCAGTTTAAGATCAATTTACCTGTTAACCCTATTGTTAATTTGCTTCATATGAAGGTAATACTTCTGTCACTCAATAGCTATTAATTTTGTAGCCATGTAAAACATCCATACAACAGCCAGTCTCTTACTTTCAGGTACTATTATATCCGCATGCATGTATTCATAAAAGTGTAAGAGTCAACTCAGAAAACAGAGCTATAATGAAGTTCATCTTATCATTGCAAAATGTGAACACAGGTCCTCACCAATCATGTGTGATATGTAATATGTTTTGTCTTCTCATAAGGCAGACGAGCTCCCCCAGGGTTTCAATGCAGCTACCGTCTCTCTCCTATAAATATGACTCTGGTTTATAAGTCCCATGATGTTCTCTATGTGTTTTACCAGTTTTGGACACTATCATGCTATATCCAGTAGGTCCAACTGATTGATCCTACATGCATTGCATTTTTGCATGCCCCATATCCCAATTTTGTGGAAGAATATTGCAATTCTATGCATGATATATAGTCAATATACATGTGAAAGTGCTGTGTTCCATTGATGGAAGGTATGCAATACAGTATATCTTTCTACTGCTCTTTGTCTATCAGGCCCACATCTTTCTGAAATGAATGAAGGGAACTTTATCAGTGTAAAGATTATCCCAATCATTCATGTTACTGGGCTATGTGCATTTACATATTATGCTAGTTGTATTACCTTCTACAGTTGTCCATTATAAACCTGTTACAGTTACAAATAGAGAGTATAAGAAAAAGTAAACTCAGAAAGCAGATTCAGACAACCTTAGTTCTATTGGCGCCAATTCCCAGAGAATATTCATTAAATTACTGTGGTCTCCGCTCTCCCATCACATATAAAGGTCATATAACGTTGAGGTGACTTCTAATATTCCAAACAATTTATAGTACAGTTTTCTTATCACTAACAATACCTATTTTTGAAAATTATGGTAAATAACATGAATCTCTTCTTTGAATGCAGGTTTTCAGTAGGTAAGATGGGTATTACACTGCCAGTCATGGTCTGCCCCAAAATATAATGCTATCCACAGTATGTCCTCTTGCATAGAGTTCCACCCACAGTGTATCCACCTTACAATGCCAGCTACAGTGCACCATCCTATCTGTAATACAATGTATCAAAAAATGACCTACATACTTTATATTATAGTTTATAAGGTAGAATGGGCATTGAAATCTAGCTGCTCTTTATTTATTTGTGTTACTATATAGCTTTACAGTTCTGTACAGATATTGCTGTGACATCAGTCTCTGTAAATAGGAGGGACATCATCATGTTAGTACAAGAAAATTGTTAATGCCTTTGGATCAGTGTACAATTATATTCCCACCTCATTTGGACGCCCAAAGCTTTCCATCCCGAGGGTTCCATCTGATGTATTGAAATGGCATACAGACAGAACCCTGGACAGCTCCATACGCTGTCATTTCTGAAACTAAGACAAAATTCCAAACTTTGGTCTTCATTTCTGCAGATTTCTGTTTATTTCTCGCCTTTTGACTGGACGGAATAGTATAGTCGACTGTGCTACCTTTCTAAACCACAGCTAACCTCTATAAAACATCATTTGGCACTGACAGAATACAGACACTGCCTGTAGTGCCAGATTTTCTGTGCCATTTACTGTATAAATCATATTTGGGGGTAATAGCTGCCACGATAAGAAATATTAGATGTGCTGTATGAGTGAAATATACATCCAGTTCTTAGGATGCATAATTAAAATATGTGGTCAGGTCATTAATTTCTGATAAGGACTGTCCGATGCTCTGAAATGTGATGGGTCACTGTTGTTTTGAAATATATCAATAACCAATACTAAGGTCTCCGAGGAGAGCCAACTCTTCCTTCTATAGCATGTTAGAAGTTTTCTTTTTTTATGGCTGTAACCCCTTAAACTTGTTAACTCAAATGCATAATGTATGTCTTAGTGAAAAATTAGCATATGCCCACAAGGGATATTTTGGTCAGGTGAGCCAACCAACTAGGGGCCTAAAAAGTGACAGACATCCAAGGAATCACTAACCCCATACATAACACATTGTCTATCAACCTTAAATAATATACAAGATACCTAGAAATTGGATTATAAAAGGCTGCAGTATTTATTTAAAGGTTACTAATAAATTTACTTTAATAAATAAAAACTTAATAAAATACATAACCAAATGACCATAAAAGGGCTTGGTCATAAAGATTCAGGCCTACCCAAACTCTTCTGACACCATTTTTGGCCCATGTCCGCTAAGCTTCTTCTTCAAACTGATGCAAAGACTCCACTCACTACCAGTTAAATAGGTGCACCAGCTTCCCACCCAGCTGCTTTCAGCCAATCCAATGCATCTCTAGGGACCTAATGACTCCAAGAACACTTCCAAGAACCTACTTATGAGGGAACAACAGATGATCTTTAAGTAAACTTACAGGTAAGAGCCTAACAAACCCCTTCCCAGGGAATAAGACAGAAGAAAAGTATTTCACAGACAAAGGAATGTCCTGTGGGCCTTACATTATATGTCTACTATGTAAGGGACTCGTGAGGGGCTACCCAGAAGGACTAAAAGGTTGTCATGGCAATAGACATTATAATGTACCAAAAATTTAAACAAAACTACTGCACGTGCAAAAATTTGTGCCGAATTCTAACGCTATAGAACTGAGCAAGCTCCATGCACATTGGATGATTGGCGGAGGATCCCAGATAAAAGGTCACAGCAGAAGAGCACAGGGACTTAGAGCATGTGAGAGGATCTGCTGCCTGTTAGTGGTAGAGAGACAGAGTGGCACACTCCAAGGCTAGTAGAGAGCGAATTCAAAGAGAAAGAAGGGAGAATCAGTAGGGGCTATAAGGAGAGGACAGTGGACACTGGGCTGTGGAATTAGAGACTGCCTGGAGTCAAATGGGAAACAGTGCCCACATGAGGTTTCCCTAACCTGGTGGGCACCAGGACTGCAAGAAAGACCAAGGCGGGCAGTGTTAGAGTCATGTTCTTCATCTTGGACCAGCCTGGGTCAATAGTATCGTTGATTCAAGCATAACATAATTGTAAGTGAGGCTGGCCTCATCCCAAATATTAAATGTGCACACCAGTAGGGATGCAAATAGTGAATCAACAGGCCTGTTGTATAGGAGGGTACTGCATCCAAAGGACTGGGACTGTGTAGTGAGCTTTAACTAACAGAGACACTATGATTGGGTTTAATATTCTGTGTTTCCGATAGGCTGCATTGCTAGAATTAGAGTGTTAATGTTAACCCTTCAAAACGGAACTGCTTGTAATATAACGTGAACTGTATTTTTGTGCAAGAGGATTGATCTTCAAAAAGTGTGTTTACATTGTTCTTTGGACAGCGATGTTCCTTATTGTGCACACAATGATATTCTAGTTAGCCCTAGCTAGCATTAAGTTGTTAAAAATTGAATTACTTAACAATCAACATAACCTTGTTCACTTTCCTTTGTTCTTAAATAAATATAGCGCATTCCTGTTACTCCTTCTGCTGCATCGTAAACTGAATCTTGCGTCACAACACAATCACCTGTGGTACCCACCACACAGCAAGAAGAGTAAAGATTTTTTTTAAGCAATGGTGGAATAGTAGACCAGACTTGCAGAAATGCATTGAAGTGTAAAACCTCAAGACATTAAGATCTAAATTTGAAGGATTCTTTAAAAAATAAAGCTATTCTAATGAATATTTATGCACCCATATATAAACTCGGTATGAGGAACAACTCTCCCCAAAATAACCCAACCACAAACATATTTGTATTCCCTTTTCCCACCCAATTCCTCATTTAATTGCTTACCATACTTTACATACTAGCCTCAGCTTTAGCACTCGTCACATGAAGCCTTTCTGTTTTCATTTCTTCTTGAGCGTCATTCACTGTTCTTCCAGTTGTTGTTTTTTTTTTTCTTTCCTATGTAGTGCTTCAAGAACTGATGAGAACGAATGAGCAAAACCGAACTGGAAAGTCACATAGTCGCCTAGCTTATGTAAACAGTGTCCTAGATGATAGCATTTCCCTACCCCATCTGTGGTTGCATGGGAATCTATTATTTTCTTATCCCCTGGGAGAAAAAAGGTCTCGAGAATCATTACTTCTAGGCAAATGTAACTGAGTCTGCTGCACACCCTAATTTGCTTTCCATAATTATAGGTCGTTCACCCCTTATGTTATTTATAAAAACCTTTTTTGTTCTTATCAATAATAAATGGAGCCCAGTGAATCACGCCGCTGTAATATTTTGATATTATGAAAATGCTAATATGAGGTATCGTCAGGACCCGGGTCTTATCAGCTGCTCAGATGCTCTATTAGGCACTCAGTGAGGAGTTCAGCCAAATTGGTTATGTTAATGTCCTGTAGTACTTGGAAAAGATGAGGAGTTGGCAATTAATTTTTTCCAGGCGGCAGGCCGACAGGCAAATTTATTTTCCTCTCTCTCTATGGGACCAGGCTAAGAGGAGGTGAGGTGGAAAGCGAGCTTCTTCAAGAGGTTTTCTACGACCTAATTGAACATGCTAAATAAAGACTGAAGAGGAAAAAGAAAAACAATAGGAGAGGAGCCTGCGTCCCCATTCATTCAGCTGACAGTGTTTTTGCAACTTAAACCTGTTTTATTAATTATGTTTGACATTTCCTTAATTAGTTTCATTTACATCCCATCAGCCCCTAGCACACGATTGCCCCATACATCATTTTACCAGAGTCCCGTTATGCTAGCTGAATAAAGTAGATTTAAAAAAAATATTCTTTCTATGCAGTTATGCGGCACTATTTTGTCCAGTCCCGAATGCATAAAATTAATGACCGATGTATTATTGTTTATTGGGAAATTTTGTGGATTATTCAATGTCTTTAGTGGGAAATTTCCTTTAGCATTATGGATATTACCAAACAACATCAATCACCTATCCACAGGATGGGTGATGAGTTTCTGATCACTGTGGGTCCCACAGCTAGAACTCCCACTGATCCTGAGAATGGCATACTTCAAAAGCCCCATGTGAGTCATGCAAGCGCACCACCACTCCATGGAGCATTTGGCGTGTTCCCGGGTTCTATGAGGGTCCCAATGGTCAAAACCCCAGTGATCAAATATTTAATCCTCTATTTTATAGATGGGGTATCAATGTCTTTAGTGACAGAACCCCTTTAAGTATTTAACAATGATTAGAGATGAGCGAGTATACTCGCTAAGGCACATTACTCGAGCGAGTAGTGCCTTAGCCGAGTATCTCCCCGCTCGTCTCTAAAGATTGGGGGGCCGGCGCGGGTGACAGGTGAGTTGCGGCGGGGAGCGGGTGGGAGAGAGGGAGAGATCTCCCCTCCGTTCCTCCCAACTCTCCCCCGCCGCTCCCCGATGGCCCCCGAATTTTTAGAGATGAGCGGGGAGATACTCTGCTAAGGCACTACTAGCTCGAGTAATGTGCCTTAGCGAGTATACTCGCTCATGTCTAATAATGATAACAATGGTCATTGTTTATATAGCACCAACATATTCTGTGGCACTTCACAAACCAGAGGTAACATAGACGAAAAAAATACCCATCCATATAGTATTCAAGTAATGGACAGCTTGAACAATTGGGGTGAGAGTCCTGCTCACAAGAGTTTACAGAGTATATGAAAATAGGCATGATATAATGTAAAAGGCCTTGTTTTTGTACAATGGTCCAGACATCTTTTATATAAATAAGGAACTATACATAAAGCCGCATGAGTTGGTCCCAAGCTGTAATCTGTGCATATAGAGATATAAAGTGCATGAGTGAATATGGGGTGTGGGGGATACAGTAAGATGAAGGGTTGGATTAGGAAATGTGGTAGGCCTCCCTAAAAAGATATGCTTTTTGGGACACAATTAAAACTGTTGGGAATTAGGTGAATTGTCTAATCAGTAACTATCTATAGGGGTTGCTCCATTAGAACAACCTCTCTTTTTATGCTTTACCTAATAGAGGGAGCAGTCCTCTGCTACAGATCCACCTCTATTAGCCAACGCGGAGAGTTGCTACAAAAAATTACTTCACTCTTGAGGATTCAGTACAATTATGAACTCCACCGTTCATTTATGTAAGTACACACCCTTTCCACAATGGCTGCTATTGGAGAAAGGTGTTGGTCAATAGCTTATCAAGAGAAGTTTAAACTCTTAGACACACAGCAGTTGGCTTGAGTTCCTTATTTACAAATAGATTATCCAGATGAGACAACACACCCTGAGGTTGAAATTGCTAAATTTTAAAACCTAACGGGGGAGATTTGCTTAGCAGCATAGTATTATGCTTCTAGTTCAGATTATTTTCCTGCTATGTTGATCCAGAGAAAGGCAAAAAAAAAAGGTAGAAGCCAATTTTCCTCATTTTTGGGGAAATAAAATTCTTTCTGACTCCAAGTCTGGCAAGCAGAAGAACTCCTTGGATCAACAACCTTCATGAAGTAATTTATTAAGAATGATCTTATGAAACGTCAGTTTTAATGGAATGTCTGTTCGAGGTACTGCCTCTTAATATATTTTTTGCATCTTTGGATGCCATTGTGAGAGAAATTGAAGTCTAGATTTGTGCTATAATTTATGGCAATTTCTGGTACAAAATATAGTTAGTCTGCAAGGACATGGGAGGACCTGCCCCAAACAAAGCCACACCCATTTTCCACAAGTCCCCCTTTTTCATACTTTTCAAAAGTTTTCTAAAATACACCAGGTTCCCCTTACCCCCTCATTTGCTGCTATTTGCATCCTCTTTCATGCTTTGTAAGTTCTAATTTCCAAGTGTTCTTCCACAATTTTATACTGCCATGCTGTTTGCAATCCATTTTCGGGCAGGGGGCATGTAGCAAGCCTAGCATTCTGCCAGAAGTTCACTGTTCTGTATTTCATTTTCCTCACGTCTCATGCCCACTCCCTCTGCTGTCCCACAATGATTCAGCCACATTTGGCGAAATGGTTAGTAAACCCAATATAATATTTACATGCATACACACACATGCTGTAACAGCAGGAGAGGCAGAGATTATGGAGATTGCAGACGCAGTCCACATCTTAGTATCCCAATATGTACAGAAGCTCAATACTTAGCAACAGGCAGTTGATTGTAGAGGGGCTAGAAGGGAGACCCATAGTAGCAGCCACTTTAAACTTGATTTACAGTAGTAAAACAACAACATTTCGAAAGAAAAAATATTACCAGATTGCAGGCTATTAGATGAGTTGTCTTACAAGTTAGTGCCTCTTTAACCCTTTAAGTTTTCTTTGCTAAACTTAACTGATCACCATTATAGAAATAAGATTTTATACCCCATATCTATGATGGCTTTGTGAATCAGAAGGCAATTATGTTTATTTCTATATGGTAATGATAAGAACGAATGTAAAAAATCTATTCTGCAAAAGTTTTAACAGAAAAATAAAAAATGTAAGTAACAAAATAACTATCAGCCCCTGGAAGCACCTTCGAATACGTTTACAACTTCCTCAACAATTTAAGATCACAAACAAGCATTTTCTAATCTAGAAGTGGGACTATCCTGTTGGATGCCAGATATACAGCATTTTGAAGAAATGGAATATCCTAGGAAATACTAATATTCTGTATTCTGCTTAATGTTTTGGGAAGTACATGGGTTCTCTATTCAGTGTTCATTAACCCCTTGAAGACCAGAGATTTTTCATTTTTTATTTTCATTATTTTTTAAAAATTTCCATCAACGTAGCTGTCTGAGGGCTTGTTTTTTGCAGGATGAGTTACCCTGTTTCTCCCCAAAATAAGACCTACCCACAAAATAAGCCCTAGCCTAATTTTGGGAGAGGCTTGAAATTTAAGCCCTACCCAGAAAATAAGCCCTAGTTACACTACAAAAAAAATACATTACCTAGCAGGCTCGGTCCAGATCCCTCCCGCTGCTTTCTAGAGGTTCGGTGCGGTTCCCGTACTCCTCAGCCTCTTGTACAACATCACTTCCTGCTTATGGGATTCGTAAATCCCAACTGCAGGAAGCGATGTCTGTGATTGGTTTTTCGACCGCTGTTCAGCCAATCAATGCAGTGCTGGATGAACCAATGCGATGGCTGTGATTGGCCACGACTCACCCAATTCATAAATCCCACCTCTACAACGCGATGGCTGTTGATTGGCTGAGCAGCAGTCGAAGAACCAATGAATGTAGCGCTGGATAAAGCAATCACAGCCATCGCATTGGTTCATCCAGCGCTGCATTGATTGGCTGAACAGCAGTCGAAAAGCCATCACTTCCTGGAGGTGGGATTTATGAATCCGTAACCAGGGAGTGATAGTGTACGAGTGGCCCGGACCTAGACTGAGCCTGCTAGGTAAGTAAAATAAAACCTCCCCGAAAATAAGACCTAGAGCCTCTTTTGGGGCAAAATTAATATAAGACAGGGTCTTGTTTTGGGGGAAACATGCTAAATGTTTTACTTTTCGCATTTTTAAAATTATTTTTCTAGGGAAATTGAACTTGTGATCATTTGACTACTTGTGCTATATACTGCACTACTTCAGTAATGCAGTATATAGTGACTTTTAATGTTACCTATAATGCTGTCATAGGCATCTGTGCATGGCAGCCCTAGGAGCCTTTAGAATGTTCCGTGCTACCATGTTAGCCCATTGGCAGTTGGGTGGCCAGACCGTCGCCATAGAGGGTTATCTAAATCAACACTGACCCCCTTTATTCTCAAGATCGGTTGGGATCTATGTAGCCAGACCTGCAATCATAAAATGATGGCATATCCCAGAGATATATCATCAGTTTATAAGATGAAAATACGCCATTATGAAGTTGACACAATGACATTAGTAGAAACCAGACCGTCATTGATCATTTTTAGAATTTTTATGGTCTGTAAGAAATTAGTCTTTCATTACAGCGGTATTCTGCATTAACCACATCATCGGTTACTATTGCAAATACTAAAATGTTTTGTAAATAGCTATATCTGATAATGCTCCGATATACGGTAGATCCAGTCACATGCATTCAGGTCTTCGATTCTGGCTCAAAGCAGTGGCCATTATTTCCATCTAGATGAAATTGTTGTAGATCTTAGCCATGCAGAGCAGCAGCCCTGGTTATATCTTGGCCACTGAGTCCTTGTGGTATAAGCATCGCTTAATGATATATTTAAAGATATCAGTGACTTTCTCATTACAATTATTTAATGGAGGAGGCTTAGAAGATCACATCGAAGGTTGGCGAATAAAATGACATCACACTGTCTATCGAGATTCATGATATAACCCAGCACATATAACTCATGTCAGCACTATATCTACTCTGTTAATTAACTAAAATGATTTCCCCACCTTTTATCATCATACAATAGCAGTGAAGGTGCTCTCGCTGGCATTTTAATTTAAGTGTTATATTGAATTGGAGTTTAGGAAGAATGTTTCAGGTGGTTCTCAATATATCTATTGCCAAGTTCTGCATTCGTAAATCAGAAGCTCTAAGCTTGGTGCGAAGGTCATCATAATTAATTAGGGAGACAAAGAATTGGGAAATTTTTGTCAATGATTGGGTTTTTGGTCTTAAATTCAATGCAATCTCTAGCTATTGGTTATATGAACATGTTCAAAAAGGATTTTACAGCCTTTAACTTGTCTATGGAATTAAATATGTATGTTCTTATTTATAAATGGGATTCACAGCCTGAAGGAATAATCCACTTATACAGTAGAAATACTTAAAATATAAAGAAAAGTTTAAGAAACTTGTCCTTTAAGGAAAGAAAAACATATTAGTTTTATATAATGATGAAAAACACTAAGAATTATATTTTAATGCAGAAAACCCAATAGTGTTACATTCACAACTACACCGGAATCCTTTTTGGTACATCAGGTATATGTAAAGCCATATGCATGAAGCTTTCAGGGGGCTGATGGAGTCCCCGTGGCTCTGTTTACTATATGCTGTTTCTCAGTACCTCCATGTGGCTCTTTATCATAGAAGTATTCTCCACAACAAGCAATGCTTCTAGAAGTTTATATGTATGTAATACTGCATCTGATGGTTAATGTGACCACTATAAAAACCTAGTCATCGGTGGGCTATCCGATGCAACAGCTGGAGCATACAGGAGACCGGATCCGTACTCCCAGAATATATCCAATAATCAAAAAATAAAGGTTTCAGCAGCATCACTGGTGCAAATCCAATAACGATTTTATTCTTCCATCACATCAGCAAGCGAAGTTTCGGCATGTAGCCTTTTTCAAGCATAATATGCTGCGCAAATTTGCTTGTATTATTTGCTTACTATACAGTCTTAGGCCTCCCTCACACAGGGCGTTTTGTACAGCGTTTAACTCTGCCTTTTCAGCCCAGCACTAAACTCTGTACAAGGCTCCCATTCATTTCAATGGGGCTGCTCACACAGGGCTGAAAACGCAGCGCCTTCCAACGCTGCGCTTTGACAGCGATGCATGTTTTATTTTTGGGTGTTTTCAGCCCTGCGTCGCCCATTGAAATGAATGGGCAGCGGTTTTAGCACTGCTGAAAACGCGGCAACACTTGGTGCCGCGTTTTTGGCAACGTTAACGCTCACCGATTTTTTGGGGGAGGGCTTGCAATAGAAGCCCTACCCCGAAAATTAGTTCCAGTTAGGCTAGAGAGAGAAAAAAAGAAAGTAATACTCACCTAGCCGCTGCGGTCCGGGTCGCGGCCGCTGATCCGGGCTTCCCCTGCACTCACAAGTCTATTGCCGTAGGCCGGGTTTGAGCTTGCCGCCGCTGATTGGCTAAGGCAGTCAATGAAGGGCTGTGATTGGGCATCGAGCCAGCGCCAACAACCAATCACAGCACTCTATTGCTGGAGGCATGGTTCTCAAACCTGGCCTACTGCAATAGACTTGTGAGTGCAGGGGATGCCCATATCAGCAGCAGAGACCAGCGGCAGCGGCCCGGACTGAAGCGGCTAGGTGAGTATTTTTTTTTTCAGTATCCTTGGCTGCGTTTTCCCAAAACTCTGGCATAAAGTATGCCAGCGCTGCTGAAACCGGGCGGAATCTGCAGTAAACGCAGCGTTGAAAAACGCTGCGTTTCTGCAAACGCCCTGTGTGAGGGAGGCCTTAGGGAGGCTTCAGACAGCCGTATGCGCAACTACACTCACTGTTACAGAACGTAGTTGCGCTTGAACAGCTTTTTTTTTCTCTTTTCCAGCTTTTCAAACTCCACGCTAGTGCATGAGTTTGGAAAAAACAGCAGAAAGATAGGTCCTGCCCTATTTTTTCCGCACATAGTTTATACTATGTACAGGAAAGATAGGGCAAGGCCTATATTTTCTCACCTGTACAATAAATGGGCAAAAATCCTGATGGGGAAAACAAAACCATTGAAATCAATGGTTTCATTTTGTCCTGTTATGTGACCGTGGTTATCATAGCCCCATAGCAGACAAATACACGGCCATGTGTTTAAGCCCTTACAATTATAATCAGCCCTTTAAAGCAACCATAAGACTGATGGGGCCCTCGGTGAAAATGCGTTTGACGCCTCTGCTGTAGGTTATAAATTAGGCTGCACTAGGCAGCAATGTAGTCAAATCTTGAGTCATCTTGATCACGCAGATGCTGGATTTCCCAATGCTCCAACTACTAATGGCAGCAATTATATTGCTACATAAATTCCTCAGATAGCATCTCTTTAAGGCTTATTTCACATGAGTGTGAAACGCATGCCGTATTACTTGCGCAAAAAAATTTGAACCAATAGATTCCTACGAAAACGTTCAGACGGGGGAAAGTGCGTAAAAAAATTGCATCTAAAATAATAGGCCATGTGTGACTGAAATCCCGCAACTGAAATTCTCAACTGCGTGAAAAGATAGAACCTGACCTATCTTTGGTGCTTGCTGCGCAGGAGTTTCCATAGACTCCTATGGGAACTGGATAACACGCACCGTACAGCTTTCAATCGTGTGAATGGGCAATTACACCACTAATTAAGCTCAGGACTTAATAGCTGGAAATTGCCTGTTCACGCTATTATTTGCTATATTTGAACCCTAAGGGCTCATTCACACGAGCACGAAATTTGCGCCAAAGTTACTCGCGCACAAAAATCTCGGCTAACTGCCCAAAAAGAGTGTGAACAAGTGATTTCCAGCTATTAAGTCGTGAGATTAATTAGCGGTGAAATTGCCCACTCACACAATCAGGAGCTGCGCGGTGCGTATTATCCGGCTCCCTTAGAAGTCTATGGAAACTTCTGCGCGACGCGTCCAAAAGATATGTCAGATCCTATCTTTTCATGCAGGTGAGAATTTCAGGTGCAGGATTTCACTAGATTTCACCCTTTCAATTAAAATCAAATACAGAATTAGGGCTTAGTCAGACAGGCGTTTTTAGCCGCGATTTGCGCATGCGCATGCGCATGCGCCGACCCCATTGAGAACATATAGAAGACAAATCATTCTTCTCTGCCACAGCTGTAACAACTGTGGCAGAGAAGAACGATGTTTGCCCATTGAATTCAATGGAGCGGCAATACAGCCGCTCCATTGAAAGCAATGGACTGCCGGCGTGCGCGGGGTGAATTGTCGGGAAGGGGTTAAATATATAAGCCCTTCCCTGCAATTCATCCTAAAATGTGTTAAAATTTAAAAAAATTGTATACTCACCTTTCCGCTGCAGCCGGAGTCCAGCCGTGGCCGCTGTCAGTTCTCCTGAACTGCTTCTTGGCACTATTCAGCCGGCGGGGCTTTAAAATCCCCGCCTGCTGAATGATCTGCCTCTGATTGGTCACAGCCCTGACCAATCAGAGGCTGAAAACACTCACACACCCATTCATGAATTCATGAATGGGTGAGTGACTGCTGCCTCTCAGCGCTGAGCCAATCAGGGGCAGGTCTGACTCACATCCATTCATGAATTCATGAATGGGTGTGAGTGAGGCATGCCTCTGATTGGCTCAGCGCTGAGCCAATCAGGGGGCAGGTCTGACTCACACCCCCTTCACACCCACTGCAGGACGGCCGCGCGGAGCTCCGGCTGCCGGCAGAAGGTGAGTATACAATTTTTTTTTTATTTTTACACATTTTAGGATGAATTGCAGGTAAGGGCTTATATATTTAAGCCCTTACCGACAATTCATCCCGGGCTCGCCCGCAGCGCATTGCTTTCAATGGAGACGGCTGTATTGCCGTCTCCATTGAATGCACTGCGCTGGACAGCTCCGGCCCATTTCTAATGAAACGTGGCTAGGAGCAGATTTTCGGGCGATTTGCGGGCGACTTGCGCGCAGCGGTCACGCGATTTGCGGATGCGCATCCGTCATGCGATCCGCAAATCGCGCGAAAAAACCCCCGTCTGACTAAGCCCTTATGGTTCTTCAGAAAACCAAAGTGACTTTCGCTAATTTTAGAGGTTGTGCAACCAGACATCTTACCTGAGTTTTTCTTTTTCTCTGGATGGCTTTGAAAATACATATTTTCTCTCCATACTTGCAGGATATTCGTGGTGTGACGTTAGAGTTTTGTATAGCTCTCTGAGCCAATGCAAGGTTTTCCCACTTTCGGCGCTTCCACCCTTCTCACCGCCTGCAGTCTCACACACACAATAGATAGAAACTGCAGCTGCACCCTCTTTGTACCCCACTTACTCCTCTTCGGTACTGTTGTACCTTGATGCCACCAGAAGCTATGGATTTGACAAGAGGGACGCCCTTAGCTCCCAATTGGCGGATTTCTCAACGTGCCTAGCAGCAGTGTCGGCATTGATTTTTGCCTGGCCTGGAGGGTTAGGATTCATTTTCATGTTAGGCTTACATTATATGCCCTCCAGGGCATGCAAAATTCAATACAGATGCTGCTGCTACGACCTGTGGCTCTCCTGCCGCTGCTGGGTCTCCTTCTGCCGCCGCTGCCAGTGGCTCTCCTCCTGCCGCCGACACTCCCATTCATCCTGCCACTGCCTCTCGTCCTGCCAGCAACGTTGGCTGTGCTCCTGCCATCACAGCCTGTCCTCATGCCGCTGGCGGCGCTCCCTTTCCTCCTGTGCTACCACTCCCTCTGCTCCAATCGTCCTGCTGCCTCTGCTCCTGCCGCCACCACAGCCTCTCCTCATGCCCTGCCACCACCTCTCCTCATGCCACACATGCCCCCAGCCAATCAGAAGTTGGGGGCGTGACTGTATGTCAACAGTGCTGTATTATGTAACCACCCCTAACTTCCGGTGGTGACATAATACAACAGTACCCTCCTCTTCTACTTATCACTTTACTAGACAGATTTCAGAGGGGATTCAAAAGGTTTCTAAGCATGTTCAAGGGGCCTGCAGTATGCGGAAAAGATAAGAAAGTTGCCTCTAAGATATACTACAATGTTTCATGCATGCACCTGCTTTGCTGATTTATTGTTTTTCGGTTAACCCTCTCTACCTATTTGAATGTGTTTTAATTTTTACTTGAAGAACTTCTCTCCTCAGCACCACTGAACTCCAACTATTCTTTTTCAAATGTTCTCCATTGTGCTGATCAGGTGTGGACTAAGGGATTCGGGCCCCTTGGTCCTACATTTACTGTATTTCTTTATTATCTCTCTATTGTTACAACAAATGTCTTCTACTAAAGAACCTAAAGGAATTTTTCAAGCTTCTGAATAGCAATTCATAACCATACAGAGGCAAGAAATGTAGTACTACAAAACTAGACAGGCAGTGTAAAATAAAGAAAAAAAGCCATACTCACCTGTCTCATGACCTCTCCTGGTCAGTCTCCTTCATTGCGATCCCAGAAGTGACCGCAGCAGACACATACCTTCCACAAGTGACCACTCACAATGACTGGCCTGAGCAGGCATCTGTGCAGGAACCACTGAGTGAACGCTGAGGTCAGTGATTATTGAGAAGTTAGATGAATAATGAATGGCACAGGGCCGCTGCAGTGAAATCCAGACCAGTGTTGGACAGGAGAGGCCATTGAACAGATGAGTATGGCTTTTTTCTTTATTTTGCACATTATCTGTCCTCTGTCATTTTTGTTTTCAACTGTGGAAAATACCTTTAAACATTTTGGGGAAAAGTTGGGTGACCATGAAAGAATGAGATGTCTGAGTATAATTTTGATATGACTTATAGATTTTAGGTGAAATTGCTCTTTAGACCCTGTGTACAGCTATATTGTTCACATCTGCTAAGAGTACTTACAAATCTGCAATACGGATCAATAGGCAATCTATGTGCATTGTAGAGGGTCCATGCTCAGAGTGACCTTTGCAGGAGCCCATGTTTCTCACCAAGAAAAAACATGAAGTTTACTGTTGGGTAAGGTAAAGCCCCCTGGTACAAGCACCGAGTCATGACTGACTCCTAGGGTGACGTCACATTGTGACGTTTTCTTGTCAGACTGTGTTTGCAGGGTGGTTTGCCATTGCCTTCCCCAGTCATTTGTTTACCCCCCAGCAAGCTGGGTGCCCATTTTACTGACCTTGGAAGGATGGAAGGCTGAGCCAACCTTGAGCCAGCAACCTGAACCATGCAGAGATTGAAGCCGCAAACCTACAGGTTGTGAGTGAGAGCTTTTAACTGCATTTCTGCACCACACAAAATCAAATTAATCTACTACAAAAAGCAATGGTATTGCATCTGGCAAGTCAGCCACGGAGAAAGAAATATACATGACTATTTTCAAGAAGCTTGTTATTCTTTTCTTTTGATAAATGTTAATACTGCATATCCATGCACTGATATGTAATGACTCTTATGTAGTTTTGAATACTTTTGCTAGGTGGCAGTTGCTCTTTTTAACTTATAGATCCTGGGGGAAAAAATACATAAATATATATATATATATGTAAATAAATGTTCTGAACTTTAGACTGAACTACATTTTTAGATTTTTAGATCCACTTTATATATATATATATATATATATATATATATATATATTGTGAGGGATTAGCGTTTAGGATCGGTAGCAACCTGGGCATAAGCAGTCAGAGACAGTGACACATAGGATAAAGTCTTTAGTCCAGGCTTTGCCTGGGTTTATTTCCAAGTAAACAAAAGCAAAATACAGGCCTTAACATCAGGCAAACATAACGTAAATCCTGCTCGTCTGAGCACTTACTATACATGTAGCGTCCCTGTCTACGTACTGGTAAACAAATGGCTCCTGCACACAGCCAGCCAGGACTCTCAGACCTGCAAAGGTCTCAGCTCTCTCTCTAGACCCTGTAGGCCCAGGCTTTATAAGGCCTGGTACCAGCCCCACCTGGTACGTGGGAGTGACCATCCCACCCTTCACTTTGGTCACTCCAGGAAAAGCCGGCCCGGATTATGCGGCTTGGAGCCACCTACTTGCTACAACGTGTTAGTAGCTTAATGCTACTAACACTATACTGCCGGCTTCCTCCACCAAGCCCAGGCTGCTCGGTGGCACGTATCTGCCCAAGCGCTCCCCAAAGCAGCATAGGAGAGCATCCTAGGCGAGATATACCTGCCCTCCAGCACCTTGCCGGTCACCGTCTCACAATATATATATATATATATATATATATATATATAAACATATTCAGAATCTATGTATGCAATATTTCATATTACACAATAAAGGTAGATCTAACAATGTAGTTCAGCCTAAAGTGCAATAGCAAGCGGGTCTTTTATTGCTATTTCCTGTCCTCCCATCATCTTTCCAACCTTCCTTTGCCCTTCATCAGTCTTTGCTTGCCTTGTGTTCACTGATTTTCTTTCCCATCTATTTGACTCATTGCCTGTGTCAGGAGGTGGATTGAATCCACTCAGGGCCACATACAGTCTGCACAGCAGCACATGGTAGTCACATTGTGTTGTGGGACTCTGCGGCAGAAATGCACTGTTAATCTAATGCTACGGTTCATGGATGCTCACCGAGGCCGAACAAAATGAGAGGAACATTCCTGGGTGAAAACTGTCCATTTAGCAAATTAACACAATAGTGACATGCTGTATAGAGATCTCCAGTCAAGCTGGGTGCCACACAGGACTTAAAACAGCTGGATTTCCTGTGCATCCAATGCTTAAGAACCCTATCATCTAGCAGTACATATTATGCCCTGCTGACTGTAATGGGAATGTTGGGCCTATTACTAAAATAACACGCAGGGTACTTATTCCGAGCACTGTTAGAGCAACGACACTACCTAAGATCTCCCCAATACCTCTAAAACCTCTTTTCTGCCGAGCCTAATGAATTGTCAGAACTGTCACCGAGTGCCAAGGAATGACAAATGTGCATGATTTGCACTCGCTGCTGCTGTTGTTACATGGCTGCACCTGATATATCGAAGGGAAACTCTTCTCTACTGCTTTACATTGCAGATGTGAGGATCTAATTAGCATTGTAACATACAATAATCCCATTATTTAGTTTGATTTCATAGCAGAGATACAAGGATTTCCACTTTACAACAGAATAATGTGAAAACATCATAATGTTCGGGTTTTATTATTAAATGTATAGAAGAGACCTAGAAACTAACTAAAGGTTGAATTAAATCTGCTGAACCAGCTTTATGTGAGTTGGGATGCTTTTTTCTTAAATTCTGCTCAGAGCAATTCCGTAGCTACAGTCACATTCAAATCTGGGGTGGGGGGGGGAGGGTTAAGAAGTCCTCTGCCACATAATACAGCACCAGTAACATAAATGGCACATGGTAAGCAGGGGGTCCTGCATTGGGGCGAAGGGGCTAAACGTTACACATGTCCAATACTTTTGTCCATTTTGTATCAAATCAGACATTATGTTACATTGTTGCATTATATTGAAACAGTCAGTGATTATCTTTTAGGGCTTAGTCACACGGGCGCATCAGCGCCCGTGTTACTGCATGAAGAAGACGGACGCACTTCAGGACGGACGTCTCTCTGCAGCGCCAGAAGAAAGAACACATGACTGGCAATGGAGCCGGTCACATGTTCTTTCTTCCGGTGGTGCGGAGATTCTTCTGCATCTGCAGTGCGTCCGTCTTTTAGTGCAGGAACACGGGCGCCGATGTGCCCGTGTGACTAAGCCCTAAATATGAAAAAGTTGCACAAAGAAACTAATTAGTTAATAAATTACTTTTCTAATATACAGTACACAGCCATAAATAGCTAATAAGTATAAAAATGATGTAAAAACAATTGTAGCAATGCAAGAAAACTCAATTATAAACTTAAAGGGCTTGTTCGGGATAAAGAAAAAATGGGCCAATAGTGACATAATAGTGCCTATAAGGCTCTCATCTTTGCACTATGCTGGGGTATGCTCCTAAAAAGCTCCCAGCACATACAGCAAATGTATCTATAGGGTCCTAGTCAACTGGTAAATGCAAAAAGAGTATGTTTTTGGCAACCACTAGGTCACTATCCAACGACAGACTTTTTCTTTCACTGTATAGGAAAGTTTAGTCTGCTGCACATTCCTATACAGAGGCATACAGACAAAAAAAAGTATTAGGCAGTGTATATGTTTTTACAAATGGGACCAAATGTTTTTACATATGGGACCAAATGAATGATGCATGCCTCTGTATGTGATGGCTATGGAAAAGGTGCAGTTCTTCAAAGGCTCAGCAGGTGGTGTATTGGCCTGTTTGGAGCTATGCCATCACCATAACAATGCAATACCATGGCTGTCTATGCTGCAGAGCTTTAGGATGGGGAGCCAGCACAGCATGTGACATCATTCTTCTGGGTCCTTAAAGGGAATTCTCCAATTTGGCAGTCTTTGGTTATCAGCTTTTGTGATGAGTTTCCTGGCTATTTTCCAGTTTGCATTTCTGTTTTCTGTGTTTGACCGGGCTTGCCTAATTGTGATCTGTACTTTCTGTAAACTGGCTGGGAACCAGCATCCAAGTATGCTTTTGGACTGGAATCCATCGTGAATATAACAGTATGCCTATACAGTGGCATATGTTGGAAACTTCCTTTAGAGCCTGCTGACACCACACTGAAAACGGAGATGAAATTGATTTGTGTTAAAGGGGTTGTCGGAAATACATGATACATAATAACCAACTATCCACATCCCCAAAAACATTGTGGAGAAGCTTCAGCATAAATACTGGACAATCTTTAAGGCATCATTTACCATCTAAGCAGGACCTTCCACCCGGCCTCCTCTAATGATGTATTGATAGAAAGTTTGGCTGTATTTCGAGTCATACGTGTCCAACTTGCTAAGTCTACTGTTTTCCCAATATCTGTTTCCCACTTATTCATATATGGTAATTTATCAGCCAGCAGAAATAATACCTTATAGAGGGTAGAAATAATTCCTGAGCTACCTGTTAAACGCAGGCATATGGATTCAACATAGGTAGAGGCAAGCCCCAAGAGAACTGTATACGTGCATAAAGAGCACAAAAATCAGATAGAAAATGGCTCGTAAGTAGAATAATTGGCCAAAAATAAAAAGTAACTCTTTTGCTTTACTCTACTATTTTTTTTATTGCTGGCTTTTGCAGATATAACACATGCCACCTTCATTCACAGTAAACTGTTTGACATCAGAGAACCATAAACTTATAATGATATTAATACTGTATATTAACTGTGTTTTTCCATTGATTTACTAGTTTCAACCATAAAGATAAGTGACTTTACTATTGGTTATAAAATATACAGGTTACTATAGCACAACTGACATTTGTACATACTCAAGGTTCTGGAATATATTGAGATTTCTATTGCATGAGCCGTCGGCACATAAAAGAGGCATTAGATGCAAATAGTATGGTAATAAACAAAAAATAATAGTAATAAAACCTGAATAAATGCATATCAACAAAATCCAAATCCCAAGAAGGTGCTGCAGAATAATCAGATCTCTACTCTTCTATCTGCCTTAAAGCTTCTCCTTACAGTTAGAACTGACTGTTAAACATTGCAACAAGTATGGAGGAGTTGTAAACATGACATTTGTACATGAAGGTAATGAAAAATATCAGTGTTTCTCCTACGTCCCAGCAATTCAAGTAAAAGAACTGATATGCAAAGAATATTTTCAATGCTGCGTGTGGGAAAAAAAGCAAGTGAGGGAGATTTACTAAGCCAAATGTGACAGTATTTTTTAGCAAATTGTACCAATTTGTTCTTTATGCCCTTTTGACAGGTCTGACTGCTGGGCCCGCCACTGATGCCTGCTTGGGTTAAGCAGAGCAGCCCATTGGCTTCATTCCGAAAGATCGCTACTAGAGATGAGTGAACATACTCGTTAAGGGCGATTTCGCAATCGAGCATCGCTATTTTCAAATACCTGACTACTCGGGTGAAAAGATTTGGGGGGCGCCGGGGGAGAGCGGGGGGTTACAGAGGGGAGTGAGGGGGGGGGGAGAGCTCCCCTCTGTTCCCCACTGCTACCCCCCGCTCCACCACGCCGCCCCCCAGCGCCCCCCGATTCTTTTCACCCGAGTAGCCAGGTACTCGAAAATCGCGATGCTCGATTGCGAAATCACCCTTAACGAGTACGCTCGCTCATCTCTAATCGCTACTCTTTTTTTGGTACTGTTTTTAAATGGCAATACAGCGCTACTTATCTGAATGTGACTGTATTGCAGGTCCAGCCAGATTCAGGAAAAAAACCTCAATGCACCTTTATTCTAGGGGTTTTGCTTGGTTTTACTCAAATATAAAGGAGATGTGTCAGAAGATCCCATGCTATCAGAATAGTGCTAGATGACTAATAGGACCCATTTTGGACTGCTAATGGATGGCCAATCACCAAATACTCAGAGGCGCGCAAGTAAAAGTCATGGACGACATATAACTTGTATTTAATTTACATAGGGCCTTTTAATACTACTAATAATAATAAGTGATGAAGAGGTCACCAGCATGTCATTGTCACCGCTCCCATGGTGGACATGTACTTGATGATCTCTCTTCTGCTATTAAACTTGTCCTACTGCGAGCTCTTCCAAAGCACCGAGCTGTAACAGCTCTAAAAAGTGGAGAAATTCTTATATAATTCTTGTATATTAGTTAAATGCTATAAATATTATATTGTGTATATAATGTAAATGTAGATAAATACTGTAAATACCTTAAAGCCACTCTAGGAAAACTTTTTATTGCTTCCTCAGGTTGCAATGAACACAGAGGAGCATAGCTTCTAAGCTTTGTATGCTAGTTTTCTGCTGTACAAAAGTCACAATTTTACCATTTCCACCAAAATTGCAACGTTAGGGGCTTTTACACCACGCCTCGCCACTTTTTTAAAAAGTAGGCAGGACTTAGCATTAGGGGGAGTGGTAAAGTAGGTAAAGTATATAGCAGTTTTGATAATATCACTCTGGCTATCATATAAGCACAAGTTGTTGGAAAAGTTAGTGACCATTTAAGGAAATTATTCTTCGTATGTCAAACAAAATCATAGAAAATGGGAGGGAAACTGTGCACCTTTGCCAAAAGGGGGCTTGCTCGAAGTGAAAGATCACCTCCCAACACTTTCTTATTAACCCCTAACTCTCTAATAGTACTGTCCGGAAACCTTAAAGGGGAACCCATTGGTCAAAGGCACAAGTTATTTAGTCTACTACAATGTAATCTTAAGAAAAAGATGTAGGAAATTCTACTTATGGCCCTGCTCAGTCAGCAACTTCCCAGCAAGGCTTTAGAGGTATTATTTTGCTTTATATAAAGGCCAGTAATGCCTTACATAATGCCCTTTATACAAGGCAGTTAAATTAGCATACACAACCTTCTGACAGGGACCCTTTAAATAATGGCTTGTGCCTCATTGAATGAGTTTCAAGGAAGATCAAAAACCAAGAGGAATCTAAAAAACACCCAGACATACAACCCAATTTATATTATTTCCTTAGTATATAGAAACCTATTTGCTTTTGGTGTCTTAACCTGCAGTGCATACATTTAAGAGGTCTAGATACACTGATATATCATCACTTGCCTCCATGCCATAAATAACCCAGTCAGAAGAGCTATTGTAAAAACTCTCAGGCACAATGGACTCCAGACACACCACATGATATATCTCTTCAAAGGGACAGATACATCTTTTCCGATGGCATCTAGTAGCTTCCTTAACTGCTCATCGCTATACACCAAATCAACTCAAATAAATTTGATTTTTTTTTTCTCCTCTTCCATGTTCACACAGTAATTCCTTCATTTTTAAACACATAATGGAAATGTATAACTAGTGCTCATAAAAATTTATATCTCAATTCTTTGCTTTAATTTATGACGAGCCCTCTAGGCAGTTATTATTCAAACATTAATAAAATGCCTATGCATCATAGAAAGCATCCATTTTTCACACTCCGTCCTCTCAGGTTGGTATAAATATAGAGCCAGATTCTAGTTAATGCTGACTCTGACACGTGTGAGTCTGAAAACAATTATGCTTTTAATAAGATAAGTCTCGATGAAATATTATGTTAATCATATTAAAGGGGTTTTTCTACTAGAATAAAGTCACATACTTTTTTTTTTTTTACATCTGTTCCAACCTTCTTGTTTAATGTTCTATAGAGCCGTAGATTACAGTTTATGTAAATGCTAGCTTTCTATAAATTTTAGATTTATCTCCATTTATCACACTCACATTTGGTTATATGGGGGCAAGATCTGTTCAGCTTCAAATGGAATTCCAATGTTCTTAAATATTTATTTCAGTCTTGTAGGAATAAATATATATTTATGTCTAAAGTACTGGCTTAAGGTCACCCAAGTTTACTGCAATCATTTTACAGCAGGGTGTTGATCTACAGTGATCCTCCGAGGGATGAACAGGCAGTTGAATGATATAAATATAATCATAAGGAGAACATATATGACTATTTGAAGAATACCATATGGTAAGATAGAGCTGAACGTGATTAAGTCAATTTAAATAGTTCTTGTAAATTTTGCTGACCTCCTGAAAGTAGTAGGATGAGTAGAAGACAGGTAATGAGATATTGGAAGGCTAGTCGAATAGAAACTGGTGACTATGAGGTATAATCTATTTTAAATCTACTAAAAGTATATATAGAGAAAGACAGTATATTCAGCTGTATTTTACTAAGTGCAAAAAATCATAGCTAGTGCATGACTTCATCAGTTTTTGGTCCAGATGGGCAACAGAATAGTAAGTTATCGACAAATTTTCCATTCGAGGGTTGTCCCATGAGAGAATCTCTTTCAAAATGTGGTCACTGGGTGATTGTTTGATTGCCCAGATCCTGCTCCTGATACCTCTCTTAAAAAGCTGATTTGGCCAGGGAAACCTGCAGCCAGCCAGGCATTTTTCCTGCAGTGGCCACTATAGGAGAATCATAGAATTACATGGTGCCAGATGGTATAAGGACAGGGGTTGTCTTTAGGAAACAACCCCTTTCACTCTTTGGCAACATCAGATATATATATATATATATATATATATATATATATATATACACATTGGATGTGTGGGGGGTTTCCATGAAATGGGCTTGCAAGCTGGACTTGTTCCAAACACAGCCAGTGTCAGCTATACTTGACAGTTGAAACTCAGCCGCAGTGGCCAGGATCAGAGACCATGGTTGGCACAGACTGTGATATTTAAATGGCTTGATATGTCCTATGAATGCTTTTTAGCCTAATTTTATTTTTAAGTAATTATATGTCCTTGATCATATGTCTAACCTGAGGACTACTATTAGAAATATCTAACCCAGTAAAGGCAGACTGTCAGGGTCCCTAAACTCACTCTTATGTCTATCAACCTACATCTTGTACCCAATTTCATACCTTTGGTGAATCCCAAAGGAGGCTATTATTGTGCCACCTCTCAGGTCCATATCATATATCTAGTGGACCTATGGAGATGAGAACAGAATAATAATTATGGCCTGTGCATTTACACTTATGTAAAAAGAAAGGCACCATGTTCGGTACCAGGTTTACACATCATTGCCTAGTAAATAAGGCCTTTTCATCTTATGAGTGGAATTTAGTAGCTCCCCTGCATTAACTGTTGGGTAGCATGTGGGTTATTAGCTCACATGGGAACTTGTGCCTCTTATTTATCAGGGACTCAAAAAGCAGAACCAACTGTTCACTACCTTACTAGTGGTCCTGTCCAACATAAATGCTTTCAGCCTAGTCCTTTATGCTTCTACTTGAAGATCAATTGGTCAAGGGTTTTTTTTTTTGCTATCCATGGTGATCTCAAAATTAAATGTCAATACAGAGTACTATCACTATCTATTGAATATACGGGATTCTAGCCCTTATAGGGTTTCAAAAATACCATACCAGAGGATGCATCACACTATCAGGCAGTGTATCATCCATTCACATCACAGGGTGTCTGTACAGTATAGCTTATAAAATATATTTTTTTCTAGATAGAAACTATTGCAGCCTGAAAAAAATACATTGCAAGATTCATAATACTAATACAGCAAAGACATAAAAAAAACTTACAGATCAGTATATATTGTACAAATCTCAAGGAGATGCATAACAGTTTGACAATCATCTATTCATTCAAACTGTATGAAACATTTTTGTTTCAAATATCTATCCATGTTCAAGTACAAGAGCGGTAGACCAGGAGAGCAAGGGACACATTTATACCAAGTGCTTCTGGTAGAACACTTTATTGTCTTTGAAAATCAATTGTTCAGATGTCATAACCATGAAATAAACGATAATAATACCAAATAATCATTCCTATAAGGACAAAATAAGTAATTTATTCATCATTTAGTGATCATTTAGTATTACTGGGAGGGGCTGGTGAAGATCCTGCAGTCATGGTACACATTGGCACCAATTATAAAGTTAGAGATGGGTGAAGGGTCCTTAAAAACGCTACCAGGGAACTAGGATGTAAGCTAAGGGCAAGGACATCCAAATACTACTTGTACCATGTAGCACACCAGAAAGGCAGTTGGAGATTAGGGAGATAAACAAGTGGCTCAAGAGTTGGTGTAGAGAGGAGGGGCTTAAGTTCCTGGAAAACTGGGCCAACTTTGCTGTTGGCTAAAAATTCTACTGTAGGAATGGGCTGCATCCCAATGGGGAGGGTGCCACTGTGCTAGGGGAGAAGATAGCTAGAGGTTGGGAGGAGGGTTTAAACTAGGGACTGGGAGGAGGGCAACCAGAGAGCTAGAGGGGAAGATAGTGTAGACAGTGACCTGGGACTAAGTAATGGAAATGGCAGTGGAGCGGTAGGGTGGGTTAGTACTATTAGAACAATTCATAGGGATACACTTAACCAAAACCTTCTAAACTGTATGGTGACTAATGCTAGAAGTCTGACCAATAATTTTGACAAACTGTAAGTAAATATGTCTGAGGAAAACTATAATATAGTGGCAATAACGGAGTCCTGGCTGGATGAAAGCTGTGAATGGGCAGTTAACTTATAGAGTTATAGTTTGTGTAGAAGAGATAGATAAAAACAGAAAGGAGGAGGGGTTTGTCTTTGTATAAAATCCTGTTTAAAGCCCATATTACGTGAATATATATGTGAAGGAAATGGAGTCTGTATGGGGAGAGATACGTGGAGGGAAAAATAATAATAAAATCCTTATAGGGGTTTTCTATAGGCCACTAAATAGAACAAAGGCCACCAAAAATGTAATATTAAGGCAACTAAAGGGACAGCTTTTTTGAACTTAATATTAACCAATAGACCTGACAGAATAACAAGGTTGCAGGTCAAGGACACCTGAGAAATGGTGTCTATAATACAATAAATTTCAACTTCTCTTTCAATAGTGAGTTTTATCAAGGGGCTACAAAATTACTTAGCTTTAGTAAGATAACGTTTAATTAGCTGGGACTTTATTGATGGAGACAATGTCCTCAGAAATAAGACCATAGACAATAAATTGGAAATGTTAAAAACCATCTTAAATACTCACTGTGAGCAGTTCATACATTACAGTAGGCCTGCACAACATATGACCCACGAGCAACATGTGCCCAGCAGAGGTATTCTGCTGGCACACAGACCATGACATGACTATGATGTCAAGAGCTTAGTTGCTATTGTTACCGGAATTGGTTTCTTCACATCTTTCTCACAGTCCACAAGTACTTCACATGTGTGTCGTTATGCTCCATTTACACGGGATGAGCTGTTGCACAGGAGCGAGTGTTGCTGGCATTGCTCATAGAGCTGCTGGAATGAAGATGGAGCGGGCCATGGAACGCTCTTCATTCACAGTAAACAGACAGCCGTTCAGAAGTGAGCGACTGCTATTTACACTGAACGGCACGTCATTCTGTTTTCTGCATGCAGAAACTGAATGACTGAACAATTCCTGTTCAGTCATTGAGTCGCTGCATGCATTTACACGGAATGATTATCGTTCAAATTCCCATAGGAGTGCAGGAATGTGAATGATTCTTAACGATAGTCGTCCTTTGTAAATGGCCCTTTAGTCCTTACATACTATTAATTAAGTAGACTGCTATATCTACAGGCTCTCTCTACACAGCTGCATTGGTTGGACACATGGTACAGATGGGTTTTTCTTTAGCTTGACCCATAATGCGGTGTGCCTTGCTATCAGGGTGGTTTATTTATACTGTGAAATACTATACAATGGGTTTATGAGTTTTGTTGTGTTAATATAATACAATAATAGCTTTTTAACGTGTTGAGCTAAGATAACTTTTTTTGTCATGCTATCAATAAAAGTAAAATTTGTTGCGTGTGTACTTATGCCAATACTTCTGCTCCATAAGATTGAAACACCACTAGAGATGAGCGAACGTACTCAGTAAGGGCGATTTCGCAATCGAGCACCGCGATTTTCGAGTACTTCACTACTCGGGTGAAAAGTACTCGGGTGCGCTGTGGGTGAGCGGGGGGTTGCAGAGGGGAGTGGGGGGGGGGAGGGAGAGAGAGAGGGCTCCCCCCTGTTCCCCGCTGCTACCCCCGCTCCGCCACGCCTCCCCCTGCCCCCCGGCGACCCCGAGTACTTTTCACCAGAGTAGTGAAGTACTCGAAAATCGCGGTGCTTGATTGCGAAATCGCCCTTACCGAGTACGTTCGCTCATCTCTAAACACCACATGGCACTTAGGGTTCTTTTACATTAGCTGACAATCAGGTGCTTAAGCGGTCGAAAGATGTCCTAATGATTATTGCTCCTATGCTTTCACACAGGGGTGATGAAGATCTCTTCCGGTCTCCATTCAGAGTAAACAGGGAGTTGTTCATAGATGAAAAACTGCCAGTTTAACCCCTTGAGTTTCCGGGACGAGCTCCACTGCTCATAGCAACATAGCCCGGAAGATTTCCGGGCTATGTATCACTATGGGAGCTGCAGAGCACAATGCCACAAGCTGTGACAGTGTGCTCTGCCTGCACAGACCCACAGAGAACAAAGCAAGGGCTTTGAAAAACCAGCAGAAGATATTGCCGATCTGCCGGCAATCTCCTGCTTTGTTTACAGGTTGCCATAGAGACCATCGGCTTGTCAGAAGCAAGCGGATGGTCTCTGTGGCAGGGAGAGCTGGTTATTAGCTGTCAGAGGACAGCTAGGTACCAGCTCTTACAGCAGATATCAAAGAAAACCTCCGATCTCTGCTGTGTTAACCCTTTACATGCTGCAGTCTATGTGACTGCAGCATGTAAAGGGCTGTCACTGCAGCATGTAAAGGGCTGTCACCATCGGACCCCCGGAATGTGATCAGGGGGTCCTAATGGGTCCCTGCGGAAGTCCCCTAAAGGGACAAAAAAAAAAGTAAAAAAAAAAAACAAAAGTAAAAAAAATTATAAAAAAATAATAAAAACACTTGTCTCCCTTTACTTTGTAAAAAATCAAAAATACAATCACACATGTGGTATCCATGCATCGTAATGACCCAGAGAAGGAAGTTAATACATTATTTAACCCCTTAATGACATGGCCCCTTTTTTTCCTTATATGGCCACGTCAATGGAAAAATGAAAAAGTTATGGCTCTTGAGACGCAACTGCAAAATTAGTTGAAATTCAATGATTAGACCATTTTAAAAAACCTGTCCTGGTGGGCACGACAGGGTGGTAGGAAACCCACCACTCAAGGGGTTAAATGGGCCGACTGACATTTAATTTTTATGCCAGTCCAAACCAAGCAACGGATGATAAGTAGAGATGAGCGAGTACCAAAATGCTCGGGTGCTCGTTATTCAAGTCAAGCTTTTCGTAATATTCGAGAGCTCTATTCAAGTAACGAAACCCATAGAAGTCAATCGGGGACTTGAGCATTTTTGTATTGGACCCACAGGGTGCCGATCTCTCTCTCTCTCTCTCTCTCTCTCTCTCTCTCTCTCTCTCTCTCTCTCTCTCTCTCACAAGCATGTTCGCTCAACTCTAATGATAAGCAAATAGACTTTAATCCAGAGGAGCTCCATTTCATATGTCTAATAGCGTTATACAATTTAACAGGAGCCCTAATGAGAGTCGAACCTCTTACTGAAACTTTGTGGATTGCCTGGAATATTTCTGACCACTGATCATTCTGAAGTAGATCAGCATTGTTTTATCATTTAGCTGTAGAGCGGGAAGGAATGTTTTATTACGTGACAGCACAGAAATTGTTCATATAATATAAAAATCACCCAGTATGTGGGCCTCAGGTTGGCTGAAATGTCCATAATGACAGTATTCATAATACAAATCTTAGTAATTTTTCTAAGTTGTATTTTGAGCATATAATGCAGCTTTTTAGTACAGACTTTCAATAACCTTTTAAGCTCAGCAGATATGTAATCATTTCTATGTGTTACTATCTATGCCCTTAAGCCCCTAAAGGGCTTGTGACAAACTTATCTCCTAACCACAGCACAGGGGGTAAGTTCCTGATTTGGGAAGGCTTGATCGCTAGGACCCCCACTGATAATAAGGATATAACAGGGTTCTCTCAGAGATTGTTGAGCACTGTACTGGGCTATCTCCATCAATCTCATAGTAATGAATAGAGTAACATAGTATGCTAGGCTGAAAAAAGACAAACGTACATCGAGTTCAGCCTGTTTCTATTCTCGCCTACCACCTCTTCCTCGTTGATCGAGAGGAAGGCAAAAAAAAGTATTTTAGTATTCCTTATATTCCTTACATATTTTGTTTTTTCCCTGTATGTTTTTAGCACTTCTTCACTGCCTTCTTGTTTTAGTAAACGCTTTCTTTTTTCACTTATTGCCCTACTTACAGTCCTCTCGAGCCACATTGATTTCCCTTTATTCGTATTTCTTTTATTTTTGAAGTGTATGAACTGCTCACATGATGTAGTTAGGATGTTTTTGAACTTCTCCCATTTGTCGTCTGTATTGTTGTTTTTGAGGACATTGTCACATTTAATGTTGCCGAGAGTATTTCTGAGCTGATCAAATTTAGCTTTGCTAAAGTTTAGGTTTTTTATTGCTCCCTGTGAAGGCTTCCTATTAAAAGACAACTGGGAATTAATTATTTTCCAAGTGTCCCTCAACCTGCACCCCATGATTCTGTCTGGTCTGTTGATTACCCATTAAGGACCAGGCACTGTAAATTTACGGTGCCTGGTCCTGGGCTTTAAGCACCGCCCATAGTAAAATTACGGTGGCGCTTTAAGCCTCCTGCTCTGCAACCAATCAGAGGCAGGAACGGGTTGTCAGCTGTTAGTGACAGCTGACAACCCGGAAAAGAAGGCAGGAGGGGGTTTTAACCCTTTCTGCCTTCTGCTTCCCCGAGTACACTGTGCTCAATGAGCACTGTGTACTAAAAGTGAAAGTACAATGTAACTTTCACTCCAGGAGCTGGAGGGTCCTACTAGACCCTGGACAGCTCTGCCAGTGACTAATGTCACTACAGGGGTTGTTTTCCCCTGTAACTGGGGCTCCTATGGATGTCCCAGCTACTGTGGGAAAGTGTCAAATAATTAAAAAAAAAAGAATGTCCCCCAGAGGTCTTATATGACGTCATGGGGGACATAGATAGTAAAAAACATAATTCCATACATCAGTAGAACAATATTACAGAATAAAACAACAATACATACATAAGAAGAGAATAACACAAAGCCGACGCCAACCAAAACTGTCTCCATATGTGCCCTGTAAACCAAAACCATACATACTATATATCAAAATGTCCGAAACAAATAGAGGAACCTGTTCCCATACTTTATTTTAGCCGAAAAATACTAAATAAAAAAAAACTATAAATTAAAAAAAAATTCCTTTTTTAAGCATTTTACCCCCAATAAAACTGAAAAACAGAAAAAAAAGCCAGTGAAAAATATATTTTTAAAAATTGCACTATATGTCACAGAAAAAAATGCAGTATAAATAATTTTGGTAGCTAAAGGCAACAAAATAGGGTAGTAAGGCCTCAGTCACACGGGCGCATCGGCACGCATACACCGACGCCGATGCGCCCGTGTGACTGTAGGAAGGAGACGGACGTACCTAAAGACGCCCGTCTCTCTGCAGGGCCGGAGGAAAGAACACATGACTGACAATGAAGCCGGTCACATGTTCTTTCCTCCGGTGCTGCAGAGAGACGGCCGTCTGCAGGTACGTCCGTCTGCTGGTGTCAGTCACATGGGCGCATCGGCGCCGGTGTGCGGGTGCTGATGCACCCGTGTGACTGAGGCCTAAAACTGCCTCGTGTAAAATCCCTAAAAAGTGTCTGGTCCTTAAGGTACAAAACAGCTTGGTCCTTAAGGGGTAATAATAAGTCCAGAATGGCCCTCCCTCTAGTTGTCTCCCGCACAAGTTTCGTAAGGTAGTTGTCTTTAATTGTTCTCAAAAACGTATCGCCTTTGTGAGATTTTCAGGTTTCATCCTCCCATATTATATTCAGATAATTAAAGTCACCCATAATAATTACTTAATTTCCGTTTGACACCTCTTCTATTTGTCTTAGGGTGCGTTCACACGAGCGCATAAACGGCGCGTTTTTGCGCCCAATCGTATAAACGTGACCATCTGAGGCATTGGTTTCCAATGTATTCGTTCGCACGGGCGATTTTACGGCGCATAAAAACGGCAACCCGAAAAAAAAACGGAACATATGCGACCGAAATACGCGCCAACGCATATTCGATGGCCGAAAGGATAGTTTGCAAAGTAGGAACAAACGATAATACGCTTTCTAGCTCTGGTCATGATCGCCGAAAAACGTTCTTTCCGGCGATTAAACGCTGCGCACGTGCGAACGTAAATACGCCTACGCTCGTGTGACCGCGCCCTTAGTAATACGTTTTCAGTTTCTTCTGTTATTTTTGGTGGGCTAGAGAAAACACCTATCAGAATTTTATTAGTCTTCCCTCCCTGTATTTCTATCCATAAAGATTCCATGTGTTTATCTCTTATACCTATATCTTCTCGCAGTCTCGGCATTAAATAGGATGTAACATAAAGACATACCTCTCCCCCTATTCCATGGTCTCTTCTGAAGAGGTTTTAACCCTGTAAATTCACCACCCAGTCACATTCTTCATCAAGCCATGTTTCCTTTATGCCTATTGTTACGTCTGCCTGGCGCACAAAGGTGCCACTCCTCAGAACTGACGCAAACGTGTCCTATTTAAAACTGCAATCACACACATAGTATTGCAAGGACCAATTGCACCTCTCCAGGTAAAAGATGGAAGGACCCCTATTCCCTTACTAACCAGGGAAAGTGGGGAACCTCTGACTAAAAGCAGGGTAATCGTCCCGATAAGGTTGGCCCCACTGCCTGGGACCTGGCTATCCCTGATCATGAACTTGGAGAAGATGCACTAAACATACATGGTTGGACACAACACTGTTTACACACACTGAACACAGAACAAGACTGCACCTAAAGCACATGTCTGGCCACTTGCACAGACATACAAAACACATTGCTGTTCCCACCAACATGCTAGGTTGTGTATACAACATATAATGGGAACCCCACCCAGGGCTCGCATGCATAAAAATGGTCAACCATAGCCAGTCCAAGTGTCCTCACACCAGGGGAATAGAAAGTCAGTCACTGCGCTGACATAGGGAACAGTGTCAGGCATCACCCATCTGACACACACATAGGACATCAGACGTCTGGATGTTCCCCCTGCCCAGGGATAGGGAGAAACCTGCTGACCGCCTGCACCTGTGTGGTCACCATACCACACACCACACAATGTTCACACCCCAGAAAGCAAGGAGGGTAGGAAGTGCTCAGATTGTCTTCAGGGAAGAAGAGACACACTTCAGACAAGCATGCACCACATCAGCTCTAAGTGTGATTAACAGTGATACATAAAGCACTAAAATGACCAGCAAACTCTCACAAGAGTTTGCTGGTATTTGTCTGCAGCAGACAAGGGGGATTGGCTGGTGGAGAATACCACACCCGGCCAACTCAATTAACCAAATCACCTATGAAAGTGTGCACAAGGAAACCTGTAGAACCACAGGTCCAAGACACATACCCTTAACACCTACTTTATGGTAGTTTTTTTTAGACATTCTCGCTTTAAGCTCACCTACTTTACTGATCAGACTTCTTACATTCATTACATTAGTTTTTTGTATTCATTATGCTACTTATGGTCCGATTAGCTGCTCTGTCAGTTCTATCTATACTAACCCTCCTTCACCCCGCTTGGCCCCCATTTCTCTTCCTTAATCCCAGAACTCTGTCTACACTGTATTCCTCCCTATTTCTCTTGTTGCCCTCCCTAGTTTAAGTGCTCCTCCAACCTTTTAGTTGTCTTCTCCCCCGGAACAGCTGCACTCTCCCCATTGGTATGCAGCCCATCCCTATAGTAGAGCCAGTAGCCGACAGCAAAGTCAACCCATTTCTCCAGGAAACCAAACCCTCTTGCTTACACCAACTCTGGAGTCACTTGTTTACCTCCCTAATCTCCCACTGTCTTTCTGGTGTGGTTCATGGTGTAGGTAGTATTTCTGAGAAAACAACCTTGGAGGACCTTGCCCTGAGCTTAGATCCTAGATCCTTGAAATCGCTTTTATGGGTTCTCCATTGACCTCTAACTTTGTCATTTGTGCCAATGTGCACCATGACCGCTGGATCTTCAGCAGGCCCTCACAGTAATCTGTCAACCCAATTCGTGATGTGTTGAACTCGATAGCGAGGAAGGCAACACACCATTCTATGATTCTGGTCTTCATAGCAGATTGCCCTGTCTGTCCCCCTAATAATTGAGTCCCCTACCACTAAGACCTGTCTAGCTTGCCCTGCGCTTCCCTTGCCCTTCTTACTGGAGTAGTCATTTCCCTGGTGGTCAGAGGCATCTGCCAACTTTGCAAATTTGTTGGGATGTGCAGTTCAGGACTACCAACCCTGGTTCTTTTCCCTCTATCTCATCTAACTGTCATGGGCTAGCTACCTGCTCATCCAGCACTCCCAAACCACCCTGCACCCCCACAGAGTGAAAGTGTGCATGCTTGACCGCCGCAACAATTATACAAATGAAAATGAGACCCCTGTTTTGGTGATTTATGGGTATTTCAGTAGTTCGTTCCCTACTGATCAGGCACTTATTCCCTATCCTGTCAATAAAGAAATGTTTTACACTTGGCACAACCCCTTTAGTGGATGCCAATATGCCTCTTTGTATTGATAATAAAAAGGCCCTATTCTACAGTGTCATATTTCTATGGTGCTGTAGAATTATAGCTCTACAGGAAATCATGCAGCCACTGGTTGGGCTCATGGCTGCTGGAGGCAGTCAGGCTCCCTCAAGAGATGGCAGAAAGTGTATTTTACTGTTTCTTAGTTTCCTATTGTTGCATGCACAAGGTTTATATGAGCGCTGTATATGAGCTAGGTCATATGGGGCAGCGGCCCTATGTGACCCTGCTGCTTTGTCTAAGTAGACCAAGTATAGTCCTGACAGTGACAGCTGGAACTTGAAAGGACTGTTTTCCCCTGTTACAGAAGCTGCTATGACAATTACAGGGGTAATATGTTGTATTAAAAAACTCAAGCAGAGAACTCTTTTGATTTTATTTTATGGGAGCAGCATTTAAAAAAAATGAAATAAAAGAAAAAACATTTTAATAATAAAAAGAAAACTCCTATGCCCCCAATATAGTGACTAACTAGGGTATGTTATACAAGGTGTCTTAAAAGTGTGGAAACACCCATACATAATGAAAACGGTTTGGCAAATGGTAATCCAAATTTTGCATACGAGCTGCAGGGTAAGGGGAAAACCTGTTAGGCTATGTCACCAAAATGACGGTCATTGTGAATGCTGCTATCTTGAATTCAAACTTCATTTTAACATAACTTTATTCGTTTCCATGTTACACATTTTTTGCTAGTCAAATATATCGTACACCTACCTTCCCATTGGAAAAACAAGAGTTGAGTCCAAGATGGCCGCATTCAAAATGGCTGTGATTTTGTTGACATGGCCTAACAGGTTTCTCCCTTCCCCTACAGCTTGGATGCAAAATTGGATCACTGTCTGCTAAACCATTTTCATTCCATATTGGCGTTTCCACACTTTTAGGACACCCTGTATATTAAAATTTGGACTTTTTAGTGCTTTAGGCCTCCTTCACATGAGCATTGCACTTTCATGCAAAACGCATCTCGTGAAAAAAATTGTGGCAGCGCAGCATTGCTGCGGTCTAATTCCTTTCAGAATTAGCGTTTTCTTGTCCATTCACTTGAATGAACTCAGCAGCGGCGGTCGGCAGAATGGCTTCTATTTCACTTTATAGCGAAATAGAAGCCAGCTGTTTTCTGCAACCAGCGCCAGAGCAGGTAAACACCCTCCCCCTCCCTTTTTTTCAGCTCCCATAGCAATCTCTGGAAGCTCCATGCGATTTCCATCAGAAGATAGGTCATGGCCTATATTTTGACGCCGCAAGAAAAAAAAGTCGCCCATGAAAGGAATGCATTGGAATCCAATGCTTTACATTGTAGCGATTTTCAGGTGGCGAGAAAACGTTCGCCTGAATGAGGCCTCATTGTATATAATTAAAAAATACTTGAATTTACAAACATTTTTTTTACTTTTATTCCAGTCATTAAATGCCTAACAATTAGAAAAAAAACACCACTGCTATTTGGTATAAAATTGTAAAATAATATATAATATCCTATCTGACGAAGGTGCAAAAATATAATTAAGGTCCAGTAATAACCTAAAATGTTTATTGGTTTGCAGATTTGAGTTAAAAAAAAAAAAGAGACAAGTCAAGCAATCCCAAAAAATAGTTGTGGTGATTCATACAGAAATGATCAATGGGATTTTGCAACTACTAGCAATGTTTCTCCATAACCAAGCAAAATGTATAACCTTTCCACTTTCAGGAGGATATTTCAAGGCTGACATTCATATCTCATCTGCCCCATTTCAGTGACATTGCTTGAACACTTTATTCGTTTCATTGTTAATAGACTTGAAGTAGATATTTTTTTCTTTAGCGAGTTATTATGATTTAGACAGATAAACACTCTCGCAGGCAGGAATCATATTACACAACCTTGACTTTGCAGCATTCTCTATGTGTATGTCAATTTGAACTTAAGTGGGTGTTGAGAGTTGATGAAGTTGATAAATAAATCTTCCTTTTAACCAGTTTCAAGGCATCAAGAAGTTCAGAAGGCTGCCAGCTGTCAAACAGCAAATACATAAACTGCAATTCAGAAAATCATTACTGTTATTATTTTTTAAAAAGCTAGCATTTAATCCCCACTCTACCTGGGGACGGCAAAATGATAACAGAAACCTCAATTTATTTCCTGTTAGAAATATCTATTGACCTGCATGTACGCTACTTATCAGCGATGCCCGCTGCTCCTGCAATCTAGATCATATTATGAAGTTCTTAAAGTTTTTTTTACAGCTGGGATATGGTGGCAAGGACTAGTCCATTTGTAAAACAGGGTAGCATTTCGCTGACCCCATCATTCGCTTTCATCATAGTTTGCCTTTTTTCTTCCATTTTTCAACCAAAGTAATTATATTGTTGAGAAAAAAGTTTACTTCCAAACGACTGGCTTTCATTTACCTAAAGAAAAACTTTTTGACCAGAAAACTGTATTTTTTTTTCTTTCAGAACCAGCAATGTTCTATAATTAAAATAGTGCGGGTAATTGTTCACCCATTCTATCAGGCAGCTGACTATAAAATACAGTATATGGGAGACTTTAGAAGTTTCTAATCTAGAAAAATGGATTGGTGATTGTATCTTTCGATGAGCTTGTCAGCACAATAAAAAAAAATTCTAACTATAAATTGGAAAGGTGATTATGGGCTGCACTGAAAGAGCTTTTGCCAACCTCGGAGAGTCTGACCTTGGCAGTAGAATGAAGGAAGACCCAAATAGCAAAAACAATCTTTATTATATTAACAAAATAATGTGGTTCCCTTGCGTATTTCCTGACACTTTAAGATAGAGAACAACAGTCGTGATAAACATGAAACATTATTTCAAAGCTGCAATTGACAGACTGAATCTAGATGCTTGCCCTAATGATCAGCTGGGGATCTAGCTATGTATCTATAATATATACTCTATATGGCCAATTGTATGCAAAAACATCTTCGATGGTATACAGCCATTGGTAGTAGGATGCGTCTTGATGAAGAGCTCAGTGACTTTAAAAATGGCATTGCCATCCGATGTTACCTTTGCCACTATAACTATCTTGGGTTATAGTCTGAGTTTTGCAGGCTTTTACACTGTGTTTATGTTGCTTATGTCTTGTAATTTCTACATTGAGGTGTTCTCTTTTTGATATTAGCTCACAACTAGTGGATATTATGATTATGGTGATGTGTTGAGGAGCTCCTATTGCAGACTTGCCTTCTGAGAGTTGAGCAGATGGCATGTTGCTTCCTGGCTATGCGATTTCAAATTCTTAAAGTGTCTGTTAAAGTAGCTCCTCCCCATGACGTGTGTCGGTTCCAGCCTCCTGATTGGCTGGAATCGGCACGTGACGGGGCGGAGCTACGCGATGACGCGTACAAGGGGGCGGAGCCAAAACGCTGATGCTGCCGAGCGGAGCCGAAGGGAGAAGACCCATCTGTGCAAGCGCGTCTAAAAAAGCAAGAAGACACCGAAATTAGACGGAACCATGGCGACGGGGACGCTAGCAACGGAGCAGGTAAGTGAATAACTTCTGTATGGCTCATATTTAATGCACGATGTATATTACAAAGTGCATTAATATGGCCATACAGAAGTGTATAACCCCACTTGATTTCGCGAGACAACCCCTTTAAGGCCTACTGGCTGCAATCATGTCTCTGCAGAGGGTTTCTTAGGTGTTGTCTATCAATAATCCCTCAAGATTTCTTGTCACTGCAAAAGGTCCCTCAGGTATCATATGTTGGAAATTCTTCACGGTGCTCTTCTCCTCTTTGCTTTTACAGCTCATGTGGTGTATGGTCTGATAGCGGGGAAGTTTTTCCCTGGCCGGCCAATCAGCCATTACTTAAGTGTATATATTCTGGCTCAACCCTTACTTGGGTGCGGGTCATTTTCTGTGTGCATGCAAGCTGTATAGGGCTTTGTTTATTGTACTTTGTCAGATGGATGATGTCTGATTCCATAGTCTCTGCTCTGTCAGATGTCTGATACCTTTGTTCCCTCTCTGTCTGTATGGCTGCTGTTATATGCAAGCATGCTGGCTGGAACTTTGTCAGTTGTTTGAGTCAAGGGAAGTCCTGTCTGTTCCCCCACTGTCTGTATTGGTTGTCGGATACAGGAGTCAAAGCTAGTCCTGTCTGTTCCCCAACTTCATAAAATGGGTGATGTCTGAAGCCGTAGTCCCTACCCCATCAGGTAGGTGATGTCTGATGCCTTAGTTCCCAATTTGAAGCATTGTGGTTGGACACCTGAGCTATGTCTTTTCTGTAGTGTATGGTATGGTTGTGCACTACTACCTGCTATGTGCCTTGTCCTAGCTTTGTTAGCATTTCCATCTACCATTTATCCTTCCCTGTCTGCAATCTAGGGACAGACTAGGCTTCTTGTGTATAGGGGTGGGTGCCCCTTTCTATGTTGGGTAATTCTGTTTGACATCAGTCTTTGTTGCATCACACACTACAGAGATCCAAACTACCACTGGAAATGGTATTAGCACCAAAATTGTATGACAAGAGCTTCATGAAATGAGTTTCCATGTTTAAGCAGCTGCCTAAGATCACCATGTGTAATGCCAGGCATCAGCTGAGAGGTATATAGCATTTCACCCCCCAGACTTTGGAGCAGTGGGAATGAGTTCCTTGTAGTGGTGAAACATTTTTTCACGACCCGACAGTCTGATGGACAAAAGTGGGTTTGGCTTCTGGCTGGAGAATGCTACCTATGTGAATGCATAGTGTATACTATAAAATTGGGTAAACGAGGGATAAAGGTACTGTATGGAGCTGGTTATTATTGTTTGTGCCAGATCCCTGATTTACAATGAGAGGTAATGTTAATTCTACAACACATAAAGACATTTTAGACAACTATATGCTTCCAACTTTGTGACAACAGTTCGGGAACAACCCTTTTTGTTCAAGAATGGCTGAGCTCCTGTGTAGAAAAAGAGATCCATAAAGGCATGGTTTTACGAGTTTGGTGGGAATGAACTTGAGAAGCCTGCAGTGTCCTGACTGTGGCCTTATTAAACACATTCAAGATAAACTGGAAGACCAATTGACTTTCTTATCCAAAATCATTGCTTGATTTCACAAATACTATTTTTGCTAAATGGACACAAATTCCCACGGGCACACGTCAAAATCTTGTGGGCCCAACACAATACCGGTAGAAGTTGTTAAAGTTGAAAAAGGAGGAAAAGGGTTCCCAATTGCATATTAACGCCAAAGCTTTTGAATGGGACAGCCAACAAGCTCATGTACAGTAAGTAGGGTATAATGGTATGATCCAGTGAGTATATGTGTGTGTGTATATTTAACGGTGTATCTATATAAATACACAATTCACAGAAAGTTTGTAGACCACTCGCTTGCAGAAATAACCAACATTCAGCTAACTACATGAATATACAGCTGTCATTTTCTAATCTTCTGTATACATTTCATTTCTAATACCAACTTCAGGCACTTGAGATACAACAGTTTGCATGAAACTGACGCTAATTGGTTCTCTACAAATGAGGTAAGCTTGAAGACACATTGAGGATGATAAATATTAATACATTATTGTTTGTTTTCCTCTCCTTGCTTATGAATTCATACAAAGGCAGAGCTAAGACATTAACTTCAGTCTATTAATTGCCACCTGATAATTGCCACCTGATACTTTTCTCCCGGATAATTAGGTACCCATTAGTTCTAATCAGGTAGTTACTTAATTATTGCAGTAATTAGTCTAATGGGCTAGCAAATTGAAGCTTTATCACTTTTGGATACCTAATGTTCCTGACAGAATACTTGATAAGTGTCAGAGTTCCTGTTTTAGTAGCTGGGTTCCCTATAACTTTTGACCATAGGTGTAAAATTATAGTTTTTTTCAATGATATATATATATTGTATGTCTGATTTAAGAAGTCCAAGACTGTCGTGATAGAACATATGGCCAATTTATGTATTTGAAGTTTATTTATAGTTGTCCAAATATTCCTGAAGTATTCCACAATGGTCTCTATCAGTATGATTTAGAAGTGTGATGGCAATTTTTTTCTATTTAAAGCAATACATGAATATATAGTAGCAGTCATTCGCTAAAGCTTACCTCGAAGACCTCTAAGTCCAGCATATCAGTATGTAAATTCAAGTTACTAAACTACAATTAAAAAGTGTTCTTTGCTCTTTTCCAATTTCATTCACTTCCAGGCTGCGTGCTCTATTCATTTTTCATAGGGCAGCCCCTTTGAAGAGTTGAATTACTGCAATCCTTTACTTCCCTGCTTCCATTTACTTCTTCCTTGCTGAGTGAGATATAGCTAAAATAATTTAAATATCTCACCTAAACAGAAAATTACAAGCTGTTTATGTCTCTAGAGGAAACTTGTAAAGTCCTGTGATCACAGCAGTATTGGCACTTATTTAACCAGAGAGTCTCTCTCATCTTCTGCAGTGTGAGGCCTCCTTCACATGAGCAATACGTTTTCATGGAGATCGCATTGCATGAAAAATGAGTGGAAACGCAGCATTGCCGTGATCTACTTCCTTTCAGAATTAGCGTTTTCTCGTCCATGCACACAAGCACATGGAATGTGAATGGACTTTGCCGTGGCCGCAGTAAAATGGCTTCTATCAATAGCTAAATAGAAACCAGCTGTCTTCTGCAACAAGGGCCAGAGCAGGTAAACTCCCTCCCTCTCCTTTTTTTCAGCTCCCATAGCAATCTATGGGAGCTTCCTGCAATTTCTATCAAAAGATAAGACAGGGCCTTTCTATTGATACTACGAGGAAAAATCGTGGCTGAAAAAAAGCCTTGTTCAGTGCACAAAAAAGTTGCACGCAAAAATGTGAATTCGCTCATGTGACGCTGGCCTAAGAGGAATAAGAGGAGGGGGGAAATGACTCAAGTTCAAGTGTAATGTGAGCTAGTAGACTTGCAGACAGAATTGCAAGGATCGGGGTGCAGTGCCGCTGTATTTAAAACATGATAGACAACGATGACTTCTTTTTGTAGGATTAGTCTATTAGGTCTGAAGCACAATTGCTTGAGCTTCAAATGGTAAGGCTCCACACAAGTATTGTATATGAGGATCTAGGAACACTGTGAAGTTTTTATTTTTACTGTGTTGAGATAGAGAGAGAGAGAGAGAGAGTCTTTCCAATGTGCAAATGACAATAGGGCTGATCCCTCTGCTGTGTGACAACCCTTCAGATATTTGTAGACAGCTACAAGTCTCCTCTCAGACTTCTTTTTTTGCAAGCTAAACATTCGTAGATCCTTTAACCGTTCCTCGTTGAACATGGTTTGCAGACCGCTCACCATCCTGGTAACTCTTCTCTAAACTTGCTCTGGTTTGTCGATGTTTTCTTTTTAATCAGGGTGTCCAGGACTGGACACAGTATTCCAGATGAGGTCTGACCAATAAAGAGTAGAGGGGAATAATGACCTCACGTGATCTTGACTCCATGTTTCTCTTAATACATCCCAAAATTGTGTTTGCCTTTTTGGCTGTGGCATCACATTGTTGGCGCATGTTCAGTCTATGATCTATTAGTATACCCAAGTGTTTTTCTCTATGTTAAATATCATTCTGTTAGTCGCCGCCCACTGTTCAAGTTTGTGTAAAGCTTTTTAAGTCTGCAGCTGTTGTTATATTCCAACATTGACGAAATGACAAGAAAAGAGAGAGAGGCCATACCATGTGACTTGTTGATGGAACTGGATTGGAAGTGGAGGTTCCAACACCATAGGTCCATGTAGGTACTTAGCCTCCATGGATAATACTGAAAACCCTACAATTAGGATTCCACTGTAAATGATATATTATTCCCAACTTTATGACCACAAGTTCTACAGTAAGTATCCTATAAAACAAATATTCTATCCTAGCACCCATGCAATAATGAAATGGCATGGTTTAGAATATTGGGATGGTAGGAAATTGGACAAAATGCATTCAGACTCAGATTTTCAGAATTGAAATTCGAGTAAACTCTAAAATACTTAGTGAAATCACCGCACTTACTTTTACCTAAAGTAAAACACTACAGTGTATGCACATATGAACTACAGCTTGAAAGAGACAGCTCTTGTTTTTTGTAAACTCAAGGTTTAGTACCACAGAGTCACTCACAAACCATGTCTTCAGGCTGTAGCATCTAAAACTACTTTCAATTATATTCTGGCAGCACGTAAAATAGGAACTAATTCAATTCTCCCAAAACATGTATTAAACGATTACATAGCAGAAAGGGAGAGAAGTTAAATCTTAAAACTACAACTACCGATTAAAAAAGTCCTTGCAGTAATATAACTTTAAATTAAGACAGAGATGGTGCTGACACAACATACGGTATCTTTCCTTCTTTACTGTATTTTCATCCAGTGCTGATATGTGGAATAGACATATGGAAAACAGAAAAGCTAAGAAAATTAGTAATTGAAAGAAAACATACAGATCAGTATAAATGAAGATCATTATTTAGATTTCCAGCGAATTATTGGAATGATAATATAATATAGAAGCCATAACAGGCTTTTACATGTAATAGCCTACAGGACCTTAATCTAATCCAGTGCTGTCTCTATAAGGGCTCCCACACACTTGCGTTTGCATTTTTTGTTAACGCGATTGTCAATGGGACTTTCTAATGTTAAAAACGCATCGCACCAAAAACGCCTTTGCATTGCGTTTTTAACATTAGAAAGTCCCATTGACAATCGCGTTAACAAAAAACGCAAGTGTGTGGGAGCCTTAACAACTTCCTTGTGACAGCTACAAGGAGGTCTCTATCTTTGCACTAAGCTGCTTTATGGTTAACTACCATGATCACAGGTATCTCTACTCCCAGAGGTTGCAGGGGGAGTCCTTATTACATCTGTGCTCCCAACAGTGATCATGCCTGTCGCCTACTGTAATAGTCCAAAAATAATAGGTCAGCACGCAAAGCTTCCATAAAAAAAACTTTTCTATATTGTATTCATTACAATTAAAAAGATGTTACAGTACAATAGAGATGAGTCTCCAATGTGAAGCAGCCGGAAGGAAGGCATACAACATATCAAGTTCATAGAATTAAATATATGCTCCAAAAGTGCATGTATGCAAAACTATATATCAACAAACATTTAATCATATAAAATGATACATCACGCATACAAAGCATTAAATCTATGCATATAAGCAGCAGTACATAAGGTGTAAAGCCCACCTTACCAGCTTTACCGCGACACGTGTTTCGCCCCAAGCTTCATCAGGGGGTACCGCCCCAAGCTTCCTTAGGGGGTACTGTAATAGTACCTCATTGCATCAACTACCTGAAGACCTAAAAATATGACTACGTCAATGTTTGGAATGGTATAATCTATAATTTCATGTCTTCCCCTCCTTATCATTCATGATCAGAAATAGATTTCATGATGAATTCATGGCTCAAGCCATGCACCACATATTACAATGAGTAGAGGATCCTTTTGGAATTAAAGTATTGTTTAAGGCACATTTGTTATCACCATTAGAATTCATCCTCACCCCTATGAGCTGCCAGTGTTATGATGTAAAAGTAAAGGCCCCCATGCACATTAAAAAGCAGTTGTCTGAACTCACTGATTTCAAACAGACTGAATAACTTTCGTATGAGAATGAGGACCTGCTGACTTTTCCCCAACTGGTGATATTGTGGTAAAGAAAGATCAGGAAAGTCAAATTTCAACACCTTTTGTCCCTCCTAGAGAAAGCCGCTGCCACCGCTGTCTGGCTACAGTCTTCTTCACAATCATCTTGTAAAGCAAATGAAGGCCCAGCCGAATCAAACATTCATGTGTTTGTGGTGGTCAAGGGAAGTATCTGTTGATCAAAGAAGTGTTAAACCAACAGCTAATGAAGGTGTATGAGTACCTTTATACTATCGAAACTTGGCTTAAAGGGGTTGTCAATTTACTAGACAACATTGCAACTGTCCAATCAACTACAGTATGTTAAAAAAAACTAAAACAAACAGGACTTACTTCTCTCCATGGGGATGCACCGCTGCAGCCCCACCATCCTCCTAGTTTTTGTTGTGGAGCTCATGTCACAGGAAGTCATCGGACCACTGCAGTCAGTCAGTGGCTTTAGCATTACTACCCATTGTCCTGGCATCAGTGCTTCCATCCTTGGAGCCATGATGCTAGGAGTTCAGAGCGGTGAAGCTGCAGCTTCTAATTGGCTACAGTAGTTAGATGACTTCCTGTGACATCATCTTCCACAATAAACCCCGAGAGAATGGGGGGTTGTGGTTATTGTCTAGTAACCGGACAACCCCTTAAAGGCGCCTACCCACTTGCGTTGCCGATTTTCGCGCGTTTTTTTGGCGTTTTCCGCACGTTTTTTGTGGCGTTTTTTGTGCGTTTTTTGCAGCCCTCCATTGACAATCATCGGTGCATTAAGAGAAAAATAAGGAGACATATGCAACTGACAGTTCCTATGTGAAAAAACCGCACGAAACGGAAAAAAAAAACCCAGATTGACAAGAACACATTCTATACTAATTGCTCTTGAGAAAAAACGCAAAACATCACAGGAAAAAAAAATCGCAAGTGGGTAGGCACCCTTAGGGCGCCCACCCACTGGCGATTTTTTTTCCCTGCGAAATTCGCAGCATTTTTTTCTCTGCAGGGGTCTATGGGACTTGTAATGTTAAAATCGCGATCGCGCAAAATCGCGATTTCGCGGTAAATTGCGATTTTGCGCGATCGCGATTTTAATATTACAAGTCCCATAGACCCCTGCAGAGAAAAAAATGCTGCGAATTTCGCAGGGAAAAAAAATCGCCAGTGGGTGGGCGCCCTTAAGGTGAAAAAATTCGCTAAATCTGGGAAAATGTAGAAAACCCACCCTTCAGGGCATTTATGCCCCTAACATTCCTCTACATTAACCCTTTTAAAGTAAATAACCAATACAAGAAGCATGCTATTTTGGTTATTTGAAAAGCAGCTGTAGAATTATATAGAGTCATGCAGAAAAAAAGCAATTGAAGCAGAGACAGAAAAAAATGTGCACCACATTTATATATTTTAACTTCCCAAACTCCTTGTTCATCTGGACATTGCTGATCACAGCATTCGTGCAAGATATCTTAGTACACCTGCTGGAAGCTATTTCACTCCTCTCAACCCATTTTTTGGTCAGCCTGAAATACAGTTTTAATAGAAAACATGCAATTATGAGGTTATTTTTCTTCAGGGAAAATCCATACTAGATCTTCTTAAACAAAACATTGTATTATATTGGCTTGTATTGTTTAATGAATATTTAGCAAGAAAAATGTTGGGTTGGTAAAAATAGCTTCTAAAGAAATATTGACTTAATTATTTCAGATAAAACCTTTAGGTGCTGGAAGTATTCGTCTTCCATTATATATGACGTTTATTGAGTTCTGCTTTTATGTTTTTTTCCTAGGTATACTGTAACATATTGCAGTAATGGTATTCTGCTGTGTTTGTTTTTATGTTCCAGATTTTATGGTAAGATACAGTAAGTAAATTTCGTAACAGATGATAGTAAATTATATTATCATTCCACCTGTCCACTCTTTTGTCAGCCAGCGCTCTCACTGCTCCTAACCAGAGCTGACTAGTACTACAGAGCCATTAGCACTCCGCATGCTGCCATATGTTACCCCTGTACATCACTGTATTATGGACATATCCTCCTCTTGAAGCAATGCTGTCATGTGCATAAGGCTTAACCCTTTCCAATCCAATTTACCCAGCTCTAATTTATTTTTGATGGGAAAGTGCATTGTGGATTCTTTGAAATTACTCAACAAAAATACATAAAAATGAACTGTCATGATGATTTTATTAGCAATTTTTTTAAAAATTAAAAATTTCCAATCCAGTGTCGGCCCTTGTCTGATATTAAGATTTCCCAGCATAGCTCCAATGTCGGACAAGGGCTGACACATGTTTCTAACAGTCTGCAGGACAGCTCTCCGATGTCTGAGGCTGTTCTACATATGTATGCTACAGTATATAGGACTGAGCTCCGATGTCAGAGGCTATTCTGCATATGTATGTTACAGTATACAGGACAGAGCTCCAATGTCAGAGGCTATTCTGCATATATATGTTGCAGTTTACAGGACAGAGCTCTGATGTCAGAGGCTATTCTTCATATGTATGTTAAAGTATACAGAAGAGAGCTCTGATGTCAGAGGCTGTTCTGCATATGTATGTTACAGTATACAGGACAGAGCTCCAAAGTCACAGGCTATTCTGCATATATATGTTACAGTTTACAGGACAGAGCTCTGATGTCAGAGGCTATTCTTCATATGTATGTTACAGTTTACAGGAGAGAGCTTTGATGTCAGAGGCTGTTCTGCATATGTATGTTACAGTATACAGGACAGAGCTCCGATGTCAGAGGCTATCCTTCATATGTATGTTACAGTATACAGGAGAGAGCTCCGATGTCTGAGGCTGTTCTGCATATGTACGTTACAGTATACAGGACAGAGCTCCAATGTAACAGGCTATTCTGCATATATATGTTACAGTTTACAGGACAGAGCTCTGATGTCAGAGGCTGTTCTTCATATGTATGTTACAGTATACAGGGGAGAGCTCTCCGATGTCAGAGGCTGTTCTGCATATGTATGTTATAGTATACAGGACAGAGCTCTGATGTCAGAGGCTATTCTGCATATGTATGTTACAGTATACAGGACAGAGCTCCAATGTCACAGGCTATTCTGCATATATATGTTACAGTTTACAGGACAGAGCTCTGATGTCAGAGGCTATTCTTCATATGTATGTTACAGTATACAGGAGACAGCTCTGATGTCAGAGGCTGTTCTGCATACGTATTTTACAGTATACAGGACAGAGCTTCGATGTCAGAGGCTATTCTGCATATGTATGTTACAGTATACAGGACAGAGCTCCATCTACATACATATACAGAGCAGTCTCCAAATCAGAGCGCTGTCATTTATTCTGTAGCATACATATGCAGAACAGCCTCCAACATCAGAGCACTGTCTTGTATACTGTAACATACATATGTACAACAGCATTCGACATCGGAGCTCTGTCCTGCATATTGTTAGAAACGTGTGTTGGCCGTTGGCCGACATTAAGATTTCCCTGTGTAGCTCTGATGTCAAACGAGGACCTAATTTAAGTAACAATGTTAGTAAGGAACATTGAGATGAACAAGGACTCAGGTTAGAGTTCGAAATGCGTTCTCTGTATCCTGGTTTTATGGCACTTCTCTAAATAAAGCAGAAATAAACTTTTTTGTTGAAGTCAGGTGAAGTTTTTCTTGTGGATTACCTTGGTGGAAACCGCCATGACTGAGTGGGTGAACTTGACATAGGAATTGTGGCTACGATAGCTGTGAAGTGCTGTCTCCTAGAACAGGTGAGATTCTCTTCCTTTTTTCTCTCCGATGTTCAATGCTATTGTACATATGTATGTTACAGTATACAGGACAGCGCTCTGATGTCAGAGGCTATTCTGCATATGTATGTTACAGTATACAGGACAGAGCTCTGATGTCAGAGGCTATTCTGCATATGTATGTTACAGTATACAGGACAGCGCTCTGATGTCAGAGGCTATCCTACATATGTATGTTACAGTATACAGGACAGCGCTCTGATGTCAGAGGCTATCCTACATATGTATGTTACAGTATACAGGACAGCGCTCTGATGTCAGAGGCTATCCTACATATGTATGTTACAGTATACAGGACAGCGCTCAGATGTCAGAGGCTATCCTGCATATGTATGTTACAGTATACAGGACAGCCCTCTGATGTCAGAGGCTGTTCTGCATATGTATGCTACAGTAAACAAAACATAAATAGTACAAAAAAATGATTTGTCCAGAATGAAGACCAATAATAGAGGAGAAAGAGAAAGAAAGAAGGAAGAATGAAGAAAAACAGATTTTATTACTAGATATAGTTCCAAACATGGTTTAATTAGAAAAATTCTAAAAAAAAATAATTAAATAATCGAAGCCACACTGCGTTTCACTTCAGTCCTTGTCCACTATACTACTCTCTGAAGTGCATTTTGCATTCCAGGGCATGCAGTACGGGCCGACACTCCCACTGCCCCCAATGCACCCGGAAGATGACGTCATGGCAACGGTCTGGCGGCTTGTTCATCATCTGATATGTAAGTTCTCATGACTTTATAAAAATATATATGGTCAATAATTGTATCTTATGCTTGAAAAAGACTCAAATGAGCGTCGAAACGTGTTGCATATTGTCCTGATACTTTTTTATACTTTCGGAATAAATATGAACATTGTTATTTACCACCAGTGGCAGCCTCTATTCCTGTTAAAATGAGCGCAGAGAATTTTAGTTAGATTTTTTAAATTGAAAACGTGGTTTGCTATATATGCTTACTGTGGAGCCGCAAGCATACATATCTCAGCGGCTATCCTGAATTTCGGGATAAAAGACAGACCTGGAGGCTTTCCACTATTTATAAGCTGACCTGAACTTGGAGGTGCTAGTGGGGTATTCCTAACCAGGAACCCCACTAGGCTACGGGTAAGTCCTTTCATTTTCTTCTTACGTCTATATATGCTAATAAACATAATCCAAATTAAGAGAAGCTGTAGAACATATACTGAATATACAGTAGAACGTGATAGTTCACGCGACTAATGGAATGGCCCTTTTACTAACTGCACAATTCTCGATTGCCCAAGCGAACAAGCTAGTGATGTCTTCACCACCTTGTCCACGCTCATGGGGTCTGTTTAGACAGGCAGATCATTGTTGAGAATCGTTCACTTCTCCTTCAGTATATCACATTCCTATGTGAAACAATGAATGGAGAATGTTTAAACACAACGAGAAGTGAATGAGCCAGCAATGATTTTTATGCCGGCTGAAACTGAACAATTGGTCAAAAAGCGAAAGATTCTCGTTTGTTGTTTGGTTGTTGGATCCAATTTAAACTGATTGATTATCGTTCACTTTAGAACGAGTTTTGGAACAATAATCATTCTGCCTAAACCCATCCTAACAATACTATAAATGGATAACTTCCCCTCATCTAATGTATTCATAATGTATGCTTGATGAAAATGAAACTTATGAAATGATTGGGGACAACATATTGCTCACTCAACAATGATTGGTAATACTACATTATGACACAATCAAGCCTTCCCTTTACAGAAGGCCATAAATAAACCCTGAAATGGTGGACAAAGCGAGAGGGCATCGTTGCATAACACATTAACCTTGTGTTGTGATTCTTCAAACTCTCGGTAGTATACCACTACATAATTCCTTGAACAGAGTTAACTCATACCAGGGCATACTTCATATGCTCTTCCCAACCTTACTTTTGAAACCATGGGCTATTGCAGCAGATCTACAGCAGAAAAAGTCAGCATGGAGCTTCCGAATTAGAAGTCTATGTGAACATCATCTAAAGCTTCCTTCATACATATTTTTGGTGCTTAATTTTAAGTACGCCCGAAAATTTGAAACAATTTTTTTTGTGATGGCTACATATTTACCAGACATATTTTTTGTCCCTTTTTTACAACACATAGGTCTTTGGTTTGACTTTTGTTCCCAAGAAGTCTATGGAAAAATTCAAAAAAAAACATCAAACCCAGATAATACTACCATCTTGAAAAAAAGCCATGGGCCCAAAAGACTTATCAAAAGCAAGAAAATACCCATGCCAAAAAAATGCAATGCTTACCATACATTTCATGTTACCCCATTGACTTACAGCTAACATGTGGACACAAGTGTTTTTTCTGCAAAAGACCCTGACAAAAATTGTCAACGGCAAATACGCCAAGGTTGGCATTTTTGCATAGAAGACTATGTGTGGCACCAGCCTTAAGAAGGTCTTTCAGTATCAGTGCAACAAGTAAAATACTGTTTTTCTACTAATCAAATTCTAATATTTTATATCCAATTTTATTTTGCCCTTGATTTACTGGAAAGAGCTATGATTATGGGTTATGGGTAGTTTCCCAGAAAACCTCAAGGCGTCACCACCAAATATAGTCTACTTGATTATTTGTTCATGTGCTTCCAAAATTGTAATTAAATTACCCAACATACAAGAGTCCCTTTTGGTGTTGACATAAGCCATTGAAACAAAGTAACTAGACCTCCAAGATCACGTACAATATGTCTTATTATGAAGAAGTTAAAAGTTCGCCTTTGTTGTGTTGTCACACAGCATTACCACTGTTTGTGGACATTAAAGTGCCTTTGAGTCTAATGTTCATTTACTGATTCAAGCTTTCTCCCATAACCTCTGGGGTTCATGTGCTGAATTATCCCTGTAAGCAATGATGCATCACTTACAAGTTCAAACCAGATTCTGTTTGACTTGTGCCTTCTATTCTTCCCTTGTCAAATGAAATTTCTGATAGAACCATTTAATTTGGAAGAGATGTTTTCAACATAAAATATTTATTAGATATTAAATAAATAAATTGCAAAATGATTCTATTAATCTGATATATGATCATATTTATAAATGTTAAATATATTTTGTTACATTTCTGTACTGTTAGATCGGGCAATTTTTTAATTACAGGATACTATTGTATTTTCTAAATATTTATTTTTGCAAAAAATAACAAAAATCACAAATATATATATTTATTTTTTTATCATATATATATATATATATATATATATATATATTTTTTTAACAGTAGGAATGGTCCTTTTATTTTATGCTTTTCATTACTTGGAAGGGATTTCCTTCTAAGGGGCTTTTAATGAAAGTAATTAATGGCATATCATTCCTAGTATCCCCTCTGGTCACTAAACTAAAGGGGCCAAGGCTTATTTCACATTTTCTATGCACACTGCACTGCTGACTGCGTGCTGTGAGATCTGCAATACAGGTTCATTCAAGTGAATGCATGATCAGTGGGGCCTCGCAGACATGCGCTCAATCGCGGTGCTGGACGGCGCTTTCCGGCACTGTGATTTTCTAGTGGAGTCTGAAAGCAACAACAAATATTTCCTACAACCTGGTGTTTAGTGTGGTCACAGCATTTAGGCCTCTCTCTCACAGGGGCTTTTACGCGATTAACGCAGCATTTTGTACGCCACGTTAATCGCGGTATAAAGCTCCCATTGAGATTAATAGGGCCTCGCAAACATGCACTCGATCACGTTACTGATGGAGTCTGTTCTATATTTGTCAGTTTAGCGCATCCATCACAATGATGGGGTGCGCTAAAGCACGCTGCCGGACACAAGGAGCTGCAGCCAAAAGCTAAAGTAAAGTCGAGGAAAAACGCCACGTTCAAAATCCAGTGCTTTGCTGCGTTCATGTGTGAGAGCTGCCTTAGATCCTCACTAATCAGCAGTTTATTGTATTTCTGCTTACATACACCCTTTATATAAAAGCATCTAAGGGCTTCTTTACACGGACATATGCGCTACTATGCTCGCCACTATGGAGCGTAGTTGCACATGAAGGAGTTAAAAAAATGTATTTTTATTTTTACCTTTCAGACTCCATACTATTCTGCATGAGTTTGAAAAAAAAAAGCGACAAGATAGGTCCTGCCCTATCTTTCTTGAATGTAGTATTAACTAATGTGGGAAAGTTACGGCAAGTCCTATCTTTTCTTGCCTGTGCTATTAACAGGCAAGAATACCGCTAGTGAAGACGAAACCATTGAAATCAATGGTTTCATTGTATCCCACTATGCGGCTGTGATGCAGGCTTTACATGAAAAAGTCTCCTCAGTCAATAGCAGCTAATCACTAGAAGTTGGAAAAGAGGGACTGGCCATCTTCTATTCAAGCAGGAGTTGTCTTTTGAGGCTACTCTTGAGTTTATCACCTCAAAGTCATGAGAGAATCACCAATGTCAATGACAGGTATTTATTATTAGTTTTTAATAGTTTTGTTAATTTTTATAAAGTCATTTGATCATTGATAAAAGTGGTCATTTATATCCACAAGCTGGAAAAATAAAACACATATCTATTTAAGTATGTAGATTGAACTACTAAAATATTTCCCGGTTAAAGGGAAGTCTGCCGTTTCGTTCGGACTGGAATTGAAGCGGATTACATTATTTTTTAGCAACACGAGAGAAAGTTTAGCTTGAGACCTAAATGGAAAGTTAAAGTAATATGCTTCATTTATCATGAGCGGACCACATATTAGCTCGGGCCATGGACGAGCCACCTTTATGCAGAGGAATTTGTATAGTCAACTCTGTTCACTCAACAGAAAGCCTTGAAAAAGGGAATCAAATACTTCACAGAGACAGCAAATGAAACACATCAGCTGAAAGATTGACTGACTGGTTCCTCTATAGATCTGATGGATGGTTCTTACTGAACTGTAAAGACATTGGTTGGGCTTTAAGCCACAACAGCAAGGCACCAGGAGAAAATGAAACATCAGCTAACACTTATTAGTGTCTGGCGTAATACGTGTCAGCCATGGCTGCAGTTTTAGGAAATAGTATTTTTACCAGCCTCGAATTGATTACGGGTTCTATCTTTGCATGTCTAGCAAGTTGCTAACACCTAAAGTAAACAAAAGAACATTTCGAATAGGGAAGGAGACAGAATTAGAAAGTGCAAGTTGAAATGAAATAATAGCATAAAACATCGGAGCCCCACATTGTGACATGAGATCTGGGAAGCTTTGCTTAATCCAGAGAGTAAACAGGCATAACCAACTTGAAATCCAGTCTTCCATAACATTCCTAAGCAGTACTTTTTTAACCTTTGCTTCGATGACTGTGACAGTCAATGACATGCTCTAAATCCAACATAAACCTGATCTAATTAAAAAATTGGAGTAAAACTGTAGACTTCTAGCATCATTGGTATATTGCAGAATTAAAATGATGGCTACATGTGAAAACTACAGCATGCTCGGAATGAAAAAGGACTATGAGCAAGAGGCTGAGCAAATGTTATGGCCAACTTCTCCGATGACGAATTTGGATAATGTTATGTGATGGGACAACAAAAACTACAATTAACCTTTGCAACACTAGGTGCATTATAGAAAGAATGAAGGGGGCTTATAGGTATAGTAGCAGCCGTGGTGCAGGTATTCCTCCTATTTCGCTGTCACTCAGCTTGGCAATAGTTGTCATCGCTTAACAATTAGTTGCATTATACTCAGGTAGCTGGTGAAAGATTGTGTCAGCAGACAAGCCGAGATGTCTTGGGGAAGTGTGTAGTCTCTTTTTTTCAGTCAGTCACTGGAACCGACCTGACCAATGAATAGAACATTTGGCCTGTTTGTTTGCCTCGGAAAGCCTAAAGAAAATGAAACAATCTCCAGGCGAATTGTGGTAACACTTAGCTGGTGTAGTCTAGATTAGCTGAATAAGTTCCATTTCACATCAGGAAGGAATTGCTTTTCTGATCCTCCTAATGTGGCATGGGATGTTCAAGGAACATGTAAAGACACTATTCCTGATTCTAATCAGATACAAGCTTGACTGAGCATTACTGCAAGAAGTTCAGGATGCATTTTTGCTTTTTGAGGTTTTTGGTTTTTTTTAAAAGGACAATGCAACAGTATATACTATTATTTGGTGGTGAAAAGATCTGAACTCAATTGCCTAATGCAATCTACATTAAGTCAATGACTTTTAAAAGTACAAGATAAATGACTAAATTTAAGGAAATTTTGGTTTTTGCATCTATTACAAGCGACCATTTTGAAAATAAACAACCCCTGTACAGTACCCTATATGTCACCATATATCGATCCAGTCCCACTTGACGGACTTTGCAATATCATGTATTACATGGGCACTCATTTATTTGGATGCACTCCTTATTTTAATACATCTCCCCTTTAACAGAAACCTATGACCCAGGAAACTGATTGATGATCAAGGGCGTCATAATACTTTTCTTTGAAATCCCTTTCAATAACTTTGGTCACATTTGTTCATGGTTCTGTCTAAATGAAACTGCTTTCTAGCACTGTGGGCAAAATGACCAAAAAACATTGTGACATAGTCACTTAGAATGGAGTTTCATATGTTCGTAAACCATGAGCCGGCATTAGTGCAACAAATGTATTAAAATGTGCAGGCTTCTTACTGCATTTGTTGTGTCTGACAGTACCTATGTGCAGAAGACTACACTCTATGCTAGCCATGAGCTGACATAGGTTTCAGCTATAATGTATGCCAGTTTCTGGCATACATTACAGTAAGGCCTCAGTCAGACGGGCGTTTTTTCACGTGTTTTGCGCATGCGATTCGCGCATATATAGAACCAATAGTTCGCTATGATATCGGTCACATGTCCTCTTTTGCGAAAAATTATAGGACACGACGATTCGCAAATCGCTCCTATCTGCGTTCGCCGTTTTATGTGCGCACCAAAATCATTTTTTTCGCCGGTCAGACGAAGTTTCATGTGCATTTTGATGCGCACGGCGATTTTTCTCCGGTCAGACGGGCGTTTTGCAGCGACGATAAACGCGGGTAGGTGCAGATTTTTCCCGCGCAAAACGCGCGAAAAAACACCCGTCTGACTGAGGCCTAAATCTGACGGGCCAAGCACCCCTTTGGACTAACACCACTGATTTTTAGAAAAGTAGTGGAGGCCAGCATATATGCCATAATTTCCGACTTTTGTACGCCATAAGGCCTCAGTCACACGGGCGATTTTTCGCGTGATTTGCGGATCGCATAACGGATGCGCTCCAAAAAAATCGTGTGACCGAGCCCAGCGTCATGGCTGAAAAAAACGCTGCTAGCAGCGTTTATCAGCCGAAAGGGCTCGGTCACACAAGCCTGCCTGCTATCCTCTGCCACAGCTGTGCCACAGCTGTGGCAGAGAAGAACGATTTTCGCCCACTGAATTCAATGGAGCCGGCAATACAGCCGGCTCCATTGAAAGCAATGGGCTGCCGGCAAGCGCTGTATTCATTTTCGGGGAAGGGCTTAAAATATAAGCCCTTCCCTGAAAACCATGCAAAAAAGTGTAAAAAATAAAAAATGAATGGGTGAGTGAGTGCTCAGCCAATCAGAGGCAGCACTCACTCATCCATTCATATATTCATTAATGGGTGAGTGAGAACTGCCTCTGATTGGCTGAGGGCTATGACCAATCAGAGGCAGCCCATTCAGCAGGCGGGGATTTTAAATCCCCGCCTGCTGAATACTACAGAAAGCAGCTCAGGAGAACTGCCAACTGGACGCGGCTGAACTCTGGCAGCTGCAAAAAGGTGAATATATATAATTTTTTACACTTTTTTGCATGGTTTTCAGGGAAGGGCTTAAGCCCTTCCCCGAAAATTAATACAGCGCTTGCCGGCAGCCCATTGCTTTCAATGGAGCCAGCAGTATTGCCGGCTCCATTGACTTCATTGGGAGGACATTGTTCTTCTCTGCCACAGCTGTGGCAGAGGAGAACAATCTTTAGTATATGTTCTCAATGGGGTCGGCGCTGCTGCCACCGGCCCCATTGAGCGCATATACAAGGACACCGATTTGCGCAGAACGCAGTTACATGCATTCTGCGAATCGGTGTGTCATATAATCATTGGCACATCCGCATCAAAGACGGCCATGTGACCGATCCCATTGCAGTGCATTGGGTCTGTATATCTGCAGATCGCAAGCGCGTCTGCAAATTGGACCAAAAAACGCCTGTGTGACCGAGGCCTAAAGCTGGCAAACCAACATTAACAAATATTCTCCATTGACTTATAATCTTTCCAATCTATTAGTATAGATTGATTGACATTGTACACATTGTGTAAAATTCTTGAAAAAATGTGATTAATTTTGAGAGTACTTTACTGGTATATACAAAATGTTAAGAGTGACCACATAGAATACATTCTGCAACAGTGTTGCTTTAAACTTTGTGAACCCTTCAGAATTTTCCATATTTCTGCTTATATTTGACATAAAACTACATCAGATTTTCAATTAAGTCCTAAAAGTAGATAAAGAGAAACAAATGAATCAACAATATTAGATTTGGTCATTTATTTACTGACAAAAATGATCCAGTATCACATGTCTGTGAGTGGTTAATAGTTAGAGATGAGCGAGCACCAAAATGCTCGGGTGCTCGTTACTCGGGACGAAATTATCGCGATGCTCGAGGGTTCGTTTCGAGTAATGAACCCCATTGAAGTCAATGGGCGACCGGATCATTTTTGTATATCGCCGATGCTCGCTAAGGTTTTCATTTGTGAAAATCTGGGCAATTCAAGAAAGTGATGGGAACGACACAGCAACGGATAGGGCAGGCGAGGGGCTACATGTTGGGCTGCATCTCAAGTTTCCAGGTCCCACTATTAAGCCACAATAGCGGCAAGAGTGGGCCCCCCCCAACAACTTTTACTTCTGAAAAGCCCTCATTAGCAATGCATACCTTAGCTAAGCACCACACTACCTCCAACAAAGCACAATCACTGCCTGCATGACACTCCGCTGCCACTTCTCCTGGGTTACATGCTGCCCCCCCCCCACACACACACACGACACAGTGTCCACAGCGCACACCAAAGTGTCCCTGCGCAGTCTTCAGCTGCACTCATGCCACACCACCCTCATGTCTATTTATAAGTGCGTCTGCCATGAGGAGGAACTGCAGGCACACACTGCAGAGGGTTGGCACGGCTAGGCAGCGACCCTCTTTAAAAAGGGCGGGGCGATAGCCCACAATGCTGTACAGAAGCAATGAGAAATATAATCCTGTGCCACCGCCATCAGGAGCTGCACACGTGGGCATAGCAATGGGGAACCTATGTGCCACACACTATTCATTCTGTCAAGGAGTCTGCATGCCCCAGTCAGACCGCGTTTTTTTATAAATAGTCACAGGCAGGTAAAACTCCGCAATGGGAATTCCGTGTGCACCCACAGCATGAGTGGCTCCCTGGAACCCATCGGCTGTACATAAATGTATCCCATTGCAGTGCCCTGGACAGCAGAGCTAACGTCAGATTAAATGCAGGTGGGCTTCAGCCCACACTGCATGCCCCAACCTGACCGGGGTTCTTAATTCATAGACACAGGCAGGTACAACTCCCTATGGACCCACAGCATGGGTGGGTGCCAGGAAGCCACCGGCGGTACATAAATATATCCCATTGCATTGCCCAGCACAGCTGAGGTAATGTCAGGTTTAATGCAGGTGGGCTTCGGCCCACACTGCATGCCCCAGTCAGACTGGGGTTCTTTAGAAGTGGACACATGCAGTTACAACTCCCTGTGGACCCACAGCATGGGTGGCTCCCTGGAACCCACCGGCGGTACATAAATATATCCCATTGCAGTGCCCAGCACAGCTGATGTAACGTCAGTTTTAATGCAGGTGGGCAAAAAATTAATTGGATTACACTGTAGGCGAGGGCCCCAAAAAATTGGTGTACCAACAGTACTAATGTACCTGAGAAAAATTGCCCATGCCCAACCAAGAGGGCAGGTGAAACCCATTAATCGCTTTGGTTAATGTGGCTTAGTTTGTAACTAGGCCTGGAGGCAGCCCAGTTAAAATAAAAATTGGTTGAGGTGAAAGTTTCAACGCTTTAATGAGCATTGAAACATATAAAAATTGTTTACAAAAATTATATGACTGAGCCTTGTGGGCCTAAGAAAAATTGCACGTTCAGCGTGATTACGTCTGGTTTCAGGAGGAGGAGCAGGAGGAGGAGGATGAATATTATACACAGATTGATGAAGCTAAAAGGTCCACGTTTTTGATGGTGATAGAGAACAATGCTTCCATCCGCGGGTGCAGCCTACGTATTGTTTAGGTATCGCTGCTGTCCGCTGCTGGAGAAGAGAAGTCTGGGGAAATCCAGGCTTTGTTCATCTTGATGAGTGTAAGCCTGTCGGCACTGTCGGTTGACAGGCGGGTACGCTTATCCGTGATGATTCCAGCAGCCGCACTAAACACCCTCTCTGACAAGACGCTAGCCGCAGGACAAGCAAGCACCTCCAGGGCATACAGCGCGAGTTCAGGCCACGTGTCCAGCTTCGACACCCATTAGTTGTAGGGGGCAGAGGCGTCACGGAGGACGGTCGTGCGATCGGCTACGTACTCCCTCACCATCCTTTTACAGTGCTCCCGCCGACTCAGCCTTGACTGGGGAGCGGTGACACAGTCTTGCTGGGGAGCCAGAAAGCTGTCAAAGGCCTTAGAGAGTGTCCCCCTGCCTGTGCTGTACATGCTGCCTGATCTCTGCGCCTCCCCTGCTACCTGGCCCTCGGAACTGCGCCTTCGGCCACTAGCGCTGTCGGATGGGAATTTTACCATCTGCTTGTCCGCCAGGGTCCTGTGGTATAGCATCACTCTTGAACCCCTTTCCTCTTTGGGTATGAGAGTGAAAAGGTTCTCCTTATACCGTGGGTCGAGCAGTGTGTACATCCAGTAATCCGTAGTGGCCAGAATGCGTGTAACGCGAGTGTCACGAGAAAGGCATCCAAACATGAAGTCAGCCATGTGTGCCAGGGTACCTGTACGCAACACATGGCTGTCCGCACTAGGAAGATCACTTTCAGGATCCTCCTCCTCCTCCTCCTCCTCGTCCTCCTCCTCCTCCTCAGGCCATACTCGCCGAAAGGATGACAGGCAAGCAGCATGGGTACCCTCAGCATTGGGCCAAGCTGTCTCTTCCCCCTAGTCCTCATCCTCCTCATGCTCCTCCTCCTCCTCCTCCTCCTCCTCAACGCGCTGAGATATAGACAGGAGGGTGCTCTGACTATCCAGCGACATACTGTCTTCCCCTGCCTCTGTTTCCGAGCGCAAAGCGTCTGCCTTTATGCTTCGCAGGGAACTTCTCAAGAGGCATAGCAGAGGAATGGTGACGCTAATGATTGCAGCATCGCCGCTCACCATCTGGGTAGACTCCTCAAAGTTTCCAAGGACCTGGCAGATGTCTGCCAACCAGGCCCACTCTTCTGTAAAGAATTGAGGAGGCTGACTCCCACCGTGTGGGCACGTTGCACAGCAGTCGGTGCACTGGCAGATGAAACTGATGTTGCAGGGTGCGCAGGGTGGCAGCGTCCGTGTGGGACTTGCGGAAATGTGTGCAGAGTCGGCGCACCTTTCCGAGCAGGTCTGACAAGCGTGGGTAGCTTTTCAGAAAGCGCTGAACCACCAAATTAAAGACGTGGGCCAGGCATGGCATGTGCGTGAGGCTGCCGAGCTGCAGAGCCGCCACCAGGTTACGGCCGTTGTCACACACGACCATGCCCGGTTGGAGGCTTAGCGGCGCAAGCCAGCGGTCGGTTTGCTCTGTCAGACCCTGCAGCAGTTCGTGGGCCGTGTGCCTCTTCTCTCCTAAGCTGAGTAGTTTCAGCACGGCCTGCTGACGCTTGCCCCCCGCTGTGCTGCCACGCCGCGCGACACCGACTGCTGGCGACGTGCTGCTGCTGACACATCTTGATTGCGAGACAGAGGTTGCGTAGGAGGAGGAGGAGGAGGAGGAGGGTGGTTTAGTGGAGGAAGCATACACCGCCGCAGATACCACCACCGAGCTGGGGCCCGCAATTCTGGGGGTGGGTAGGACGTGAGCGGTCCCAGGCTCTGACTCTGTCCCAGCCTCCACTAAATTCACCCAATGTGCCGTCAGGGTGATATAGTGGCCCTGCCCGCCTGTGCTTGTCCACGTGTCCGTTGTTAAGTGGACCTTGGCAGTAACCGCGTTGGTGAGGCCGCGTACAATGTTGCAGGAGACGTGGTCGTGCAGGGCTGGGACGGCACATCGGGAAAAGTAGTGGCAACTGGGAACCGAGTAGCGCGGGGCCACCGCCGCCATCATGCTTTTGAAAGCCTCCGTTTCCACAAGCCTATACGGCAGCATCTCCAGGCTGATCAATTTGGCTACATGCACGTTTAACGCTTGAGCGTGCGGGTGCGTGGCGGCGTACTTGCGCTTGCACTCAAACACTTGCGCTAGCGACGGCTGGACGCTGCGCTGACAGACATTGCTGGATGGGGCCGAGGACGGCGGAGGTGAGGGTGTGGGTGCAGGCCAGGAGACGGTAGTGCCTGTGTCCTCAGAGCGGGGTTGGATCTCAGTGGCAGGTTGGAAATTTACAAGGGCAGTAAGTCCCAGTTAGACCTATGGAAAGTTTACTTCTAGGACCTTCCAAACTAATAAAGTTAAAAAATACCTTTTATTAAATTACTTAAAAGAAAAAGAAGAACAAAACACACACAAACAATCAAAAGAGGAGTTATGATATAAACAGACACCTGTAACTGGTGACCCGAAAAAGATCGAGTCGTAAATTTACGCTCGACTTGTGAGATAGAAACAATTGCCACTAGTATAACCAATGAAGAGCTAGAGTCATGCGATGAGACTCTGTTGGTGTAGATCATTGGTCATAATCCAAGCGAAGGTGATTCAATCTGACACAAAGGCGAATCACGTGCTTGGTCTGGTATTACAACGTGCGTCAAAATAGTAGAGATGACTAGCACGTGAAAAATTAGCTCATCAAGAGCGCGTCACCCAACGCGTTTCCCCCACCTAGTGGGTTCTTCAGGGGTTGTAGTACGCTGATCCCAACTGGTGTGTTGGGTCGTGGCTAAAGTCTGATTAAGGAAACCACATAGATATCACGAATAGTGGATGGAAACTAGTGGTCGCCAGAGTATGGTCTATTTGCATCCATTTACAGATGCAATGCACCGAGGAAATTAAGGTGCACTGTAGGTAACAGTAGACCAAGAAATAATTGACCTAGAGCGTGACGAAGATTAGTCACCACTGTGGTCAGTAGAAAAGCATAACTATCCTCTACGTACAAGAAAAAGGTAGGGAGATATAACCCAGACCCAAAAGCCGTTAGATAGAATCACGATTTACAGTCCCTATAGTCCTACAGATAGAGTATAACTACCTAGCAGATATAAGCTGACCTTGATTGCTAGATACGTAGATAAGTGCAACCAAAGTACGTAGTTACGGGGAATTAACCCCTAAATCAGGACCCAAAACTGAAATCAAATAAAAGAAAGGAACGGCGGCATGTCAGTCCTTGTGGTGGAGTGACAGCATACTGCAAATTTACAAGGGCAGTAAGTCCCAGTTAGACCTAACTGCTAGGTAGTTATACTCTATCTGTAGGACTATAGGGACTGTAAATCGTGATTCTATCTAACGGCTTTTGGGTCTGGGTTATATCTCCCTACCTTTTTCTTGTACGTAGAGGATAGTTATGCTTTTCTACTGACCACAGTGGTGACTAATCTTCGTCACGCTCTAGGTCAATTATTTCTTGGTCTACTGTTACCTACAGTGCACCTTAATTTCCTCGGTGCATTGCATCTGTAAATGGATGCAAATAGACCATACTCTGGCGACCACTAGTTTCCATCCACTATTCGTGATATCTATGTGGTTTCCTTAATCAGACTTTAGCCACGACCCAACACACCAGTTGGGATCAGCGTACTACAACCCCTGAAGAACCCACTAGGTGGGGGAAACGCGTTGGGTGACGCGCTCTTGATGAGCTAATTTTTCACGTGCTAGTCATCTCTACTATTTTGACGCACGTTGTAATACCAGACCAAGCACGTGATTCGCCTTTGTGTCAGATTGAATCACCTTCGCTTGGATTATGACCAATGATCTACACCAACAGAGTCTCATCGCATGACTCTAGCTCTTCATTGGTTATACTAGTGGCAATTGTTTCTATCTCACAAGTCGAGCGTAAATTTACGACTCGATCTTTTTCGGGTCACCAGTTACAGGTGTCTGTTTATATCATAACTCCTCTTTTGATTGTTTGTGTGTGTTTTGTTCTTCTTTTTCTTTTAAGTAATTTAATAAAAGGTATTTTTTAACTTTATTAGTTTGGAAGGTCCTAGAAGTAAACTTTTCAGTGGCAGGTTGGGGCACAGGGGGAGAGGCAGTGGTGCAAACCGGAGGCGGTGAATGGCCTTCGTCCCACCTTGTGGGGTGCTTGGCCATCATATGTCTGCGCATGCTGGTGGTGGTGAGGCTGGTGGTGGTGGCTCCCCGGCTGATCTTGGCGCGACAAAGGTTGCACACCACTGTTCGTCGGTCGTCTGCACTCTCAGTGAAAAACTGCCAGACCTTTGAGCACCTCAGCCTCTGCAGGGTGGCATGGCGCGAGGGGGCGCTTTGGGAAACAGTTGGTGGATTATTCAGTCTGGCCCTGCCTCTAACCCTGGCCACCGCACTGCCTCTTCCAACCTGCCCTGCTGCTGCACTTGCCTTCCCCTCTGAAGACCTGTCCTCAGTAGGCATAGCAAACCAGGTGGGGTCAGTCACCTCATCGTCCTGCTGCTCTTCCTCCGAATCCTCTGTGCGCTCCTCCCTCGGACTTACTCCAATTACTACTACCTGAGTGATAGACAACTGTGTCTCATCGTCATCGTCCTCCTCACTCATTGAAAGGTCTTGAGACAGTTGCCGGAAGTCCCCAGCCTCATCCCCCGGACCCCGGGAACTTTCCAAAGGTTGGGCATCGGTCACGACAAACTCCTCCGGTGGGAGAGGAACCATTGCTGGCCATTCTGGGCAGGGGCCCGGGAACAGTTCCTGGGAGTCTGCCTGCTCCTCAGAATGTGTCATTGTAATGGAGTGAGGAGGCTGGGAGGAAGGAGGAGCAGCAGCCAGAGGATTCAGAGTTGCAGCAGTGGACGGCGCAGAACTCTGGGTGGTCCATAGATTGCTGGATGCACTTTCTGCCATCCACGACAGGACCTGCTCACACTGCTCATTTTCTAATAAAGGTCTACCGCGTGGACCCATTAATTGTGAGATGAATGTGGGGACGCCAGAAACGTGCCTCTCTCCTAACCCCACAGCAGTCGGCTGCGATACACCTGGATCAGCCCACACCCTGACTTGGGCCTCCGCGTCCTCGCCCGCGTCCACGTCCTCTAGGCCTACGCCTACCCCTCAGCATGGTGTATTACCAGTAGTGCAGAAACAGAACGCTGTAATTAAATGTGCCGCTTATTGGCCTGTGGTTGGAGGCTGACTTCGCTTACGGAACGCACAGCAGAGCAGGAAAGAATTTTGCGCAAGCCTGCTGTAACACTTAGCTGGCTGCATATGAATTAGGACAACTACCCCCAGCAGAGACCCAGTACACTTGTGGACAGGAATACAGCGGTGATGTAAGAGGCAACACAGAGGCAGGAAAGAATTTTGCGCAAGCCTGCTGTAACACTTAGCTGGCTGCGTATGAATTAGGACAACTACCCCCAGCAGAGACCCAGTAGACAGAGGACGGTCACAGGCAGCGCAAATAGATTTTTTTTCCCAAATGTTTTTGGAAAGGCCCACTGCCTATATACACTAAATATGTCTTCTGTCCCTGCCTCACCACTACTGGCCCTGGACAATGTAAAATTACTGCTGACTGTTTCACTGTGGACAGGAATACAGCGGTGATGTAAGAGGCAACACAGAGGCAGGAAAGAATTTTGTGCAAGCCTGTTGTAACACTTAGCTGGCTGCGTATGAATTAGGACAACTACCCCCAGCAGAGACCCAGTACACAGAGGACGGTCACAGGCAGCCCAAATAGATTTTTTTTCCCAAATGTTTTTGCAAAGGCCCACTGCCTATATACACTACATATGTCTTCTGTCCCTGCCTCACCACTACTGGCCCTGGACAATGTAAAATTACTGCAGACTGTTTCACTGTGGACAGGAATACAGCGGTGATGTAAGAGGCAACACAGAGGCAGGAAAGAATTTTGCGCAAGCCTGCTGTAACACTTAGCTGGCTGCGTATGAATTAGGACAACTACCCCCAGCAGAGACCCAGTACACAGAGGACGGTCACAGGCAGCCCAGATAGATTTTTTTTCCCAAATGTTTTTGGAAAGGCCCACTGCCTATATACACTAAATATGTCTTCTGTCCCTGCCTCACCACTACTGGCCCTGGACAATGTAAAATTACTGCAGACTGTTTCACTGTGGACAGGAATACAGCGGTGATGTAAGAGGCAACACTGAGGCAGGAAAGAATTTTGCGCAAGCCTGCTGTAACACTTAGCTGGCTGCGCATGAATTAGGACAACTACCCCCAGCAGAGACCCAATACACTTGTGGACAGGAATACTGCGGTGATGTAAGAGGCAACACATAGGCAGGAAAGAATTTTGCGCAAGCCTGCTGTAACACTTAGCTGGCTGCGTATGAATTAGGACAACTACCCACAACAAAGACCCAGTACACTTGTGGACAGGAATACAGCGGTGATGTAAGAGGCAACACAGAGGCAGGAAAGAATTTTGCGCAAGCCTGTTGTAACACTTAGCTGGCTGCGTATGAATTAGGACAACTACCCCCAGCATAGACCCAGTACACTTGTGGAGAGGAATACAGCAGTGATGTAAGAGGCAACACAGAGGCAGGAAAGAATTTTGCGCAAGCCTGCTGTAATACTTAGCTGGCTGCGTATGAATTAGGACAACTACCCCCAGCAGAGACCCAGTACACTTGTGGACAGGAATACTGCGGTGATGTAAGAGGCAACACAGAGGCAGGAAAGAATTTTGCACAAGCCTGCTGTAACACTTAGCTGGCTGCGTATGAATTAGGACAACTACCCACAACAAAGACCCAGTACACTTGTGGACAGGAATACAGCGGTGATGTAAGAGGCAACACAGAGGCAGGAAAGAATTTTGCGCAAGCCTGTTGTAACACTTAGCTGGCTGCGTATGAATTAGGACAACTACCCCCAGCAGAGACCCAGTACACTTGTGGACAGGAATACAGCAGTGATGTAAGAGGCAACACAGAGGCAGGAAAGAATTTTGCACAAGCCTGCTGTAACACTTAGCTGGCTGCGTATGAATTAGGACAACTACCCCCAGCAGAGACCCAGTACACTGAGGACACTCACAGGCAGCCCAAATAGATTTTTTTTCCAAAACGTTTTTGGAAAGGCCCACTGCCTATATACACTAAATATGTCTTCTGTCCCTGCCTCCCCACCACTGGCCCTGGACAATGTAAAATTACTGCAGGACGCAATGCTCTGCACGGCCGATATACAAAAAAAAAAAAAGTGCAACACTGCAAAAAGCAGCCTCAACAGTACTGCACACGGTCAGATGTGGCCCTAAGAAGGACCGTTGGGGTTCTTGAAGCCTAAAATAACTCCTAACGCTCTCCCTATAGCATCTCCGGCACCAGCAGCACTGTCCCTGATCTCTGTCAGAATGCATCTGTGGCGAGCCGCGGGAGGGGCCGATTTATATACTCGGGTGACACCTGATCTCGCCAGCCACTCATTGCAGGGGGGTGGTATAGGGCTTGAACGTCGCAGGGGGAAGTTGTAATGCCTTCCCTGTCTTTCTATTGGCCAGAAAAGCGCGCTAACGTCTCAGAGATGAAAGTGAAAGTAACTCGAACATCGCGTGGTACTCGTCTCGAGTAACGAGCATCTCGAACACGCTAATACTCGAACGAGTATCAAGCTCGGACGAGTACGTTCCCTCATCTCTATTAATAGTATGTGAACCTTTTGAATTAGCAGATAATTTGAAGATGAATTTAGAGTCAGGTGTTTTCAATCATTGGGATGGCAATCAAATGTGACTGGGTGACCTGTTTTATTTAAATTTAAGGCGCTTGGTCCTGGGCTTTAATCTCAGCCAGTAGCAAAACTATGCCGCAGGAATAAAGCCTCTGCTGCTGCAATCAAGCAAGAGCATGTCAGATCCTCAGCTGTCAGACACAGCCGAGGACTCAGAGGAGTAGGCAGTTTTAACTGCTTTTGCCTTCCCCTTTCCAGACCACATAGTGCTCAATGAGTGCTATGTACTAAAAAGGGGAAAGTAGAAATGTTAGTTCACGTTAGATCACGTAACCGCCAGATCCCCTGTCACAGCAGTGCTGCAGGTTAGCAGATCTGATCAGCTGTGTTAGTGACTGATGTCACTGCAGGGTGATGTTTTTCCCTGTAACCGGGGCTCCTATGGATGCCCCAGCTACAGTGAAAAAGTGTGAAATAAAAATAAAAAAAAGCTTGTGAATGTCCCTCAGACGAACGTAAATGACATCATGGGGACATAGAAAAAAATAGTTAAAAAAATAAGTAAATTTAAATTACAGAATAACATTAAAAAATGTTTTTAAATAAATATAAATATATATATATATATATATATATATATATATATATATATATATATATACACACACATAGAGATAATGGCCTACTGCCACCGACAACCAAAAACATTGCCATATGCGCTCTGTAATCCAAAAGTATACAAATTTATATATCAAAACGTCCAAAACAAAATGAGAAACCTTTATTTCAGTGTAAATATACTAATTTCTAAAATAAACTACAAGTTTAAAAAAAAATTAAAGGGGTTGTCCCGCGCCGAAACGTTTTTTTTTTTTTTCAACCCCCCCCCCCCCCCGCCCCCCGTTCGGCGCGAGACAACCCCGATGCAGGGGTTAAAAAAGAACACCGGAGAGCGCTTACCTGAATCCCCGCGCTCCGGTGACTTCTTACTTACCTGATGAAGATGGCCGCGGGGATCTTCTCACTCGGTGGACCGCAGGGCTTCTGTGCGGTCCATTGCCGATTCCAGCCTCCTGATTGGCTGGAATCGGCACGTGACGGGGCGGAGCTACACGGAGCCGGCATCCAGCATGAGCAGCCCCATTGAAAAAAGAAGAAGACCGGGACTGCGCAAGCGCGGCTAATTTGGCCATTAGACGGCGAAAATTAGTCGGCTCCATGGAAACGAGGACGCTAGCAACGGAGCAGGTAAGTGAAAAACTTCTTATAACTTCTGTATGGCTCATAATTAATGCACAATGTACATTACAAAGTGCATTAATATGGCCATACAGAAGTGTATAGACCCACTTGCTGCCGCGGGACAACCCCTTTAAGCTTTTTACCCCAAGTAAAACTGGTAGCTAAAGAAACAAAATAGGACAGTAAAACGACCAGATGGGTAAAAACCCTAAAAAGTGTCTGGTCCTTAAAGAACAGGGATCTATTAAAGTCTGGAACCTCTGAAATAACTGGATGCAGCTAAGTAAGCACCAATACTGAGCTTTGGTGTTGGATGCTTCCTTACATTTATGGCCTGGAAGAAGACTCTTCAGGGAGCTGTGCATTCAAACCTTAGACAAAGTTCTTGTTGTTCATCAATAAAACTTTTGTTGACTATTAAAGCAAGTTTAGGTGAAATAGGGTCCTCCTGACAGCGATAGACATGCGCAGTAAGGCCTCAGTCAGACGGGCGTTTTTTGCGCACGATTTGCGCATGCGCATGAGTCCGGCGATCTTATAGAACCATTGCTTTGCAATGGTAACGGACACATGAGTGCTTTTTATGTGCTCGTCCGATTAATTATAGAAAATAAATCGCAGATCGCACCTATCTGCGATCTGCGATTCCTGTTCTTCTCTATATGCGCTCAACGGGGCCGGCGGCAGCAGCGCCGACCCCATTGAGAACATATAGTAGACAAAGCATTCTCCTGAAGAATGATGTTTGCCCATTGAATTCAATGGAGCCGGCAATACAGCTGGCTCCATTGAAAGCAATGGGCTGCCAGCGAGCGCGGGATGAATTTTCGAGAAGGGCTTAAAAATATAAGCCTTCCCTGAAAATCATCCAAAACTGTTTAAAAAGTAAAAAAATATATATACTCACCTTGTCCCGGCAGACGGAGTTCAGCCGCGGCAGGCCGGCAGTTCTCCTGAACTGCTGTGAGTAGTATTCAGCAGCCGGGGATTTAAAATCCCCGCCTGCTGAATGAGCTGCCTCTGATTGGTCACAGCCCTCACCAATCAGAGGCAGCTCTCACTCACCCATTCATGAATTCATGAACGGGTGAGTGACTGCTGCCTCTGATTGGCTCAGCGCAGGGACCAATCAGGGGCAGCTCTCAGCTGAATGACAGCTGAGAGCTGCCCCTGATTGGTCCCTGCACTGAGCCAATCAGATGCAGCTCATTCAGCAGGCGGGGATTTTAAATCCCCGGCTGCTGAATACTACTCACAGCAGTTCAGGAGAACCGCCGGCCTGCTGCGGCTGAACTCCGTCTGCCGGGTCAAGGTGAGTATATACATTTTTTTTATTTTTACACATTTTTGGATGATTTTCAGGGAAGGGCTTATATTTTTAAGCCCTTCCCGAAAATTCATCCTGAGATCGACCGCAGCCCATTGCTTCTATGGAGCCGGCTGTATTGCCGGCTCCATTGAATTCAATGCGCTGGACAGCGCTGCACTGCTCCAGCCCGTTTCTACTGAAACGCGGCTAGGAGCAGATTTTTGGGGAGATTTTTCGGCCCGGGTCACGCGATTTGCGGATTCGCATCCGTCATGCGATCCGCAAATCGCGGCAAAAAACGCCCATGGGACCGAGGCCTAAGGTACCTGGCAAGGGTACGACAGGGCCTTAGCTCAGAGATACCCAGTTCAGTAGGAATGTGCTGAAAACTTCTATATGGGAGACCCTCTACACAACATTGTATTGGTGTGCCCATGTTAGAATTGTTAATATAGCCGTAGGCATCAATGAAAAATAAATCATTGCAAGTCAATATCACTACACAGTAAGTAAAACAAAGTATTGAGAAAGTTGCTTAACTTTTTATTAAGATTTTATTTGTGGATCATTATAATTGTTCACACATTATATCTATATGTTGCTTACCAGGTTTATACATTATAACCAACCTGCAATACATTTTATATGATCATATTGAAAACATATTTTGTAGTAGCAGATTGAGCCTGGCCCACCAGATCGGATCGTCCAGTGGCCAGGCTCTGACACAATAATGGGCCAAAAGATCTAGCAGAAGAAGAAGGAGCTGAATTTCTAGCAATTCAGTTGTCACTAGAGTCTATTTATTCATAAATTATCTATTCGATCTTACTAATATATCCTACATGTGAAGAATTACAATATAATAAAAATGGATGTGCACATGCTCTGTGTAGATGAAGGATGACCCTCAGAATCTTAGGCCCAAGGGCTGGAAGGAGTGCAGGCGTGACATGATCTGGGCAGGAAAGGGCTAATCTTGGTCTGGGAAGGTGGTGTGATCACAGGGTGAAGTAGTAGCGAAGGATGTTCTAGGTGGGTTTAATCTGGTTGGGAGAAACTATAGTTGGGGGCTTATAAGAGGGATAAATGAGATTGCCATTTTATGTGGCAGATAAAAGCAGTCAGTCTACCCTCCCTTTAGTTTGTTTTTGTATAAGGGGTGACTAGAGATGAGCGAGTATACTCGCTAAGGCTAACTACTCGAGCGAGTAGTGCCTTAGCAGAGTATCCTCCCGCTCGTCTCTAAAGATTCGGGGGCCGGCGGGGGGCGGAGAGTGGCGGGGGAGAGCGGGGAGGATCTTTCTCACCCCCCCGATCCCCCCTGCTCACCGCCACAACTCACCTGTCACTCGTGCCGGCAGCCGAATCTTTACAGACGAGTGGGAGGATACTCGGCTAAGGCACTACTCACTCGAGTAGTTAGCCTTAGCGAGTATACTCGCTCATCTCTAGGGGTGACTTTTGTGATGTTTGGGGAGGAGGGACACAAGTAGATTCTTTAACTGTCTATAATAATTTGCCCGAGGAAGCAGTCAAGAGTAGTTAAGCTAGTCGTGTAACTGTGGGTGTTTTGTTTACATCAATAGTGATGGCGGCATTATCCGCATAACAAATAGTTTAAGTGGGGGTAATGTCCATGGGCTCCTCTAAGGGGCAAACTCTGGGAAGCAAGTTTACAATTGTGATTTTTGTTGAGGTTTACCCAGGTTTGAAGCCACTCTAGCTTAAGAGGTTCACGGCTAGTGGCTTGTGGGGACCTCGTTTTTGCTATTTGAAGTTATTTTCCTGGGTTGTCGTAGGAAAGATGTTAATGGAATTATAGTTTTTGTTTGTTCTCTCTCTGTTTATATTTTTTTATGTATTTTAAGAAGAAGAATTTACTAAAAAAGCTGTTACCATTCCCTCAGAGAATTATATAGGGCTTTTATGGCTGTTAGATAGTGTTAGAAACCAGTTTTAGGGGTTTTGGTGAACTTCCGGTTTAGTTCAAGATAATGTTGATGAACTGGCCAAACCAAAATATTCAAGAATTTGCTCATCACTAGCCTTAGGCCTCGTTCAGATGAACGTTGCTTTTGCTCATAAATAGCCATGGAAAAAGATTGCGTCTATTAGAACCAATGGTTTCCTATTGAAGCGTTCACATGAATGATTTTTAGACGAGCAAAATACTTGCACCTATAAAAGATAGGACAGGTGTGGCTACAATGCACACATCTAAGGTGCGTGCTGCGTGAAAGATAGGACCTGACTAAGGATTAGCGAGTATACTCGCTAAGGCACTACTCGTCCGAGTAATGTGCTTTAGACGAGTATCTCCCTGCTCGTCCTTAAAGATTCGGGGACCGCTGCGGAGCGGGGAGCTGCGGGGAGGAACGGAGGGGAGATCTCTCTCTCCCTCTCTCCCGCCCGCTCTCCCCTGCTCCGCGCCGCAACTCACCTGTCAGCTGCAGCGGTCCCCGAATCTTTATGGACGAGCAGGGAGATACTCGTCTAAGGCACATTACTCGGACGAGTAGTGCCTTAGCGAGTATACTCGCTCATCCTTAGACCTGACCTATCTCTGGTGCGTGTTGCACAGGAGATCCCATTGACTCCTATTTGTGCGTAAAAAAATCGTTCGTCTGAACGAGGCCTTATACTGTAAGGATTTTGTTAATATTTATTACATTGAATGACTATAAGATACTGTATTGTGTCACACATTTTGTTAGCGAGTTATTACTCTCAGCTTAATATTGGCAGTCATACAAATTATCACAATAGGTATGACATTTTCTGATGCAGGCAAATACTCTTTATCTTAGACCTTAAGCACAAGAATGCATGTTTTCACTCACTGACTCTACTGGCACACATCAGTTTACCACCATGACTTTATTTCATTTATTAGATTTTACGACTTACTTTGTGTCTGTATATCATTGACCCTTAATGCATTTCTCTTTGCTTTTCGACAAACAAGAGGTTGCACCCCCATGTTTATTCTCTGCAAATCGCTATTAAAATAGTTTCGACAAACACCTTAGGAATTGTGCTAAGTTCATCCGTTCACTGTATTTCACTTTATATGGCATTTCAGGACAGACATACAGTACAGTAACTATGGTATTGGGATAGACTTCCCTGTGTTTATACATACTGCAGCTCTCCGTTGGTGTCATGGTCTTTTCAATGTTCCTTCCACAATGCAATACACCTCATCAGCTTTACTTTGCTCAGTACTGCACTAAGAGCCTTCAGAGGTCAAATCTCTAATTCAAAATGCACAAAATGACCCTTTGCTGTATTGTCTTAGTTCTAAAGCCAATTGTTGTTGACATAAAACAAATGAGAAGCTTGGAGAACTTTCTGTAGGTCTGCTTGGATCAACTGAGATACTAATAAGGTCAACCACAGCATTAAGTGGAAATGATCTGGCAATAGCCTGGCTCTCCCAGTTTACAAATGTGAGACCTATCTATTACTAGTGATAAAATGAGGTCAGGGAAACATCATTTGCACTTTCACTGTAAAAACAGTCTCTAGAGAGACATTCTATAGCATCACATCAGATAATGTCATCAGTGATGGGACATGTGTAATGTAATGTTCTCAAACAGGCATACGAATCCAAAGTCAAGTCTTAAAGGGGTTTTCCATCTTAGGCATTTATAGTGTATCTTAGGATGTGCTATAAATGTCCCTCACCTATTTCGACTTCAATAGAGTAAGGGATGCATGCATTAAAGGGGTATCTCAATATTTCATGACTGAAATGGTAAACTATGGGTGTTTCCCAACCACCTCACTGGATGTCACAGAAACAGCCGAGGTGTCAGTCTTAATCTGTTTCTTTAATGTCCATTGACGTGAATGGGAATTATGGAAAAAGCAGCATAGTGCACTGTGCTGTTTCGGTACCTGCCTGCCATTCAGTTTAATGGAATCTGCAAAAGCAGAGGAAGGCTGCTGCCTCAGCTGTTTTAGTGACACCCAATCAGATGGTGGGAAAACACCTATGGAATCCCATTTCAGCTATGAAATGCTTAGTTGGAAACACCCCTTTAATTTCACTGGTGAAAAAGACCACTGGTGGCCACTTTTACTAGACTAACATGTGTCAAGGCCCATTCAGACTGGTGTATGTGAGTTGTACCCAAGATTCTCAGGTGCAAGTTGCTTGGACAGCAAACAAACACAAGTCTGTGTGTTGGCCGAGTGGTAGAAGCAGAAGACATTGCATGACCTACTCATAATATAGACCAGAATAAGACATGGACATGCAGCAATATTTTTCACGTGGACCATCAGTCCACATGAAAAAGTGCTCATGTGAATACTCTGATTGGCTACTATAGGTATGTGTGCTGTCCACAAAATACAAGGACAGCACACAGATGGCATATACACCTGTCCAAATGGGCCCTCGTGAAACTCCCAATTCCCAGATAGTTCAGAGATCCAGAAGTACATATGCAACACCACTAATCAACCCCGCGTTAGCAAGTTACTACAGTCACGAGTCGTGGATCAGTGTGGCTTGGCACTACTACGCTAGTGTGGCCTTGGTTCAAACTGAATGGCAGTGGCCGCACTACGAAGTTAGTGTAATGTGGCTTACAGGTGCCTGGCAGTCTGTGATACGGGATGGCCTTCAAGGATGGCAATGCTCCATCTGTAGGTCTTGCAACTGTCAGCCATTTATGGCAAATCTGGTAGTACTAAATATATAAGATATGAATAAGCCTTTAAACATAGTTGAAGAATGCACAGTATGAGTTATCATTGGTGGGGAAAATAAATACTGTATATGTTCTAAAGCCTAATCTCAGAAAGGTAATCGGCCCAGACTAAGAAGGCTTGAAAGATGCTTACAGAAGACCCAAGAGGGCTTCCATATTCTTTTTATCACACTTAAGTTTGACCGTATAAAGATCTAAAAACTCTTTTTTAGTTTTCCAAAAAATATCCAAACATACTGGCGATGGATACAGAAATTAAATAGTTTGAAGCTTACTGCATGGTCCTTATTATACATTACTGAGACTTGAGGACAAAGCATTATAAAATTTTAACAAGGTCCGCATGACCTTATGTTCTAACGGTAGTCTTGCAATGTATCCATACCATGGAACATGTTGTAATACATTTGTCTGCGGTAAAGCTTGAAGCAAAAATTGGAATTTAAATTATTTCTGTCTAGGTGCAGTATCCTAAGTCAGTAGCCATAGTAAACAAATCAAGCGTTATACAATGTTTGAACAAATGCTAAATAAAATATCATATTACAATTAGAGCTGCAAATATGCAGAAAGCTATTCCACAAACCACAGTGGGAATATATTTTTGAAAATGATATTAATTATAGATTTGCAGATAGATCTGGAAAAATGATGAGGGAGGGTCAGATATAAATCACCTCCCAATGAGGCTGGGGAGATTTCCATAACATATTCCCCCCTCCTTATGACAGCGATGTGCGAAAATTGACAAGAGGATTTGAAAACTGGGACGGAAAGAACCCAAGCATAAAATAACTTCAATTTTGCACTTTCGGTGCCTCTCCGAGGAATAGCTTTGAGGACTGACCAACAACACAAACAAGTGAGAAAAAAAACCACACGGCACAGGATAGAAGTTATTAAAGAAAGAACACACTCCTCTCGCAGACAGAAGGGATGATCAATGGGTTTAGTCAGGGGGAAATTCAAGCAGAAAATTGATGCTGTCTTTTTTTTATCTGCAAAAGAAGCAAAAGGAATTTTAAATCTTTTACTGACGGTGGTCTGGGGGAGAACGTGCCTTTAACTGTTTTGGGATAGCAACACATCTATCTCATATCTATCTATCTATATCTATCTATCTCATATCTATCTATCTATCTATCTCATATCTATCTATCTTTCTATCTATCTCATATCTATCTATCTATTTGAGATGAGCGAGCATGCTCGGTTAAGGAAATTACTCGAGCGAGCATCAGCATTTTCGAGTAACTGCCTAAGATTCGAGGGGCGGTGGGGAAGAGCGGGGGAAAGATCACTCTCCCCCCCCCTCCCGCAACCACCCGCTCACCCCCGCCGCCCCCCAAAAATTTTTAGACAGTCAGGCAGTTACTCGAAAATGCCGATGCTCGCTCGAATAATTTCCTTAACCGAGCATGCTCGCTCATCTCTACTATCTATCTATCTATCTATCTATCATCCATCCATCTCATATCTATCTATCTATCTATCATCCATCTCATATCTATCTATCTATCATCCATCCATCTCATATCTATCTATCTATCTATCATCCATCCATCTCATATCTATCTATCTATCTATCATCCATCTCATATCTATCTATCTATCTATCTATCTATCTATCTATCTATCTATCTATCTATCTATCATCCATCCATCTCATATCTATCTATCTATCTATCATCCATCTCATATCTATCTATCTATCTATCTATCTATCTATCTATCTATCTATCATCCATCTCATATCTATCTATCTATCTATCTCATATCTATCTATCTATCTATCTATCTGGTATCTATCTATCTCATATCTATCTATCTATCTCATATCTATCTCATATCTATCTATCTATCTCATATCTATCTATCATCCATCTCATATCTATCTATCTATCTACATAAGGTTGTAATGATATAAAAATTTTATCATAGAGTGCCCTACTGTTGGTACCAATTCCCCTGTAGCAGTATCACAACGGAAATAAACCATTACATTGCACCTAATTGGGAAGGGTATCATATTTGCTTAAGGAGAGCACCTAAAAGGTGTGTGGTGGCACGCAGAGGTATTGTTCCATCTTCCTTATTTGCATATTTCCCATAGGAGCATGGATGACCTTATAAGTCTCCTCACACAACTTCTAGGTGCTCTCTCTAAGGAGAGATTTTACCCTTACCGACTCACGTTTATAGCCCTCTCACAAGCCAAGCCAGGATCCTACTGCACACTAATAAGGGGTAAACACCCTGAAACAGCTGTATATGTATGGTTTTCTCGCTTTTGGTTTTCAATTCCCGATCATTGTTAGAAACACTTGTGTAAAGGGTCATATATTGATTTGCAGGAATGCTGCCATCCAATAGGTGGCGCTGCAGAGGTATTGTTCCATCATCCTTACTTGCATATTTTTAAGAGGAGCAAATATAGACTTATAGGTCTCCTCACTCACTTCCTAGGTGTCACCCCACACACCTTCTAGGTGCTCTCCTTAAAGAGTGATGTTACCACTCCCAACCCACGTCATAGACCTCTCACTAGCCAAGCCAGGATCCTACTGCACACTGATGAGGGGCAAAAACCCAGAAATAGCTGTATATTTATGGTTTTCCCGCTTTTGGTTTTCAATTCCCGATCATTAATATAAACATTTGTATAAAGGGTCTGACATTGATTTGCAGGAATGTGCCTTCCAATAGGTGGTGCTGCAGAGGTATTGTTCCATCTTCCTTATTTAAATTGTACCTAATCAAATGAAAGAGCCATTCAAATAATGCAAGGATGTGCCTGGCCCTCCCAAAGAGAGACATTCTTTGTAGCCACTCTTTGCACCATTTAATAGAAGAGAGCTCCAATTGATGTCGCCTGTTTTGAACTCAAGATGCCCTACAAGGGTATTTGAAAATAGTGCTTTTAGGGTTGTGTTCACACGTAGCAGAATTGATGCAGATTTTGCGCTGCTAATTCCACAGCAAAACCCAATGTCAGAATCCGCAATATCCGTGTGGCTATTGCCATGGAATTTGCCACGGATCCACAGCAGACTAAACCTCTTAATTGCGGATCTGTGGCAAAAACTGTCATAATCTATGACATTTTCATACAAGAATTTTTATATGGGTTTTGGTGTGTATTTTCCGCTGCTGAAAAATCCAGTGTGGATCGCATCATTTTTGTTACGTGTGATCATAGCTTTATTTTGTCTGTCCTCAATTGCTGCTACAGATGTTGCACTGAAGTTATGTCAACAGAAAAATAGAAAATGGACATGAAAATCTTCCAAAAATTATCACATCTTTAGGCCAAAATACGGGACATTTTTGAAACTGGCAAGCAATGGGTGAGTGTTTTACTTCTATATTTGCAGCACATTTGAATGGAGTTTCCAAAATGGGAATACCCCTTTAGAAGTGGTAACTACCTATAACTATCCTCTATAAAATATTTGTGTTTACTCTATGTTTTCCAAAAATGTGGCTTATGTTACCAACAAACATTTACTACATCTTCCCGCTTAATATAAGGTTCCATTTGGTATTTTGTTGTGTATGCAGACTATTATCAGTTTCTCAAGTTTTCACACAGTGAGGAGTAATAGTCAACCAAACATACTGTATTAAACAGCAGGCAACAAACATCTAATATACAGAAATAGGAGATACTGACAGATATCCTCAAGACACCACTTTTTTGTGGGGAAGAGGGGGGGGGGGTCATGTTTTATTTGGCTAGATAGTTGTATGATGTGCAGCATATTGACCAGCATGAAGAAGAAATAGCAAATAGTTACTGATTACTTCAGATGGGTTGTTGATCCAGGGATTATTCTGATTGCCATACTTGGAGTCACGAAATAATTTTTTTCCCCTTAAATGAGAATTATTGGCTTCTACCTCATTGGGGCTTTTTGTCTTCCTCTGAATCAACCTAGGGGGTAATAGGCTGAACTAGATGGACACACGTCTTTTTAAGCCTTAAATACTATGTTACTATATTAACGCTCATCGTCCTTTCTTTGGTGATCAACTGTACTAGTTTTTACTTTGCTGCTTTCTTTAGATTTCCTAAACAGCTCCAAATGTGATTTCAATGTGAGTTGTTTTTTCTAAATGAAAATTCTTATGGTGTTCGGTCTCCTGGGGCATAGTTTTATGAAGATATCATTTTTGACGTGACGTCATTCCTTTGCCTCTCTTAGATTTAAAAATCTATATTTCAGATGCTGGATAAAGATGTTGAATATTCTTCTAAGAGATTCCATCTGGCTGATGTATGATCTTCGGTGTCCTTTTCCCACCACCAGCCATTTTTTTTAAAAAGGTCTGCATTTCATGTTGAACCTTTTTTTTTTAATCTGACGCAAGTGAACATTTCCTTGAAATACATGACAGCACAAATAAATGGTCTCCAATATATTGATGTGATTTGTGCAAAGGGTGAATTCTCAGAGAGATTCTGTAAGAAAGAAGTCGAGGGAAGCTCAATCAATCGGACTTCAAAACATTCTTCAAAAGCTCTATCGAGAGACTATGAGGGGGTCGAATGTTAGATCTGTGATTTCTAGGAAGAACAGTGGAATGACCCATAACTTTAGAGAAGATTATACATTTCAAGGTTACTTTTAACATTTAAAAATATGTACAAAGTAGCATGTGCACAAATGTTATATGAAATAATGACAGCCACGCCAGCTTATTGGTTTATATTATTAGCCAAACTGCTTTATGTGCACTGTGTAGACCACATTAAATGTACAAAGAGAATTCTGATCCTAGAATTTAAAAAAAGCATGGAGTATAGAGCACTGTCAATATTATATTCCGTTATAGTAACGCTCATTCTACAAAGCTAATTTGCTAAATATGACGAAAACGTAAAAGTAAATTATTTCCAAAAAATATACAGTAATTTGAATAGTTGATATTTCTGGAACAGCAGCACAATATTTTTAAGAGGTTTTTAAACTGCCTTTTTCTATTTTGATTAAAAGTAATGTTTTGCCTAAACTTTTCACAATGCTTATCCAATATGTAATTAATTAATTCATTCATTCATTCATTCATTTATTTATCTTATGTAACAACTAAGAAAAGTTTTTTGTTTTTTTTTACTTTTAGGAACTTTTAAATTTACGAAGAATTCAAAAAGCGTTATTAACCCCTTCACATCCCAGAATAGGCATCTATGTCCTAGGATAAATAAAGCTCAAGAAGCTATAGCTTGACTCGGAGCTCAAAAAGTCAAAAAGGGGGCCCCACAGAGCTCTCCCTGTTTGTGCCATCAGGATTGACAGCTCTTCTCCCGATATAAGCAGGTAGAGGAGCTGTCAATCTTTATGCTGGGGAGAGCCCAATTCGGCCCATCGCTTTGACTTGAGAGAGCAGCTCAAAGCCAAAGTTCTAAGCACGTTCTTTCTAAAACATAGTAGCATTTCAGAATAAAACATACACGGGGCAAATGGACATATCTGTCCCGGGTTCATTGTGCCTGTGGTGCAGGCAGCATGAACCTGGTGACAGGTTCACTTTAATACATTTCTGGTGCTATTTCAGAAGAATGGTTATGGTGCAGTACATCTTATACGCAACCTACATTCTAGTTCAAAAGGTCTGGTTAAAAAGCAATATATTTTGAGTCCCACGAGACTTTGTTTCAAATAGCGTGGCCAAATAATATAATAGTAATGCCAATAAAAAAAAGGACATATCGAGTATTAAACACAGAATTGGTATACTTTTTAAATTCATATTTTTCTTGTTATTTTAGAATATAACTCATTTGTTTTTAATTGTTTTAGGGACAATGTGATTGCAGTAATTATGGAGAGATTATAGCGAAAGTACACTAGAAATGCCTAACTGCGTCTGCCATCCTTTTCGTGATCTTGTCCCTGAAAAGTGAGGCTGCACATACACCCCATGTTTGTGCTTTCAATGCCATGCTTTGTGTATTGTGTCCAGCCTAGTTCGCAGCGTGCTCTTTAGTTTTAATCATGTCTGCACCTGGTGCGCTTGGCTGAGTGATGGGGCTTTCAAAATGTTCGAAAGCTAAGTGCTGAGAGAGGTCAGCAGTAGCAAAACTCAATAAAGCTCAAGGAAGTTTGATCTGTTATAAGCAACTGACAAAGCATTTTGCAGGGGCATGAAATGTGGAGGTCACAAGAAGGTCATCCAAAAATAAAAAACATACACCCAAAAACACCTGGGAAACTTTATTTAACCTGCAGTTCCTCTTGCAGACTTTTAAGCCTGGTGATGTACATTTGTATCTATCACAGCACCTGTGTAATACGGTACCAAGTCCATAAACGGATATTTTAATTACTGCATTTTGGATGAAAACAAGTTTAATTATGACCTTGATCTTGTTTTATGCCAATACAACAACATAAAATATAATAAACATCTGACATGTTATATTGTATAGTGCAACAACTGTCTAATTACATTTACTTTGTGTGTGACTTGCATAAAGAATAATGGTAAGCATATTTTCCTATGCCAATACCTCTATATATTTATAGCCTATAATAAAATGTACGCACACCCTGTTCATTTCACAATACAGATAGTGTTTATATGACCACACTTCATGTTAGGACTAAACTTATCAAAGCAGGGGAAACTTAATTGCAAAGTCCAAGAACAAAACTTTTACTTGATAATTAGTGTTGAGCAAACCGGTGGCACTGTAGAGGTTTTATTCTATCTCCCTTATTTGCATATTACCCAGAGGAGAGTGCATGGCTTTTTGAGTCTCCTCACTCACCGTCTAGGTGCTCTCCCTAAGGAGAAAAGATAGCGTTTCTGCCCCCCATCCCAGGCCTCTCCCTAGCAAAGCCAGACTCCTACTGTACACTGATGAAGGGTAAAAACTCTGAAACAGCTGTATGTACATGGAGTCTGGCTTTGCTTTTAATTCCCAGTCATTGTTACAAGGCTTGTATAAAAAGTCTGGGTTTGAAGGAATGCTGCCTTCCAATAGGTGGCACTGCAGAGGTTTTATTCCATCTCCCTTATTTGCATAAAAGCCCGTATAACACTCTTATATTTTATACAGGGCTTTTATGGCTCTTCCACAGTGTTATACACCAGTGTTCAGGACTTGTTTAAATGAACCAAACCAGTAGAACCATCTTTCGGGTTGACTGTTGCTAAATGCTTGGTCTAGCACGATCCAGAACCAAGCATTTAGCAAGGTTCTGCCTGGAACAGAATGTCTACTGGTTTAGTTCGCTCAAGACTAGTCCTGGACACTGGTGTATAAGACTGTCTTAGAACCATAAAAACCCTCTATAACATTCTCAGAGTGCTGTACAGGGCTTTTATGGCTCTTAGATAATAAGTTTTAGGGGTTTTGGTGAACTTCCAGTTGGGCTCAAACTAATTTGGACTTAACTGAATTTTTTGCAAACGTTTGCAAACCACCGAACTGAACATTTTAAAAGTTTGCTCATCATTATTGATAACCATCCTCATCCACAAAGCTTTCAACAGCACCGTGACGCCCTAAATTGCTTCCCTCATCTCAATCCACCACCCAGCCCGCGCCCTCCGCTCCGCTAATGAAATCAGATTAAGCACCCTTTTAACTCTAATCTCTCATTCCTGCCACCAAGACTTCTCCAGAGCAGCACCAGTCCTCTGGAATGCACTACCCTAAACTATTTAGGCAATCCCTGACACACAAAGCTTCAGGTGTGCTCTAAAAATGCAGCTCTTCAGGGAGGCATACCATATCTTTTAAACCAAACCCCTATTTATTCCCCCTGATAACATGCTCCCTGTCCTACTGATTGCAATCCCTGCTAGCCGTAACCAACCGCTCCTGAAGTCATACCGATTCAGCCACTATACGACTCAATTTTGATCATTGTCTATGTGTATATCATGCCACACTTGCCATACTGTGTACATCTTCAGCCCCTTTACCTTCTGTAACATTCTACTATTTGTAGTATATAAGCTCGTTGAAACAGGCCTCTCACCCCTACTGTCTCCATCCATTGATTACTATATGTAACCATGGTATTGTTTCTGTTCTCCCTGTCTTATAAGCGCTGCGGAATATGTTGGCGCTATATAAATAAAGATTATTATTATTATAATATTGTTTGACCTGTGCCAAGAGGGTACACACAAGCTGGAGATTTACAGTAAGTTGGGTTTGGCTGCTGGATTCCAATGATTAACTTTTGGGTTCCTAAAGAAGTTCTCTTGGACTAAATTATTCATGTCATATCCTCAGGTTAGGTCAGCAATAACAAATTAGTGGGGGTCTGACTCCTGGCACCCCCACCAATCAGCTATTTGAAGGTGCTTGGAAGAGCTTTGTTCCTCTTCTCTGGCCTGTGGCATCACATTGATTGTTGACATGGACTATGTCCGGATCAGTCCCATTCATAGGTCATCAATATTTTAGTCCCAGAAAACCTATTCATTTTGCCACTAATTATGTCAATAGTGTAACATTGTATAGGATCCTGCTAAATTATACTAATGAAAGCTTTGTAGAATATACATTATGTACATATATGTGGGTGTGTGTATGTATATATATATATATATATATATATATATATATATATATATATATATATATATATATAGACATAGTGCTGATGAAGTATTTCCTGAGATACATGTCAAATGAATGTCTTGAACACAATGGGAATAAGGCCTAATGTGCCTGCAGAACCTATATGGTGATCTAAGTACTGTTCAGATGAACCAAAGCAGGTCCATGTTTTTCAGATGTGACACAGACACTAACGATTCTTTTAAATGGAACAGAATTATCATTCAAAAAATTGTTCAAACGAGTGAAAGTGAACGATAATCGTTCAGTCTAAACACAACCAACAACAGAATGCTGAATGATTAATCAATCACTTTTCGTTCATCGTTGATTTTATGCCGGACTAAAAATCCTTCTTGGCTCGTTGACTTATCGTTCAGCTTAAATAGTGATCGTTCAGTTGTTCTCATTCACTTATACAGCGAATGTGAATGAATGAACAATTTCTCATTGGAACGAGCCAAGGATGTATCTCCCTATATAAACATTTTACCAGAGTGAATTCTGACATCGTTTGCTCGTTCAAACGAGACCCTTAGACAACCATGTATAACTCCAGCCTATTATTCTGCAAGCCTTATTGTATTGTATGTAGATGTTATGTTTTAAGGTGATTCCCTTTTTTGATCAGTAGAGGAAATGTATAGTCAGAATTTGCAAATGACCTATCTCACATTTTATTAAAAAAAACTCATACCGCCTATGGGTTCTACCATTCCACCTCCTTCCATGTACAGTTGTCATTCATATATAAAATTACTATTGGAGTCCGATAACTGTGCATTAAATTATTAAGGTACTGATTAGCTGCTGTGCCTCCTCCAGTCTACGCTATATTATCTTCCCAGCAACCATCTGCTCCATAAATGCAGTATTCAAACTCTTGCTGATAAAGTCAAGCTGCAGGCTTCTTGAGATGATATGGTATAGATAAGCTAGAAAATGTTTAGTGCTGCCTGCAAAATTTCTATTAATTATAATGCTTAAGGTTATGTTTATACCATGTTGGGTATATCATTGGGCAGCAGGTTTTGTTTAGTTTTTTTGATGGGGGAGGAGTTCGTTATGGAAAAATAAAAAAATGGGTGCATTTAAAAATAATAAAAAAATAGATATTTGTTTTATCAGTTATTAATTCTTGGAAGTATATAAAATCATTTCTATTCCATCCCTTTATTCCGGATAAACCGACAGTAACAATGGTTCTTTCCTAGTCCACTATAGGGCTTTTCCACTTTACCTACATAGCCGACAGCTGTGCCTTACAAATTCACACCATCGACCACTTAAGAAGACCTTTAGGGCGTTTTTACATGCGTTTTTCCACGTGTCAAAAAATTTGCACTTTATAGAACTAATGCTTTTCAATGGCAGCGGTCACATGTGCGAATTTGACATGCGGAAAAATGCCTGCAGCGAAAATAATAGGACACCGCTTCGCAGAACGCATGTAACTGCGGCAAACCGGTGTTCTATGCATGTGAAACCCCTGGATGCTTTCGCATCCAGGGATTTCACCTTGTGCTTAATGGGGCCGGAGGCAGCAGCACCAACCCCATTGAGAACATATACTGAAGATCGCGAACCTCTGCCACAGCTGTAACAGCTGTGCCACAGCTGCAGAGGAGTGCGATGTTCTCCCATTGAATTCAATGGAGCCGGCAATACAGCCGGCTCCATTGAAAGCAATGGGCTGTCGGCAAGTTCTGCAGTGAGTTTCGGGGAGGGGTTCAAATATAAGCTCTTCCCTGAAAATCAATCCAAAAATATGTAAAGAAAAAAAAATCTACACTCACCTCTCATAAATGGGTTAGTGCTGCCTCTGATTGGCTGATTACAGAGACCAATCAGAGGCAACTCTCAGCTGTCATGCAACAGCTGAGAGCTGACTCTGATTGGTCACAGTGCTCAGCCAATCAGAGGCAGCCAATTCAGCAGGCAGGAATTTTAAATCCCCGCCTGCTGAATACTACTCAGAGCAGTGCAGGAGAAGAGCCGTCTGGACGCGGCTGAGCCCCGGCAGCTGCAGAGAAGTGAGTATAGATTTTTTTTTACACATTTTAGGACTGATTTTTCAGGGAAGGGCTTATATTTGAAGCCCTTCCCTGTAAATCACTGCAGCGCTTGTATTGCTGGCTCCATTGAATTCAAAGGGAGAACATCGCACTCCTGTGCCACAGCTGTGACAGCAGCTGTCACAGCCGCAGCAGGGGATAGTGGGCAGCACTCTTTTTGAGCATCAAAATGCCTGTGTGACTGAGCCCTTTTGAGCGGATAAACGCTGCTAGCAGCGGTTTTTCCACCGTGATGCCCGCTTTGGTCACGTGAATTTTTGAACACATCATTTATGTGTTTAAAAATTCGTGTGGCAAAAAGCCCGTGTGACTGAGCCCTTTAATCTCTCTGAATTGGAACATAACTATAACAACTATATCTTTGTAGGTAACAATTAGTAGGTACTGATTACCCAGTGATTTTTTTTGTCAATTAGTTATAATACAAATAAGTCTTTTCTTTAATTCTTCTTACATTGTTGTTTGTGAATAACTGTACTATCCTACTGGGACACTGTTATTTTTTATAGTTATTGTCTTATAAACTAATAGGCAGGCAGATGAGGATCTGCCTAACCACACATCAGTTTGAATTTCTGCTATCTGAAGAAGCAACACCTGGGGTATCCCAGTTTTCACCTTTGACCCCTCCAAGCGGGCTACATATTTGCTGCAGAACCCTCAAACCATTAATACTCCCAGTAGTGTGGCTGCTGATGCTACACAGGACCGAGGCATGGTGGCACAAGTGCAATAACAAGGTCCAGCTAGAAGGTCAAAGTTGACAGCAAGCAATAGCAAAGTCCAATAATCAAAGCCAACATCAAGGAGCACAGACGTCAGAATCCTCAGGAGTCAAGCAAGAGTCAGAACCGAAACCAACACAAATGGGGCTTTGTTATAATAGCTACTGTAGACCAATTGTTTAAGCATCCTTCATGTGGGAAGGATGCTTCATATAGCGGGATGTGGATTGTGGTTGGTGGGGGATCGGTTTAAAGAGCACACGCTTGCTCTTTAAGAGAGGGGGGGCATGAGCGTGTTCGCTCTATGGGCAGCAGAGAGTTAGCAATCGGAGGATGCACAGCATGGAGTGGACAGAGTCCGGCATGCAGGACAATGTGAACAGCTTCAGCCGACAGTGGTTCCAATAACAAGTGAGCCACGGAGGTAGTATGTCAGGACAAAAATGTTTTGGATGTCCATATCTTCTTTCTCCTTTTTCTAGGCATATAAAATAACAATGTTAAATGGAGTACAAAGCATTTTGAGATTGGAGACTCATATGTAGTTTTAATTAACTAAAAAGCACAAATAGATAATGTGGTGTTACTGCATGATGTCCACTATTTGTAGAATAATAACCCCAAAACATTATCATTCCTATAGAAATTTCTATGCACAGTATCTGAGTCCTAATTAAAAAATTAATCACAGAAAATGGCCGTTACTTACTGAGTAAGGAGTGCATATAGATGCATCCTCCTCTCACCATGCAGGTAGCTGACTACCAAATGGGGGAGCTCAAATGAGCAATTGGCTCCCTCATTTGGTAGTCAGCTACCTGCATGGTGAGAGGGGGATGCATCTATATGCACTCTTCACTCAGTAAGTAATGGCCGTTTTCTGTGATTGTTTTTAATTCTTGATTTCCCCTTCTGTGATGCATTTATATTAGTGTAGGGACCCACTACAACACAAGGAACCGTGAAGTGGTTAGTGGGCTCATGTATCTTGGCCAACATCCAACCAATGCCTTGCATTTATTATCTATCATTCACATGCAATGTGGCTTTAAGACTCCAGGGGGAGCCCAGGGTGACAGTACCAATGTGGTTCACTGTTGGAAATGCAGGGCAACCTGCCGAATTATCATGGCGTCATTAATAGGTTGCTGGTCTGCATGGTGAACTACATATATCAGAATGGTCTCAGGGGGCGTGGCTTCGGCATGGCGGGCAGCAGGTGCTAGAAGGAAGAGCTCCGGACCCACGTTACCTTGCAGCCTGATCACCATACCCCAGGACCGCTATTAAAGCTTAAAAGCATGGCCAGAGGCAACAAGAAGAGAGGGTCGGCAGTGGCAGCACCTGAAACACCGCTGAGTCGCTATATGCAGAGTGCGGCTACAGCCTCTGCATGCCGGCCGCTGCCTGTAATGGAGCCGGTGGAACACGTGGCCGCTTGCAAGCCAGGAGAGACAGAATCAGCTGTCAATGTCTCCCCGCAGAGAACACTGATAAGGACCTTGGAGGGAGGAGGGAGCAGGACTGCAGAGAGGCAGAAGCTGAACGCTGCACAGCACATGGAGGCACAGCCAGCTCGGGACCATCAGGAGGGGGTGAGTGAAACTCTACACCCAAGAGACAGCTCTGCCCAGCGTGAGAGCCCCCCTGCACAGGCATACAGGCAGCAGCCATCAGGACAGTCCAGAAACCCCTTCACTGCCAGCTGGAAGGGAGAAGAACAACGGAAGGGAAGAGAGTCTTACCCCTCAGGTAAAGAGGACAGGTCCCTGAGAACAAAAGGCAGTGGCTACAGAGATATAGTGCAAGGGGAGAGAGGGATACAGGGCTCTGCTCCTTCCCCCCTTCTGGATGGACTGGAGGCAAGAAGTCAGTGTGTGAGCACCCCCTCCCCCAACCTGACACCTGAGGCACAGAGGAGAAGCAGGGAGCCACCTTGTGCTGAAGACCATGCATCAGGCACAGGTCAAATGGAGGGTAGCCCCAGCTTTGCCGACTCTATTTTGGGGGCTCCCACCTCGGGGACACGGGCTTCTCATAATCCCTTCGCAGGGGCAGCCCCATGCAGTCAAGGTGCTCCAAGAGAAGGGGCAGATACACCCCTCCCCCGCTCGCCAGATATTTCTTATACATTGCAGGAGTTATGGAGGATGGTGAGCGCGCTACCCACAAAAGATGACCTGGAAGCACATCTCAGGCGGATAGAAGAAAAACACACATTAGCCATCCAAGCCGTGTCCCAGAAAGTCCAATCGCTATCAGAACGGATTCTGAAGTTAGAACAAAATGCCTCCAAGTCTACCTCTGAACTACAGCAACTATCTCAGACAGTGGACTCCCAGCACGCTCAGCTGAGCCACCTGACTCTACACCTAGACGACGTAGAAAACAGGGGTCGGTGCAACAACCTGAAGTTAAGGGGTATACCGGAGGATGTCCCCCCAGAAGCGCTCTACAACTGCGTTGTTGCCATCTTCAACAAAGTGCTGAATAGACCAGAGGATAGAGACATAGAGCTTGACAGGGTACATCAGCTAATGGGCCCAAGAAACAGGAATCTTAATTACCCGAGGGATGTCATATGTAGAGTAAATTTCTACAGACAAAAGGAGGAGATTTTGCGCAGAGCATGGGAAAGGGGGGCAGTACCATTTAGAGGCTCCCAAATCTCAATCTTACCAGATGTCTCCAAATTAACCCTCCATATGCGCAAAGTTGTGCGCCCCCTCCTGGAGGCAGCCAGAGCAGCAGATGCGACATACAGATGGGGGCATCCGTTCCATATTATCCTAAAAAAGCGTGGACGCACATACGCAGTCCGCTCACATGCTGATCTAGAAGGAGCCTTTCATTTCTTGGGAGTGGAAGCCGTCCCAATACCTGATTGGACTGTATCGCAAGTCTTCCCACTTGCCAATAATCAAGTGGAGGTCGACTACCTTCGCTCTGCCAGACATCCTTCAAGGGGAACCCCTGAAAGAATCAGCCCTGCTTTCACCCCGGCATCAATGCAAGGTTGACTCATAAAAGCTTATTTGAAAATGAGGACAGAAAAGAACGGAAAATGAGCAGGTTGAAGTGGGACTGTAAACTCCTCACTATTTCATACAGCACACAAGACTCACACATCCGCCTTGGGGGCTGAAGGGGAGCAAGCGAACTCTGCATGCTGTTCTCCATATCTATTAATTGGGTACCCACAGTTACCATGTGAGGCATCTCTATCAATTGTGATATGAGGCACCAAACAGGGAAGCTTTAGACAGAGGGTCCTCAACATTTCAGGGGTGACACTTGAAAAAGGCCTTACGGCCGAAACGCGTTGTGTATATCATTATTGCACATATTAAAAATTGAGAAAATATCTCCGCTGCTGCTGGTATTCATCACCATGTTATAAGTTATTCTGGATCGGGAGGCGCCTTGTGCCATAGGCGCCTCCACTAAGTAAGTTCCATCTTTTTATTTACTCCTTTATATACACAGTTTGGTGTGAGCGCTGAGGATTTTTCCTTTTTGTTTTGCAACATTTCAGGGGTGGTAGTCCGGAGTACGGGTTAAAACAACACCTAGATCTTAGGCTAGATTCGGCACTATATAGCCAACCGTTAGGAGTAGTGATAAGCGCTCCAGGCGCCCTGCTGTTCCACAGCACCCCATTTAGGGAGTCTTGGGCCCTGTCTTTCCCCCCGGCGGGCTCCGAAGGAACAGGATCCAAGACATTAGATTTTTCTTTGTATAGAAATTTAGTAAAGGTTTAGGATTAGTGTAGAGACTTTAAAGGCGGACCCCTATTTTCCACAACCGCCCTATATCCTTTTTCTTTTTTACCCTCTCCTCTCTCTTATCACCAATCCGTTCTTCCCTGGCAGGATTATCCAATTACTTCTTTGACTTTGTTTTACTTATTTTATTTATTTATTCTCTTTCTTTCTCCCTCTCCTATATTATTTAAGAAGGAGATGTCATCGCATAAAAATAACATTGTATTTGTCTCCCTCAATGCTCAAGGATTGAACGTTCCTGAAAAGAGATCCTCTCTCCTTCGTCTCTTATGGCAGAGAAGGGCACAAGTCGCCTTCATACAAGAGACTCATTTCCGGCTGGACTCTATACCTAGACTCACTGGCGCCCGTTTCCCAGATGGCTACCATAGTGCATGCCCGGACTCCAAAACGAAAGGGGTTTCCATCTGATCGCGAACTCAATCGCCTGGGAACACCTTGAGACGCGGGTGGATGGAGCGGGGAGATACTTGTTCATCAAAGGTAAACTTGCGGGCACACTGGTCACGTTGGCTTCCCTTTACTTACCCAACTCCGGTCAGGTTGCCTTCCTTGAGGGGGCCCTGGAGGAGCTGGATGAGTTCGGAGAGGGCACCCTAGTGATAGGTGGGGACTGGAACATCCCTCTGGACCCAGTAATAGACTCATCAAAGGGGACTAGTAGTTTGCCAGCTTCCACGCATCGAAGATTTCGGAACACACTACATGAACACCAATTGGTTGATGTATGGCGAATCTTGCATACGTCCACCAAAGATTACACTTTTTTCTCGTCTCCCCACAACTCTTATTCTAGGAAAGATTATTTCCTGCTCCAACGTTCAAGCTTACCCCTTCTCTCAGCGGCAAGTATCGACAATATATCTTTCTTAGATCATGCCATGGTCACCTTGTCTCTATCATTCCCCTCAACATCTAACAGGACATGGAATTGGAGACTTAATGAGTCTCTTATCCAGAACCCCCTCACAAAGACAGAGATTCAAAAAGCATTACAGGATTATTTCATCAATAATGCGCTACCTGATTCTAACCCACTATCTGTGTGGGAGGCTCATAAGTGTGTTATACGGGGCTGCCTCATTAAAATAGGTTCTCGTAATAAAAAAGAAAGGAATGCGCTACTAAAAAACCTCTTGGGGAAAATACAGACACTGGAGACAAAACACAAGGTCACCCTAGATGGTGCAGTAGGGGCTGAGCTAGCTCAACTGAGGACACGGGTTCGTTCTCTTCTCCTGTCACGGGCTAAGGCGGTACTTACAAAATGTAGAAGACATTATTATGAATATGGTAATAAACCTAGTCGCACACTTGCTAAAGCCTTGAGGAAGGAAAGGACTCGATCATATATTCCACGCATTGCTACCCCGCCGGGTCTTTTTCATCACCTACCCCAGGAGATATCAGAAATATTCAGGGACTATTACCAATCCCTGTATAACTTGTCACCTAACTTGTCAGAGGAAGGGCGAGCCTTAAGGAGAGCCACCATACAGGCCTATATCCAAGAATCGGGTGTGGGCCGTCTCTCCCTAGAGGCAGTCAGGTCAATAGAAGCGCCGATCACACAGGAGGAATTGGCTCTCGCAATAAAAGATTCACAAACTGGGAAAGCTCCAGGGCCAGATGGGTTCCCCCTCACATATTACAAGACCTTTTCGGATATCATTTCCCCACATTTCCTACAGGCATACAACTCCGTGGCATCCGGTACTCCCTTCCCAAAGGACACACTGAAAGCTCACATCACAGTCATACCAAAAGAAGGAAAAGACCCAACCCTTTGTCAAAATTACCGTCCAATATCTCTACTGAATGTAGATCTCAAATTATTTACTAAGATATTAGCTAGCAGATTATCCCCCTTACTCCAACAGATAATACACAGAGATCAGGTAGGCTTTATCCCTCTGAGAGAAGCAAGAGACAATACCATTAGAGCTATTAACCTCATCCACATAGCTAAAAAAATGTCCCTCCCACTATGTCTACTCTCCACAGATGCTAATAAAGCATTTGACAGAGTGGACTGGGAGTTTATGCAGGAAACCCTGCGACACATTGGCCTGGGGTCTCATATGATGCTATGGGTTTCAAGCCTCTACACATCTCCATCAGCCTCGGTGAGGACCAACGGTCATATCTCCTCGTCATTTGATATTTCAAATGGAACGAGACAAGGCTGCCCGCTCTCGCCCCTTCTTTTTGTCCTTTGCCTGGAACCCTTTCTAGGGCATGTCCGCGCCAACCCTAACATATCGGGGATACAGACGGGAGGGGCCGTGCACAAGGTGGCGGCGTATGCGGACGATTTATTGTTCTTTCTATCAGTGCCACGTGTCTCACTGCCCAACTTAATAACCGAACTTAGAAACTATGCCCAATTGTCCAACTTCAAAATAAATTACCAAAAATCGGCTGCACTAAATATTTCCCTACCTCAATGATTAGTAGCACACCTGAAAGAGTCCTTCTCATTGCGTTGGGTCAAAGAACACATAAAATACCTGGGTATACACCTAACCGCAGACACGAAGGATCTTTACTTAACTAATTATCCAGGGTTATTAGGTAAGATTAAATCTGACCTGAACGCCTGGAAGAACGGGTTATTTTCGTGGTTTGGTAGATGTTCAATTTTTAAAATGAACATTCTACCAAGACTGCTTTATCTTTCTCGGGCCCTTCCAGTCCATATACCATCAACATTTTTTAGACACCTGAATTCCCTAATGAACAAATTTATCTGGGCAGATAAACCCACCCGAATAGCTCGGGCCACATTGGTAAGACCTAAAATGGAGGGGGGTCTGGGTCTTCCAGACATAAAGGCATATCACCAAGCCCCCAAATTACAGAGGGTGGTGGATTGGCACAGACACGGGGATACCAAGCAATGGGTGTCTGTGGAGGGGGGAGCCTCATCCGTGCCCTTAATAGCGCTACCCTGGCTACAAGATGACTTGCCCCTGGAGATCAAAGATCACCCCACAATCGGCCCCACTATAAAGACCACTCTTGGGGTCTTTCAGAGAAAGGATTTCTCACCGGCCCCCTCTCCACTATTCCCAATTTTGGGAAACCCCTCCTTTTCACCGGGATTAGAGAACGGTGGATTCCGCAGGTGGCTGGACAACAAAAAATTCAGAACTATTGATTTTATACAAGAAGAAAATTGGCTCTCAGTCGAATCCCTAGCCAATGTCACGGTTCCAGCCCCCCTTTCAATGTGGCAAATTCTTCAACTCCAACACTTCCTTACATCCCTTCCCCAACCCCGAGGTTTCACCCGCCCAAAGACCCAATTTGAACAGTTATGTCTGGGGAAAGACCCATCTAGACATACGCTTTCACATATCTATAACCTATTGAATGCCGAGCCTGACTCGATAGCCCCCTCTTACATACAGAACTGGGAAAGAGAACTGTCGATCACACTCACAGAAGAGCAGAGACATAGGATTTATACATTCACACATAAATCATCTATATCGAGCAAAGTCCAGGAATCAGGTTTTAAGATCCTTACGCGCTGGTACAGGGTGCCCTCTCGCTTACATGTGATGTTCCCTTCCGTTTCCCCTGAGTGTTGAAGGTGTGGAGGAGAACAAGGTACAATGCTACACATATTTTGGGAATGCCCAATGTTGGCCAGTTTCTGGTCTGAAGTATGGCGGATCACCTCCAAATTCACAAGCTTCATTCTACCCAAATCACCCGCGCTGTTCCTGCTGCATCTCAACGACGTACCTGTGTCCACATATAAAAAGTCTGTGGTACGCCATCTGGTAAACGCAGCAAGAGCATGTATTCCTAAGCTATGGCGGCAGAATGTGTCTCCCTCATTTAATATGTGGTTTAGAATGGTTAAAGAGATAATGGAGATGGAGGATTTGACAGCTTCAGTAAAAGGTACACAAGATAAGTTTCAGAAAACCTGGTTTTATTGGATCGAATTCCAGGATTCCTTGGAATTCCATAACATATATAACTCATAAGAGCACTAAAAGAGCAGAATTACGCCCTTAGTACAGTTCAGAAAGGGACACTGCTGTATGCCAAGGTCCTGCCAAATAATATTGGGACAAATGCAAGACTATGCTTTACGATGTACTCGTTCTCCCTTCTATTCCATTCCTTTTTTTAGATTTTGATTTCCCCCTTTCCCCCCCCCCCCCTTTCGTCTTCCTTTCCTATGGTTTGTTTTTCCATCTTACGCAGTCCTAATGTTACACCACAGTCAGCTGTTTAAAATTAGGAGGTTCTCCGTCACTATCACGAGAACAGAGGAATATAGAGGGTACATGGGGTGGGGTGGGTTTAGGTAGAAGGGTGGGGAGGCATGGGTCGGGGACTGACCTTTAATGAGGGTCCTCTTACCTCTTTACAGGGGTTGCAAAATCCAGGACCAAGCATAATAGCAGTTCACATTTGCAATACCATAGGTAGTACCTGAATAGGCCCACCTCCAGGGGTTTATTGTACATGCTTTAATGTTTAGCACTTTGCCTTAATCCAGTTGGGGAATTCTGTACCACTGGTTAGGTTGCAGGTTGTCATTTTCTTTGCATTACCTAACAGTGATTTAACTTGTTGTTTTGGAAAAATGGAAAATTCATAAATAAAGAATTAAAAAAAAAAAGAATGGTCTGGCACCCTGTATCCACTATGTGTGGGAGTATATGCCAAGCAGCCACCCCCCTCTATATTAAGAGGCAGTGTGAGTGGCTATCTCATTGGTGTCCAGCACAGGTGTAATTCGCTCCCTCATTTGGTAGTCAGCTACCTGCATGGTGAGAGGAGGATGCATCTATATACACTCCTTACTCAGTAAGTAATGGCCGTTTTCTGTGATTGTTTTTGTGCTTCTATATTTTCCCTTCTGTGATGTATAATTAAAAATTTGATTTTTTTAAATTGTTGTTTCCTCAAAACAGTGACATAGAGAAATAGAAGGAACCACAGAGCAAAAAAACAAGTAGCAAAGATCACAGAATTTTGCGCCCCTCCAGTTCCCAACCTAAGTCTTAGAAGACAATGGTGGTTTAAGCCTCTGGCTACTTTCACCTCACTTGTTAAAAGGCTATTACTGTAGAGAGGGGGTCTATATAGCTCACAGAAAGAGAAGGCGAAGAAGAAATGGGGCTCCATAGCAGCTGTATGGACTGCCTCTAAAATGACCCTTTAAATGGACAGCATATACTATACTGTCTTCTATTATCCCCTGATATGAGGAACTAGACATTTTACAGTGATTTGTCATTTTAATACTTGTGTAGTAGAAGTGTAAGTTCCTGAACAAACATCGGATTAATACTGACGCTACAGAGAAGAAGAGGAAGATGAAATCTGAAAATCACTGTATTGTTAAATGAATGTACAAGGGGCAAATACAAAGACCTTTTCCAGTCCATTGATTACCATAACCATTTGAATTGTAATGGTAATACCTAGTACAATGAATGCTCAGCTAATAATATTCAATGTATTACGATATGCAATACCATTAGAAATGCATTAAGCTAACACACTTAGTGTTACTGAATTGGAACATTATAGATGATGCCTAAATAAATACGGCAATATTACACCCGCAGGTATAAGAAAATAAACAATTTTTCTAAGTAATGTATACCTTATTATAGTAATAAGTACTCAGATATGATGGAGGTATTGCAACAGGAGTCATTCATTATGAGATTTTGTAAAGCAATCATGTATATGCTACTCATCTGTAGCTTTATTTATCTTCCTGCATTCCTATATAGGTACAGTAAATGATGTTCTATCTATATTAACGCTTATGACTGATTATGTATATTTTTAATAATTAGTATAATTTATTTACTTTTGAGCAATTTTTGAGCGATAATCGTTGTGTTCTTTAGCACAAGGTGATCGCTCAAACGTTAAGCGATCACCTTGTGCTCCGAGCGGAGTATGCAGAAGACAAGCAGGGTGTCCCCGCTTGTCTTCAGCATCCAGCTGTTCCCCGCTCGGAGCGCTCGGCTGTTATACAGCCGGACACTCCGAGTGGTGGATGCAGAAGACAAGCGGGTGTTCTCGCTTGTCTTCTGCATCCAACTGTTCTCTGCTCAGAGCTCCCGACTGTTATACAGCCGAGCACTCCGAGCGAGACATGGAGAACACAGCTGGACCGCTCTGTTCTTCATAACCCGCTTGTCATCAGGGAGCAGGATACAGCTGAAACAATAGTATCAGGGAGCATACCTTCACAGGTGTGGTATAATTAAACTGGCTGGGTGTGGAGTTTTTCCAGTCAGCCAATCACCAGAGGTCTGTTACACATAAATACTGTAACAGTCCCCCCCCCCCCCCTAGAGGGAGCTGGCTTCCTTCTTCCCCCTGGTGTTTGCATTCATGCATGTAGTTCTATAGGTGTGAACAGTGATGTGTGGGGTGTGTCTGTGCAGGGTGTAGGACTTGTGGTGTGAACAGTTCTGTTCCATTTTGGATGTATTCCAGGATGTGTGGGTGTGAACTGTGTCCTGTGCCGCTGGATAGTTTACCATATTTGGGCGAGCTATGTCCTTCGGGTCCAGTGTGGGGTTGTCTCTATCAGCACGATCAATCTGCATGCAGGTAGGTGTCATGCGATAGTTGTCTTGTCAGAGAAGGGACCCACAACACAACTAGGACCCTTGTCGCTGGCTCGCACGCTTGAGTGGCTTGGCCAATTCCTAAACTAATACCTTGTACTTTTAAACCTATTCCAGCTGGTTATGTGTGCAGGTATGTATGGTGCGTGTTTTGGCCGTCAGTTCAGTCCTCATGTCTACCCATGAGTCCAGTTCGCAGTTCACTGTCCCTCTGTGTTTTCCCTGTGTGCGTTTCTGTAGTATTTAAAGCTACGCATCTAGTGCTTTCTGGTGTGGGCGTGACCATAGGTTTTGATGTATTCCTATGTAAATCACATACAGCAGATATATTTGTGTACACTGACAAACAAACTTATACTATTCAGGGCTGGTTTTATGGAAAATGGGGCTCCGGGAACATGCAACATAGAGGCTCCCCTTTGACACTTCCATATAATTCACACACAATGCAGCCAATTAGGGCTATGCAGTGCCAACATAATGTTTCCTTACAATGTCTTTTAATACCACCATACGATGCCTGATAGCCTATACAAAGCCATACGTTGGGGTAGATTGCTATAGAATCTGTGTAATGAATCTGTGCTATGTGTACCCCCAGGGATTACATGCCCTGTGCTTATGATTTTCATAGATACAGCATAGTGTATACATATAATGTTTTCATATAGTGCCACAATACTTCTGCCTTGTGCACCCCACATAAGTATCACCCTATACTGCCCAAATAATATGGAAGTAATGCTCCTTTAACCACTTAATGACCAACCATGTATATTTTTTTATGGCAGTCACTAAAGGAACTTAAGCCTAGTTTAAGGCTGACCTAGGAACTTACTGACAACAGGGCCTCTGCTTTAACAAGTGGGAACAGAGAAACCTCTGATTCTGACCATTTAACCCCTTACATGCTGCAATCAATAGTGATGGAAGCATGTAAATGGTTGAAATGGGAAGCAAACTCCCCCTGTCACTCATTGGCATTCAACAATGCGATTGTTGGGTTCGATGGGTTGATCAAAGCCTCTGGATCTGTCATGCAAGCAAGCTTATTAGACCCTGCCTCAAGCAGGACCTACTAGGAGAGCTGGCTAAAATATACAACACTCGAACAATCGATCTTAAAGTCCCATTAAGAGTCCCAGTTAAAAACCGAGTAAAGAAAAAATACATTATTTCTCTGGAAAAAAAATTAAATTAATTATATATGTATCCCGCATGATGAATTATGTAAGAATTTTAAAAAAAATTGCTACTTTTTAAAGAGATTTTATTGTGCAAAAGTGGTAAACATTTGTATATGATTTTGGCTCCGCAATAATGATATTGGCCCAAAGAAAAAAAAAATTAAAAGCAATGTCAGAATTGCTGTTTATCAACCATATGCCTCCCATAGGATGCAAAATAAGTGATCAAAAAGTTGCATGTACACCAAAGTGGTACCAACGGAAACTACAATTCTGTCTGTCAAAAATTAAACCACACATTTTCCATTGATGGAAAATACAAATATTATGGATTTTGGAATGTGGCAATATGAATAGTTTCTTATTCTGTAACGTTTTTATTCTGGAAAAATAGTAACAATATAAAAAAATAATGGAAATTTAGTATTGCCATAATCATACTGACTCACATATTAAGGCTCCTTGTCATTTATACTGTATGGTGAATCCTGCAGAAAAAATCCCATCCCATCTCAATTGATGACCAAATTACCAGAGTCACCAGGATACCCAGAAATCAACTACTCCAATACAAGGAGAAAAAAAGAAACAATCGTGTGCCTCTAGTAGTGACCTATAATCCGCAACTAGAGGTACTAAGGAAAACCGCAAAGAAACTCCATCATACCCTACACAAGGATGACCGCCTGAGAACCATATTCCTAGACCCTCCCCTTCTGTGTTACAAGCAACCTCCAAATTTGAGGAACTTTATAATCAGGAGTGCATTGCCCTCTGACACACAAAAGGAACTTATCCCTGTAATGTAAGGAGCTGTAAGACCTGCTCACATATACTGACTGCGGACAGGATTCAGATCCCCAACACACAGCAGGACTATAAGATCCCGGGGACATTCACATGTTCCACGTCCAATGTTGTGTATCTAATCCTGTGCAGTAAATGTCCTGTTGGGGGTCTTTATGTCAGAGAAACAGGGCAAAGACTGAAAGCAAGGATGAGATCTCACCGCCACACGATTAAACACAGAAAGAGAGAATTACCTGTGGCCGAGCACTTTTCTAACAATGGACATAACATAGGAGATATGAGAGTTTTGATATTGAAGGGTGGTTTTTAAGTGACAAAACCATAGAAGAATTTCGGAATATAGCTTGATAACAAATTGATGACACGCTGAACAGTGGGTTTAATTATTCACGAGGATTTATGGATGATTGGCAGGTATGAGACATCTGTAGACTGCTGGCCTGGTGAAAACCCCCGTCAACAGTAATTCAGGGACTATAAACTTTCACTCCCTTATCAGTGTCTAGTTAAAAATGTTTGTGTACCTCTTGCAGCATTCCTGGCCTGACAACCCCCCCAACAGTTATTCAGGGACCATAAAACTTTGACTCCCTTATCAGTGCCTAGTCAAAAAAGTTTGTTTTCTGTTGTGGTATTTCTTTTAAGTGCGAACCAATCACATCCATGTCTGTGCCTTCTCATTAGTATGTATATTATCAGTGTGTATAAATATTCATGCCTCTTCAGATCTATTCAATTTTAGCCTGACGAAGAGCCCGAGAGGTTCGCAAGCTTGCTATTACATCATGTTTTTTTGTTAGCCATTAAAAGGTATCATATCTACAAGATCCCTGTTTTCTCTTGCTGGGAACAATCACGTTTTGCTCTACTGGCTAACACGGTACCAAACCTTTGTTTTCATTATATAAACCAAAGTGGTACCATTAAAGAATACAGCCTCATCCCACATAAAAACAAGTCCTTATACGGCTACGTCAATGAAAAAAAAAATGTTGTGGTTCTTGGAATGCAACGATGGAAAAATGAAAAAAAAATGCATGGTCATTAAAGGGGTTGTCCCGCAAAAGCAAGTGGGGGTATACACTTCTGTATGGCCATATTAATGCACTTTGTAATGTACATTGTGCATTAATTATGAGCCATACAGAAGTTATTCACTTACCTGTTCCGTTGCTAGCGTCCCCGTCTCCATGGTGCCGTCTAATTTTCAGCGTCTAATCGCCGGATTAGACGCGCTTGCGCAGTCCGGTCTTCTTCTTTTCTGAATGGGGCCGCTCGTGCCGGAGAGCGGCTCCTCGTAGCTCCGCCCCGTCACGTGCCGATTCCAGCCAATCAGGAGGCTGGAATCGGCAATGGACCGCACAGAAGACCTGCGGTCCACCGAGGGTGAAGATCCTGGCGGCCATCTTCAGCAGGTAAGTAAGAAGTCACCTGAGCGCGGGGATTCAGGTAAGCACTATCCGGTTTTCTTTTTTAACCCCTGCATCGGGTTTGTCTCGCGCCGAATGGGGGGGGCTATTGAAAAAAAAAAAAAAACGTTTCGGCGCGGGACAACCCCTTTAAGAATGACCCCACATAACACTGTAATGTAATTAATAGAGTTGAGCAAACATACTCTGCCGAGCTTGATGCTCGTTCGAGTATTAGCGTACTCGATGGTGCTCGTTACTTAAACAAGCATCAAGCCATTTTCAACCCTGCTCCAGTTTTTGGCTCCTCCCCGCTGTCACGTGCCTGTTTTGGCCCCTTCCCACTGCGGCGCAGCGCGCGTCATTGGCAATTTTTTTGTCTGGGGGAGAGAGAGAGAGAGAGATAAACCTAGGAGAAAAAAAAACAAAAAACTAGGCACCCAGCGTCCCACATACAAAAATGCTTGAGTCTCCCATTGTAGTCAATGGGGTTCGTTACTCGAGTAGATCTCTTGAATTTTACAAAACGCTCAACTCGAATAAGGCGGACCCGAGCATTTGTGTGCTCGCTCATCTCTAGTAATTAAATGTAATACTTTTTATGAGGTCAATAATAGTCCATATATACTGTCAATTAAATTAAATCATAAATGAGAGGGGTTGTGTCTCTTCATGATCAGTTTGGGGGTGTAATATTATACAATAAGTTGACTCAAGACACAACAAACTTTATAGTGACCATTCCATGCCTAAGAACTAGATGCTTTGATCACCACACACCACCTTTTACTGTAGACAACTTTGATTTTAACTAGAGATGAGCGAACGTACTTGTCCGAGCTTGATGCTCGGGCGAATATTAGGGTGTTCGGGATGCTCGTTACTCTTAACGAGCACCACGCGGTGTTCGGGTTACTTTCACTTTCCTCTCTGAGACGTTAGCGCGCTTTTCTGGCCAATTGAAAGACAGGGAAGGCATTACAACTTCCCCCTGTGACGTTCAAGCCCTATACCACCCCCCTGCTGTGAGTGGCTGGGGAGATCAGATGTCACCCAAGTATAAAAGTCGGCCCCTCCCGCGGCTCGCCTCAGATGCCTTGTGAGTTAGCTGAGGGAAAGTGCTGTTGTGTTGGAGCTGCTGTAGGGAGAGTGTTAGGAGTGAGTGTAGGCTTCAAGAACCCCAACGGTCCTTCTTAGGGCCACATCTATCCGTGTGCAGTACTGTGGAGGCTGCTGTTAGCAGTGTTGCACAATTTTTTTTTTTTCAAAATCGGCTGTGCAGAGCATTGCGCCCTGCAGTAATACTACAGGGACAGAAGTGGTGGTTAGGCAGGGAGAGTGTTAGGAGTGAGTGTAGGCTTCAAGAACCCCAACGGTCCTTCTTAGGGCCACATTTAACTGTGTGCAGTACTGTGCAGGCTGCTGTTAGCAGTGTTGCATTTTTTTTTTTTCAAAATCGGCTGTGCAGAGCATTGCGCCCTGCAGTAATACTACAGGGACAGAATTGTGTAGGCAGGGCCAGAAGACATATATTATTGATTGAATATAGTCAGTGGGCCTTTTCTTTAAAAAAAAAAGGGAAACATTCTATTTGGCCTGCCTCTGACAGTCCTCAGCGTTCTGGGTACGTGTGTGGTGGGTGGAGAACGTAAAGAAATCATACGCAGCCAGCTACGTTTAACAGCAGGCTTGCGCCAATTTATTTCCTGCCTGGGAAAAATCACCGCTCTGCTGCACTTCATATAACACTGCAGTTCTGTGGAACACAGTTCTTATCTGATTGAATATAGTCAGTGGGCCTTCCCTTTAAAAAAAAAAACGGAAACATTCTATTTGGCCTGCAGGCTTGCGCCAATTTATTTCCTGCCTGGGAAAAATCACCGCTCTGCTGCACTTCATATAACACTGCTGTTCTGTGGAACACAGTTCTAATCTTATCTGATTGAATATAGTCAGTGGGCCTTCCCTTTAAAAAAAAGGGAAACATTCTATTTGGCCTGCCTCTGACAGTCCTCAGCGTTCTGGGTACATGTGTGGTGGCTGGAGAACGTAAAGAAATCATACGCAGCCAGCTACGTTTAACAGCAGGCTTGCGCCAATTTATTTCCTGCCTGGGAAAAATCACCGCTCTGCTGCACTTCATATAACACTGCAGTTCTGTGGAACACAGTTCTAATCTTATCTGATTGAATATAGTCAGTGGGCCTTCCCTTTAAAAAAAAAGGGAAACATTCTATTTGGCCTGCAGGCTTGCGCCAATTTATTTCGTGCCTGGGAAAAATCACCACTCTGCTGCACTTCATATAACACTGCAGTTCTGTGGAACACAGTTCTAATCTTATCTGATTGAATATAGTCAGTGGGCCTTCCCTTAAAAAAAAAAGGGAAACATTCTATTTGGCCTGCAGGCTTGCGCCAATTTATTTCCTGCCTGGGAAAAATCACTGGTAATACAGCATGCTGAGGGGTAGGGGTAGGCCTAGAGGACGTGGACGTGGCCGAGGACGCGTAGGCCCAAGTGAGGGTGTGGGCACAGGCCGAGCTCCTGATCAAGGTGTATCGCAGCCGACTGCTGCGCGATTAGGAGAGAGGCACGTTTCTGGCATCCCCACATTCATCGCCCACTTAATGGGTCCACGCAGGAGACCTTTATTAGAAAATGAGCAGTGTGAGCAGGTCCTGTCGTGGATGGCAGAAAGTGCTTCGAGCAAGCTATCATCCACCCACAGTTCTGCGCCGTCCAGTGCTGCAAATCCGAATCCTCTGGCTGCTGCTCCTCCTTCCTCCCAGCCTCCTCACTCCACTACAATGACACATGCTCAGGAGCGGGAAGACTCCCAGGAACTGTTCTCGGGCCCCTGCTCAGATTGGGCAGCAGTGGTTCCTCTCCCACCAGAGGAGTTTATCGTCACTGATGCCCAACCATTGGAAAGTTCCCGGGGTCCGGGGGATGAGGCTGGGGACTTCCGGCAACTGTCTCAAGACCTTTCAGTGGGTGAGGAGGACGATGACGATGAGACACAGTTGTCTTGCAGTGAGGTAGTAGTAAGGGCAGTAAGTGCGAGGGAGGAGCGCACAGAGGATTCGGAGGAAGAGCAGCAGGACAGTGAGGTGACTGACCCCACCTGGTGTGCAACGCCTACTCAGGACAGGTCTTCAGAGGGGGAGGCAAGGGCAGCAGCAGGGCAGGTTGCAAGAGGCAGTGCGGTGTCCAGGGGTAGAGGCAGGGCCAGACTGAATAATCCACCAACTGTTTCCCAAAGCGCACCCTCGCGCCATGCCACCCTGCAGAGGCTGAGGTGCTCTAAGGTCTGGCAGTTTTTCACAGAGACGCCTAACGACCGACGAACAGTGGTGTGCAACCTTTGTCGCGCCAAGATCAGCCGGGGAGCCACCACCAACAGCCTCACCACCACCAGCATGCGCAGACATATGATGGCCAAGCACCCCACAAGGTGGGACGAAGGCCGTTCACCGCCTCCGGTTTGCACCGCTGCCTCTCCCCCTGTGCCCCAACCTGCCACTGAGATCCAACCCCCCTCTGAGGACACAGGCACTACCGTCTCCTGGCCTGCACCCACACCCTCACCTCCGGTGTCCTCGGCCCCATCCAGCAATGTCTCGCACCGCACCGTCCAGCCGTCGCTAGCGCAAGTCTTTGAGCGGAAACGCAAGTACGCCGCCACGCACCCGCACGCTCAAGCGATAACCGTGCACATAGCGAAATTTATCAGCCTTGAGATGCTGCCGTATAGGGTTGTGGAAACGGAGTCCTTCAAAAGTATGATGGCGGCGGCGGCCCCGCGCTACTCAGTTCCCAGTCGCCACTACTTTTCCCGATGTGCCATCCCAGCCCTGCATGACCACGTCTCCCGCAACATTGTACGCGCCCTCACCAATGCGGTTAGTGGCAAGGTCCACTTAACAACGGACACGTGGACAAGCACAGGCGGGCAGGGCCACTACATCTCCCTGATGGCACATTGGGTGAATTTAGTGGAGGCTGGGACAGAGTCAGAGCCTGGGACCGCTCACGTCCTACCCACCCCCAGAATTGCGGGCCCCAGCTCGGTGGTGGTATGTTCGGCGGTGTATGCTTCCTCCACTAAAGCACCCTCCTCCTCCTCCTCCTCCTCCTCCTCAACCTCTGTCTCGCAATCTAGATGTGTCAGCAGCAGCAGGACGTCGCCAGCAGTCGGTGTCGCGCGGCGTGGTAGCACAGCGGTGGGCAAGCGTCAGCAGGCCGTGCTGAAACTACTCAGCTTAGGAGAGAAGAGGCACACGGCCCACGAACTGCTGTGGGGTCTAACAGAGCAGACCGACCGTTGGCTTGCGCCGCTGAGCCTCCAACCAGGCATGGTCGTGTGTGACAACGGCCGTAACCTGGTGGCGGCTCTGCAGCTCGGCAGCCTCACGCACGTGCCATGCCTGGCCCACGTCTTTAATTTGGTGGTTCAGCGCTTTCTGAAAAGCTACCCACGCTTGTCAGACCTGCTCGTAAAGGTGCGCCGCCTCTGCGCAGATTTCCGCAAGTCCCACACGGACGCTGCCACCCTGCGGACACTGCAACATCGGTTTAATCTGCCAGTGCACCGACTGCTGTGCGACGTGCCCACACGGTGGAACTCTACGCTCCACATGTTGGCCAGGCTCTATGAGCAGCGTAGAGCTATAGTGGAATACCAACTCCAACATGGGCGGCGCAGTGGGAGTCAGCCTCCTCAATTATTTTCAGAAGAGTGGGCCTGGTTGGCAGACATCTGCCAGGTCCTTGGAAAGTTTGAGGAGTCTACCCAGGTGGTGAGCGGCGATGCTGCAATCATTAGCATCACCATTCCTCTGCTATGCCTCTTGAGAAGTTCCCTGCAAAGCATAAAGGCAAATGCTTTGCGCTCGGAAACGGAGGCGGGGAAAGACAGTATGTCGCTGGATAGTCAGAGCACCCTCCTGTCTATATCTCAGCGCGTTCAGGAGGAGGAGGAGGAGCATGAGGAGGAAGAGGAGGAGGGGGAAGAGACAGCTTGGCCCACTGCTGACGGTACCCATGCTGCTTGCCTTTCATCCTTTCAGCGTGTATGGCCTGAGGAGGAGGAGGCGGAGGAGGAGGAGGAGGAGGATCCTGAAAGTGATCTTCCTAGTGAAGACAGCCATGTGTTGCGTACAGGTACCCTGGCACACATGGCTGACTTCATGTTAGGATGCCTTTCTCGTGACCCTCGTGTTGCACACATTCTGGCCACTACGGATTACTGGGTGTACACACTGCTCGACCCACGGTATAAGGAGAACCTTTCCACTCTCATTCCCGAAGAGGAAAGGGGTTCGAGAGTGTTGCTATACCACAGGACCCTGGCGGACAAGCTGATGGTAAAATTCCCCTCCGACAGCGCTAGTGGCAGAAGGCGCAGTTCCGAGGGCCAGGTAGCAGGGGAGGTGCAGAGATCGAGCAGCATGTTCAGCACAGGCAGTGCAACACTCTTTAAGGCCCTGGACAGCTTTATGGGTCCCCACCAAGACTGCGTCACCGCTCCCCAGTCAAGGCTGAGTCGGCGGGAGCGCTGTAAAAGGATGGTGAGGGAGTACATAGCCGATCGCACGACCGTCCTCCGTGAAGCCTCTGCCCCCTACAACTACTGGGTGTCGAAGCTGGACACGTGGCCTGAACTCGCGCTGTATGCCCTGGAGGTGCTTGCTTGTCCTGCGGCTAGCGTCTTGTCAGAGAGGGTGTTTAGTGCGGCTGGGGGAATCATCACAGATAAGCGTACCTGCCTGTCAACCGACAGTGCCGACAGGCTTACACTCATCAAGATGAACAAAGCCTGGATTTCCCCAGACTTCTCTTCTTCACCAGCGGACAGCAGTGATACTTAAGCAATACGTAGGCTGCACCCGCGGATGGAAGCATCGTTCTGTATCACCATCCAAAACGGTGACATTTCTGCTTCATCAATCTGTGTATAATATTCCTCCTCCTCCTCCTGCTCCTCCTCCTGAAACCTCATGTAATCACGCCGAACGGGCAATTTTTCTTTGGGCCACAAGGCTCACTCATATAATTTTTCAAAACAATTTTTATACGTTTCAATGCTCTTACAAGCGATGAAACTTTAACTTGAACCAATTTTTCGTTAAACTGGGCTGCCTCCAGGCCTAGTTACCACTTAAGCCACATTAACCAAAGCGATTAATGGGTTTCACCTGCCATCTTGGTTGGGCATGGCCAATGTTTTCTGAGGTACATTAGTACTGTTGCTACACCAATTTTTTTGGGCCCTCACCTACAGTGTAATCATTGTAATTTCTATGTTCTTCGCCTGCACTCATGGTACAGAAAGGTGTGTGGGGTTGGCCTACACTTTTGCTACATAAATGTAACTGGGGCATTGTCTATACTGCAGCTACTGAAATGTGAAAGAGACTGTTATCTCCCTAAACTGCTGCAATGGGAATTGTTACTGGGGCTTGTCTTGAGTGCTACTATTACTGAAATGGAACTAAGACTGCGCTCCTCCTATACTGCTGCTTCGGAATTGTTACTGGGGCTTGTCTTGAGTGCTACTATTACTGAAATGGAACTAAGACTGCGCTCCTCCTATACTGCTGCAATGGGAATTGTTACTGGGGCCTGTCTTGAGTGCTACTATTACTGAAATGGAACTAAGACTGCGCTCCCCCTATACTGCTGCTAGTGATATGTTAGTGGGGCCTGTCCCTAATACTACCGCTGAAATGTTAATAATTCGGGGCTCTGCCTATACCGCAGCTAATGGTATGTCACTGGGGTGTGGAAACAGAGGCTTCACAAAGACATGATGGCGGCGAGGCCATTTCCCACCAACGCTGTTACTGTTAAGGTGCATATAACCACGGACACGTGGAGAGGACACATAGTGCCTCCAAAACATCCCCCTCCTCCTCCAACAATGAAAACATTCTTGGCAAATACCTTTGCATTGGTCCGTCTGGTGGCAGTCCAAGAATTTCACCTTTAACGACACTACAAGAGAGCACCACCACCATCCCCCCGCCACGGCCCACTTAATCATGGCCACATTCCGAAAACCAACTACATAAAACCGCGCTACTAGGTCCGCAGTCACCACCACATTACCACCAACGAGGTAACTGTTAAGGTACATATTACCAGTCTGACTGGGGCATGCAGTGTGGGCCAAAGCCCACCTGTATTGTATCTGACGTTAGCTCTGCTGAGTAGGGCACTGCAATGGGATATATTTATGTACCACCGGTGGGTTCCAGGGAGCCACCCATGCTGTAGGTGCACACGGAGTTTAACCTACATCTGTCCACTTCTAAAGAACCCCAGTCTGACTGGGGCATGCAGTGTGGGCCGAAGCCCACCTGCATTAAGCACGACATTACTACCTCAGCTGTGTTGGGCAATGCAATGGGATATATTTATGTACCGCCGGTGGCTTCCTGGCACCCACCCATGCTGTGGGTCCACAGGGAGTTGTAAATGCATCTGTGTCCAGTCCACTTCTAAAGAACCCCAGTCTGACTGGGGTATGCAGTGTGGGCCGAAGCCCACCTGCATTAAGCACGACATTACTACCTCAGCTGTGTTGGGCAATGCAATGGGATATTTTTATGTACCGCCGGTAGGTTCCAGGGAGCCACCCATGCTGTGGGTGCACAGGGAGTTGTAACTACATGTGTCCACTTCTAAAGAACCCCAGTCTGACTGGGGCATGCAGTGTGGGCCGAAGCCCACCTGCATTAAACATGACATTATTACCTCAGCTGTGATGGGCAATGCAATGGGATATATTTATGTACCGCCGGTGGCTTCCTGGCACCCACCCATGCTGTGGGTCCACAGGGAGTTGTAATTACATGTGTCCACTTCTAAAGAGCCCCAATCTGACTGGGGCATGCAGTGTGGGCCGAAGCCCACCTGCATTAAACATGACATTACTACCTCAGCTGTGTTGGGCAATGCAATGGGATATTTTTATGTACCGCTGGTGGGTTCCAGGGAGCCACCCATGCTGTGGGTGCACAGGGAGTTGTAACTACATGTGTCCACTTCTAAAGAACCCCAGTCTGACTGGGGCATGCAGTGTGGACCGAAGCCCACCTGCATTAAACATGACATTACTACCTCAGCTGTGATGGGCACTGCAATGGGATATTTTTATGTACCGCCGGTGGCTTCCTGGCACCCACCCATGCTGTCGGTCCACAGGGAGTTGTAAATGCATCTGTTTCCACTTCTAAAGAACCCCAGTCTGACTGGGGCATGCAGCGTGGGCCGAAGCCCACCTGCAGTAAGCACGACATTACTACCTCAGCTGTGATGGGCAATGCAATGGGATTTTTTTATGTACCACCGGTGGGTTCCAGGGAGCCACCCATGCTGTAGGTGCACACGGAGTTTAACCTACATCTGTCCACTTGTAAAGAACCCCAGTCAGACTGGGGCATGCAGTGTGGGCCGAAGCCCACCTGTATTAACCACGACATTGCCTCAGCTGTGATGGGCAATGCAATGGGATACATTTATGTACAGCGGGTGGGTTCCAGGGAGCCACCCATGCTGTGGGTGCACACGGAATTCCCATTGCGGAGTTGTACCTGGCTGTGACTATTTATAAAAAAACGCGGTCTGACTGGGCCATGCAGACACCTTGACAGAATGAATAGTGTGTGGCACATAGGTTCCCCATTGCTATGCCCACGTGTGCAGCTCCAGATGGAGGTGGCACAGGATTGGATTTCTCATTGCCTCTGTACAGCATTGTGGACTATCGGCCCGCCCCTTTTATGGGGGGGTCGCTGCCTAGCCATGCCAACCCTCTGCAATGTGTGCCTGCTTTTCCTGTGGCAGACGCACTTATAAATAGACATGAGGGTGGCGTGGCATGAGGGCAGCTGAAGGCTGGGCAGGGACAATTTGGTGTACGCTGTGGACACTGTCGTGCGGGGTGGGGGGGGGGGGGGTTGGGCAGCATGTAACCCAGGAGAAGTGGCAGTGGAGTGTCATGCAGGCAGTGATTGTGCTTTGTTGGAGGTAGTGTGGTGCTTAGCTAAGGTATGCCATGCTAATGAGGGCTTTTCAGAAGTAAAAGTTGTTGGGAGGGGGGGGGCCCACTCTTGCCGGTATTGTGGCTTAATAGTGGGACCTGTGAACTTGAGATGCAGCCCAACATGTAGCCCCTCGCCTGCCCTATCCGTTGCTGTGTCGTTCCCATCACTTTCTTGAATTGCCCAGATTTTCACACATGAAAACCTTAGCGAGCATCGGCGAAATACAAAAATGCTCGGGTCGCCCATTGACTTCAATGGGGTTCGTTATTCGAAACGAACCCTCGAGCATCGCGAAAAGTTCGTCCCGAGTAACGAGCACCCGAGCATTTTGGTGCTCGCTCATCTCTAATTTTAACCCTTTTTTCAATTCTTGGCACAGTAGCAAGTAAACATCTGTTACAGCAGCCCCACTTGACAGTTTTGCATGTGCCATTCACAAGAAGCCTATTCTGTTTAAATAAATTACAATATTAATATATGAACTGTATTGAAAAAATGGTGCCCATTTCCACCTTGCTCCTGGAATTTCTCCAGTAATGTCACTCACAATTTCCGTATCAGATGGCTACTAATTCAGTAGGGCTCTTCACAATGACCCCTGCTTCCTCTACCTTGGAGAGGTGCAATCACATCCATATGAATCAATTAACATCATCAGTATATGTAAATAGAGTATTTAGAGAATGCCACATAAACGCAACCGCATAAAAACCCACCAAATAACAAAATGTACCCAATCAATGTTTCCACTGTTATGTCATCCTTCTAATAATTGAATGAATTAATGGAAATTTTAGATTGCATCTCCTTTATGACAATCGCCACATTCTTCAACTTTTGTCCTTGACTTCTCAATCATTTTATTTATAGGTGTCATGGCCACCTAAGGAATCCGTAGTTCCTTTAGAACTAAAAGTCTTTGTACAGTTAACTACAATAGCCAAATGTTCAAAGCTATGATAAAGCAGTCCATAATGTTATTGTAAAAAGTTATTGAATAGCCAACCAATCAAAGGCTATGACAATGACCCATTGTGCATGGTTAACAATTCATATTAAATCTCGAATGTGGATTTTGTATGGTAATGTTTCATAGTTCAATCTCAAACTACCCGCACATGGTGTTGACAAGGAGCAACAAAGATCAGTCTTTTCTTTTGGTACGCTTCAGGGATACAATAAACATGATTGATATACATTTATAATATAAAAGGCATTCTTTTGAGTTGTAATGTCAAATAAGTAGCTGTGAACAACAAGTAACAAGTTTAGATACTTAAAACCGGAAGTTGGTGTCCATATTTCAATATATATTCAGGACATACGTGCACATAATAAATTGGAATATTGTATTTTGATTATAAACCCTCATCTGATGTCTAAGTAATCTATTTTGATTTTCATCTACCCAAACTTTGTAATTCTGTTATCAAATACAAGTTTTCAGATACGAATTGAAACTGAGTGTGCCAGATCCTTCCTTCTCCAACATCATTTTTTGGGGAAAAGTTGGGAGGTCCCATACAAATTAGACAAAAGTCTTCGAAGCCTAGAGATTTCAGTGGGACTAGCCAACTGTCAGATGTGTAGGGAGGCTTCCTGGCTTCCTGGATAGATGATGTCCAGTGAAAGAAGGATGTCTGATATGTGGAATTTAACACCTGATCCTTTTGTTCTTCCTGGAGATAACACTGCTTCCAGAGGAATTTGACTGTGACTGTTTTGACTGTCCCTACAGAAAACACATGAATGCTCGGCCAAACTGAACATTCTTGTTTATTGTAGAGTTGGAAGCAATAGATGTCGGCAGAATGAGAGCTCGGCTAACAGCTATTGAAGATTAATGGACATCTTTAGGGCTGCTGTGAAGTTTAAACTGAGTTCTCCCTGCAGTTTTGTACCAATTCTATCATACCCATCATCGAACTGGGTACAAAGCAATACATCAAGCTAGTTCAGAAGGGACATTCTTGTGACATCAGGACCTCCAGAGGTCCCACCAGTCCTGTGTAGCCCTGGCATTAGATTAGGCATTTTCTTTATTCAGTGAGAGAACGAATAAAGAGCATTCTCCATAATATAAAAAATAACCTGCAAATATTATAACATTATTCTGTCAGTTGGTTAGTAAATCTATTTAGCTATGTTATAGTTAGAACTGTTTCTGTTGAATCTGAGCAGTAACCAATGTAGCCAACATCAAGAGAATATATCTACAGTGTTCCCCAAATATAAAGCGTAACACAAAAATAAGCCTTACCCCGATTTTTAGCGATTTTTTTGGGAGGCTTGAAATTTAAGCCTTAACCTGCAAATAAGCTATAGCTAGATAACATTTAAAGAAAAAAAAAGGAATACATTACTCAGCAGGCGTGGCCCAGGTCTCTCACGCTGCTTTTTGGAGCTCCGTAGTCCCACATTCTTCTTCCGCTTATACAACATCACTTTATAAATCCCGCCTTCAGGAAGCGATGGCTGTGGTTGGTTCTTTGACAGCCATTGGCTGGCTGTGGCTAGCCAATTCATTAATCCCGCCTCCACAACATGATGGCTGTTGATTGGTTCATCCACTGCTACTCAGCGAGTCAATGCAGTACTGGATGAACCAATGTGACAGATGCGATTGGTTCATCAAGCACTGCATTGATTGGGTGAGCAGTGGTTAAAGAACCAATCACAGCCATTGCTTTCTGTAGGTGGAATTTATGAATTAAGTAACCAGGAAGTGATGTTGTACAAGCACCGAGGACTGCGAGGAAACACGCGCTAGAGCTATGAAGAGGAGCAGGAGGGACCTGGACCGAGCCTGCTAGATAAGTATAATAAGACCTCCACCCCAAAAAAAGACCTAGTGCCTCTTTTGGGGTAAAAATTAATATGACATGATCTTATTTTCAGGGAAACACAGTAGTAGAAACAGCCCATATTGTTGCTAACGGGCTCATGAAAAACAGAGACTCTGCGTTTGGTGGCTCCAAGAAATAAGGATATACGAAAATAGTTCCATGCTTTTTCCTCTAAGGGAGTAAGGATCCAAAAAAGCACTGGATCATTTATGTATTGAATGGTGGATTTCAATATGAGTGTGAATCAGAAGAGGGACCTTATTTTGAGTTTTGTTACAGTGCCCGCTATGTATACAACTGATCACACTTAAAGCTTAACAAGACAAAAAGACAACATGTTCTCAAAATTTACGGTAACTGCCAGAATAATCAGCTGATAACTGATTATTGGTCTCATTGCTAACAATGTCAGTGATCAGCTAGTTTCACTTGGGAAAGCAGCAGTTGGTCATATATTTCCACCAAAGGAGAAAGTAGTAGCATTATATAGCACAGGGGTCCCCAACTCCAGTCCTCAGGGACCACCAACAGGTCATGTTTTCAGGATATCCTATGGTAACAACACCTGTGGCAATGTCTGAGGCACTGACAATAATTACATCACCTGTGCAATACTGGGGAAATCCTGAAAACATGACCTGTTGGCGGTCCCTGAGGACTGGAGTTGGGGAACACTGATATAGCCCATTAATAGTCAACCATTTAATATATAGTCAGGATCAGTCCATCTGAGAAGGAGCCAAACTGTTCAGTTGCTTACAAACAGACTGCAGGCTGAGCAAATGGGACAGGGGGTTCTGGACCTGCCACTGCCCCAATATTGTTGTTGCTGTTGTTTATCCATTTAGTTGTTGGTGACCCTTAAGGCAAGCTCCCTCAATGTTTTTTGGTTTTGCACTGCTTCTTTCAGTTGTGTGATATCCATACCAGTATCAGCTCTGACAGTATCAGCCATCATGTCCTTTAGTGGCCAGGTCTTCTTTTGCCGCTGATTTGTCCAAGCATTATAGATTTTTCTAGCGACTCTGCTCACATTACATGACCAAAATCCATGAGTCTGAGTCTGGTCTTCTTCCCCTTCAGTGATATATTGGGTCTTATACGATTCAGGACTTCTCTGTTTGCTACTCTCACTGTTACTTAAACACATCAATCCTCCTTCTATCAGCTGTTTTTGCAGTCCAGCTTTCACATCCATACATGTCTATGGGGAAAACGGTGGCTTGCACTATCCTGTGTTCAGTTGCTATACCGATATCCCTACTTTTCCAGATTTTGTCTATGTTTAGCATTGCGCTTTACTCCAATGCTATCCTACGTTTTATCTCTGGCATAGATTCTCCAGCCTGGGTCAATTTTTGAGCCAAGGAAGATAAAGTTTTGCGAACATTCTATGACCTCATTGTCGATTAGACCCGTGCAAATCACTTGAATGTGGTAGATTCTTAACAAAGTCATACCAGTCATGGCTGGCGTCTTATAGGGTGAGATGACATGGCGCAAGGAGAAAACAGATAATGCCACATCTTGCTCAAACAGTTCTTTTACCGAAGATAACTTGGAACAGGGGTATACAGGTATTTACTATGTGATGGAAACAGCAGTATGGCTTACTGGCTTGGCACTATTCTGGTTGTTTCACTCATTATACAATACTTCAGCAATTTTTAGTCCCTGGCATTCGACTATTCTAGCACATTCAAGTGCCCTCAGGTAATCGCTCAGCACTTTCAAGGGCAATACCAAACAATGCCATCTTCATCTGCTGTATCGCCCACTGCTACTGCTCTGCTCAGCACACTCCAGGGGAGCACACAGCTTCAGCTCCTCCGCAACATCCATGCTGCTTCTGTATCATCAACCACCATTCTGCAGGAGAATCTGCCTTCTATAGCACATTAATCAGGGAAAACCATGACTTTTTGTTTCTCAGTGATGCCTGCCATGAACACTGCTTGAGAGCTATCACAATTCTTCTGTATCATCCTTTTAGTAAAGTGACAATACAATACGTATATAATACAGTTTCTGTAGTGCCAACTTCAGGTCACTACACACAACAATATGGAACACCAACTAATGCAAAATATGAAGTAGAAATATATCACAAGGCAAATAACCAGTATGCAAAGTATATCCAGCGATAAAAAGAGCTAAGCACAAATATATAATCAAGAGTAAAGTGCAACAGTGCCAAAATGTTAGAAATATATACATTAATACCAACCCATATATAGAATGACTTGAGGAGACGGCTTCTGCCCCATCACAAATTGCTTTTGTCAGGGTATGGCACAGGGTAAAAAAAGAGGACTCATATAGTACATGGGCACAGAAGTTTGCACTAAACACATTGACTGCTTAAATGCATGTAAATTAAATAAGTAGCATCACAAAAAAAACAAGATTGGCCTTTAAAACATACATTATGTTAAAGTGAAAAAACAATGCATTAAGAAGCACAATACAATATACTGTATATCAAACATGAATGCAGTGAACCATTGTGAATGCTGATGACACAATGGTGTGCAATAGGGTTGATACTCTTGATGGTGTCATGAACATTAAAAAAGATTTAGCCTTACTGGGTAAATGGTCAAAACTATGGAAACTGCAGTTCGATGTTTCCAAATGTATAATAATGCAGTTAAGGAGAAGAAATCCTCAAAATGAGTATCAAATTAGCTGCTCTGTATTATCCACCTCTTCAGAAGAAAAGGATTTAGGTGATCTGATTTCTGGCAGCCTCAAAATGAGTCCACAGTGTGGTCAAACAGCAAAGAAAGCAAGTAGGATGCTTGGATGCATAGCTAGATGTATAACCAGTGGAAAGAAGGAGATTGTGATCCTGCAGCAGAGAGCTCTGGTGAGACCACATCTGGACTACTGTGTTCAGTTCTGGAGACCTCATCTACAAGAAGACATTGATAAAATAGGATAAGTCCACAGACGGACTGAAGAAATGGTGGAAGGTCTCAACAACAAAACTTATCAGGAAAGACTTAAAAGCATTTATTTGTTTAGCCTGGAGGGAAAAAAGGGAGAGGGGGGACATGATCGAAGCATTTAAATATGATAAAGGTGTAAATTAAGTTCAGGAGGAACATGTTTTTATTAGGAAGGTAAACACCAGAAGAAGGGGGGCAGAATCTGTGATTCTAGTTCCAGAAAAAATCAAAAGCATATGTAATAAAATACTTTTTTACTGGAAGAGTAGTAGCTGCTTCAAACAAACTTCCAGCAGATGTGGTTGGAAAACCAACAATAAAAGAATGCAAGCATACCTGGGATAAGCACATATTTAGGCCGCCTGCAGACGGGCGGGTCGGATCCGGCAGCGAGAATCCTCGCCGTGGGACCCGACCCCAGCGCCTGCAGGGACGACCGCATACTCACCCGCGCTTGGCGGCCCCGGCTCTTCCATGTGCCGGCTGCCAGGCAGCCGGCGCATGTGCAGACCGGAGCCGGCAGCCAGGTGAGTGACGTTTCTGTGCGAGGCTCTGCGAGCCCCGCACAAAAATAGGACATGACGCGGTTTGTTTGCCGCGCGACATTTCGCGCAGCCAAACCGTGGCCGTCTGCATAGGAGTGCGTATTGTAATACACTCCTATGCAGGCTTTCAGTGGTGGAAATCCCGCAGATAATCCCACCGCGGGATTTCCTCCCGTGTGCAGGCGGCTTTACAGAGAGAAATAAAAAGGAAATAATACACTGTTTTTAAAATAAAAAATCAAGTACTTAGAAGTTATCGTTTTGCTGCAAAACTTATCATGCAGTTACATCTCAGCTAAAGCTGTGTGATTAGATAATCAGTCTTGCAACCTGTAGCCCTAAAAGGCTTCCAACTTGGGCTTTAAAGAGGCTCTCAGACGCTACTTGTGTGTAGACCGTTCACAATATGGCTGCTGATCGACTCACACGGCTTTATGTATGTACGTATATATGTATTACACCCTTCCTCATACTGTGTTTCCTACCCCAATAATAAGCCCTACCCTGGTTTTTTTTTGGGGGGGAGGGAAGGGATGAGTTAAAATATAAGCCATACCCTGAAAATAAGCCCTAGCTACACTACATGAAAATAAAGAGCGATACTCACCTAGCAGGCACTGTTCGGGTCCCTCCCACTGGGCTGCAGCGCTCCGCCTGGATTCTGTGCAGTCCTAAACACTGATGGAGCATCTCTTGTTGGTGACAGGGCTTGAATACCCTGTCTCCAGCAAGCAATTGCTTGCTAGAGACGGGGTACTCGACGAACCAATCACAGCCATTCACTGAATGACATCATTGAATGGCTGTGATTGGTTCATCGAACGCCTGCTTTGATTGCCTGAGGTGGTGCTCCTGAAGTAATCAGAGCAATTGCTTGCTGGAGGCGGGGTATTCTAGCCCTGTCACCAGCAAGAGATGCTCCGTTGGCATTGAGGACTACACGGAAGCCTGCTGGAGCCCCACAGCCCATCGGGAGGGACCCAAACGGGGCCTGCTATCTGGGTATAAGACACCTCCTGAAAATAAGACCTGGTGCCTCTTTGGGGGCAAAATTTAATATAAGACAAGGTCTTATTTTGGGGGAAACATGACAGTCTCTGAGCTCTTTGGAGTAGGAACCTCACCCCTATTGTCCAAGCTTTGCGTCAGTTTAATACTAAATGCCATGCCTCATTTTGTGTGTTTCCCCCAATTTCTTAAGCACTGTATTGACACTGAACAAATAATTATTACTATTAAATAATAAATGACAGCGATGTTACTTAGTAACTTACATGCATCCTTTTTTAACCATATCCAACCCCTTTTATTACCCCACATACTGATAGATACAAACTACACAGTGATACAGACCAGATTTGCTTCTCCTCTAAATACTCACATGAAGCAAATGCAAAGACACAAAAGCAGGATCCATATTTTCATCTAGCAATGACATAAATGGTCTTCTTTTCATTATATTATAAAAGGTTAATTGTGCAAATGAAATGCCAAAACCTCAGTATAATATCACACTTAATGAAAGAGTCGTAGAATTTTTAATGATTTGGTCAAATAGTTGGCTTTTGATAGCTCAACATTACAGCGAGCATTGAAGGGCTTTCTTCAAAGACCGAGTCGACTTTGTAGAGATTGTGAGTCCAACAAGGACTGATGTGTTAGTGGGATTGGTGGGGTTAATAACAGTAGAAGGGGAAAAGAGAAACATCTAGACAGAAAAGGGGCTTGCAAGTCACAGCAGCTGATGAACAAAGGAGCAACTGTGAGCTGTAACCTCTCTGAGTTGCAGCCCGAAACATGACACATGTCAGGCTATGATAAATGGTGCAGAGTGTGTGCAATTTCAAGCGCAATGCCCCAGAGATGTGCAGGACCCCTCGTCACAAATGTTATTGTTAAATTAAACCTTAAAGGAAGGATTTTTAGATATGGCCTCTGTACTGTGTTGTTTTATTTAGTTCCTTCTTTCTATAAGCAGCACGCAGATGAAGGTTGCAACCGGCTTGTTGTTCTGTCCCTTTACTTCTTACATTTGATTGGGATCAAGATATGTGTGCTTCTATTATTTTTCAAGTTCTCGGATAGCTTCTAGAGATATTGCAAATTGGACATATGAGGGCAGTGCATTGGAGGCGGCGATCTAACCACAAGGAGTAAAGGGTCTAACTTGTCAACTTATACTAGAGCCATTCAGATATGTGACATTTTGCCGTAGCCACCTTCATAATTTAACAGTGGCTGTTTTGGCCTTTCAATCTAAGACTACTAGCACATATACATAGAAAGGAATGGGTCCATATTCATTAATATTCATTTATTATGCTGTATTTAAAATTAATTTAAAATGTGCATTTATGATCAAGAAACGGCACACACATAGTGACATAATGATCATTTCAAGCATACGCTAATTGGTTCCAACAGCTACCTGGAGTTTTATCTGTTTCCCAGCAGCAGGGTTGCAGTACATTTCAAGAGCCAGTAGGCAGAAAATGTTCCCCAGTAAGATTGTAAATGTAACCAAGATGCGGCTGCACTCCTTAGAAACCTAAACTTTTATCATGGATGACCAAGTGCAGGGTTAATGAATATTTTACCCTCATTCTTTACATTAAATATCTTTATTGCATGTAGTGTCCCCCGGATGGCCATGTTATTGGAGACCCTTGCCCTTTCATAATTGGAGTTTCCCTGTATAGGAATTAGACATGTGACCCCGGAGTGCTGCATAAAGTCAAGTAATCAAGTTTTCCAAAAATCAGTTTCAACACGAATCCAAATTAGAATCGGGCGATCTCGGAGACTTCAAATGAGGCCTGGTCATCGGTGAAAGAGTTGCCAGATCCAGTATTTCAAAAATTGCCAACCTCGTGGGGTTTCTCGTGAAACGGTAACAAAAATATGCTGAAAATGATGTGATCAAGGAAAAGCATCCGGCAAAAGGGGATTCTGTGGATGTAAACAACTCATCGACAAAAGGAGTCAGGAGGATTTCAAGAATCGTTTTGATAAACAGACGGTGCACAGTCAAGAAAATTGCAACGGAGTACAATGCTGATGCTCCAAGTAATGGATCCGAACACACAACTCATCATTCCTTAGCATAGATGGGCGATAATAGCAGACAAGTACTCAGAGAGCCATTGCTGTTTAGGATGAATGCAAAGACAAAACTCAAGTGGGGAAAGAGCACATAATTTGGATGAAGGGCAGTGGAAAAACATTGTCTGGTCAACTGAATCAAGATTTCTATTGCATTATACTAATGGGAGGTTCACAATTTGGTGCAAGCCAGATGAAATCAAGTACCTCCATCAGACGTACAATACTATAAGGGTGTCTTAATAAAGTGACCATTGACTATATAGAAATATTGAATGAAGATTACTGCACCAGGCCTAACAGGGTCATTTATAGAAACAGGGCTCTTGGGTGTAATGGAAAATTAAACTTTGTTGTGTTCTGGTGATAAGCAGATATTCTGGTTATACTCTGTGATCCAAAAACAAGGTATGTCCATGTCCAGTGTTATGTTTATTAGCTTTCCATGGTGTTTAGTTTTTCTTTTTAGAATTATTTTGTATGTGTGATCCAACCAAGTACATGTAGAATAAACATCTTCTGTATTACTGTTTCATCTTTCTTTCTTGTATACACGTTTTAACTAAGCGATTTACTTGGCATTTATTGTGAGACGGTCAACACTGAGCAATATTAATATTAAAGGTATATGTAAGTAAATAGGCAGAAAAAGGCAACTAAAATAATTCTATGCCAGACAATATATTGTAGATGAACAGACGTTCTAATTACAAATGGAAGGGAAAACTGATTTTATCATTACACATCAAAAATCATCTAATGGAGCAATGCCTTGATTAATATAAACCCTAAGGTTTTAGTCATACAAATACAATGGCTTCTGTTTATAACAGAATTTATGACACTGGGGTGGATCCATCGTATGATGTTTCCGAGCAGGCACTGATAAAGCCCAATGACATAATGAGGTTACTTGGGGTTCCATTTTAGTTTTTGCCATGTGCTAAACTATTCTTGCCAGCAAAAGCTATGGTAAACAGAAGCAGCTACTGAAGTTCTTAACTAGTGTTGAGTGAACCAAAACAGTAGAATCCTATTTGGGGTCAAACTTGCTACGTTCGGTTCAGCATGAATCCACACCTTGGGCGGTTCAATAGAATGATTCTTGTTCCAAAAATCATTGAAATGAACATAGGTGAATTATATTGTTCAGTTTAAACATGAGCCAATGGCTGAACAATGGACAAGTATCGTGCGTTTCTCATTCGTTGTTCAGTTTCAGCACTTCTTGTGCAGTTTAAACACTGATAGTTTAGTGTTTCACGTAAGAATGTGAAACACTGAATGAGAAATCAATGAGAACTGCATGGTTATCGTTGAGGATTGTGCAGTCTAAACAGGCTGCAGAAGCACGAATGAGCTGGTGATGACGTCACCAGTTCATTCGTTCGAGCAAATGAGAATCGGGCACTTCTAGTTATGTGTAAAAGGAGCATTAGTCACCTTTACAAGTTGACCACAAACGTTTAATTGGATTCAAGCCATTGGAAACCAGCAAGAGACTCCATAGATAGAGATAAGAGACAGCATGGGGCCTGCATATGCTTTGTATTAATTCAACAATATTGATAATAATGCATTTTAAAAGTTTGTGAGCATGGGATTAGGAGTAGCAGCCATAGCTAAGTGCAGACACCCTGCTGAGCGACAACACTGCGTTGGCCTCTATTGTCTTTCTTTTCAGCATTTTCATTCATTTTGCCTCAGTTTTGTTTTAATCTTACAGCCGCCTGTGCATTCTTTGGATCAGAGCTTGTAATGATTGCAGCCTACTTTGAGCAGTGACCTGTTCCCCAATGTGTATCGCTAAGTGATAACCTATTATGTGTTTGTTTGTGGTGCTGCATCTTTTATTTCATTGTCATATATTTCAGATCTAGCAAACATTTTCTTTTAATAAAAGTTGAACTGGATAAAGAATACTGAAACATTTCTAGATCACAACATTTAATTTTTCCTCATCATCGAAAAGACTGCAACATTTTGCTTGTATCTACATATATGGCAAAACGGCATTTAACTTTTTGATCTAAAGCTTTATGTGTATCAAATTAATAGGTTTTTCTCACAATAACAAGTAAAGAATCATTGAATGGTAGAGTTGGAAGGGACCTCCAGGGCCACCTGGTCTAACCCCCTGCTCAGTGCAGGGTCACTAAATCATCCCAGACAGATGTCTGTCCAGCCTCTGTTCGAAAACTTCCATTGAAGGAGAACTCACCACCTCCCATGGCAACCTGTTCCACTCATTGATCACTCTCACTGTCAGAAAGATTTTTCCTAATATCTAATCTGTGTCTCCGCCCTTCCAGTTGCATGCCATTGCTTCCAGTCTTTCCTTGTGCAAATGAGAATAGGGCTGATCTGTCTGCACTGTGACAGCCCTTCAGATATTTGTAGACAGCTGTTAAGTCTCCTCTGAGTCTTCTTTTTTGCAAGCGAATCATTCCAAGATCCTTTAACCGTTCCTCATAGGACATGCTTTGCAGTTCGATCACCATCGTGGTAACTGTTCTCTGAACTTGCTTCAGTTTGCCGATGTCTTTTTAAAATTGTGGTGCCCAGATATGGACACAGTATTACAAATGTGAACAGTTTTCACTCAATTCCCTCCTCCAGATCATTTATAAAAATGTGTAACAACACTGGGCCTAGAACAGAGCCTTGTGGTACCCCACTTGAGACATTCTTAGATATGAGCGAGCACAGTCGTCGGAGCTTGATGCTTGTTCAAGTATTAGGGTACTCGAGATGCTTGTTACTCGATACGAACACTACACGGTACTTGAGTCAATTGCATTTCCTTCCCCGCATGTTTAGCGCCATTTTCTAACCAATAAACATGCTGGGAAGGGATTACCACTTCCTGCTGTGACGTGCCAGCCCTCTGCCCGCCAACAGCAGTGAGTGGCTGGGCCGATAGGGTGACCGCCGAGTACTTAAACTGGTCCCGCCCGCGGCTCGCCTCAGACGCATGCTGGCAGAGGTTAGGGATAGTGCTGCTGCTTATACAAGGATAGTGTTAGCGTATGATCCTGTCTTCAAGAATCCCAACGGTCCTTCTTAGGGCTACTCCTCATCGTGTGCATTACAGTTGTGGCTGGCTGGGAGCAGTAGTGCACCAATTTTTTTTTAAGCATCTTAGGCTGTGCAGGCCATTTCAGCTGTAGCGTTCTGAGTCTGCAGTGGTATTACACAGAGTTTAGGGACAGAGCTGCCTATATAGGGAAAGTTTTACAGTCCTCCTGATCCTCTGTGCAAGAACCCCAACGGTCCTTCTTAGGGCTACATCTCACCATGTGCATTATAGTTGAGGCTGGCTGTGAGCAGTAGTGTACCACCTTTTGTATTACGCATCTAGGCCTGTTCCCAGCCTTGCAGTTATAGCGTTCTCAGCCTGTAGTGCCTTACAACGAGTTCTCACCATGAAACAGTACTCTAATATTTTCTAGGCCACTGCAAAGTATTTCAGCTCTGCAACTGTGCAGAGCATCTCACAATACCCTTTCCTTGAGGGGGGTTGAGATAGCCGCAGTTACCAGCACTATCCACTGGCTTTAGATTCTTCTCCCACTCCATACAGCCTCTCTTATCTACAAGTCTCTGTGAGCGGTAAATTACCCCTAGGTATCAGCGCTAGAAAGCAGGTTAATTTTTTCAAGTCACAGCATAGAGCGTCCGCTATCTACAAGTCTCTGTGTGCGGTGAATTAGCCACAGTTGTCAGCGCTGTACAGTGGGGTAATTTATTTGAGCCCTGCTTTATTCTTAATCCACCATGAGGAGGAGTAGGGGTAAGGGTCGAGGAAGTGGATCCGGACATGGGCGTCAAAGTGAGTTCCTGGGCGTGGTGAAGCACAGCCGGCTGCTGAGATATTAGGAGAGAGGCAAGTTTCTGGCCTCCCCAGCTTCCTTTCATAATTTATGGGTCCGCATGGTAGACCTTTATTACAAACAGAGCAGTGCGACCAAGTCCTGTCGTGGATGGCAGAAAACGCGTCCAGCAATGTATCGACCACCCAGTCTTCTACGCAGTCCACTACTCCCTGCCTAGGGACTGCAACTCTGAATCCTCTGCCTGCTCCTCCTTCCTCCCAGCCCCCTCACTCTATGAAAATGACATATTCTGAGCAGGCAGTGGGAAAAAACCAGTTCCTCTCTCACCTGAGGAGTTTGTCGTGACCGATGCCCAACCTTTGGAAAGTTCCCGGAGTCTGGGTGATGAGGATGAGGACTTCCAGCAACTGTCTCAAGAGCTTTTTGTGGATGAGGATGATGAGACACAGTTGTATGTTAGTGAGGTAGTAGTAAGGGCAGTAAGTCCAAGGGAGGAGCGCACAGAGGATTCGGAGAAACAGCTGCTGGATGATGAGGTGACTGACCCCACCTGGCTTGCTAAGCCTACTGAGGACAGGGCTTCAGAGGGGGAGGCAAGTGCAGCAGCAGGACAGGGCCTGAGCGAAGAATCCCCCAACTGTTTCCCAAAGCGCCCCCTCGCGGAAAGCCTCCCTGCAGAGGGCTAGGTGTTCAAAGGTGTGGATGTTTTTTAGTGAGAGCACGGATGACTGTCGAACAGTGGTGTGCAACCTGTGTCAAGACAAGATCAGCCAGGGAGCCACCACTACCAGCCTAACCACCACTAGCATGCGCAGTCATATGATGGCCAAGCACCCCACAAGATTGGACGAAGGACATTCACCACCGCCGGGTCACACCACTCCCTCTTTCCCTGTGCCACTACCTTCCACACAGATCCAATACCCCTCCCAGGTCACAGGCATGAGCGCCTCCCGGTCTGCACCCGCACCCTCACCTCCACGGTCCTCCACTCCATCCAGCAATGTCTCTCAGTGCAGCGTTCAGCTGTCGCTAACAAAAGCGTTGGATCAAAAATGGAAATACGCCGCCACCTCCCTGCATGCTCAAGCTTTAAACGTGCACATTGTCAAATTAATCAGCCTGGAGATGCTGCCGTACAGGCTTGTGGAAACGGAGGCTTTCAAAAACATGATGGCGGCGGCGGTCCCGTGCTACTCGGTCCCCAGTCGCCACTATTTTTCCCAGTGTGCCGTCCCTGCCCTACACCAACACATCTCCCGCAACATAAATCGTGCCCTCACCAACGCGGTTACTGGGAAGGTCCACTTAACCACGGACACGTGGATAAGTACTGGCGGGCAGGGCCACTATATCTCCCTGACGGCACATTAGGTGAACTTGGTGGAGGCTGGGACCGAGTCGGAGCCTGGGACCGCTCACATCCTACCCATACCCAGAATAGCGGGTCCTACCTCGGTGCTGGTATCTGTGGTGTTTTATGCCACCTCCTCCAAACCCTCCCCCTCCTCCTCCTCCGCCACCTCTACCTCTCAATTAAGAAGTGTGAGAACGTCCCCAGCAGTCGATAGCGCGGCACGGCAGCACAGCGGTGGGCAAGCGTCAGCAAGCCGTGCTGAAACTAATCAGCTTAGGTGACAAGAGGCACTGGTGTCCGCCTATACTCTTGCTACATAAATATTATTGGGGTCCGCCTATACTCTTGCTACAGAAATGTTACAGGGGTCCGCTTATACTCTTGCTACATAAATGTTAATGGGGTTCGCCTATACACTTGGTACTGAAAGGTTTGAGGGGTTCACCCATTCTCTTGCTGGAGAAATGTTACTGGGGTTCGCTCATACACTTGCTGCTGAAAGGTTTGAGGGGTTCACTTATACTCTTGCTACAGAAATGTTACTGGGGTCAACCTATACTGTGGGTGCACAAAGGTCTCCCATTGCAGTGTTCAGCTGCCTGACATATACACAGAATGAAGTGTGTGGGGACACATGCATTTCCCATAACTATTTAACTCACGGCACCTTGGATCACACAAGAAGGAGGCTGGGACCGAGCCTGACCCAGGGCCCGCTCACGTACTTCCCACACAGAGTATTGCGGGTCCTACCTCGGTCATGGTTTCTCGGCCTTATTATGCCACCTCCTCCTCCTGCTTGGGGTCTGGGGATCAGCGGTGGGCAACATCTATTTTCTCTCATGTTACCACAGTTATCTGAGACAGTGGTTTGGGCCAAACAAAAGGAGCGTTACTGCATTAATGAGACGTTCACAGCTGCACTAGCATCTGAGTCCGCTTGAGGCCCATGATTACTGAGGGCGTGAGCAAAGGCCAAGGTCCTGGGTGGAAGAATCAATTGCGCCAGGTATGGCCTGTGGAACTTCTTTGTGGTTCATCTAGTCTTTGGAGCGATGAAAGCAACCGTAACTGCTTTAAAGAGATGTTCACAGCTGTACTAGCATCCAAGTCCGCTTTATGCCCACGATTACTGAGGGTGTGAGCCGAGCCAGAGTTCCTTGGCGGGGCGAAACTGCGTTGTTTGGCTGCTCTGATTTCTTTATGTGTAATACCGTCTTTGAGTTTCATGGGCTCACCTGTGCTGTGGGTGCACAAAGACTTCCCATTGTGTTGTTTTACCTGTCTGGCAGAAATACACTAACTGACTTGGCTAGGGTGTAGACGGCATTCCAATTGTGGTGTTTTACCTAGAAGTGTGAGCCAAGGTCCTGGACGGAGTGAAACTCTGCCATGTTTGGGCACTCTCTTTTTTTCATGTTTAATACAGTCTTTGAGTTTCATGGGCTCGCCTATGCTGTGGGTGCACAAAGACTTTACCATTGCATTGTTCAGCTATCTGACACATACAAAAAATGAATTGGGCAGAAATGTAGGCCGAGGCCCTTGGCGGGGTGAAACTCTGCCATGTTTGGGCACTCCGATTTCCTCATGTATAATATCATCTTTCAGTTGCTTGGGCTCGCCTATGCTGTGGGTGCACAAAGACTTCCCATCACTGTGTTTTACCTGTCTCGCACAAATACACTGACTGACTAGGGCAGAAATGTCGGTCGAGGCCCATGGCGGGGTGAAACTCTGCCATGTTTGGGCACTCTGTTTTCCTCATGCGTAATACCATCTTTCAGTTCCTTGGGCTTGCCTATGCTGTGGGTGCACAAAGACTTCCCATTGTGGTTTTTTACCTGTCTGGCACAAATACACTGACTGACTACAGCAGAAATGTGGGCTGAGGCCGAGGTCCTTCGCGGGGTGAAACTCTGCCATGTTTGGGAACTCTGATTTATTCCTGTGTAATACCATCTTTGTGCACCGACAGCATAGGTGAGCCCAAGGAACTCAAAGACTTCCCATTGCGGTGTTCGGCTATCTGACACCTACACAGAATGAATTGTGTGGGGACACATGGATTTCCCATTGCTATGTAACTCGCGGCCCCTTGGGTCACACAAGGTGGAGGCTGGGACCGAGCCTGACCCTGGGCCCACTCACATGCTTCCCACACAGAGTATTGCTGCATTGTGGAGATGTGTAGAAGTGCTGGCACCTGAGTCCCCTTTATGCCCATGTTTGCGGCTCCTGACAATTTTGTGACGGAGGTGGCACGGGATTGGTATGGTGATCGTATGTCAATTCATCATCAATTCTCAACAGCATTGTGGGCTATCGCCCACACTTTCAAAGAGGGTCGCTGCCTAGCCCTGTAAAACCTCTGCAGTGTGCGCCTCCAGTTCCTCCTCATCCAGTACGCACTTATAAATAGACATGAGGGGTGTGTGGCTGTGAAGCGAGCGTGTGGCATGAGGCTAGCTGAATGCTGCGCAGGGAAATTTTGTGTGCGCTGTGGACGCAGGGTCGTGCGGAGGGTTGGACAGCAATGCCAGCATGTAACCCAGGAAAAGAGGCAGCAGTGTCACCTGCAGGCAGTGATTGTCCTTGGTTGCAAGTAGTGTGGTGCTTAGCTAAGATGTGCCAGCGCGTGTGCCTTGCTGATGAGGGTTTGTCCCAAGTAAATTGTTAGGAGGGTGACCACCAGGCTGTTGCCCCCATTTTGGCTTAATAGTGGGACCTGGGAGCCTCAGATGCAGCCATGCATGCTGCCCCTGCCCTTCCCTATCCATTTCTATGGTGTTTCCTTGACTTTCTGATGTTTTCTGGTGTTTGAGAAGTCATCAGCTATGCGGAGCATCAGTCCCATACAAAAATGCTCGAGTCACCCATTGACTTCAATGGGGTTCGTTACTCGAAACGAGCTCTCGAGCATTACAAAAAGTTTGACTCGAGTACCGAGCACTCGAGCATTTTGGTGCTCACTCATCTCTAAACATTCTTCCTCTTGGATGTGCAGCCATTTATGACCACTCTTTGAGTACCATCACTCAGCTAGTTGTGAATCCACCTAATAGTTGCCTTGTCAATCCTATATTTGGTCTTTTTTTTTTTAATAAGCACGGTATCAGATACTTTGCCAAATGCTTTGTCATATTCCTGATCAACCCAGTTGGTGATTTTGTTATAGAAGAAAATTCGATTACACATGTGCTACCATTTCATGATCTGTAGGGGTGTAATATCTGGAATACATTTCTGATCCCCTGAATATTGGGATAGAAGCCATTTCGGAATTCACCATGCACAGCAGCATAATGTAGCAGTGAATGTACAGTATTGTAGCTCATCACAGATACAGGTATGTGAAGCATAGTGATGGTATATCTATGATATATACCACCACATCTAATGGTAGGAAAACCTCTTTAAACATCTTCTTCTGTAATATCCGTGCAGTGAAAAAATAAACTTACCTTTCCAATTTAGCTCCTTTTACCACTCTTTGTTCAGAATAGCAAGTAAGAAAGTAACATCCCCAGCAATGTCATGTGATATAGTGTTGCTAACAATATAGTGTCTGTCATGGTGCCACTGACTGTGCTGGTGCCAGCAGGGATCGGGTGCATGCGTAGCTCTAATGTGATGTCAGAACGTCAGCGCCAGACCATGTGATACACTTGCCAGTACATGTGCAGTGACATCCAAGGAAGAAACATCTCTCTTCTGTTGTTGGGCTGATAGGCTGGCTGAGCTATGGAAGCTGCAAAAAAAGAGCGGTGGAGGCAGTTTAGCAGCGTTTAACGCAGGAAAAACCTTACTGGTACCTCTATTTAGGCATTAGAAGTCATTCTGAGAATTTATGCCGAACGAGAGTTCTCCGGGCTGCGCCATATTTTTTTGCTGATATGTCGCACTTAGGCCTCATGTCCACGGGGAAAATCAGATCCGCTGCAGATTCTCCATGGAGAATCTGCAGCGGGTCCCTCCTGCCCCGCGGACATGAGCGCTGAAAATAAGAATAAATCAGAATAAACTTACCTCCCGCACGCTCCGGATTCTTCCTTCGCTGCCGCGTCATCTTCTCTGCGTCACGGCCGGATCTTCTTTCTTCGGCTCGGCGGATGCGCAGGATGACGTCGGTGACGTGCCCCGCGCATGCGCCGGCCCGAAGCAAAATGATCCGGCCGCGACTGAGAAAAGATGGCGCCGCGGCGAAGAGAAGAAACGGAGCGGGTGAGTAAAATCTGATTTTTGTCTCCCGCGGATCCGGACGGCTTCCATAGGCTTCAATAGAAGCCCGCGGGAGCCGTCCCCGCGGGAGACCCGCACGAAAATGGAGCATGGTCCATATTTTTCAAGCTCCATTTTTTTTTTATTCACTTTTATTGACCATCCGCGGGTATTTATCTACCCGCGGGTGGTCAATGCATCCCTATGGGGTGCGGATCCGCGCGCGGGAGAAGAGTTAAAATCTGCTGCGGATTTTAATTCTTATTTTGCCCGTGGACATGAGCCCTTAGTCGTGTGAATGGATGAGAATACACTAATTAAGCTTGGGACTTGATTAAGTCTTATCTTCATTCACGCGATTTTACAGCACGTGCTGGCAACCATAAAATCGCATACACTCATGTGAAGGAGCCCTATGACAGGGGCCCGGGTGCAAAATTCAAGCTCATGTCCCTCCCACCTTACCCCGTACCCATACCTAGATCGTGCAGTATACATGATCTAGACCCTTGGTGTAATCTTTCCAAATCTTGCTCAAAAGATGCACCTGGCATTGATGAATAGCCAGAGCATGTGTTCTGCACTCTGAGCATGCTTAAAATGTTAAAATGAATTGCCTAAACGTCTGAGATAAAATGAAAGTTTTGCTGTGATTGGTTGCTATGGGCAAAGAAACATAGATTTTATTTTAGACAGCTTTCATAAGATCAGGAGTGGGCTACTTTTCTGTGGCCCACCATGCACAAACCTTTTTAAGAAAATGCAGTAGCTTTAGGCCCCCTGCAAACTGCAGAGTCGGATTTTGCATGCTGAAACCCATCATAGTATATATATATATATATATATATATATATATATATATATATATATATATATATAATGAGTATCGCAAAGTCATGTTTTCATTAAAAGCTGGTCATCTTGCATTACACATCTCAGGATACGTAGATGCAAGAAGTAAGATAAGGACACATCCGTACTCCTCAGCCTTTAATAAAGCAAGTTCTAAGATTCTAGCATTTACCTTTAATGTTTAGGGACAATAGTAAAGAATGAATGATAAATGCTCTGACTAATGGATTACATTCCCACCATAGTGACATTTACCTTTATGTCTTGCAGCCTCATGTGTAACTCTCCCAGGAGTCTTTTTTTTAGAAAGAATGGTAAAAGGTGCTAGTGATCCTCCTTCACTTTGGGTTCTCTGACTTGTTATCTCTGCTTCTAGAGCCTGGAATCATTTGACAACAGGCAGTGTAAAGTAAATTAGTAGGATTAGATAACTCTAGTGAGAAGCACTTTAGAGGGCTTTTTCAGTACAAAAAATATAATTTTAGATAAAAAAAGGGATTTGTACTTTTGCTAGTTATCACATAATCACAAACTGTTTGAACAGTCAGTGACCATTTAAAGAATCTCCTGCTAGCATCTTGGTGCTAAATACTAGAGGACACCTTCAGAGGTCTTCAGGGGTCCATGCCTCAATGGGTCTGAGTTGTTTTGGCAGGACCAGGGGGGGTCTTGCATAATATTATGCACTTGGTCTTGGTGTTATGGCTGATCGGCAAATATTTAGCATTGCCCCATACAATACTTTCTTCCTTCTTAAATAATATTAAGAATTATTTTTCAAAAATGGCTATTTGTGATTTTTTACCATTGTAGTAAATGCCAAGCAAAACAATAGCTCTAGCTGTATAAATTTTACTTGCAGCTAAAACCTACGAAAATAGAGGGAGGGAAAGCGTTTTCTTGTCCATTCACACGTCCAGCTGTGATGTATTAGCAAAAAAATATGCCGCAGCCCGGAAGTCCCTCGCTCGGCATTAAATCTTCTGAATGACTTCAAATGCCTAAATAGAAGCACCTACAAGCTTTTCCCTGCTGAACTCCCTCTCCCTCACTTTTTTTCCAGCTTTCATAGGAGTCTATGGGAGCCGCCAGCGTATATCAGTCGAAAGATAGGGCAAGACCTATCTTTTCCGTCAGCGTATGAATTCGGTCGCGTATGTCCTATTTCTTCTGGCACAAACGTTGGAAACCAATGCTTCAGATGGTAGCGATTTTTGGCCGACATATAAACGCGGCTAAGTAGCCATATAAAAACGCTCCTGTGAATAAAGCCTAAATCTGATGTAGCCGGCCTGCTCCATGCACTTAGCACAGCAGATAGCATGATGATGTAAATACATAGAATTGTCTAATTATAGACCAGCAACATTTCTCATTTTTAGTATTATTTGCACTCTTTGTATATCTCTCCCCATTCCAAAACCAAGGTAGCCTCATACCAACCCATAGGTTAGCCATACTTGACAGAAGTCATAAAGCACAAGGCTTTATTCACACGAGCATTTTCACGTCAGCCGGAAGTTGCGACCATCTGAAGTATTGGCTTCCAATGTATTTGTTCATTTTTAGCCACATAAAAACGTTGCGCTGGAAAAAATAGCACATATGTGACTGAAATTGGTAACCGAATTTATACGCTGCCGTTCCTATGGGAACTGCACAAAAAGGGAGGAGGAGGCAGTTTAGCAATGTACAACGCAATGAAAAGCTTAGAGGTGCCTCTATGCGGAGGACTTATGCCGAGCAGGGAATGTCCGGGCTGCGGCGTATTTTTTTCTCTAATATGTCGCACCCGGCTGTGTGAATGGACGAGAAAACACTAATTAAGCTTGCGTCTTTTCTTCATTCGCGGCGCATGCGGGCAACTGTAAAAACGTATAAGCTCGTGTTAAAGAAGCTTTAGACTCATCAGTCCATAAGGTTCCGGAAGAGAAGTGATGACAGTCATCCTCCTGGAATAGTTGAGGAGAGATTGAGGCTCAACAGAGGCGGAAGGTCAATTTCCTTAACACTTTACTAAAAATGTAAAAGGGAACATAAATCGAGCGCACTGGGAATGTTTCTGGGCTTTTCAGACCTAGTAAGGAAGGGTTAGGGTGCTTACATGGGATGACTGTCAGGTGCTTAAGGGCTCATGCCCCCCCCCCCCCCAAAGACCCCATACTCACCTTCGGATCCGCTGCATAGCTCCCGCATGACGCCCCAGCGCGCATGTGCAGTACAGCACATGACGTGTCGGCGGTGTCATATGACGCGGCCTGCGGTAGGCGGGGTGGGTATTCATGCTATACTTTCGCTGTGCTACAGGGGAAGTATAGTGTGACAGGTGGCTTCCATTGATGTCTTCTGCATTCTCTGCTGGGAGCACTCGGCTTTATGACAGCCAGGCGCTGCCAGCTGGGAACAGCTGGATACAGACAACAAGCAGCCCCCTGCTTGTTCTCTGCATCCTCCGGAGCGCAAGGTGATCACTCAACGTTTAAGCGATCATCTTGCGATGTAAATGACACAACGAATATCGCTCAAAAGTCGCTCAAAAGACATCTGGTGAGCGACAACGTTGTGTCCAAATGGACCTTAAGAGTCCTTAAAATCTGTTTTCCCTATTTCACAATCAATGAATTTGCTCTGGAGTAGGATGAATCCTTAAATTTCTCTTTGACGTGTCTCAGCTGAAAGCATATATACAGATTTTTTTTGGTTTAACCCCTTTTATTAAGAACCAACAATAAAGCATAACATACAAAAGTAACAATATTGATTTGCACTTGAAAGTGCCTCAGTACAAGTCATAAAGGATAGATTGTAAAATCGGGCACTTCAACCATAAAAAGCTCAACCACAGTTTACAACACATTTACTATATTAGGAAAAAAGAGGGGGAAAACAAGAAAAAAAAAGGGACTGGATGGGAGTGAAACAAGGAAGGAAGGTAGTGCTGAAAATGCATCTTAACCCTTTCCAATCCACTGTCTGACGTTTTCCAACATTCTAATTGAAGCCTGTACAGCTCCGATGTCTGAAGAAATCCGGCAGCGTATTCTTTCTGTATATTACTGGCCGCTCGGTTGTTGGGGGCCTCTCCGGCATGTCACATACTGCACTACTTGGTCTAGCCAGCAGATGGAGCCATTGTAAAATGGCAGAAAGAGAAAGCCCCCTAGGAAACCCTGAATCCAAACTTGGATTGCAAAGGGTTAATATGAATCACAGACTATGTAGCCATGTGACAAGTCCCAGAGTATCCTGATTATCCAAGAAGACCAGAGCTGTAGAAATTTTGTCACAGTGGTCTTGATCCTAGATTATAATCTCCTCTTATCTATAAATCTCAGAAAATGCGTCATGCCACTCCTGTAGACTAGGAACTTGGATGACCAGGAGAATCTCTTGAAGAAAGAAACGTAAGAGACCCTTCTTTAGAAATGGTAAGGAATAATGGAAAGAAAAAGCCATCTCCGAAGACCGTTGAAGATGGAAAGCATATTTTTGACATTGACTGAATATGTGCATAGAAATTTGTATAGATGTACTGTACAGTGCTTAGCAATGTAATTTCATGACATCTCAGTAATTTATATATGCATTGTAGTATCCTTTTAATGTTAATGGACCTTATTCTTGTGCAGTTTTGAAGAGTTAGGGATGAAGAGGCTCCAGGCTCTTTTAGTTAATGTCTTGTGTGGATGTACACTACTGATTAGAACAGGCCTAGTTAGAGATGTGTTAGAATTAGTAGCTGTAATATATCCTCCGCAGTCCCTAGAGAAAGATATTCACCTCCTCATTGATAAGTGAACATCAAAACCTAATTGCAGAGGTAACAGTTCTAACACTGTAAAGGTAATTGTGCTGGAGATCTCACACCTTTATCTCCAAGATACTTATTAAGACCAAGATATAGTTAATTAAAGTCAGACAAGTAACAAAAAGTGAAGCACTTTTATAAACATTAAGAAACTATTTGACATAATTGGCATAATTATCTAGATATTCTGGAAGTTTCAGACTTCTGCCTTTTACTATAAATGATACATAAAATAGCATGTATAGATATATATATGTATAATATTCATTATCTCTTGTCGGACAGGAGTTCATTGTTTACAACATACCTCTTAACATCTCAGATGGTCAAATTAAAGGGCTTGCCTGCTTTCCACAGTAATACACTCCATTTTATCAACCAGAGCAGAGAGCTGTGGGAATAACATTCTGGATAATCATTGCTGTCCAGTAACTTCAGTGGATGCCAGGTAAGACCTCACAGAAAAGATGGACCTATATGTTCTAAAACACAAGACTGGTCCAACTTAGAAACTGATACTGGAAGATGGGCTACAATAAGAATACACAATGGTTCTAAGCTTTTAGCTAATTGGTCGATTTACCTAAAAGGGATTAAAACACCATATTTTTTCAACAAAATGATTAAAATCTTCATTTTAATATTTTATCATACATATATATATATATCTTAAACTTTACTATATATAAATGAATTACATGCATGTATTTATTTGACTGAGTAAACAACCTAAAGATGCATCTGCTGCTTTGCCAATTTTCCCTACCATGTCAATGAACCTCTATTGTCTTTTCTGCTATTATAAATGATAATAATTAAAGCCAAATACACAATAATTAGTCACACTAGGCTTATCCATCTGGTGTACCTGCATACCATCACTCTGTCTATGAAAGTGATGACATGCAGCATATTGTAGCACATCCTCGAAAAACATCTGAACTGGAGGAAGGAAATTGATAAATTAAAAAAAAAGATAGGTCAGAAAATAGGAAGGAATCTTACATTTTTATATAATTCAGACCTTTTTAAAACTTAAGAAATTCATTTTAACTGATCACATCTGAAATGACTCAGCATTCATTATACAGTGGAACAAGTCTGATGTCATGTATATACCTGGTATTAATGTCCAACGATCCATCGATCCATCGATCCATCTATCTATCTATCTATCTATCTATCTATCTATCTATCTATCTATCTATCTATCTATCTATCTCATATCTATCTGTCTATCTATCTATCTATCTATCTATCTATCTATCTATCTATCTATCTATCTCATATCTATCTATCTATCTATCTATCTTATATCTATCTATCTTATATCTATCTATCTTATATCTATCTATCTTATATCTATCTATCTATCTCATATCTATCTATCTATCCATCTATCTCATATCTATCTATCTATCTATTTATCTCATATCTATCTATCTATCTATCTCATATTTATCTATCTGTCTCATATCTATCTATCTCATATTTATCTATCTGTCTCATATCTATCTATCTATCTACCTATCTAACTATTGACATAGATAGATAGGTAGATAGATAGATTGATAGATAGTTATCAAGTGTTGTACATGACTACAATGTAGTGCTAATGTAATAATTATAGTATCACCATAGCAACCACCATTACTCCGGTACTTCTTGACTTCTTTAAGGTACATATGAATTGATCAGTTGGTTCACTAGCTTGAAGGAAATTGGACCATATAGTAACCACATGCTCAGAAAATGCTTTCAATACATCAAACCAAGAGTGTTAGTTCAGTAAGTTGAATAACTTTGAAGGTACGGTGCATCACTTTATTTCTACCAATCTTGAATTAGTGTCTAAATATTATAGCCAAGAGCTGTATCCACAATTCTGCTGGTTGACATTTGAACCTGTTAAGCTTATTGACAGACATGACACTAACATTTTAAGCTCCATTTACACTCCAAGATGATCGCTCAAAATTCGCTCAAAAGTCAGTTTCAGTGACAGTTTTGAGTGATCATTTTGCATAACTACTAATGGGCATTAATGCCTATTAGTAGCTTTGTTAGCTTCATTTGCATTTAAATGAAGCTCTCTTCACTGTATGCAGAGAATAGCAGGTGGTTTGTTATCTGCATACAGCTCCATTGTTCTCCCATGGGACAGCAGCTGAAAATAATGTTATCAGCACTCCTGAGGAGAATCACAGCCTGCAGTCCCTGCTATCAGCTGGCCGGCTGAAAGATTGTTTTTACGCTGAACTAAAAACCATCATTCGGCCGAAAAGCAAGCGATGGTAGCATTTACACGCCAAGATTATCGCTCAAAAGACATCGTTTGAACGAATTTTGAACGATAATCGTTGTGTGTAAATGGGCCTTTAGTTGAGCATCTTTAAACCATTGTCTTCATAATACTGACAGTGTACAGTAGGTTGCTCAACAGCAGACAGTGCATAGGCCCTATAGCAAAGATTAGAGGGGTCTTTTGGGATTAAAAACAAATTGCCAGGGAAAAGATTAGTCTAAAAGAAAGTAAAAACCATTACACATCTTTTAAATGTCTTGTTACTTCAGCATGACTGCATTGGTCCAATTTAAGTCTTGGAAGCTCCTGCCATTCATCATTCATACAGCCAATCACTGAACTGAGCGGTCATGTGTTCATGAATAACATGTGACTGTTGAGGCCATTGATTAATCAGTTCTTTTAAAATACAGCAAAACTCTTTTAAAATGGGCTCCACAATATGGTGTTTGGAATTGCTATCCAGGACAGTAAGGAATGGCGTTACTTTTCTACTTCATACCATCCCCATGACCATTGAGCCAATTCCCCACTTTGTTGTTTGCAAATAATGTTTTTTCTCTGGAGAAGGGAGTCTTGTATGCAGAAGTGGAACTTGATGTTTCTGGGCCCCAATGCAAAATCTGTAACAGGGCCCCCAACTATAATGGTTTATTCATAGTACTGGGCTCCCTATATGGAGAAGAGAGGCCTTATGGGCCTCCGAAGGCTCCTGGGCCCGGGTGCAACTGCATCCCCTGCATCGTCTATAGTTACGCCAGTGCTTGTTTGTGTTCTTGCCCCCAAATAGCAAAGGGGTTGGAGCAACCAGAGTTGACTCTCTGCTCTCCATAACAGTCACATGGTCTACCTCTATGGTATGTATGTCGTTGACATTACATGATTATACAGCATCCACAGATGTGGCAAGTGCAAAGTAAATGGCAGTGATTGGGCTATACAAATACTGTAGATATCAAGGCGCGTCTATGCTATTTGTGTACCGAGCCAAATCTCAAGATTAGCATTGCTACATTTGTACACATACAAAAATGAAAACCGCCAGAACTTACTATGTATATACTGTAAACAAGCAATGCTGGGAGATTTCAGCTCACCAGCTTGCAGAATTGTGAATAAGAATAAACTACAGCAGGTGCCTTAAAGGGAAGCTGTCATGTACCTTATATTGCCCTCACCGAAGGCAACATTACCATAGTGATAGACGCTGATTTCAGTACTTATGAACTAAAGCTATCTGTTGTTTTAAGAACTTACAGCTTGTTCCTGCAGATCCCAATGAGAGATGAGTCACACTTTAACTGACCGTTTTCTTGCTATTACATTGCATACTGAGAATCATGGCAGGTCGTTGGGGCTAGCTGCACTTTATATGTAAACTGAACTATTTGCTTGCTGGGAGCTGCAGGAACAAGCAGTAAGTTCTTAAAAACCACTGCACTTTACCCAAAAATAAGTGCATGGCAGGTTCCCTTTAGGTACAAGGGAAGTAAAGAAGTATTTTAAAAAAGTATTCATGATCTTCTCATTTAGAAAAGCTCCCGATCATGTAAACAATACCTCACAGCCAGCCTCATTCTTGGGCCTATTTCACACGAGCGTTGCGATTTTCGGCTGCCCACATCGCGGTCGAAAATTTTATGAACAAGAAAAAAACCACAACCAAGTCATGGCTAAATCTCGTGTTTTCTCGCTCATTTACATGGCCGGACGTGGCGTATATATGCCGAAGCCCAGAATTCCGTGGGCCAGCATAAATCCGTCAGTTGGCTCAATAAAGCCAGCTGACATAGCTTAGCAGCGCTAGCTGCTGCTAAACCCTCTCCCCCTCCTATTGCCAGCAGCTCCCATAGGAGCCTATGGGAGCTGCCAGCTGAACGCATTTGAGAGGTATGGCTAGACCTATCTTTCCGGCCACATTAAAATATCGGTTAGCGTATTTGGACGCCGATGTCCTATCTTTGCCTTTCGGGCATTTTTACGCAGCTAATAATTGTCCATGTGAACCCAATGCTTCAAATGGTCACAATTTTGTATCGCAGCTAAATTATCCTCATAAAAATGCTCAATGAATAAGGCCTTATATGCATTTTATGGTGTCAGAATGCGGGGGGGGGGGGGGCGGGTTAAGTTATTGCAAGTAAGACTGGCACTCAGTATTTTGAACTTTAGGCCAGATTCACACAAGTGTATGCGTATTTGCACATGCATTTCTGCCATGATTTTGCGTATCGGAGGTTGCATTTTTGCGCGTGCTACTGCAGTTTTTACAAGTTTTTTTTGTGGCAACGAAAAAAAAAAACGCAGCCAAGGTTCTGTACATTGAAATGGCTAATTAGAATAATTACTTTCACATGTTCTATTTCCTTGCACAAATGTGCAGGATAATAGAACATACCGCGCACACAAAATATGCACGTATGAATGAACCCATTGACTGTAATGGGTTCTGTTGACTGTGTATTGTTCACACAAATTTTGCATGTACAAATACGTGCCCAAATGCACCCATGTGAACCTGACCCAAGATTTATGCGTTGCGAGTCGTGCAAATTTCGTACGAATATGAACCCCATTCTTTTTAATAGGGTAACATACATGAGCGATTTTTTTCCACATCGCATATGGAAAAAATTGTGGCATGTCCTATCTTTAGGTGTTCCCTCGAACTGCATCGTCCATTGTTTTCAATGGAGCCTGAAAGTACATCACACAACATGCGATATGCACACAAGTGCGATGCGAGGTTTCAGCCACACTGGAGGATCCCAACTTACTGAAATGATGACTATTAGGGGTTGATCCAGGGATTAGTCTGATTGCCATTAGAGAGACGGGAAGGAATTTTCCCCCAAAAGGGCTAATTGGTTCCTGCCTCTTGGGGTTTTTTGCCTTCCTCTGGATCAAAAACGCAGGAGGATAACAGGCTGGACTAGATAGACATTGTCTTCATTCGGCCTTACATACTATGTTACTATGGGAGGTGTTTTTGACACAAGAACGCCTCGCATTGGCAGGGACATTGCATGAGCGTTATATCTGGTTGAGTACTTTATGTCTCAGCCATGAAAGAATCTCTAACGAACACTTACTTTTAAGAAATAGTAGGGTCAGCTTTTCCATTGTCTAAAATGAACCTAGTAAAACAGAAGATATGGTAAAATTATTAAAGCAATACCATAGGTGTAATGAGTGTATAGACAAGGGCAGAGGCGTAACTTTAAGCTTCTGAGCCCCAATGCCAAACCTGTAACAGTACCCCAACTATAATGCTTTATTCATAGTACTTGGCTCCCTATATGGAGAAGAGAGGCCTTATGGGCCCCCTAAGGCTCCTGGGCCCGGGTGCAACCGCATCCTCTGCATCAGCTATAGTTACGCCCCTGGACAAGGGCTATTACATCATTGGCACATTTGGTCACTTTTCTATAAATGAATGCACCTTTCTATTCATTGCAAATATGACATTATTGTTGAGTTCTTTCAAAGTAATCTGCAAAAACCGGCCTCCGTGCCGGAACCTACAGGTAGCAGAATCTATTAATAAACAGCCCCCAGGAATATTACATGGTCGTATAAATTCACTTCAGACAGAAGCAGATGGCAGAGGATGAAGGGACTAGAAGAAGATTGAGTAGGATCATTGTGACTGTGTGCACTGGGGTTTATCCTAAATAATGGATTTATGTATGTCAATATATACACCTTGTTTATACCTATACATAGAATACGTTAAGTGATAATGACCCTACTCTGCGGCCAGTGGGTGAAGAATTGGCAAGATCTGGTATAGATATGTGAAGAACCAAACATAGAGGCTGTAAAATCTCTAATTAACAACTAGAGATGAGCGAACGCGTTCGTCCGAGCTTGATATTCGTGCGAATATTAGGGTGTTCGGGATGTTCGTTATTCGTGACGAACACCATGCGGTGTTCTGGTTACTTTCACTTCCTTCCCTGAGACGTTAGCGCGCTTTTCTGGCCAATTGAAAGACAGGGAAGGCATTACAACTTCCCCCTGCAACGTTTAAGCCCTATACCACCCCCCTGCTGTGAGTGGCTGGCGAGATCAGGTGTTCGCCTAATATAAAAGTCGGCCCCTCCCGCGGCTCGCCTCAGATGCGGTGTGAGTTAGATGAGGGACAGTGCTGTTTATACCGGAGCTGCTGTAGGGAAAGAATTGGTAGTTAGTGTAGGCTTCAAGACCCCCCAAAGGTCCTTATTAGGGCCACTGATAGCTGTGTGTTGGCTGCTGTTAGCAGTGGGATTTTTTTTTTTTTCTCAAAATCGCCTCTGCAGACCGTTGCACCTGGCATTAGGGACAGAAGTGCTGCATAGGCAGGGAGAGTGTTAGGAGTGAGTGTAGCCTTCAAGAACCTCAACGGTCCTTTCTAGGGCCATATTTATCCGTGTGCAGTACTGTCCAGGCTGCTGTTGGCTGTGCTGCATTTTTTTTGGGCTTCTCAAAATCGCCTCTGCAGAGCATTGCACCCTCCATTGATACTGCAGGGAAAGAATTGTATAGGCAGGGCCACAACACAGTTATTATTCATAGAATATACGCAGTGCTGCCTGTTGGTGGGAAAAAACTGAAAACAAATCTATTTGTCCAGCCTGTGTCCGTCCTTACGCCTGTGTAGACGTGTGAGCTGCGTGAAAAACATTGCTAAATCATACGCAGCCAGCTACGCTTTACTGCTGGGTTCGCCATTTGCTTTCCTTAATTGGGAAAAAAAAATACCTGCTCTCCAAGAGTTATAATAACTCTGCTACCCTCACGTTCTGTGACACATAAGCAGGGACACAGCGCAGTTATTAAACTTCGCAGGTTCATTGAATATACGCAGTGCTGCCTGTTGGTGGGAAAAAACTGAAAACAAATCTATTTGTCCAGCCTGTGTCCGTCCTTACGCCTGTGTAGACGTGTGAGCTGCGTGAAAAACATTGCTAAATCATACGCAGCCAGCTACGCTTTACTGCTGGGTTCGCCATTTGCTTTCCTTAATTGGGAAAAAAAAATACCTGCTCTCCAAGAGTTATAATAACTCTGCTACCCTCACGTTCTGTGACACATAAGCAGGGACACAGCGCAGTTATTAAACTTCGCAGGTTCATTGAATATACGCAGTGCTGCCTGTTGGTGGGAAAAAACTGAAAACAAATCTATTTGTCCAGCCTGTGTCCGTCCTTACGCCTGTGGAGACGTGTGAGCTGCGTGAAAAACATTGCTAAATCAGACGCACCCAGCTACGCTTTACTGCTGGGTTCGCCATTTGCTTTCCTTAATTGGGAAAAAAAATACCTGCTCTCCAAGAGTTATAATAACTCTGCTACCCTCACGTTCTGTGACACATAAGCAGGGACACAGCGCAGTTATTAAACTTCGCAGGTTCATTGAATATACGCAGTGCTGCCTGTTGGTGGGAAAAAACTGAAAACAAATCTATTTGTCCAGCCTGTGTCCGTCCTTACGCCTGTGTAGACGTGTGAGCTGCGTGAAAAACATTGCTAAATCATACGCACCCAGCTACGCTTTACTGCTGGGTTCGCCATTTGCTTTCCTTAATTGGGAAAAAAAATACCTGCTCTCCAAGAGTTATAATAACTCTGCTACCCTCACGTTCTGTGACACATAAGCAGGGACACAGCGCAGTTATTAAACTTCGCAGGTTCATTGAATATACGCAGTGCTGCCTGTTGGTGGGAAAAAACTGAAAACAAATCTATTTGTCCAGCCTGTGTCCGTCCTTACGCCTGTGTAGACGTGTGAGCTGCGTGAAAAACATTGCTAAATCATACGCAGCCAGCTACGCTTTACTGCTGGGTTCGCCATTTGCTTTCCTTAATTGGGAAAAAAAAATACCTGCTCTCCAAGAGTTATAATAACTCTGCTACCCTCACGTTCTGTGACACATAAGCAGGGACACAGCGCAGTTATTAAACTTCGCAGGTTCATTGAATATACGCAGTGCTGCCTGTTGGTGGGAAAAAACTGAAAACAAATCTATTTGTCCAGCCTGTGTCCGTCCTTACGCCTGTGTAGACGTGTGAGCTGCGTGAAAAACATTGCTAAATCATACGCACCCAGCTACGCTTTACTGCTGGGTTCGCCATTTGCTTTCCTTAATTGGGAAAAAAAATACCTGCTCTCCAAGAGTTATAATAACTCTGCTACCCTCACGTTCTGTGACACATAAGCAGGGACACAGCGCAGTTATTAAACTTCGCAGGTTCATTGAATATACGCAGTGCTGCCTGTTGGTGGGAAAAAACTGAAAACAAATCTATTTGTCCAGCCTGTGTCCGTCCTTACGCCTGTGTAGACGTGTGAGCTGCGTGAAAAACATTGCTAAATCATACGCACCCAGCTACGCTTTACTGCTGGGTTCGCCATTTGCTTTCCTTAATTGGGAAAAAAAATACCTGCTCTCCAAGAGTTATAATAACTCTGCTACCCTCACGTTCTGTGACACATAAGCAGGGACACAGCACAGTTATTAAACTTAGATAATTCATTCACTAGAGGCAGTGGGGCCTTTCGTTTTCCAAAAAGGGCAAAAATTATATTTGGCCTGCAGTCTTGCGCCAATTTATTTCCTGCCTGGGAAATCTAATCACTGGTAATACAGCATGCTGAGGGGTAGGGGTAAGCCTAGAGGACGTGGACGTGGACGTGGCCGAGGACGCGGAGGGCCAAGTGAGGGTGTGGGCACAGGCCAAGCTCCTGATCCAGGTGTGTCGCAGCTGTCTGCTGCGCGATTAGGAGAGAGGCACGTTTCTGGCGTCCCCACATTCATCGCCCAATTAATGGGTCCACGCGGGAGACGGTTATTAGAAAATGAGCAGTGTGAGCAGGTCCTGTCCTGGATGGCAGAAAGTGCTTCGAGCAACCTATCGTCTACCCGCAGTTCTGCGCCGTCCACTGCTGCCAATCCGAATCCTCTGTCTGCTGCTCCTCCTTCCTCCCAGCCTCCTCAGTCCACTACAATGACACCTGCTCAGGAGCGGGAACACTCCCAGGAACTGTTCTCGGGCCCCTGCTTAGATTGGGCAGCAGCGGTTCCTCTCCCACCAGAGGAGTTTATCGTCACTGATGCCCAACCATTCGAAAGTTCCCGGGGTCCGGGGGAAGAGGCTGGGGACTTCCGCCAACTGTCTCAACAACTTTCTGTGGGTGAGGAGGACGATGACGATCAGACACAGTTGTCTTGCAGTGAGGTAGTAGTAAGGGCAGTAAGTCCCAGGGAGCAGCGCACAGAGGATTCGGAGGAAGAGCAGCAGGACGATGAGGTGACTGACCCCACCTGGTGTGCAACGCTTACTCAGGAGGACAGGTCTTCAGAGGGGGAGTCAAGGGCATCAGCAGGGCAGGTTGCAAGAGGCAGTGCGGTGGCCAGGGGTAGAGGCAGGGCCAGACCGAATAATCCACCAAGTGTTTCCCAAAGCGCCCCCTCGCGCCATGCCACCCTGCGTAGGCCGAGGTGCTCTAAGGTCTGGCAGTTTTTCACAGAGACGCCTGACGACCGACGAACAGTGGTGTGCAACCTTTGTCGCGCAAAGCTCAGCCGGGGAGCCAACACCAACAGCCTCACCACCACCACCATGCGCAGACATATGATGGCCAAGCACCCCGCAAGGTGGGACAAAGGCCGTTCGCCGCCTCCGGTTTGCACCCCTGCCTCTCCCCCTGTGCCCCAACCTGCCACTGAGATGCAACCCCCCTCTCAGGACACAGGCACTACCGCCTCATGGCCTGCACCCACACCCTCATCTCCGCTGTCCTCGGCCCCATCCAGCAGTGTAGTTCAGCGCACCGTTCAGCCGTCGCTTGCGCAAGTGTTCGAGCGCAAGCGCAAGTACGCCGCCACGCACCCGCACGCTCAAACGTTAACCGTCCGCATCGCAAAATTCATCAGCCTTGAGATGCTGCCGTATAGGGTTGTGGAAACGGAGTCCTTCAAAAGTATCATGGAGGCGGCGGCCCCGCGCTACTCAGTTCCCAGTCGCCACTACTTTTCCCGATGTGCCGTCCCAGCCCTGCACGACCACGTCTCCCGCAACATTGTGCGCGCCCTCACCAACGCGGTTACTGCCACGGTCCACTTAACTACGGACACGTGGACAAGCACAGGCGGGCAGGGCCACTACATCTCCCTGACGGCACATTGGGTGAATTTAGTGGAGGCTGGGACAGAGTCAGAGCCTGGGACCGCTCACGTCCTACCCACCCCCAGAATTGCGGGCCCCAGCTCGGTGCTGGTATCTGCGGAGGTGTATGCTTCCTCCACTAAAGCACCCTCCTCCTCCTCCTCCTCCTCTGTCTCACAATCAAGATGTGTTAGCAGCAGCATGTCGCCAGCAGTCGGTGTCGCGCGGTGTGGCAGCACAGCGGTGGGCAAGCGTCAGCAGGCCGTGCTGAAACTACTCAGCTTAGGCGATAAGAGGCACACGGCCCACGAACTGCTGCAGGGTCTGACACAGCAGACCGACCGCTGGCTTGCGCCGCTGAGCCTCCAACCGGGCATGGTCGTGTGTGACAACGGCCGTAACCTGGTGGCGGCTCTGCAGCTCGGCAGCCTCACGCACGTGCCATGCCTGGCCCACGTCTTTAATTTGGTGGTTCAGCGGTTTCTGAAAAGCTACCCACGCTTGTCAGACCTGCTCGTAAAGGCGCGCCGGCTCTGCGCACATTTCCGCAAGTCCCACACGGACGCTGCCACCCTGCGCACCCTGCAACATCACTTTAAGCTGCCAGTGCACCGACTGCTGTGCGACGTGCCCACACGGTGGAACTCTACGCTCCACATGTTGGCCAGGCTCTATGAACAGCGTAGAGCTATAGTCGAATACCAACTCCAACATGGGCGGCGCAGTGGGAGTCAGCCTCCTCAATTCCTTTCAGAAGAGTGGGCCTGGTTGGCAGACATCTGCCATGTCCTTGGTAATTTTGAGGAGTCTACCCAGGTGGTGAGCGGCGATGCTACAATCATTAGCGTCACCATTCCTCTGCTATGCATCTTGAGAAATTCCCTGCAAACCATAAAGGCAGCTGCTTTGCGCTCGGAAACGGGGGCGGGGGAAGACAGTATGCCGCTGGATAGTCAGGGCACCCTCCTGTCTATTTCTCAGCGCGTACAGGAGGAGGAGCATGAGGAGGATGAGGAGGAGGGGGAAGAGACAGCTTGGCCCGCTGCTGACGGTACACCGGCTGATTGCCTGTCATCCTTTCAGCGTGTATGGCCTGAGGAGGAGGAGGAGGAGGAGGATCCTGAAAGTGATCTTCCTAGTGAAGACAGCCATGTGTTGCGTACAGGTACCCTGGCACACATGGCTGACTTCATGTTAGGATGCCTTTCTCGTGACCCTCGCGTTGCACGCATTCTGGCCACTACGGATTACTGGGTGTACACACTGCTCGATCCACGGTATAAGGAGAACCTGCCCACTCTGATTCCCGAAGAGGAAAGGGGTTCGAGAGTGTTGCTATACCACAGGACCCTTGCGGACAAGCTGATGGTAAAATTCCCAGCCGACAGCGCTAGTGGCAGAAGGCGCAGTTCCGAGGGCCATGTTGCAGGGGATGTGCGGAGATCGAGCAGCATGTACATCCCAGGCAGTGCAACAGTCTTTAAGGGCCTGGCCAGCTTTATGGCTCCCCACCAAGACTGTGTCACCGCTCCCCAGTCACGGCTGAGTCGGCGGGAGCACTGCAAAAGGATGGTGAGGGAGTACGTAGCGGATCGCACGACCATCCTTGGTGACGCCTCTGCCCCCTACAACTACTGGGTGTCGAAGCTGGACACGTGGCCTGAACTAGCCCTGTATGCCCTTGAGGTGCTTGCTTGTCCTGCGGCTAGCGTGTTGTCGGAGAGGGTGTTTAGTGCGGCTGGGGGAATCATCACAGATAAGCGTAGCCGCTTGTCAACCGACAGTGCCGACAGGCTAACACTCATCAAGATGAACAAAGGCTGGATTTCCCCAGACTTCTGTTCTCCACCAGCGGACAGCAGCGATACGTAAGCAATACGTAGGCTGCACCCGCGGATGGAAGCTACGTTCTCTCTCACCATCCAAAACGGGGACATTTGTGCTTCATCAATCTGTGTATAATATTCCTCCTGCTCCTCCTCCTGAAACCTCACGTAATCACGCTGAACGGGCAATTTTTCTTAGGGCCACAAGGCTCACTCAAATAATTTTTCAGAACAATTTTTATAAGTTTCAATTAGCTTAAAAGCGTTGGAACTTTAACTTGAACCAATTTTTCGTTACACTGGGCTGCCTCCAGGCCTAGTTACCACTTAAGCCACATTAACCAAAGCGATTCACCTGCCATCTTGGTTGGGCATGGCCAATTTTTACTGAGGTACATTAGTACTGTTGGTACACCAATTTTTTGGGGCCCTCACCTACAGTGTAATCATAGTAATTTCTATGTTCTTCGCCTGCACTCATGGTACAGAAAGGTGTGTGGGGTTGGCCTACAGTTTAGCTACATAAATGTCACTTGTGCCTTGGCTATACTAAGGCTACTGAAATGGAACGAAGACTGCGCTCCCGCTATACTGCTGCTTCAGAATTGTTACTGGGGCCTGTCTTGAGTGCTACTATTGCTTACATGGAACGAAGACTGCGCTCCCGCTATACTGCTGCTTCAGAATTGTTACTGGGGCCTGTCTTGAGTGCTACTATTGCTTACATGGAACGGACACGTGGAGAGGACACGTAGTGCCTCAAAAACATCCCCCTCCTCCTCCAACAGGGAAAACATTGTTGGCAAATGCCTTTGCATTGGTTCGTCTGGCGGCAGTCCAAGAATTTCACCTTTACCGACACTACAAGAGAGCCCCCCCACCATCCCCCCGCCACGGCCCACTTAATCCTGGCCACATTCCGAAAACCAACAAAATACAACCGTGGTACTAGGTCCGCAGTCACCACCACATTACCACCAACGCGGTTACTGTTAAGGTGCATATAACCAGTCTGACTGGGGCATGCAGACACCTTGACAGAATGAATAGTGTGTGGCACATAGGTTCCCCATTGCTATGCCCACGTGTGCAGCTCCTGATGGCGGTGGCACAGGATTGTATTTCTCATTGCTTCTGTACAGCATTGTGGGCTATCGCCCCGCCCCTATTAAAGAGGGTCGCTACCTAGCCGTGCCAACCCTGTGCAGTGTGTGCCTGCGGTCCCTCGTCGTGGCAGACGCACTTCTAAATAGACATGAGGGTGGTGTGGCATGAGGGCAGCTGAAGGCTGCGCAGGGACAGTTTGGTGTGCGCTGTGGGGGGGAGGGGGTGCGGTTGGGCAGCATGTAACTCAGGAGAAGTGGCAGTGGAGTGTCATGCAGGCAGTGATTGTGCTTTGTTGTAGCTAGTGTGGTGCTTAGCTAAGGTATGCCATGCTAATGAGGGCTTTTCAGAAGTAAAAGTTGTTGGGAGGGGGGGGGGGCCCACTCTTGCCGCTATTGTGGCTTAATAGTGGGACCTGTGAACTTGAGATGCAGCCCAACATGTAGCCCCTCGCCTGCCCTATCCGTCACTGTGTCATTCCCATCACTTTCCTGAATTGCCCAGATTTTCACACATGAAAACCTTAGCGAGCATCGGCGAAATACAAAAATGTTCTGGTCGCCCATTGACTTCAATGGGGTTCGTTGTTCGAAACGAACCCTCGAGCATCACGGGAAGTTCGTTACGAATAACGAACACCCGAACATTTTGGTGTTCGCTCATCTCTATTAACAACACATCCCGAAGGGAGCGACACAAGACATGGCGAGGCAAGGGTAAAAAATCTTCAAAACACTAAACTTTATTGCCACATCCCTTCATGTCTTTAAAGTATGGACAGTTACCATAGTAACGCAGGTTTGACCTCTTACCGAGCTTGAAAAGGTAAAGAAATAAAGGATCCCTTTAATGTGGGATGAATATCAGGCGGTCTATACTCAAATCACTTCATACAGACATGGCCTCGAATGTACCGTTGACCTCTCCTTAAAGTACGGCAAGACGACATACAGCCTCGTCCTCTTCATCTTCATTGCTAAAAAGTCTGCATCCTACTGGCAATCAGGGGGTTAAGATCGCCGCTTTGGGTTCTGCAAATTCTATCAATTAGGGAGCTAAATCTTGGCCCTGCCTGGGGCAGACGCCTCATCACATATTGAGCAGGGGCCAATGTGTCTAAAGCACTTTAAACATTAATAATACACCATCGTCAGGAACCTAAACCCACAGCGCTGCCATGCATAACTGAGGCCATACAGTATTGTGGGACTGACAGGAAAACCCTATTACAGTTTTTCCCAGAACTAACAATTTGCCTCATGTTCACTTCCTACGGCTCCGGCCGTCGCATCGGCTCTGGATTTTTTTTTTTTTCATTGCGAAACCGCGGGCAGGAAATCAAAATATTGATTGAGCTTAAACTTAAACCACATTACAATCCATTATTGGTTTCCCGGCCATATGTGCAACTGTAAAGGGTAAATTCATTTATATTCATTAATATGTTCAAGTCCCTGTCTCCAATAAACAGCTGTTTGCATTGCTGACAGAGGTAGACAGAGCAGCATGCAATAATTATCTCAGCAATTAACCCACTCCGTTCCGCAAGAACATCTTACCGTCAAGGAAGCCTCGTACGGACGCCTTTTGTGTCATTTCAGGACACCTGAAGGTTAACGCCGGCGTGTTTGCAAGACCTTGTGTCATCAGGACCAGCAGATGAAGAGCTTGGCTAGCCAAGATTTATCCATATAGATATATATTTTTTTTAGTATTCAGTTATTTTAGCACAATTGAATCATTCATGGAAATGCAGACAAGCTGTCCAGCAAAAAATGAAAAAAAAAATTCCAATGCGGCCATAAAAAATTGAAGATGGCTAGCAGTTATTTAGGGTACATTCCCATTTTGCAGGTCGGATGCAGATTTAAGTTGCACACATGAAGGGTATATTCACATGACTGATCTTTTTATCAAACAACCTCTCCGAGAAAACAAAAATCGCAGCATGTTTTATTTTCTTGCAATTTTTTGGATAAAAATCGCCCATTCGAGTCTATGGGTGCGTTTTTAAAAAAAGGAATGCACTCGGTAGATGTGATGGTGTTCCGTTTTTAATGTCTGTAACCATAGCAACCATAAAAATAAAGAGAACCAGGAAGTGCCAGGCCTGAACATTTGTGCTTTTTTTTTTACCATATGTAAAAATTATATGAAAAAAGGAATGAAAATTGTGTCCAAAAATCAAATAAATGCAGGAAAATTGTAAGAAAAATCTGATCAATTTTTCCAAAAATCCATACAAGATCCTCAGTGCAATTGACCTGCGGTGCGGATCTTAATGGGTTCTTCAGAGGAGCGCCTCAGAGCAACGTATTTGTGCAGGGAACAAGGTTGATTTGCTCGCATGTCAGCGTATTGTACTGTTCTTTTTTGTGCACGCAGGGCATGTTCATATTTGCACGCAACATCCCCCTCCCCCCCACCTTGATTTAAAAAGCTATTTAGCCTAATGAGGTCCAGATCTGTTCTATTTTGCACAGAATTGCTCAGCGTATTGCACCTCCCATTGATTTCTACTGGATCTTTGCTGTATAAATACGCATTAAGATAGAGCGGCTACAATTTTTGTGCACGCAAAAAAATCAGTTGGGTGAAAATTAACAGATTGATATCAATAGGTTCTATTCTCTGCCTATTGCTTGTGCTTATTCTGCGTGCGCAATGCATGGCACAAATACATCCATGTGATGTCACCCTAAATATTCTTTTAGAAGATAGTCAATAAGCCTAAAAATGAAAAAAAAATTAATAGACTTTCATTTCTTTTTGCGCATTGTCTACAGCATCTTCTACAGTCTATGTCAAAAAAGTCAAATTTGCCGGTTGAGAGTAGTCCAGCACGTCAGATGCCCTCTCTCTGGGTGGGGGGCTCAGCTTTACTTCCTTACAGTAGAGCTGATTCTTCTGGTGGTGACTCGCTAGTCAGTGCCCTTGTCATTAGGCCAGTTGGGATCTGTCATCAGCACTCGGAGTTCCATGGTGAAGAGGGTGGACTTATTTACCCATACTTGCCCCACCTGTGAACTTCTCCTGGCCCAACTGCATCATGTGGAGGCACCCAGAAATTCTGCGGCGTTTACAGCACAAGCCATGTGGAGATATTTTGCCCAACGAATCTCCAGCCTTTTTGAAAAATGCTACGGATTCTGATTCACATCATGTCTATTTTTACTGGAATCACGCTGCAGACTCCAACCCTTGAAATACAACGGTTGGATTCTGCAGCTGCTCCACAAATAAAAGTGCGCCCAAATCAACATCATTTAGGTGCGGTTTTTACCACCATAGAATTCTTGCAGAATTGCTGCAGGTATTCCATTGAGGAATGCCTACAGCGATTCAACCACCTTAGGGCGGCTTCACATGGACGCACGCAATACGCAGAGAATATTATTCATTGATTTCAATAGGTCCGTTCTCATTTCCTTTTTTTGTGCGCACATAAAAATAGGACGGAGCTCCCACCCCCTCCCCATCCCATTGTCCATAGCCAGCAATGGGAGGAGGCTGGAGAGAGTGGTGCTTAGGTCCACCCAATCCCATCCCTACCATTGCAATCAGGCGGAGGGGAGAAGAGAGGAGGTGAGCTCGGCATATATGTGCCGAGGCTCATGCCGTCTAAACGGGAGCAAAAATGTTAGATTTGTGCGCCCGTTCACGAGTTTTAACTGCCCAGATCATAGGATATATCAGCTGGCCGTGAAAACGGCGCCCGATATTTGCTCGTGGGAACAAAGCCTTATAGACAGGAGCCGCTCAATGTTTGCTGTGAATGGAGACAGGTGGTCAGAATGATCCCTGCCAGCGCTGCCTCCATTCACTTGAATGCCCATTACTCCTGTGTAGGTATATGAGCGATATTTGGGTGGCGCTTATGTGCCCAACAGTCATCCCACATAAAGGGACCTTAAACTCTTCGTCAAACTGAGGTCATTAAAACATTTCAATAAAGTGACCAAATCTCTTCCATTAACACAGTTTACATTTTCATTAGCACATTACATAAGCACCCCTGAGGCCTGATTGCCTTATTGTATGTAGAATTGCAGATCACAGCATATGTTCAGAAACAGGCCTGAAATGAATCTGTAATATATCCCTGATGTATCTGCTTAGCAAATATATCCTGATTAACCCATTTGCACCTGGCCGTTCAAAAAAATACATTCCCGAATATCTTCTCAGCAGCCATCTCCCTTAGGATTTAAGGTCTAGTGAAATTTTTTTTTTCTCCCCCCATCCTCCTGTGTTATTTTTTTCCCTTCAGCTCGTGCAATTCATTATGAGGACTTGATGCAAATTTCTTAGCCTGTTAAATACATTTGTCAGACCTAATCCTGCATGTGAATTGGTTATAATTGCAATAAGCCAAGGTGTAGCTACTGATTTGTCATGAAAGAGCTGAGCTCTTACGGGCTGTAACATCTGCAAGGCCTGCACTAAAACAACTAAGAAGGGCTAGGCAGATGTGATTGATTGTCTCTTGACAAATGCCTCAGTGGTAATATATCTACGTCATATATATATTTGATGATTAAAAACCTTTTGTAGGGTCGTGTTACAGCAGGTATGCAAATGTGGCATGCTGATTGAATTATGTAGTTCATTTTTTTCTCGTACCGTACTATTGTGTGGACAGAAAATATACAATATGCAGAGAATGCCCCTTTACGGAATTTTTGGAAAGCAGACGTACCTTTTTTTAAAAGCAAACCGTACTTATTATTATATATTTTGGCCTTTTTATGAACTACTAGCTCACCCGTCGCGCGTTGCTGCGAAGACAGACAGACATACATTCGATTTTAAATATATAGATAACAATCACAGCGCAGCTTTCATGTTACCTCAGCGGTATGATATATAACAATCAATCACAGCGCAGCTTTCATGTTACCTCAGCGGTATGATATATAACAACCAATCACAGCACAGCTTTCATGTTACCTCAGCGGTATGATATATAACAATCAATCACAGCGCAGCTTTCATGTTACCTCAGCGGTATGATATATAACAACCAATCACAGCACAGCTTTCATGTTACCTCAGCGGTATGTTATATACCAATCGCAGCACAGCTTTCATGTTACCTCAGCGGTATGATATATAACAACCAATCACAGTGCAGCTTTCATGTTACCTCAGCGGTATGATATATAACAACCAATCACAGCACAGCTTTCATGTTACCTCAGCGGTATGTTATATACCAATCGCAGCACAGCTTTCATGTTACCTCAGCGGTATAAGAAATAGCAACCAATCACAGCGCAGCATTCATTTTACCTCAGCGGTATAAGAAATAGCAACCAATCACAGTGCAGCATTCATTTTACCTCAGTGGTATAATATATAGCAACCAATCACATCACAGCTTTCATGTTACCTCAGCAGTATAAGGAATAGCAACCAATCACAGCACAGCTTTCATGTTACCTCAGCAGTATAAGCAGTAGCAACCAATCGCAGCACAGCTTTCATGTTACCTCAGTTGTATAAGAAATAGCAACCTATCACAGTGCACCTTTTTATTTTACCTCAGTGGTATAAGAAAGACCAACCAATCACAGCACAGCTTTCATGTTACCTCTGCAGTATAAGAAATAGCAACCAATCACAGCACAGCTTTTTATGTGACCTGAGCAGTATAAGAAATAGCAAAAAAGCACGGTGCAGCTTTCATGCTACCTCAGCAGTATAAGAAAGAGCAACCAATCACAGCACAGCTTTTATGTTCCCTCAGCAGTATAAGAAATAACAACCAATCACAGCACAGCTTTCATTTTACCTCAGCATTCCCAATATCCAGCAATTGTCTTGCGAAACGTTTGGCGGATGCATCATTTTGTAGTTGAACACGCATCCCGTTGCTAGTAATGCCTTTTTCTTTCGTGCTTAAGATGGAAATCAAATGATCTACATCGGGGGGGCATAACTGTCGACGATGCTCGCACGCGCGCCACCTATCGTAGGATAGATGTACTATGCCTATAATCTTCCCAGGAGTGTACTCAACAACTTCCCAAAGTCTCATGGCAATTGGATGAATGGTGTAGTAATGCATAAAGGACAGACAGACAGACATACATTTATATATATATAGATTATTGCTGCTTCTAATATGTTACATATTGTAGTATCAGTTACACAGCCTGTATTCAATCCCACAAAAGGAGTAATTTGACTGTAAGGTTATCTTCTCAATCATACTCTAGTGATCTAGGTTATTCTATGGGGGTCAAGAGCTTAAAGGGGTTTTGTCATAAAAAAAATTCTATACTCACCTATTGCTCCCCAGACAGACTCCTTACTGCATCTTCTCCTCGCTGATCTTCTCCAGTCCCCTGGGCAAGCCATCCAGATCCTCTTCCTCTTGTTATGAAGCCAGCATTCCCCGCATTCTTCTTCCTGCAGGTCAGTGAAGGTTACGTCCCTGTTCACTGGTTAGGAAGGAATGCTGATCCATTGCAGACACAGTGGGCATGTATAGTCTCTGCGATAGCTCTGTACTCCCTGCTATGGTGCAACCTAGTGATGTAGCATACATTGGCCGGCAAGAAGAAGATTGGCAGTGAATGGATGCTTCATCACAGGAAGCAGAAGAATTGGCCAGCTGGAGGTGAGGTGACTCCTCCGGGACTGCAGGAGACAGGAGAAGATCGGCAGGGAGAAGATGAGGTAAGTAGACTGCCTGGGGAGGAACAGGTGAGTGTAGAATTTGTATTTTAATGACAAAGCCCCTTTAACACTTCACCATGTCCCCGGGATCGGAACTAGTAGAATGAAGGCAATAATAATAATATCCTTATTGTTCCAAGGTGACTGATGGGCAGGATGATCTCAATTCGCTCCTGGATTGTTAGGCCAGCTTCACAGTGGCATATCTGTACATGCAACATTTGCTTGCGCAATACACAGAGAATAGAACACGTTGATTTCAATGGGTTAGTTTAAACAAGCCAATTTTTTTGCACATTTTAGTCACACAAAAAAAATGCAAAGTCTCCATAAAAGTCAATGAAGATGCATAAATGTGTGCAAAATACACTAGGAAATGCATCAAACACTGCGTAATTCCACGGGAAAAAGAACACATCTGGAACAAATTAGACTAATTAGTCATTTCAATCTTTTCATACAGCGCGGTTGTCGGCTGTTTATTACAGCTGACACCCGCGGGCAATAGCCGCGATCCGCCGTTTGGCCGATCGCGGCTATTAACCCTTTAAATGCTGCTGTCAATTCTGACAGCAGCATTTAAATCCCCCGAAAATTGTTTGGGGGTCCCGCACGGCCCCCCGCGGTGAGATGGGGGAGCCATGCAGGTGTCATGGCAGCTGGGGGCCTTTTGAAAGGCTCCAGGGCTGCCTTAGCAGACTGCCTATCAAGCCATGCCCGTGGGGTGGCTTGATAGACTGCCTGTCAAATGGCAGTATGACGTAATGCTGCAGCATTATGTCATACTGCAGGAGCGATCAAAGCATCGCTGGTTGTAGTCCCCCAGGGGGACTTTAAAGTAAAGTAAAAAAAGATCAATAAAGTTTTATTAATTGTAAAAAAAAGAAAAAAGTTATAAAAGTTATAAATCACCCCCCTTTTGCCATATCTATTATTAAAAAATCTAAATCATAAAATAAAAATAAATATTTGGTATCGCCGCATCCGTAAAAGTCCGATCTATCAAAGTAGCACATTATTTTTCCTGCACGTTGAATGTTGTCCGAAAAAAAAAAAGGAACGCCAGAAATGCACCTTTTCAGTTACCCTGTCTCCCAGACAAATGCAATAAAAAGCGATCAAAAGTCGTATGTATTCTGAATTGGTACAATCGGAAACTACAGGACATCCCGCAAAAATTGAGCCCTCGCTCAACTACGTCGATGGAAAAATAAAAAAGTTATTGCGCACAGAGGATGTCCGCAGAAAATAATTGTCTTTGAAAAAAAAAAGAGTAGTGTAGTAAAAAAAAAAAACTATACACGTTTGGTATCACAGTAATCGTACTGACCCATGGAATAAAGTTTTCGTGTCACTTTTGTTGCAGTTTGTGCGCTGTAGAAACAAGACGCACTGAAAGATGAAGAAATCTTTTTTTTTTCATTTTACTCCACTTAGAATTTTTTAAAAGTTTCTCAGTACATTAAATGGTACTTTAAATGGCACCATTTAAAAATACAACTCATCTTGCAAAAAACAAGCCCTCATACAGCGACGTCAATGGATAAATAAAGGAGTTAAGATTTTTTTGAAGGGGGGAGGAAGAAATGAAAATGGAAAAAGGAAAAAGTGGCTAAAGGCATCTTCTGGTACCTGAAAAGACATGGGATTAGTGTGTTCCATACCGCATAATTCAACATAACAACTTTTTTAATACTCAACATGACATCATCCATAACTCTTGTTCACATGCTGTGGAAAACATTCACCAGAAATCCGTGCAGAAACGGATATGTGGTGCAGAATTTAAATCTGCAACATGTCAATCAGCTGCAGCGGAATTGCGGTGCGGATTTCAACTCTTCAAATGAGGGGGGGAATTCTGCACCAAAATCCGAGTTAAAATCCATACCAAATGGGCACTCCGCAGCAGACTCCCCTCCTCCCCCGTGTGGACATAGCCTTGGGTTCTGATGAAGATTTTTCTTACCACTACTTGTGAATGTCAACACAATGCCATAAATATTAAAGCCTTATTATTTTTTCGAGCGGCATTTCGGAGTAAGCTGTTGTGTATTTACATAAGGAATAATATATCGCTGTGTGCATTTATGCTTATAACCCAACAACCTGGTAGTATGTTATGGGCATAGCTACAGGCGATGCCCAGGTGACAGTCACACATTCAAGCCCTGGTACTTAGGGTGCCAAAAGGCTCCTCTCCACATAAGGAGACATCAGTTTTATCAAGAGCTTAAATAGGTAGGGACCTCTATTACAGATTGGCATGTAGGGGCTTCAAGGTACTGTATGCCTCTGCTTCATAGATCATACATTTCACTTTTTCATAGTTGTCATATACTCTTAGCATGTTCATTCCTAATACTTAAAGTAAATGTCAAAGCCCTGATGGATAAGTGATAGGTAGTGATCCAGGTGCTGTAACCCTATAGGGAAAGCTCTTGGCACATTCATGTGGTATTACATAGTATCCATTGAAGTCAATGGCCAACCACGGCCAGTGCAGTCGTGACGAAACGTGGGGGTTTAAACTGAGGGTCCCCTACCAAGTGGACAACCACTTTAACATATTTTCTTTTTGACCTACTCATGATCACATCTGTAGTGGTAAGATCAGTAAGTAGTGGCGTAGCTAAAGGCTCATGGGCCCGGGTGCAAAAGTTTATCTTGAGGCCCCCCAACTTCTCTTAGCCTCCTAACGCAAGGGCTTAAAGGAGATGTCCCGAGGCAGCAAGTGGGTCTATACACTTCTGTATGGCCATAATAATGCACTTTGTAATGTACATTGTGCATTAATTATGAGCCATACAGAAGTTATAAAAAGTTTTATACTTACCTGCTCCGTTGCTGGCGTCCTCGTCTCCATGGTGCCGACTAATTTTCGCCCTCCGATGGCCAAATTAGCCGCGCTTGCGCAGTCCGGGTCTTCTCCTCTTCTCTATGGGGCTCCGTGTAGCTCCGTGTAGCTCCGCCCCGTCACGTGCCGATTCCAGCCAATCAGGAGGCTGGAATCGGCAATGGACCGCACAGAAGCCCTGCGGTCCATGAAGACAGAGGATCCCGGCGGCCATCTTCAGCAGGTGAGTATGAAGACGCCGGACCGCCGGGATTCAGGTAAGCGCTGTGCGGGTGGTTTTTTTAACCCCTGCATCGGGGTTGTCTCGCGCCGAACGGGAAGGGGGGGTTAAAAAAAAAATAACCCGTTTCGGCGCGGGACATCTCCTTTAACTTTAAGCTCCTGAGCCCTGATGCAAAACCTGTAACAGGGCCCCCAACTATAATGCTTTATTCATAGTACTGGGCTCCCGATATGGAGAAGACAGGCCTTATGGGCCCCCTAAGGCTCTTGGATACGGGTGCACCCGCATCCCCTGCATCCCCTAAAGTTACGCCAGTGTCAATAGGCATATATGACAACTGATTAGACCATTTTGTTCGACCAGAAATAAATTAGATATCCGTGTAAAAAGTCATGTATTCACTAGATCTAACCTGCTATGAACATTAAAAATGGCATATTTTTTACTTTCCTGTTCCTAAAACACTCCATATGGTAAAATGACTTAGCCTCCCCGAGGTTCCCTTAGTACACACTTGAATTTGGGATTTTAATCACCAGATACCTTTCCTGGTGCAATTTCCTAATATAAAATGAGGACAATGCGGTTCTCCTGCATACCAATCTCTCATTATTAGGTGCCTTTTGTAATAAAGCTATAGATACACAAATTGACATATCAGGTGTGCTATGGACTCGTCTCCTCTCTACTTGATCGGATAGGGACCGGTTTATATTGCTCTGGGATTCTCATTATTCATTATTCACTTGGTCAGATTACAAGTGAGATAGAACTTTGCTGAGGCTCAATTCAAGATGTTTTAGTCTTCTCTGCAAAATACTCATTATTATAGGTAGTGGGCCTACTGATGCGTGAAACACGCTACAAAGTACAATTAAGAGGAGTAGGTGTGACAAGGCACGTTCTGCTTTTATCAGACACTTCGAAAATCTCTCTAACTACAGAATGTATGGATATAAGTATTGTACAAAGGGAGAATTTCCATAGATTTTGCATTGGTTGAATACTTGTTTTGATAAGAAAATGACTTAAAATTGAGGAGGCGCTCCAATAAAGGAATAAAAGTAATGTGTTATTGTAAAAGTAAAAGGACTCACCAGGTTAGACAGGGAAAACCCACTTGGGTGTATGTGAAACAGATGTTACTGTGCACTAATTGTTCAGCCGGATGAAGGGCACAGAGGAACCTCTCAGTTTAGGGGCCAGGTCATAATTGCGACTCCTATTACTACAACAATGTATAGATACATTTGGGAATTACTGCAGGGCCCATGATCAGAAGGGATTCTCAACATGCTGGGTCTGCAAAAAAAAAAAGACAAGAGTTGGATGAGATACTATGAATCTATAAATGCTGCTCATACCATGTTTCCCCGAAAAGAATACTCTGTCTTATATATTTTTTTGCTTCAAAAGAGGCACCAGGTCTTATTTTCGGGGATGTGTTATTATACTTACCTAGCAGGCTCGGTCCAGGTTCCCCCCGCTTCTCTCCAGAGCTCTGACACGCTGAGCCTGCAGCCTTGATCGGCCAATTCATAAGTCCCGCCTCCACAACGGGATGGCTGTGATTGGTTCTTTGACCTTTGATCAATGCAGTGCTCAATGTACCAATCACAGCCATCCCATTGGATCATCGAGCACTGCATTAATTGGCTGAGCAGCCCTTGAGAACCAATCAAAGCCATTTCTTCCTGGAGAAGTGATCTTCTGTGGGCGGCTGAGAACTACAAGAAGCATATCAGAGCTCCGGAGAGCAGTGAGAGGAACCAGACTGAGTCTGCTAGGTAAGTATAAATTTTTACTTTTTTATGTAATTAAGCTAGGGCTTATTTTCAGGGTAGATCTTTTTGGGGAAACTGTGTAATTATTGTGTTGATTGGGTATTCCCATCCTAAGCTTTCTCCATACAGTTCAAAGGAGAGGTGGTCATTTTTGTCCAGTGCTCTTTCATTTAGGTGTAAATGAGTTCCCAGAAGTGTTCCCACCTTTCAGCAGATTTGTATAGAGAGTGTAGTGGCCAGGAATCAGTAAACAGGGTTGCCAGAGATTGGAAAAGCACCTATCAGGCATTTATGGCATAGCCTGTGGATATGTCTTAAATACTTAAAAAGGTTGTCCAGTTGTAAACTACTGATGACCTATCCATAGAATAGATAAAAAGACGGCTTGTCAGCATAAGTAGGTGCAGATGATGAAAAGTCAGTTTATTCACCCATAACACAGAAAAGGAACGACAACGTTTCGGCCTTAAAGGTGCAGTGTGAATAACAAGTTACCCTGACCATAATCCATGGTTCCTCCATACATTTCAATGGGAGTGATGGAAATACCCGAGCATATGCTGCTTGGGAATCTCGATGGTCCCATTGAAAGTGAATGGAGTGCAGACCGCTCATGTGTGGCCAGCACTCCATTCATCACTGTTGGGGAAGAAGCAACCCCTGCAGTGACAGGAAAACAGGACAGGGGAGTCTCATACTCAAGATCAGTGGGGCTCTCACTATGAGCAAGTTATCCCTTATTCTGTGGATAGGGAATAACTTGTTATTCTGGTAAAACTCCATTAAGAATTAACTGTAAGTTTAGGTTTCTGTATTTTTCTCCATTTTATTTGTATTACTGTTTTACATTTATTGCCTTTTTTTTAAACGTTGTGGTTTTTTTACATTTTGTTAGCACTTCAATTTTTTCTTTCTATAAAAGAATAAAAACTTTGATAAGTCCTGCCCTTGCTACTCTGAACTGTTAGTCCAGATAGTATTAACCCTTTGACTGCTTGAAAACAGTGTGTGTGAGTACATCTGAGGCACTCATGGCCTTGCATTGCAGGAGTGGTTACAGCAAGATTTTCGGGTGTATGCACCATGTTGGTGTGTGATCTATGCTCAGTTTGCAATCTGAGTGGAAGGTGAGTGCAAGACTGAGTGAGGTAGATCAACCCTTGGCAGTTGCATCCACATCATATGCTGGGAGAGTGCATACATGACGCACACACATTAAATAGTTCGGCTGACAGCTATCCCACTTAATACATAGCAAACACATGCACACTCAGCTCAGCCAAGTGTGCATGTGTTCTTAATGTAGAAAGGGGAGAAAGCCGCTGCTAGAATAGCTTATCCCCTAAGAAGAAAATCAGTCGATTATGCGTTAGGCCACCTTCATAAATTTGAAAATGTTGCTCTACAAAGTAGGGTAAATCCTTTTTGACTTTTAAAGGAACACTGAAAATGGAAATCCTCATTTAATTCCCTGTACTGCATTGATCATATAATGTTTCATGTTGCAAATTAAACTGTGATAAATATATAAATAATATACAAATATGTGTCTATATGTATCAGAGGAGATCAGCCCTTTTGTCTCTGGCTGTACTGTAACTGGCTGCAGCAGCCCTCCCCCACTATCCCGCTGTAGGATACTAGTTATGGTTAGTACTGCCCTAAGCTCCTCTCATAGCCCCGCCCATTCAGACAACCAAGAATAGAAGAAATAAGCAAGTTTTACTCCCTGTATTCTATAAACAGTTTTTCTTCTGTTTGTTGTTAGCCATTTAATCATTGACGACTCTCGGCGACCCCAAGGGCTTAGTCATGTGGGCGTTTTTTCGCACGATTTGCAGCTGCGTTTGTGATCCGCATCTATATAGACCCAATGCTTTGCAATGGGAGCAGTCACATGTCTGTTTTTTAATCAGATGTGGCGAAAATTATAGGACACAATGATTCACAGAACGCCTGTAACTGCATTCTGAGCAAATCGGTGTTCCTGTGTATGTGCGCTCAATGGGGCCGGCGGCAGCAGCGCCGACGCCATTGAGAATATATACTAAAGATTGTTCTCCTCTGCCACAGCTGTGACAGCTGTGGCAGAGGAGAACGATGTTCTCCCATTGAATTCAATGGAGCCGGCAATACAGCCGGCTCCATTGCAAACAATGGGCTGCCGGCAACTGCTTTACTAATTTTCAGGGAAGGGCTTCAAATATAAGCCCTTCGCTGAAAAGCATCCTAAAAAAGTGTAAAAAAAATCAGTATTCACCTCTCTGCAGCTGCCGGGGCTCAGTCGCGTCCAGCCGTCTCTTCTCCTGAACTGCATTCAGTAGTATTCAGCAGGCGGGGATTTAAAATCCTCGCCTGCTGAATGGGCTGCCTCTGATTGGCTGAGCACTGTGACCAATCAGAGGCAGCTCTCAGCTATTGAATGACAGCTGAGAGCTGCCTCTGATTGGTAACAGTGCTCAGCCAATCACAGGCAGCACTCATTCACCCATTCAGTGATATATCGGGTCTTATATGATTCAAGACTTCTTTGTTTCTTACTCTCGCCATCCAGGGTATACGCAGCAGCTTTCACCAGCACCACAGCGCAAACGCATCCATCCTCCTTCTATCAGCCTTTTTCGAAGTCCAGCTTTCACATCCATACATGGCTATGGGGAAACCGGTGGTTTGCACTATCCTGCCTTTAGTTGCTATACCGATATCCCTACTTTTCCAGATTTTGTCCATGTTTAGCATCGCGTTTTACCCTAATGCTATCCTACGCTTTATCTCTGGCATAGATTCTCCATCCTGGTCAATTTTTGAATCAAGGAAAATGAAGTCTCGCATGCATTCTATGACCTCATTTTGTTTTGAATTTGGCCACTTTTTGCAATTGTCATAATTTTAGTCTTCTTTAAACTCAGGTAGAGGCCTATTTTTCACTTTCAGTTTTAATCTTCTGTTTACTCTTATCATTCATTTGTAGCTCTTGTGCTCCTTTAATGAACGTATGGACTGGTTTTTATTTTTAACTCTGTTACAAATAATTGCTTCTGTAACTATTGGCAGCAATTAGATTTACAGACTCAACCATATGGTATTTCTGGTATTTGGTTGTTTAATTATAACTTTATAGTTTATTGCACTTTAATGTTAAAAAAAAAAAAAAGTTATCCTACTTGGGCTTTTAACTCCTCGGACATATTGGCATTACATCAATCAGTAAAAATGTACAACATAACTAAGCAGAAAACATATTTGCTGTCATGTCACTCCAGATCAGTCTATATATTCTCACTGAAGAATACTCCATCAAGCAATGTAAGATAGAAATGACTAGAGTTATTGTAAGCAGTGACGTAGAGATGAGAGTTACTGGCCCATAATTAACAAACCCTGCCATCCATAATTGAGAGCAATAACTCAGACTTACTCTGCCTTATCATTGCATCACAAATCATTTTCTATAATCTCAGAAGAGCTAATGGAAATGAATTTGGGATGTCATTTGTGATGCTGTAAAATAGCAGATAGAATCTGAATTATGAGCCCTGGCAATGATTTGCAACAGTATGATAAAGCGATAAATAGGAGCGGAGGTATACAAGATTATTGCTCTTACAATGCAATGAAATTGTATATCTGTTAAAACGCAATATACTATATAGTTCCGTGTCTGTAATTCTGCACTGTTTATTGTTTATATTGAAAATGCAGAGAAAAAGGAGATATTGAAAAATGCGCAAATCAAGCAGTATATGAATACGTAGTGCTTCTCGGCACAGTAGGAACCTTATCTGTGAGATAGGCATATTCACGGCAAAAGAGAATAATTCTTACCTATAAAATATTTAAAGAGATTCTGTCACCACGATATCGAAATTGAACTGTTAACATAGCGTTATGTGCCACGCAGCAAGCACAACGAGCATATATTTGTTAAAGCAGAAGATTAGTTATTGCTGGGAAAAATTACTTTTATAAAGTGGCGGAGGATATGCAAATGAGCCCAACTCGAGTCATGGAGGTCGGAGTCACACTGTCCCGATGGAGAGCCGCACAGAGCAAGTGCAGAACTTTACCACTGCTTGTGCTCTCATCAGTGGCTATGGGGCAGTCCTGGAGCAATGGAGGGGCATTAGCACGGGCGGGACAGCAGGACTAAGAGCTCGGGAGGGCCGCCTCAATGACTCAAGGCGGGCCTATTTGCCTATATTCTATAAACGTAAGTTGTACCAGCCATAACTAATCTTTGCTTTTAACGAATATATGCTCAGGCTGTGTGCCATGTGGAACATAACGCTAGGGTAGCAGTTCAATTTCAATATTGTGGTGATAGAATTCATTTAAGACTAAGGTTCCCGGAATCAGTGTTAGAATGTATCTGCTGATCTGCATTTTGGGGGATGTTTTTATATCAGTTGTTGTCTGATACAATAAAGAAGAATACCTTAAATCTGGGGTGCAACACTGTGCATCATTTTGCCTTTGTAACAATGCAGTCTCTCTCTGGTAGGGCCTATTATTTAGAAGAAAGAAGTCCAATCAGATTACAGTACATTTTGATTTCTCCCAGCAGCAAGCAAGACTATATTTTAATAGAGACCCCCAACTAGGAAGGTGAATGTGGTGTAACATGTGCTTAATTACTATGGGGTGTCCCTACTACAAATATGGCTTTGCTTCCTAAAATAGCTCTAGGTATAAGCCGACCGGATGAGGGTGGTAATGGGAACAACAGCCCAAATGACAGGGGTACATTCATGCAGGTTCACTTGCAAACATCCAGTCACAGCCCCAACCCCAGTATAAGGGGCATGCAATAATGAAGTTATAAGCTGTACAGGACAAGACCACATCACTCCAGGTAGGATGCTTCAAACATAACTTTAACATTTAATTAGCAGGTAAAATCATATTCTTCATGGTATCACTCCATTTAGCCTGCAGATAACAGAGTATAGTTTATAGTAGGTTGTATTCTATAAATGTGCCATACATCACCATCAGCCATAATACACAAGCACATAAACATGTCTCACATAACAAGTAGACCTGGGGTCTTTCAAATGCCACAGCAGAATTTCAGTTCAAGTCTGGCCCAGGTCCGGCACCATTACTGCTTCTCACCAATCAGTTGACCTATGCAAATTCTTGACATCCTCCAAAGTTTGGTTCCTCTACCAGAATGCTAGACAAAGCATGATTCAACAAGCTTTCCTACACTTTTATCAATAGATGTGATCTGAATAGCGCAAATGCTTTTATGATCCTTACTAATAATCAGTTTATTAATGGTACTAAAGAATGTTTCTTTTCTGTGCCTGAAAATCTGCTCCTTTGGTTAGAACTGCTCAGAATACTTTTCATCCATGGCATGTTCACACATGGCTGATTTGGTGTGGATTTTCTGGAGTAAATTTGCACTAGAATCTATGTCAAAATCTTATTAAATAGTGCAGATTTTCAGGTCTACCTTAGATTGCACCTTTTCAATTAAAGGTATGAAATCCACGGAGGGACTCCACCAAAAATCCATCTCAAAATTCACACAATTTGGCGCAGATTTGGTGTGGATTTGCTGCAGATTTTTCTGCTGTGGAAAATCTGCAGGAAATCCGACACATCTGAATATTTCCTTAATGTTTCTTGGTCATTAATGGTAAATGCTATGTGGTCCAAAAAAGTCCATATGGAAGTATGGATAAATGGCGCAGCAGAACACATGCTCAATCAATGCTCCATTCATACAGTGAGACATGGGTCCCGGTTCTCGTGATCAGTGTGTGTTCTAGGAATTAGAACCCACTGATCAGACATCTATTCCCTATCCATTGGATGAGAAGTAAGTTGATACAGTGGAATAACACCTTTAAGTTCAGCATTTAAGCATTAGGCTAGGGCTAGACTACAACATGGGGCCGTGGGATACAAGATTGTAATGTTGCGCTTCCACATCACAATTAATAGTAATGGAGGTCACAGGGAAACCAAAAGTTACTGTGATATGAAAGTCAGGGAAAACCCAAGCATGTTGGATTTCAATGCAACTACATTCATTACCATTAGTTGCGATTTTAGCAGTGCAATAATGTGATCTTATATTGCAAGGCCACAAGTAGCCCTAGCCTTATAGTTGAAGCCCACTTGTGCAATACCTCTGTCTATACTAAGTTCTAACTGTTCTATTCCCTTTTTTTGTTGAATGCGAGTTTTGTGTGGAATGTACTTTCAAGAAGGCAAGGGATCCTTGTGATACTGGAAGCGGATATAAGAAGGCGCTATGTTGGAGTGGCATAGTTGGTTGCTGGATCTATCGATAAACAGCAGTGTTGTATTTTACGGTTCATTCTGGCATGTTCCCCCAGAGAAGTCATGAACTTTGGAGTCCTCATGCTAAGGAGTCGCCATGTGAATGGCTTGCCAAGACCTTCCGTATAAAGCAACTAGGTTTTGCCAAATTCTTTGTACTTCCAGTACCACAGGTGTCCTTGCCCAATATCTACCCAGTTCTTGAAGCAAACAAAAAGACCAAAAAACTGAACTTCTGTATTGTTGCTGTTCCTTTTAATAAAGACAGTTTCCTGTCAATTCAGTATACAGAGTTGGCATGAATTCTTTGCCCCCTTGGCCCGAGCCAAACACATCAAGTGTAACCATGGGTACTGTGTCAGTCTGCCAATAGTCTACAGGACCTGGTGGAGTGACAAAGACCCATTGCTCCCCCTCTGACGACTGAGGGAAAACTCCCAGTAGCTTATCTCCAGGGTGGAGAAAGAACCCGAAGGTCTGGAACTGTATCTTACACAATCATTAACCAATCTTTCTTATAAAAGGCTTATCAAGGATCAGAAAAACTGCTGCTGTTTTCTGAAAGTGGTGCCACAGCGGTCTGCAGGCTTTGTGTGGTTTTACAACTCAATCCCATTCAAAATCAGACACAATACTGCTGGTTCTGAAAGCAACTAGTCGTGTCTTTCTCACACGCAGAAATAGCTGTCTGTGTATGGACTTCGGGCTTGGTTTTCAATTCTCGATCATTGTTTTAAAGACTTATTTAAAGGGTCTGACATTGATTTGAAGGAATGTTGCCATCCAATAGGTGGCGCTGGAGAGGTATTGTTCCATCTTCCTTCTTTCATGTAATCCGGCACAGCCCCTTTAAGTATTTTTGACTTGATTTCAGACACGGCAATGCTCAATTATGCAATTATCTATTTTTGAGAAAGCATGAATACTTTTCAGTATATCTTTCATATTGGGGTGTAGTAGAGCTGAATTTGTCACTTTACTGTATCTGTTATGCACTGTGATAACTCAATTTTACAATAACTGAGCTGGTTTACTTCCAGGTCTATAAAAACCACAGATAACATGTTGTGTTATCACCACACATTGTACCAAATGACAAGCACAGCTTATCTACATCTCTATTTATACGTGGCTATAATGAGCAGAAGGAAATATGACTGGTGAATGAATTTCATGACATCGCTGCAAATTGTATTACCATGAGGAAGAAAATACCACAGCAAAATCCCTATTATTCATGTATATCATATGGGGACTGCAATAGTGTGTGAAACGGGGGGTTCAGCTAGTTGTTGGTTTAACAATGCACTAATGCATCAATTCTTCATTTAGATTGCTGCTTACGAACAAGCGGTGATCCCGAGGCACTGTCACCTATGTGAGTTCTATGGCACTAATGTGGATGATATTATATGGGCACTGACCGGAATAGTAGAATTACAAGAGCACTGTATGTCAGTGGTGCCATGTCTATTGGCTAATACAGTGTATGACAAGAGGTTGTCTAAAACACAGTAATCAAAAATGCAAATAGAAAACAATGATAATAAAATGTAAGTCCTTGAATGTCTTATCTTAACATATTTTATTTAGCTGCTTATTTATCCGTAAATGTAAGTACACATCCATGCAATCCTAATAGACAAAATATTAACTATGGGACTGTTATTTAGAGAGTAGAGCTCTGAGTAAAAAATGTATAAAGAGAAAATAATAATATTTAAAATTTGGGGCTAAACAAATCCAACAAGTTAGGAGCCAATGATGAAAAAATAGTTGACATCAAACACAACCCAATGCTTCCCAGATCCACCATACATAGGTGGAGAGCAACAATAGATTGAGTTATACCAGTTTGCAAAATATTGGCAATCCAGGAGAAAACAGGAGAATTATAAAAAAGTGATCCAGTCTCACAGGATAAGTGCAAAAGGGTAGAGGAGTAAAGCCACTTACTCTTGGTGGGAGGTCTCTGGTTGTAAATCGCCTTCTGGGAGGTCCTCTGGAGAGAGACGTCCCACTAAGAGTAAGTGGCTTTACTCCTCAACCCTTTTGCACCTATCCTGTGAGCACTAGATCACTTTTTTATAATTCTACTGTGTATAATTAATTAGTCTGGATTTCAATGCATTCTACACCATACGCCTATCATCTCCCATCTAACTACTGCAATATCCTTCTCCGCAGCCTCCCATTGAATGCAATTGCACCCCTCCAATCCACCCTTAACTCTGCTGTCTGGCTAATTCCCTTTCTTCCCGTTAGTCTCTTGCCTCTCCCCTCTGCCAATTCCTTCACTGCTTACCTAATACCCAGATGATCCAGTTCAAGTTATTATCAATGCTATACAAGGCTATCCACAACCAGTCCCTCCATACATCTATGACTTACTATCCCGATACCTCCCCACATGTAATCTCTGGTCCTCACAAGACCTTCTTCTCTGCTCTCTCTCTCTAGTGAGCTCCTCGCATAATTGTTTCCAGGATTTTTCCTGTGTGTCCTATACTTTGGAACTCGCTACCTTAACACTTCAGACGCACCACCACCTGGGAAAGTCTCAAAAAGAACCTGAAAATCCATCTACTCAGACAAGTCTACAACCTACAGTAACTCTGCTGCCACCACAACTGGGGCGCCTTCTACCTGCACCTACTGTGTCTCTCCCCTGTGGACTGTACGCCCTCGCAGGACCCTTCTTCTCTCTCTCCATTTCAGTTTGTTAGTCATTCAGTGCATGTTTATCATTCCTGCAACCATATATATGTAATGTGGTTATATATGTAGTAGTATATGTAGTTTATATGTTGTTAAACTTTTTTTTTTATTTGTACAGAACCCTAGAATTAACAGGACTTTAAAATACATAATATTAATTAATAATATATTCTCTGGATTGATATATCAAGCTTTACCATCTGGAACTTTGCCAGACTTCTCTGGGTACGGTGAGTATTAACCCTTTCCAATCCACTGTCCGACCCCCATTATGATTTAAGGCTGTACAGCTCCGATGTTGGAAGACATCCGTCGGGGTTCTCTTACTGTATATTGCCAGCCTCTCTGCTGTTGGAGCCTATCCAATGTGTCACCTCATGCAGTACTGGCTTTAGCCAGCATATAGCGCCATTGTATAATGGCAGAAAAAGAGTAAGCCCACTAGGAAAACCAGGATACAAATTAGATTGGAAAGGGTTAAAACATATTCTGTCTAAATGCAGAGTGCCAACTGTAAAGTTTAGTGGAAGGGTGATGGTGTGAAATTATTTTCCACATTTTTGGTTTTGCTCTCTTAATTCTACGGAATTGCAATGCTCCGACAAATAATAACATTTTGTCAACTCTCAACGTTTTGGCAATAGTTTCTGGAAAGCCTTATGATGGTTTCAAAGTTGGAGTGGAGGGACATGACTAATTTGCCCCAAAACACAATACTGTATATGGGATTAATTTAATTCCAAATAAAGGTCTATAAAGTGGCTATCTGATCTATATATTGTATATCTGTCCCCTCTCCACTCCCCTCCTTTCCTCTTCTATCCCCTCCTTTCATTTAATTTCCAATTTTCTCCTTTCTCCTACTCTCTTATCTCCTCCCCTCTCCTCTCCCCTCCTTTTCCATCCCCTTCTCTCCTCACTGTCTTCTCCCCTCCTTTTCTCTGCTATGCTCCTCTTTTTCCTCATTTTCCCTCCCCATGTATCCTTCTTTTCCCTCCTCTCTCCTTTCCTCTCGTTTTTTTTTATTTAGCATGTAACACTAGACTAGACTAAGTATCTTTCCAAACATTTATAGAGAGCCTGCAGTCAGGGATAGGGATACAAACTTCTGAAAGGTGAGGAAGATCCGCATTCTCCTTATGCTTAACAAAGTTTTGTATATTCAGACACACCAGTGACCTATACAAAATCAATTCTAGTCATAGATTCCCTTTAAGTTTTTCTGGAGTTTTAATGCTGCTGTGTATAAGACTTGACGAAAACAAGTCTCAGGATATGGCTGTCTCCATCCAAAAATCTGTTTATTGTCCATTTCACGTGTAGTAATAGTTCGGTGTGATCACTGTTATAGTCATCCTCAGCCCTGCTAAATTGCATTATAATTTCAAAATCCTGATATCATCAGCAGTGTCTTGCTGGAGGCATCCAGCTATTGATTCTTTACATGTTAATGACTGCAGGCTGTAATATTATGTATACAAGAATCAGCTGTAGCTTTCTGCCCAAGTTTTTCCCTGATGCTATATAATAGATTAGCACGGGGTCACTGTGACTGTCAAGAGCCTGACAGCTAATTCAGCAAATAAACACAATGGAAGTCATATTTTATTTTACAAAGTCACAAATATGACTTGCTGTACAGATCGGTTTATACCACAGATTAATACATTATTAATTCCTGCATCCATGTTCTACTTACTGGAATAAAAGCAAGATATTGAAATACATTCATAAACTAATATGTCATGTCAAGGTAGAGGGCTTGTAAAATCGGAAATCTTAAAGGGGTTGTCCAACTGTGGTAAGCGGACAGCTCTGTACATTGTGCAGTGGCCCCCTTTAGTAATGCAATCCCAATAAGACTCAGCCTGCAAAACCAACTCTGGCCACTGTGCAATGTACAGAGCTGTCTGTTTCCTGTAGCAAAACAGCTAGAAGTTGGACAACCCCTTTAATATATCTGGTGATCATTTACAATTGTTTTATACTTGTATTTTATTAATAGTTTTGTAAAAAAAATATATATATATATATATATTATCGGTAAAGAGATGTGCTAAATGTCCTGCTCAGATTCCTATCCTTCCAACTTAGCAGAGACAATGTTCTTCAGGCTCTATTGCTAACGATGTAATATTTTACAATCGGTACATATAGATTATTCTTTGTATATTGTATTATGTAGTTTTCCAATATACTTTTTGTATTAATTCCTGTAGCTGCAGGGTAAATATAGCATTATAGGATGGCCATTCCGATGCTGTGATATAGGGATAACACAAAGTCCACATAAATGGGAGCTGCTCTTACAGAACAACTCTCTGTTCCAGGTCATAGAGTGGGTCCTGATTGGGGGGACCCTACTTTATGACGTTTGAATCCTGCATTGAGCAGGGGGTTGGACCCGATGACCCTGGAGGTCCCTTCCAACTCTACCATTCTAGGATTCTACATTCCTATGCCCAAACAGACAGATGAACATCACTTGCCTTTTTCACAACCTCTTTAAGACCTCTGCTTGCTTTCAATGAACCTTGATGGCTAACTTCAAAGGGACAAAAATCTGCCGTGGTCATGTGATGGTTGCAGGAAAGCACCTCATTAATTATTTACAGTAGGGTGTACATTATTTCTTGTAAGCCACACCCCAACCACTGCTGAATTGTTTTCTGAAGAGCAAAAGTGATATTACTGTCCACTAAAGGGTACCTATTACCGGGTTTATGCTGCCCGAGCCACCGTCAGTATGAACCTAGCACAGGTATGCCTAATGCTCCCGTGTAGAATAACACCTACACGAGGCAATAGGTATGCCTGTCTCCGGTTCATACTGACAGTGGTCATGAATCAACTGACAGGTTCTCTTTAATTATTTAACATGAAACAACTTCATCCTTTACTTAAAGAGGGTCTGTAGTAGCTGTATTTTTATCTTGTGCAATAGCTAGGCAATAGCATAGCATAATATAAAACTGCTGCAGAACCTCTTGTTAAAGAGAGAGCAGTGATCAGTTATTCAGTGGTTGGCACAGGAAAAGGAATGTTCTATTAAAATGATTTGTAAGAGGTGCTTTGCAGAAAGAGATAAGCAATTTTTACATAGTGCCAATCATCAGGTTATGCGATTAGAATGTTAGTATGTGATGTATATGTTGCTACTAGTAGAAATCCTAGGTCGGTGACTAATGTATATCTAATACATCTATCTATCTATCTATCTATCTATCTATCTATCTATCTAATCTCTAATCTATCTACACTGTTCTCTCCTGGTTCTCCTCTCTGACCGCTCATTCAGTGTCTTCTATGCTGGTTCTATCTCCTCTCCTCTTCCTCTCGCTGTTGGGGTCTCCCAGGATTCGGTCCTTGGTCCCCTACTCTTCTCTATCTATACTGCCCCAATTGGACAAACCATCCACAAATTCAGCCTCCAATACCATCTCTACACTGACAACACCCAACTATACACCTCTTCCTGTGAGATCTCTGAACCATTCCTCCAAAATATCACTGACTGTCCTTTGGATGTTTTGATATTTTTGGCACCATTAACCTGCTGTCCTGCGTATCTACTTTTCTCTGGACTTATGTGGACCTGAATCCTGTCAAAGCAGGGCTAGCATCGTTTTACACCATTGTGTGATCTAAGAGGAGTGCTGCTGGTACTGTGTTATTTGTGGACTGACTGTCTGTCTGCTGTCTCTAACACTATGTCCTGCCTTTTTCTCAAACTTAACCTCTCTAAAACCGATCTTCTCGTCTTTCCACCTTCCAATCGACCTCCCCTCAACATCTCCATTCCAGTGTCTGGCACCATCATAACCCCCAGACAGCATGCCTGCTGCCTTGGGGTCACACTGGACTCTGACATCTCCTTTACCCCCCATATTCAATCGCTGGCCCAAACATGCCACATGCACCTCAGAAATATTGCTGAAATACGTCAGTTTCTTACCATGGACACGCTAAAGACACTCGTGGTCACCCTCATCCACTCCCGACTCGACTACTGCAACTCACTATTCACCGGCCTCAACCGCACCAGACTCGCTCCACTCCAATCCATACTAAATGCGGCAGCTAGGCTCATTTTTCTATCCAGCCATTACTAAGATGCCTCTGCACTATGCCAGTCGCTGCATTGGCTGCCCATCCACTGCAGAACTAAATTTAAACTCCTCACCTACAAAGCTCTGCATGGCGCTGCACCTCCATACATCGCCTCCCTCCTGTCAGTACACCACCCAGCCCGCTCACTCCGATCTGCTAACACACTCAGACTAAACACCCCTCTAATACGAACCTCACATGCTCACCTCCAGGACTTCACCAGAGCAGCACTAATCCTCTGGAACGCTCTACCCCAAGACATCCGGACAATTCCCAATGCATGAAATTTCAGGCGCACCTTAAAAATGCACCTCTTCAGGGAGGCATACCAAATCCCCTGACCTAGTCCCACGATCCTCCCTATGGCTCCCCACTCTTTCCACCCTGCCTATCACATACGACTTCTACCCCTGCAACTCCCTACCGCCCCACCTCGTTTGCTTTCTAATAACTGATTTACACATGAAATCCCCTACTGCCTGTGTTCCCCATGCCTCGCACTCCCCCCCCCTTGTACCTTCTGTACCACCCCCACCCCATTTGTATCAAACTGATTGTACTTCACATTGTAATTGTTGTATTGTTTGCATTTATCCCATGCTTGAAAGCGCTGCGGAATAAGTTGGTGCCATACAAATAAAGATTATTATATATTATCTATCTCATATCTATCTATGTCATATCTATCTATATATCTCATATCTATCTATCTACCTCATATTTATCTATCTCATATCTATCTATCTATCCATCCATCCATCTATCTCTCTATCTACCTCATATCTATCTATCTATCTATCTATCTCATATCTATCTATCTCATCTCTATCTATCTATCTCATATCTATCTATCTATCTATCACATATCTATCTATCACATATCTATCTATCTCATATCTATCTATCACATATCTATCTATCTCATATCTATCTATCTATCTATCACATATCTATCTATCTCATATCTATCTATCTATCTATCTATCTCATATCTATCTATCTATCACATATCTATCTATCACATATCTATCTATCACATATCTATCTATCACATATCTATCTCATATCTATCTATCTATCTATCTAATATCTATCTATCTAATATCTATCTATCTTATATCTATCTTATATCTATCTATCTCATATCTATCTATCTATCTCATATCTATCTATCACATATCTATCTATCTATCACATATCTATCTATCTATCACATATCTATCTATCTCATATCTATCTATCACATATCTATCTATCTATCTCATATCTATCTATCTATCACATATCTATCTATCTATCTCATTATCTATCTATCTATCTAGATGAGATCTTCTGCGCTGTGATTGCTTGCTATGGGCAGAGTAGTTATGGTGACAAACAGCCCCACATCAGATGTATATACAGTATATGAGATTATTTACAGAGGAGTCCATGTAGAGTTCTGATTATCATTACTGGAAGATGATTTGCATCTCTGATTTTAGCCTCACAATGTTTCCATGATGTATATTGCTCTTATCCCTGAGATTACACGAAGAGAGAGATTGGTTACAGTTTAGAAACCGGAAAAACCAGTGACAGTACTTGAAGAGGGTTACATGGTGTAATTGATCATTTTACAAATTTCAGTCCTGAGCAGTGATCTGCTTTATCTGCTAACCCATCATGTACCGCACTCAGATATTAATATCCACTGTTCCAGTCCGAGCATTATTATTGATCTCATGGCATGTTACGGAGGTTGGATCATTTGTCGAACTCAAGATTCAATCTACAGCTCTGAGTAAATCATTTGATTTAATTTGAAGTGAATTTGAGACGCTCCGAGCAGCGCACCACAAACATTCCTACCAACATGTTGTTGTGGCCACCGTAGATCGAAACCTTCTAGTTAGATAGCGAGTCCAGGCCTGAGTGACTCTCCGGTGGGCTCGCTGGATACACGTCCCCTCACTAGACTGGAAATGGGCTTCCTGTGACGACAAATGGAGCACAATTACAACATGATAACAAAGTACAGACAGGAAGACATTGGTAATGACATCCAGGACACTGACAGAAAGGGATCACTATCTCATAGCAATGACCGAAAGGAGGTATAACAGGAAAAAATATATGGCATGTTCTTATAATGTCCTGTCATTCATAAAAACAATAGCATTTTAGGTAAAGTCAATCATTATATATATATATATATATATATATAAAGTGTGTATAGATAGAGGTAAAGGCAAACATTACCTTCACATTTAACTCATCATGATAACTTAACTACAATGTTGTAAATTGAGTTATCGTAAAGTACCAGTAGATAGAAGATGGATAGATAGATAGATATGAGATAGATAGATAAATAGATAGATAGATATGAGATACATAGATAGATAGAAGATGGATAGATAGATAGATATGAGATAGATAGATAAATAGATAGATATGAGATAGGTAGATATGAGATAGATAGATAGATAGAAGATGGATAGATAGATATGAGATAGATAGATAGATAGATAAATAGATAGATATGAGATAGATAGATAAATATGAGATAGATAGAAGATGGATAGATAGATAGATGGATAGATAGATAGATAAATAGATATGAGATAGATAGATATATAGATAGATAGAAGATGGATAGATAGATATGAGATAGATAGATAGAAGATGGATAGATATGAGATAGATAGATAGATAGATATGAGATAGATAGAGATGATAGATAGATAGATAGATGTGAGATAGATAAATAGATAGATATGATATAGATATATAGATAGCAATCTATCTATCTAACATTAACTTGACATTTAGGGCTAATGCCCACGGACGGATTTCTGCCGCTTCTCACACGACTGAAATCCACAATGTTATTGCGCAGCGTGAAAGAAATCATGGCATATTCTATTTGCCGCAGAAAAACACGTGGCCGGCTTTCATTGTAGTCAATGGAAGTCCTCCATCACGCGATACTTCCGCTGTGAGCACAGATAGCGCATCACTGCCCACCGCCGGCGCATCATGCGCTGCACTGGGCATGCGCGCCAGCTTACCGGACAGGACTCTCGCAGCAGATCTGGAGAGGTGAGTATGGGGTCTTTGTGGAGTGCTGTGTCGGTCACTGCTGTGATATTCCGCTGGCGGGGGTTGACACGGCTGTGGGCAGGAGGCCTAAACCCATTAAGATAACTTAACCACAATGTACTACAATGTTGCAATTTGAGTTATTGCAATGTGCCACTTGTGGTACCAACATCTGTAGATAGATAGATAGATAGAGAGATGGATAGATAGAGAGATGGATAGATAGAGAGATAGATAGATATGAGATAGATAGATAGATAGATAGATAGATAGATAGATAGATAGATAGATATGAGAGATAGAAAGATATGAGATAGATAGATATGAGATGGATAGATAGATAGATATGAGATAGATAGATATGAGATAGATAGATATGAGAGATAGATAGAAAGATATGAGATAGATAGATAGAGGGATAGATAGATAGATAGATAGATAGATAGATAGATAGATAGAGCTATGAGATAGATAGATAGATAGATAGATAGATAGATATGAGATAGATAGATAGATAGATAGATAGATAGATAGATAGATAGATAGATAGATAGATAGATAGATAGATAGATAGATACCGGTAGATAGATATTAATATACTTTATCACCATTAGGTTCTGCAGTACTGTGCATAGGTTGTAAATCACATTAGTCTTTGTCCCCGGGGATTACAGTCTTTCACTTCTCAAACAAACACACACTATGACCAATTTATTATGCGGCATATTTTCATTTGTTTATGAATTTATCTATTTATTTTCCATTGCTCACACATCATAATTTGCAACAATGTACCAGGATTATCATATTCACATCATTATATTTTTGGTGTGCCGGAGGAAAACCCACAATGTCCAAAAAACTTGAGCGGCATAAGAACTCCGTAGGCTTCTGATTGCAGTTTGTATATATATATGCTATGAGTGAATGAGACTATCACCCAAGATTTATGTTGGCTTTTGTTAGATTTTGAGTAACTAAAGGTCCCACACAGGCTAATTATCAGGCTTGAATGTTCCTATGAATATTTGTTTGCCCAAACATTGGGCCGTGTAAAAGGGCAAACGTTGGCCGATGAATGACCAACTCTCGTTCATCAGCTGATCGTGTCATTAGGTGAGCAGAAAAATGCTCGCTGGTCGGCTGCGTAAGTGGGGAGACATGCAGCCAATCAATGACAGTTTAATAGGGCCGACTGATAGTGTTAACAATTGGTCTTTCCAATAGAGCAGATAATTCATTTGTGTACATGGAGGTAAGGAGCGCTGACTGCCATGCTCATTGTTAGTCAGTGGTCATTAGCATGGGTAGATTATCTACCTGTGTAGTGGGACTTTAAAATGGACTGTCAAGCAAGAACAGTCAGTATGGATACAATGTGATCCTTCCTGCCATAGTGTCACATGGTCAGGTCAGTTATCATAGCGCTGCGGCGCATCACCACCATGTTAGCCACCCTATTGGAGCCCATGGTGATTTTCCCATCAAAAGCAATGCTAGCAAAGTCTTATAGTAGTTATCAAGTCATACAGCTTATATACATGAGATGAAGGGGAAAAAAACTCTCTTTACTTTATATAATGGTTATATTTACATAAATACACCATTAAGCTTTAGCAGATAATAGCCACTTATTCCTATATACCGGAAGATGATGTTTTCTAGTTTACAACAACTACTCCTTCATACACTACCAAAGTAATGCAGCAACAACTATCTTATCTACAAGAAGCATTTAACTTATAAAATACCATCCCAATGGAAGAAAGTTTGTGCTGTGTCTTAGGCTTTTGGTGTAACTTAGACGCCCTCTACTGGACATAATAATTAATAGCAGGTTGCAAAAACTCATTGGTTCTATTATGTAAAAATAAGAGGGAATTCTAGACATTTGAAACAAGCACTTAAAGGTTCAAGAAGTAATAATAATGATTAGAGAAGAATTTCTGCAGCTACTTACTCAAAGGGCTTATCTAGAAAGCAAGTTCTGCAGGTCTTTTTCACCTTTGGTGGGTCTAATAGCTACAGTACATTAATAAGGACCAATGAAGAATACCCTCAAATGTAATGCTAGGCCAAAAGAAGATAAGGTAACATTTATAACTGAACTTGCATATTCAAATGAGGAATAGTAGTTCTGGGTCTAATGACGCAGACAAGGATGATGTGATGTCCACCTAGGGTAAAGACATTACAAATAATTTAGAAGTTGCTCACATGAGTGTGCTCCTAAGCGGCAGACACAATCCCTATCTAATTCATATTAGCACTGACTGGGGAAATATCTGCGCTGTACAACTCATGGAGACTGTGCAAGACGTTTTGCCTTCACAGGTTGCAATTGTGCGTTTTTGGCTGCAACACTTCCTCCAAGGAGTCCAGCTGCAACTTTCCTACAAGCCTATTGCTGTGCTCCTTTTACCTAGATTAGGATAAAACACTACCAGTACAATGCCAACATGGCATTACCAAGTGGCATCATCTTAACATGGCTCTCTGGTTATAGTGTAGCACTATGATGCCTGTCAGTGACCAGGGTTCCATGGTTCATGACAGCATCGCAATAGGGCACTCCCCAAAATTGAGCAAGGCAATTGTCAAGCCTATGTAAATAAAAAAATCTTGTTATTTGTAGAGCGCCAACTTATTCCGCAGCGCTTTCAGGTTATTTTATTCATTACCCCCACCAAGCTGGGTATTCATTTTACTGACCTCGGAAGGATGGAAGGCTGAGTCAACCTTGAGTCGGCTACCTAAACCAAGCGAGAATTGAACTTACAACCTTCAGGTCGTGAGTGAGAGCTTAGGACTGCATTACTGCTGCCTTAACACTCTGTCTATATAGTCCAAAAATACTGTATACTAATGCTTCAGATTCAGTGTTTAGATACTCTAATTCTAAGTGGCTGTTCACATCATTTTCTTTTTTTTTTTATTTTTAGCATATACGTTAAATACACATTAAAAAAACATACATTTCTAAGCATGCGTCTACAGTTTTGACCAAATACATTAAACCCCTAGCCATATGATTTTAGATTTTAAAAAACAAACTTTTTCCATTGTAAGTTCTTTCTTTTAAAGAAAAGTTTTGCAGTTCAACAAGTTTTTCTTTTATCCAGCCACTTGAGAACAAAAGTATAGGGGAACATAAAATGTGATGTGAACAGTCCATAACATGTTATTACATCCATGTTGGGTATACAAGATGCTAGGATATATTTAATAGTTACAAACCTTTCATAGCCACAATACATAATAACAAGCTAGATTACTAGAAATGACAGCTGTAGGGATACATTCTGTAAAAGTCCTTTTATATGGCTAGATAGATTGGAAGCAGCATGTGGCCAGCGGTGACGTAGAGATCGCACATCATTCGCTTAGCAGGCATTTACACTGAGCAATAATTGCGTAGTCTTGATCGTTTCATTGGATCTTAACCATCCCTTTCCTGCCATTACTTTCCATTCCACAAATAGTTACAACACCTGTTTATACCAAACGATGCAGCGGCAGATGAACAATGTTTTTCAGGTTGGCATGAAAGATCGGACCAGTGATATTCTAACAGCTTATTGCTCTTTGGTTGCATGTGTATACTCCAAACAATTATAGTGCAAACCACTTGCTCCAATACTTATTTGCACAATTGTCATGTAAAAGGGCCTTAAGGTTACTGTCATGTCTTGATAATTTCTTGAACTCTGTCCATTGATTTCTATTACTGATGCTAGCTAAAGAAACAGTATGTCAAATTGCTGTATACCTCTCATTCACTTTTATTGTAGTATTTGCGGGACCTGTTATCCGCTTCCTCCCGCTATACTGATTTTACAATTTCATCTAGTGAGGATTAGGGGAGAAAAATAAAATTTGATCAATATACTGTCAGAGCAAAGGATATACTTAATTTAGAGTCCGACTAGATAGATTATTGTGTGTTTGGTTATTTCTTTACAAGATCTGTAAAGTAAATTGGAAAATGCATATCCTAAAGCAATACTACAGTACAAACAAAAGCTGTTAGTAAGCACTTTGTTGTATTTAAACAGTTGTTTGGTACATTGTGCTACGTCTCTACTTTTGAGATATATATATATATATATATATATATATATATGGGGTCTTTTTTTATTATTCTCTAAGCATTCTTGTACATGCTGTTCTTGCAATACTATATAATCATACAATAATTGCACGCACCTCCAGTCAGCTTTGAATGTCTATGGCCTTTTAAGATTGTCATTAATGCAGTTGTGACCCACAAGAAGCACAGAGATCAAAGACAGAATTCTGGTAAAGAACAGGAGGTTGTTTGTGAGACATCAATTTGCCAGTGATGAAAAAAATGGTCACTACAAGTCAAGGCTACCATGTAAATGCAGTCCTTCTGTATTGTCACATTAACACATGCTCATACAGAGCTTCATACACATTTTCTGCATGTGTCTGTGGCGGAATGCTTCTATAGGGGAGGAATACGGTTTTATTTAAATGCTTGGAATTTTTAACCTTAAACACAAAATCATTCTTCATCACGCTCGCATGAAGATCACCATTCTGCTCATGCTGCATACATACATTATAATGAAGGATAATAGAGATAGAGCCCTGGCATATACCTTTCTGCTGGTTAAACAGTCTTTGCTTTCTTCCTCAATTTATTGCTCTTTTCTATCATTTAGTTCATAGGCTGTTCTGAAGCTCCAGCTGATGTCATTTTTTACGTACAGCTTTCATCTCTTTTGTTTGCTATATTACTACATGGTATGGTATGCGTTGTATAGTGCGCTGTTGATATATGCACATTTATACACACCAGTCTAACCTGGAAGATTATTGCATACAGAGTATGTTCTGTGAGCGAGAGAGAACATCTGTTTGCATGTGTGTATACATAATTATGGAGAAGGATGGTTTAATTGTGCTGTTGGTAAAACCGTAGTCACTTCACCATGTAGGGGTTCAAGTAGTAAGTAGATACTTAAATATGCATCAACAAATACATGGATTGATGATATAGTTGATTAGATTTAATGTCCGCCTGCATTGAAAACCTAAAAACGCTGTATGACTCTTGCAATAAGAAGGGACTACGAATTTTCAAATGTATCTTGCAAATACACTTTGGGATATGTGTTTCATATATATATATATATATATATATATATATATATATATATATATATATATGTATGTGTGTGTGAAATGTCCCATTTACAATATATATATATATATATATATATATATATATATATATATATATATACATAATATATATATATATATATATATATATATATATATATATATATATATGTGTGTGTGTGTGTGTGACGCACATTATGTCCAGGTGGGCCTGGAGGTCCCTTCCCAATTCTACGATTCTATGATATAACACATTATGAACATGGAAGACTTGGCAGGTGCCTGATGGGCTTGTTAGGCAGAATGTCTGACTAATTGTTTATCCTTTGTTCGGCGAAGTACATGGAATGTGTGCGTCGGCTCCATGTCTGATTAGAAGTCTGGACACACCACCATGACCACCACTCATGACATCTTGCTTGTCTGCTAGCTGTCACTTTAATGAGTTAGCGAGTTATGTTTTGAGGCTGGAGGGTGCTAAGTCAGGACCATAGTGGTTACACACAGTAGTTAATTGTCCTGGATGGTGGATCAGCAGATCTGCTACAATTAACATGATAACAATTTCCAATCCCCTGGGATTTACCATACTAGTACTTTACTATTAGGACTCATTCCACTCATGAAGTTTATGTAGGCTTCTATATTCTTTTAAACTGAGATGTCTTAGGCTGGCTTCACAGTGTCTAAAAGTACTGACCTACAAAGTAGATGATGATGATTGTTATTATTATAGATTTCTCTCTTGTTCTCTTGTCTATGTTATATTTAACCATCCTGAGGCATCATGGGCCGCACATTGGTGCCCCACAAATGCCAGGTTACAACTTGTATAGGCAACCATTATAAAGCCTAGAGGAGTTGTCCCCCATAAGGTGTCCTGTGATATCTGGGACCAAGATCTTTGCAGCAGGTGTTTTAAAGTAGCAACTAACTTTTCAAACAACCTTTGCTCATCTAATAGCTTGTGTTAGTCTCATCCTTTCTGTAATATACTTGCTCACGTTGTTAAAAAATTTTTTCCCCAAAAAATTGTAATTCGCCAGAACCTGCCATCTTCTTCCATTGCTCCATGTCTATTGTAAGAGCTCTCTCAGAAAGCCTTGAGTGCCCATAACACTTTCACTGGTTCATTGCTTGTCCCTTCCGTGAACTACTTTTGGTAGGTACTAAGCATGGCATAATAGGAACACCCCAAAAGACCTACTGAATTGAAGATGCTCTGACCCAGTCACTCAAATCCTTATATGTGGAGTGACTGACCTGATTTTAAAAAATGATTGTGAATTGGCACTCCTGATTCCAACTTCCATTAAAGTCAATAGGAGTAAAAATTGAGTTCTCTAATTTGGCCTCCTTGAACAATAGTGGCCTGGTGGTTAGCACTGCTGCCCTGTAGTAGCGGGGAAGGTCACAGGCTCAAATCCCCATCAAGGTCGGATTAAAACCTAGAACCCCAGTACTGCAAGGCAGCAGCGTTAAACCAACACAACCACCCTTTCTGCTCAATATTTTGGCAGTTTTTGCTAAAAAATCAGATCGGGATGATCTTATTCAATTCAGCCAAAATTAGCCGATTTTATGATCACAACGAGCAACACTACTTATGTTACTGAGATATGTAGCAAGGGACACCTAGTTGGGTATCATAGACTCATAGATAGGTAGAGTTGGAAGGGACCTCCAGGGTCATCTAGTCCAACCCCTATAGGGTTGGTTCCTTCTGTATCCATATGTAGAATCCAGAAGGAATCTATGTACAGTATATATCTCCTCCACGCAGACAGTCACAAGTAAACACAAACTTGTTCCCAGCCTCATGCAGCTGTGGTCCTCGAGTTCAGCACAGAGAGTATATTAGGAAATGAGAACACGTGCAGTTGAGTGTTGCTAGAACTATATTTATATATATTCCCCTGGAAGAAGTAAAGATGGATTTGCTATATAGACTATTTGTGTGCTTTCTATACAGTATTGTCATAACTAATATTCATGTCTGTTCTTTCTATATTCCAATCTAGCCAACTAATTCCAATGAAGTAACTGCAGGAGTTATTTGTGTGTATGAAACTTATTGTCCTCAGGGTTCGCTTCCTTAAATACTGGGAGTAGGTCGCTTTAGCATGATCTGTTGTCAAATAATGTTAAGCGGTGCACAATTCCCATTCAGAAGTCACTGAGGTGAATGAGACGAGGGCCATACAAGTGAAGGCTGAATCTCCTGACGGCAGGAAGAATTCTGACTGCAAGGGCAGCTGCTCGCCACACACCGGCTGCTGCTTAATGACCCCGAGAAGGACAAATACCATGAGAATAAAGGTGAGCCCACCTTCTACCATTTACTTTGAAGATCTCCTTCCTCTTGCACACACACCCTGTGACTATTGCATTCATTCTAAATCATTTTGGATTTTGTACTTATGTTTTTCATGTTATGCCTAGATCTCATTTTCACTGCTAAGCACTCGGCGGCAATGTACATCGAAGAAAATAATGATACGCAGGTTAGTGATGACGGGGGACACATTTAGTTGTTTTTAATCTACCCACTTGGTCCGCCATGTGCGACAGATGAGGCCGCTTTGCAAAATTGCCACGCTGCACTAGTGACCTCCCTGACTCCATTGTCGTACCAGAACTATTTCAATCAGCTTTATTGGTCTCAAATCTCTAGACAATGTCTATATGAATTGCTACTTCTACAATCCCCCCTTTTCATATCCTGTGAAAGAACATCAGGGGCGTTTTTATTTGGTGCTTGTTTGGTTTTTTTTTTCTAACAATATGTTGTCATGTAAAATAATATACATTATATATTCACAGCTTAGCCTAAACGGCTTTCTTTAGCTTTTATGCTGGCATCTTGTCAGTGTCTGGAGGAATGGGCCCTGACTAAATGGAAGCTGCCTGAAGGTAGAGTGAAAAAGTCAAAGCCTGTACGAGCAGTGACACAATGAGTTATGACCTTGTGATACCACTATCAGTTTTTTAAGGCATCTGTTATTAAAATTCATCTCTTTCTCTTCCAGGCAGACACCCTGGGGGGAGAGAACTGAAAAATTCCATCCTGTTAATATCTTTATTACACCCACACACATCCTCATAGGGGGATCTTTATCAGGCAGACTGTCTATAGCCATGGTGGGTAACCCCTCAACTAATTAATGTCCTGTCCTTTAGTATCTGCATCAAATGTAACAAACTTAGGCTTCAAATGTGATACATCGGCTGCTGGATTCTTAGGTAAACAAGGTTAATACCTGCTTATATCTGGTGGATAACAAATGTTCCAGACAAAGTGATAAGACAAAGTGATGTACATTATCACTCCATGTAAAGCTACTTGCAATGACAACATGCATAGCACACATAAGTCATTCTAATAAATGAACACAATCAGATGTATCCGTTGGGGCTTGGTAAGATGAAATAATTAACTTAATGAATACTGACTACTTAAGAAAATATGGTGGTCGACATCTTTATGGAGGGTCCGCCAACATTTTTAGAACTATACTGCAGAATTGGGGGCATTGTAAAAAAAAATGTATTACAAATATGACAGTAACACAGATAATTTGAGTTATGGCAAGTATGTACAACATGTAGTATATCTCATACGATATTAGGTCCTTTTTACCTGTGCTTCATCTCTTATTGGTCACCTTCAAAGTAGGAGAAAACAAAGGGAAGAATGGAAGCACCAGATCCAGAACAAGCTAGACCCAAACAGCCCAGGATGGACCCAATTGACTATAGGTGAGTCCTTTTGGCTTGCATCCAGCTTTCTAGCATTTTCGCAAATGAAATAGAACAGCAGGCTGCGATATATCATCTGGGATTTTATGCCAGAGCTGCATCGGAGGCTCCAACCAGAGCATCCACCGCAGATGTGAACATGGCCTAAGTAAGAATATTAAAGCGGAAGTGTTTTAGGACTGTTTTATCCAATACTATGAAGATAATAGGTCACTCTGTGTTGTATTAGGGTGATTTTAAATGAAACGCACTTAAGCGTCCAACAGTCATCCCAATGACTATCAGTCGTGCTTTCACACAGGAGCGATAGCTGTTCAATGAATGGAGGTGGAGCACACTGGAGATCTCTTCCGGCTGCCCACCGCCAATTACTGCAAACAGGCAGTCGTTCAAAGATGAATCAAAGTCGTTCAAAGTTGCTCGCTAGTTTTCCCGTTTTAGTGAACTGAAACAAAAGTGACTACAGAGCAACCTCTCACTCAGTACGCTGTTGGGTGCTGTGTTTGCACAGGCCGGCAGTCAACTGTAATTTCTTCGTGGTTATTCGGGTGACCATTGGCCCAACTATCGGGTGACTTAGGGTGCATTGAGATACAGTCAACAGACTAAAGGTGTGTTTCTCAACGCCACTCCTCCAGTTCTTCCAAAAGGTCATGCTATCAGGTTGTCCTCAGTATTGCACAGGTCATATAATTATTGTCAGTGCCTCAGAAAAAGTCGCAAGTATTCTCTCTATAGGAGATCCTCAAATCATGACCTGTTGAGAGTGGAGATGAAAAACACTGAACTATTCAAAGAGACCGAGCTTCAGCTATTGGAATAGCTTACCGTTTTCTTCACCATCATTAATCATTAAACAACTACACTACTCCAAAAACAATGAAAGTCAGAAATGGAGTTCCTTAATGTGACCGACATGAAAAAGTGTTCCAGAGAAAAGTTGGGAAATAACTCAATTGACCTGAATCACATAAGCCACATGATACCGTGACATTGTGGGGGATACCATTTATATTCATCAAATATAAGACTGTATATGTTATATGTGTAAAGGAAAGCCCACGGCCTCAATATAAACTTAGAATTTCCCTTCACAAGGCATCTCTGTGGTACATGATCTCCTTGATTGTCTTAGACAACTATCATAATTAACAGTGTAGGAAATATCAGTATAGATATACACATTCATGGCTCATTGCTGACATGCCAGCCATTGATAGATTACATAACATGGATGTTTTTCATGATGTAGAACTGACCTGTGTCAGCATTGACTAAACTACGTGTCCAGGACATGAAGTCATAAGCAAAATATTTATAACCTATATCTTATGTATATGGTACTTTTCAATTGAAGAAGTAAAATGACAGAAAAGCAACTCAACAAACGACAACACTTAAAGGGAGGTCCCTGCCCATAAGGATACTATGACGCTGTAATGAGCGTCAACCAACAAAGGTAGATGATTTTCTGCATGGATGAAAGATCATTAATACGATCGTTCATCTCCATACAGCAATCATTGTTTGGCTGTACATTTCCCTTACTACATGAAGAGACAGCAGTTGACGAATGAGCATTTTTATGCTTGCTGAAAAGCAACGATCAGCCAATGAACAAGCTGCAGATCACTGGTCCCTTTATATTGCCTTTAAGAGCTTAAAGTCTAGTTTTTTGGGGTTTTTTCCAAGTAGATGCATACACACATCTAGAGCATCCAAATAGCCTGACCAAACAAAGTGAGAAGTGGCCATACGCATTTGCCACGATGAAACTAACATTGTTAGTTCCAATGTAAGAATATTTGTTTTTGAACCATCTACCGCACATGAAAAAATTTCACTTGGAAATTATGAGTTGTGAAAGTCGTGCTAATGACTAGAATGACTAAAATTTTGCTAGCATTTTAACAGATTTCCATCAGTTGGAGTCAATAGTAATATCACTTATCATTGTGACAGCTCAGCATTGGTCAAACCAGAGTAGCTGCTCGGCTTTCTTTCACTTTGTTGCCCAAGTGATGTATAGAAATACCACAGCCAAGGCTTCCTCAAAATAAGCTCGACTAGTCTCACTCGAACTACTCACCTTAGTTGCCAATGCCAAAAGTCAATGCACCTACACTAAAAAGCCACTTCATTAGAGAAACCAATCTATAGCAGTAGCATGCTGGACCTGATTTGGCCTTCAGAACCTCAGCAATTCATCGTGGCATAGAATCCACTAGGTGCTGAAATATTGGCCCATGTAGACAGGATAGCTTCTTGCAGTTGCTATAGATTATATGAGTGTTTCTCAACTCCAGTCCTCAGGGACCACCAATAGGTCATATTTTCAGGATATCCTATAGACACAACACATGTGACAATGTCTGAGGCACTGATAATAATTACATCACCTGTGCAATACTGAGGAAATGCTTAAAACATGACCTGTTGGGGAGGGGGGGGGGCATGAGGACTTGAGAAACACTGGATTAGATGAAGATACTGGCATACAGTGAACAGCCCATTCTACCTCATTCATCGATTCATCCTGCTTGCACCAAATTCTGACCTTCCCATCTCAGTAGGGTGCAACAGAAATCTGGATTCATTTGACCAGGAAAAGCTTTCCCATTGCTCAGTAATCTATTTTACCCTCTTGAGTATTCTCTGTATGGTCTTAACCCTCTTCCCCGTGAAAATCCCACAAGGTTGGCAGTTTTTGAAAAATTGGCCAAGGCTAGTCTAGTACTGATGACCAGGCCTTGTTCGAAGTCTCTCAGATTGTCAATTTCAGCATTGTAATCTGGATTCACTCTGAAACCGATCCACTGAAAACTTGTGCACTTGATTTTATACTACACTTTGGGGGTCACAGGTCTAATTTCCATACAGGGAAGCTCCAATCATGAGCGGGCCAGTGTCCCTAGTTAGGTGGCCATTCAGTGCATGTCCACCACTGCAGACCATGGAAGGTTAGCTTGCCATATCTATTCTATGGTATGCTAGATTGATGCTTGCTCTAACCATTCATTGCTGTGATAATAAACTGTCACAATTAATTGAGTCATTATAAAGCTTTTGATCCCAGAAGTTCAACACTTTGCACGTGATATTAACATATGTCTCCTATAATGATGGCGACTTTTGCACTCCCAATGAACCTGGTGAGAAACAATCCAATTGAGATATTGACTGTTCCAATAACTGAAGAGGACTTGGTGATGTCTCACAGTTCGCACTGTATCATGGATAATTTCATCTTCCTGTTATCACACTTGAGCCGAGTTACAAAGTTTCTAGTGGGAAAAGCCTGTTAAGATCTGTTTCAGATTTCTAGTGTCTGTTTATGTGTTTCTATGATTAAAGTTTACACCATCAGTAAGAACAGGGGAAAAAATCCATATGAACAATTCCCTTTAGAAATAACGGAGAGTTCCCAGTCTACTCTCTGACACAAGCAGACTCAATTCTCACTATGAGACAAGGTACAGATTCACAGGGCTGTCTGCTGCAATCAAGCCAGATACAAACAGGGACATCTACTGGTCAGGACAGCAAACAGGACGGATCATTTACAGAGTCCCTGTAATAAGCAAGTTTATAATACCCCAATGATGAGAACGCAACATTATAATGACTCCTTTGTCAAGTCTAAATAATTTGCATATAATACACTGCACTTTGATTCTAATCTTCACTACAAGTGAGTTGCGGTAACTTCTATATGTGTTATAAGTTTGCTATATTTATTTGACATCATTTGTACAATATGTGTCATTTCTAATATTATTTATTTGCATTTTCTTGACAATATCATAACATGCATGTTACATAACTCACAGTAGCCACATGGTGAAAACCGTATACTGACACATTTTAAACTGCACTACATTAGGGCAGCTCTGTGGTTGTCGCCACTGGCGTAACTATAGGAGATACAGTTGCGCCCAGGAGCCTTAGGGGGCCCATAAGGCCTCTCTTCTCCATATAGGGAGCCCTGTACTATGAATAAAGCATTACAGTTGGGGATCCTGTTTGAGGTTTTGCATTGGGGTCCAGGAGCTTCAAGTTAAGCCTCTGCGTTATCGAGTTTAGAGAAGTTAGGGGGCCTCAAGATAAACTTTTGCACCCAGGCCCATGAGCCTCTGGTTGTCACTGTAGCCTTGTAGCAATGGGGTCCTGAGTTTGCATCTGATCAAAGCCACATCTGTATGGAGTTTGTATGTCCCTCAATGGTTTTCCCACAGTGCTCCTGTTTCCCTTCACACTTCAAAACATGCCAGGGTTGAGAGATTTCTTATGAAATTGACCCTATATTGTATGCTCTTGAAGTAAGGAAAGCAGGTTACACGTGTCATAGGAGACAGTGACTATTCTAGTTGTACAGTACTGTTGAATATGTTGGTGCTATGGAAATGCTAAACAAGAATAAAAAATAATATACTATAGGACAAAGAAAGGGATATTCCCATCCGATAAAATGATGGCATATCTCTATGCCATTACTGAGAATGAAGGCAGTGATTTATCACTGCGGTCCCTTCATAGTCTTCCCTGCACAGCAGCACCAGGCTGCTTGTTGTGCACGGAGACTGCAGCATAGCTCTACTCAAGTAAAAGGGAGCCAGGAGTCGGGGGCCAGAGCATTGCTTTGCAGACAAAAGCTGTCAATTTCAGGATGGGTGGAATTTCTAGAGGTCAGACCCCCATCAAACATAAAGTGATGGCATATCATAGCAATCTGCCATCACTTTATGAAATAAGAATGCCCCATTAAAAATGTCTGAGTTATACAATTGTAATGTAAAAATGGGTAAAAACAGTAAATCAGCCTATGCTCACTTCTCTCATGCCACTGCTCAGTCCTCCATGCCCAGCATTTGTTAAAAGGGTGCAGTCAGCCTGTGCATGCAAAGTTATAAGCTGCTGCTGGCAATGACAGACATCAGCAGTCGAGCACTGAGCTGTGTCATTGGCTGCAGCAGCCTGTGACATCCCATAAATACTCTGCTGCAGCCTGTAAACATGACGTAAGAAGGGAGACCCATAGCAGTGGCACTGGACACAGCAAGGAACCAGGAGAGGGGACCATGAACTGATTTGATGTTTTAACCCATAGAGAGTCTATTATAACTTGCACAACCGCTTTAATTCTTCAGTCCTATAATATATCATTTTTATTGTTACTTAGCTTCTCTATAGCTCCAACATATTCCGCGGTGCTGCACAGTCAGAATGGTCATTGTCTCCTATGACCCATACAACCTGTTTTCTTCAAGAGTATATAATCTAGGGTAAATTTGATTTTTAGAAAACCCTTGAATTCCACAATCTACCTTATGATTTCATTCCATCTATGACAGCTACAGAACTAAAGATTTAATTCATAAGGTACATTCACCGATCAAACTTTGCTCATGCAGTGAGGTTTACAGAAGACAGGGTGTTCTATAGCAAAGATTAAAATACCCCGTCCTGTTATTGTCAGCTTTTACCACCCTGATGAGAAGGGCCTGGCATTTATTTCTATCTCCACACCTTTCCTAATGACCTTCCCAAAAATGACCCACCTTTTAATGCTGCTACTACAATTCTTCTAGAGAGTGCTGTTCTGTACTTGTCACCCAGTAGTAAAAGGGATGATACCAACTAGGACTGTTCTTCCTCTTCTCTAAGGGCCCTCTGATATCCTCATGGGCTGTATCTCTCTTATGCATACCCTTGCTCCCATATAGTTGAATAGTCCAAGTAGACACATTAGTAAAATGATTTAAGCAATTCTACTCCGTCTGCTACAGAACAATCCACTAAGTTGGAGCATATATAAAACATAGTAAGTAACTTACTATCACAGCGGATCCAAAGCTGAACGTCTCTGACTGTTAAACATGGATAGGCTGCTACTTGTCGCTTCGTCTTAGATTTTTAAACCAACCCCTATGTATATAATTGCCTTGTTTTCTCAATTACAGCATGTAGATAAGTAAAAGTCAGCAATCATTGGAACTGTAGCTCCTATGTGAAACAGTTGGTGAGCATTCAGAGTGTTATCTGTCAGCGGCATCCTTCAGAAACAGCCGTTGCATTATTTCAGGCACGTTCCAACATTGAGAATCTTGTTTTTCAGCAAGCCACTGAAAGGTTATATTGTGGCAGCCCTTATCCCATCTGCTTCACCAGCACCAGTGACTGACATAAATAAATGCATCTTTAAAGTAATGTATACCAGAGCTGTATACATTACCGATCAAACACCCAACGCAAACAGTATCATGCAAAATACAATCTAGATGTTGCGTAACATTATAGCATCATCTGATCCGTTCCCTTTGCATTGTGTAGAAATGTAGCAGAGCTGAATTTGTTGTTTAACTCTTTCTTTTCCGTATCTTGATAACTTTGAATTAAGATAATGCGGCAGACTCAGTAAATATAATGCAATGGGAGATGTTCCGAATGACAAATTCAGCTCTGCTACATCTTTTTGCCTATTGGTTTATTATATTGATTGTAGAGATGAGCGAACGTACTCGGTAAGGCCGATTTCGCAATCGAGCACCGCGATTTTCGAGTACTTCACTACTCGGGTGAAAAGTACTCGGGTGCGCTGTGGGTGAGCGGGGGGTTGCAGCGGGGAGTGGGGGGGGGAGGGAGAGAGAGAGAGGGCTCCCCCCTGTTCCCCACTGCTACCCCCGACTCCCCTCTGCAACCCCCTGCCCCACAGCGCACCCGAGTACTTTTCTCTCGAGTAGTGAAGTACTCGAAAATCGCGGTGCTCGATTGCGAAATCGCCCTTACCGAGTACGTTCGCTCATCTCTAAGATTGTTTTGCAGCTTACTTTCCATACAACACGGAATAGCGACTTCCAATTTTGACTTCAGCATTAATATGTATTGACAGCAATTAACTGATTAGATAATGGAAAAAAACAAGCTCTCTGCTCTTCTAGAATTCCGAAATTGTATTATGCTGTTGAGACTTTTTTTCTTTTTAACAAGGTTACATCCATCATCACATCACATATGGTTAAACACATACCATGTGGACAGCAAAAGACCTGGATGTGCAGAGCATTCTCATGTGCTCATTCCACTGGGACTGAACTCCATTACTGAATGAAGGGCTATGTAATATGTGTTGAAGTTCTAAATTCTGTTCCCAGTTGACTGGGTCTATTCGCAAAAAGCTCTATAGATATTGTCAATCTAGCATCTCTCTTAAGATAATACTGGTTCTTGAAATGTAACGACCCTTCTGCCCTAAAGAGCAGTTACAAGCTAGACAAGAACTGAAAAATATACAACTGCATCTCTTCTCCATTTAATCAAGTATAAACTGATAACATACAAAACACTGAAAATAAGATAATGGCAAATATATCAAGGCTACTATGTACTTGGATTGTAAAGAAGATCTTAAGGTGGAAGAAGAAAAGAACTGGAGTAAAAAATGGAATAGCTGCATAAAAGACACTGCAAAACGCTGCAAAAGCTTGATATAAAATACATAGTAAACCTTTTACAAGAATTGTATCCAATTTTGAGCGAAACAAGTTGCAAAACTGGGTGGAACTATATACATATGATGGTATACAAGTGGAATTTTTAAAACATTAAACTTGTATCTCTAAGATACAAACTATACGTTATAGTAGTCTAAATATTGTTGAAAGTCAAGTAACAAAAAAATCCAGTTGCTTTTACGCTGTACGGTATATTTTTTTCTACTCGGAAATAGCATAGAGTAATGCAATGGAAAGACCTGAAGTCCTACCAGGCAGCTTCTCTGCAAGGCCTACTAGAGATAGCCAGTTACTAAATTAGAGGGGCCTTACTGAGAGTGTTTTCCACTCTAACTGTATAATATTTATACATTTATTCATCTTTTGTACACTAGGGCTTTTTAATCTTTTGCTCCTTTTTATGAGCACTGCAACAACCAGTGGAACGGTTCGCCATGTCACGGGCTCCTGAGGAGCTGAACTCGGCGGGAGCCGCGAGTAGAACATATGATCAAAGCTTCAGACTAAGAGTAGATAAGCCGCCCGCTGAGAGTGGGATGTCAAAGAGATTGGGTCGAACTATTAAACACAAAGAACTTCAGATCGGCACTGGGAGTCGGATCCGCCCCTGTGAAGAAGTCTTTCCCTCCATCATCAGCCAAAGTGGTTTGATGTCCCTACAAAGTTGGCCTCAGCACGCATGGCAAAAGAGGGGGCGGAGGAGATGAAGAGAAAAGAGGATCTTATTATAGCACATAAAGTAGACGATGGAAGTTCTGAAATAAATTGGCTTGGTTGGGTTAAGGCGGGGATAATGAGCTCTTCTCTACAAGATACAGACACTTGGGAAGTAGACTGTCTAGCCAAGCACAGTCAATTGTTAAATCAGAAAAAAATGCACTGGCCTAGCACATAGAGCGCAGTAAATAAAATAACTCACGTAGAAAGACTGGGATAATAATAACAAGCTTATGAAAGAGAAGCAATGTGGATGGCATTGTAAACTCTAAGGAGGACTTGGGAGTGAATAAATGCATGGTTGACCACAAGGTTTCGACTTATAAAGTTTGTGAATTTAAAGTACAACCAGTAATCAGCAGAAAAACAACAATAATAAGCTCTTGTTCACGTAAATAAGTAACAAACCTTTTTAGATCGCCCTGAGAAAAAGTTAGAAAGTCCATTGTCCTTTTGCACTACTGTGATAGTCCAACTCTATGATATAAAGTGCCACTAAAGAAACTCAAAAATGATCTAAAACTGTGTGCTTCCCATGGCCAGCTACTGTAGCTCCATATATTAGTACTCTGGGATGCTCGCCGCATTAGAAAAAAAGGCATCTGGCTCACTTTATAGCAGATATCTTTGAAACTCGGGCAAGAGATGAAACATGTGGCACAAAAGCTTACTTTTTATATTACTTATGACCACAGATTTGTGACATATTAGAAAGCCTTACATATATGTTTCATTTTTAAACATGCTTCACTGACTTACTTTAGTTATTGTTTTTTTTATACAATTCCAAATCTAATGTTGGACCCACAAAGTTAATCTTATAAAAACCAAGCCCTATCAGCAATTGACAAGTAACTTCCATCCAGTTTTAGGATTTTGTCAATATATATGAATTAGTTTGAGTTGTAATATTCACAAAGAAACCCTTTAATTCCATACGACTGGGTTTAGTACATCAGTACACATAAGTACATATCAGTGCCAATGTATAGAGTTTTCCAAGTGTGGTGTCAACTACTTATTTAAGATTTTGCAAATGGCCTGTATGAAATAACATTCAACATGGCTCCAAACTACCCTACTGAGAACTGATCTATTATCCACCTTCTCAAAGTATGCATGCTTAGTAAATAGAGTTTGAAGCAACACTTTGTATGCTTGAGTAGAATGGAGGCAGCAGAATGTATTGAAAATCTGTAGTGAAAAATAAAGGAACTAAGGGGACATTGAAGAAATAGCATAACACATTGTAGCACAGCGTAAGCACAACCTGTCTGAAGTTTACAAGATATTCAATTTATCTCTTCACTTAAACTTTCTCTCTAAGACAAAGCCACCTACGGATACCACCATCAGTATTTATCATTGTTGACATAATTGGGGCTTCTAATATCTAAAATGGCCCTATCATCATTGTTTTAAACATACCTTGCAAGCTACTGTAACATATAACTTTTAAGCTACAGTTTGACTTGGTGGATATAAAAAGACCCTAAAATAAGCCAAATGTAAGAAATATAATCATTCTAGATTTAGGATCTAATCCCATAAAAAATCCCTTTCTTTTAAACATAAACGCATTAATGTTAATTATAACATAAGGTTGAATTAGTTTTACCACCAAATATGCAACTTAAAAAACATATAATGGTGGCAAGTTGGTAAAGTGTTCCTGTTATTATTAATTTTGAGAGAAACAGAATCTAGTAGAGTAGATGTGAAAAAACCTCCTCGCCCTGAGATTTGCCAAAATTAGGGCAAAACTGCAAATTTGGCCATAACATGTGAACTAAACCCTGATGTTTGGGTCTGCATCTTCATCTTAATCCAATACTGATTCCTTCATTATGTGTTTAATCTATAACTTACCATCTTGTCTAGCTTCTTTAGTGGTTCAGACCCAATCTGTATTTCCATTTTCTATCATGGTTGAGTCTTGTTGGCCAGTTTAAAGGTACAGTACACTTTTTGACTTCTGTTATATAATTTCACATGGTTAAAAGTGTAGTAAAATGTTTATGTAATTAATGAAGCACATATTGACTGCTTTCCTGTATATCTTGTATTTCTTTTTTTTTAATTATCCAGTAAGCATTTGATAGAACATCTCTTGCTTTTTGGCCTCTAATCAATTCAATTTAATGTCTTGCTATTGTGTACAGTGTATATAATTGTAATATTGAAGTCTGCATTAAATTAGTCTTTTACTGGCTAGTGATAAGCAGTTCTGCAGATGAAATAATATGATAGTTTGCACATTATTTTATGTTTCTTATATTTGGCATTACGATATTATCTGGCCTCCTCCAATGTGTTTGTGGTTACAAAGTAATGCAGTGTTAAGTTTTCAGAAGAGAAGGATTTAGGGGTTCTGATTTCTGGCAGCCTCAAAATGGGTCCATAGTGTGGTCAGGCAGTAAAGAAAGCAAGTAAGGTGCTCAGCTGCGTAGCCAGAGGTATAACCAGTAGAAAGAGGGAGATTGTGATCCCGTAGTATACAGCTCTGGTGAGATCTCATCTGGACTACTGTGTTCAGTTCTGGAGACCAGGAAGACATTGATAAAATAGAACAACTCCACAGACAAGCTACAAAAATGGTGAAAGGTCTGAAGAACAAAACTTATCAGGAAGGACTTAAAGAACTTAATTTGTATAGCCTGAAGAAAAGAAGGGCGAAGGGAAAAATGTGGTAAACATTCTTTGGATGTATATATCTATCTTAAGAGAGAAATATAAAGGAAATAATATAAGGCAGACTAGATGGTCTTTTCTGGTGTCAGTTTTCTATGTAACTATGTTTTGGGGTATTTTCTCATACACAAATGAAAAAATAAAGTAAAAATCTTGCCCATTATGGTTCTGGGAAGTCCCCCCCCCCCTCCACCCCCCACGCCCCATCTTGCCCCCGTCAACACGTAGACATTGTAGTCACAGTACAGCATGAACATCCCCCTGATACACTGTATGATGGAGAGTGCTATGCAGCTATCCCTCTACTAAATATGGGTAATACATTTGTAAAGCAAAAGATCTATTAATGGCAGTCCTGCCCATTGCATCTAGCTGTCTTCTGTAACATCAAACCTGGATAGGGCAGAATTTTTAATAAAAATACATTGAAAAGACACATTCTTCCCTTTAAACTAATCATTACTTTACCAAAAAGTAACCAAAAATTCAGGTTGACCCCTTTAATTATATAATTTGGTCGACTTTTACGGTCTTCTATCTCTCTTGCAATGTCATGAATTTCCATTGTTCCACAACATGTAGTAATTAATAATGGATTCAACTTCTCTGTGTTGGTCCTCACAACTATATCCACCAGTGCCAGAGGTGACCTGCAAATTTTGATTTCTCTGTTATGAACTTAATTATCATGGCCTTAACTGATGTGACTTCACCGCAGGAAAGTGTGATATTCTATTAAGAGAAGTTAGTCTTCCCTGCAAAACATTAGTTATTCACCCAAAAAGTTGTTCCAAGAGTTCTAGTGGATGGTATGCTTTTTAAAAAAAAAAAAAATATTAGTATTATATTTCCAGCTAAAGATCATAGAGGTGAAGTTTATTCATATACTGTACAATGTAAAGCACTGCTGAAACACAGTAATCTTCTAATATTAGAGAGCAAATACACTAATGATGGAGAACTGTTATCAGTAATTATACCTTTACTCTGATAGAGCCCGTAATAGCCATCTGAATGTGTTCATTATCAAGTGCTGTGTGAGTACTGTTCTCTTTGTATTACCAGATATTTATAGTTTTCTGAAGGTCTGTGTACATTTCTGGATTTTTCATGGTCACTATCATGGAGAAAATATATGAATGTTTGTTGTCCATTTTAAAGAGCAAGTGTAAATCCGAAGGAAGACAATGAGCTGAAAAGCTGGCTTGTGATACCATTCTGCTTTTGGGCTGAGGATAAATACAGACAGACCTTTTTAGAAATGTATCTAAATAGTTGGTGTTTTTTTGTAGCTGACTTATTGTAGTATCTTGCTAATGGAGAGAGGGGGTAACTACAGGGTTGCTTGGCCTCTATGTCGCATAACAGACGAACAGTGCTATAAATGATGAGTGATAGTTGAAGAGTCTTGTCCATGGGCAAATATCTTTTTGAATGAAGGGTTTCCAAGTGTGCTGGTGCTTCCTCTTTCACCTCTGGCTTGTATTCATAATGCCAGCCTTCTACAGTTTATGTACGCACATAGAGAGATTTAGGAATTAGTGTAAGTATTTCTGCAATATGCCTGGAAGTTTAGAATTGCGTAATGGTTAATATATAATATCCCTGAAGGTCTTGGGTGGTTTAGTGGTCAGAACTTAATTTATTCTGTAATTCTATAGTTTAATAATGTATTACTATTAGAGATGAGCGAGCGTACTCGGAAAAGCACTACTCGCTCGAGTAATTTGCTTTATCCGAGTATCGCTGTGCTCGTCCCTGAAGATTCGGGTGCCGGCACGGAGCGGGGAGCTGCAGGGGAGAGCGGGGAGGAACGGAGGTAAGATCTTTCTCTCCCTCTCTCCCGCCCGCTCTCCCCTGCTCCCCGCTGCGACTCACCTGTCAGCCGCAGCGGCACCCGAATCTTCAGGGACGAGCACAGCGATACTCGGATAAAGCAAATTACTCAAGCGAGTAGTGCTTTTCCGAGTACGCTCGCTCATCTCTAATTACTATCTACTGTATTATTGTGGGTGAAGTCTCCAGAATTGAGCACAGCATTCCAGGTATTGTCTCACCAGAGCTATATACAGTGGGATCACCATCTTGCTCTTTCTGCTGGTTATACCTTGAGCTATGCAGAGGTATAACTAAGTATAATCAGAGGTATGTTCTTGTAATTCAATTTTATCAAAATAAGTCCAGAATTCTTATAGGGGTCAGAGCCTTGTTTGTGCGATATAGACATTCTAACACATGGCTTTCTTTCACACAACTATTCAATTAAATTATACAAATCTGCGCAGAGTGGGGTTTTGGGGTACTAGCATACCACCCCTAACTTAGCCCATACTGTTACAGATTTTGCATTGGGACTTTTGTTTTTAAAAGTTAGAAAATTAACTTACAATCCAACAACACATGAAATGACTAGGGCTGAATAAGCATTGGAAGCCATCCACAGTTTGAACTTACATAAAGGACTAGCCACAATGTGCCTCTCCACCATTAATTGATGACCACAGTTTATTCCAATGAGGAGCCAACTACAAGTGATTCCCTACATTACCAGTCACAGAGTGCTCCAAAAGCTATCCAAATGCCCTTTCATAATACAGGCTGATGTTAGAAACAATGCCTCGCTAAATGATTTCACATTGTGTTCCAATGTCCAACCAAAATGACCTCATTGCCAGATAGAATTCTACTTATGTCAACAGCAGCCCACCATTCCCTCTCTCCGCTCTCACTTTTTACATATGAGTGACACCTTATAAGCAAGGAATCTCTTTGACTGCTATTAGGATTTTTTGTCTATCCTCCATGAGCCTCAGAAGTAGACAGACAGTACATAGCTCTCTGAGCAGAGTCAAAAAAAAAAAGATGGGAGACAATGAGGTGTCACGGGGAGTGATAAGTGACACAGGTTCCAGGATATGATGCAGAAATAGGGATTTTTAATTTAAAAAAAAACAGTGAAAGAACAATGGTACGATATTAAGTCAAACAAAATCATTCATGGTGCTATCACTCAGTCTTAACTATGACTAGCCATGGCTTAACAATTTTACTCTAGGCACCCTAGAAAAGAACCATTACAATGCCGGCAACACACAATATTAATAGGGCAACTGGAACAAAAATTCACACTTTCATTTGCACTGTATGTTAATAATGGGTTAGTTCTCGCAGTATCTGGAAACAACATTTGCAGAGGAGCATCCCTCAGTAGACCTCAGGAAATTCCTACTGTTCATATACTTAGTGAACATCCCCCATTAAGGAACAGCAGGCTTTCTGGCTCTCTAACATGTGTTTACTGGTGTGCACATCATTCGATATTTAACATGGCAGGCCTCACTTACGGTTGTTGCATGGTGGTACTGGCTATAGTTGATTCTGGCTGGACTCAGAAATATTCCTCAACACAGATCTGCAGCAATCTAGTTGATGGTCCAGGCATCATCTAGCAATTGAAATTTTCAGACTGACGTTCGCTCTTTCTCCTGCAGATATCAGCATCTCTGTAGTTCATGATGTCTGTGCAGTCTCTGCTTCATGCTCCAGGCAACTTTGAATCCTAAGCACAGGGTTCGCAGAATCCTCATAGCAGCCCTTCTGCCCAAATTCCTGTCTTATTGACTCTCCTGCAGACTGTTGTGCCCTCAGCTTCCATCTATGGCATACAGAACCTCTTATCACATCTCTCTCCCCCTATGGTGCCGCAGCAAATTATTTTATATGCCCCTGGAATCTTCAAGACCTCTCCTGGGGCAGCAGACCCTTCTCTGGGCTGTCAGTCCAACTATCTTGTTAGAGGGGCAGCTTAATGTGATGATGTCACTGGATCTGGAGCCTCACTCAAAACGTCTTTCCATCACTTCTCTTCCTGTTACCCTCATCTAATGCTCATCCATGTCACAGGCAGTCACTTTGTCCTTCGTAAGTGTGAAAGCGAGACAGTGCTCCACCTTGCAGAGGAACAACACACAATGGAGGGTGTGTACCCTTTTGTTCTTGCTATCCTGGGGGTATCAGCACCCTGGACGATCAGAACGTCTCTATGACATATCATAAGTTTATAGAATGTCAGTAACCCTTGAAAACTTCAACATTTGGGAAATAGAGTTGGCAGAATCAATTGGAGAACATTGAAATTCATAATTGCCGTGGGAGTGACAGGTCCAGGGGCATTCTCTGTATAGTACTTGGAACATGGTGGTGCAATATCAATAATAGTTATTGAATATGTAATACATTTGCAAATAGTAATAATCATGTACATATACTGTACATGTGCAGGTGTGATAAAGGCCTCTTTGCTGTAGGAAAGACTTCTTTCTGTTTAAGCTATAATTTTCCTTTAAGGAGTTACATGCTTTCAATAGTACTCTTGGGTTAAACCAATAAACATCTTCACCTACTGTTTTCATTACCAACTCCAGTGAAGCAGCCTTTTCCTGACAAGCCATTATGTTGCACTTCATGCAGTCTAGCCACAAGAGAACAAGTGGTATATTAGACAGAGGGAAAACAGCTCACATGTTGTAAAAATACAGATGCTGATTTATATTTCATATACCTAATTTAAAAGTCCTGTAATATCAGTTTGCTCTATTTTTTACAAGAAGGACAGACCAACCTTTGATACTTGAGGCTTTTCCGTGACATGTCTTAGCAAGACAAGGCCCAGCTCACATAACGCGTTTCAGCTAATAAACCGTATAGGATGTCTGCCGATGACATTTTTACAACTCTCTTTCTGTTCATACCTTGACAACAAACCATCAGCGAACACCTTTCACACAATCAATGCCAAAACCTGACACGATGCTGAGATGTTGCAGAGACGTAAAACTAAATGGTTCCTAAACATTCATTGATTCACATGAAACACAATTACTTTTCAAATACGCAAACCATGCCAGGAATAGTAAGTTAACTATCTGTAATAATTGGAATAATCCAGGAGACGAGTCACTGAGATTTACTATGCTTATTGACAGCTGCATAAATACTGCTTGTTACTTATTTTCCTTGTAAAGTTCCTTAATTTCACCATCTCCGAAAGGCATTTGTATGAAAGAGTAGAAAACCTGCTTTTGGGAAGCGACATGTAGGGCGACCGAGAGGGGTTTTTTTTCCCCGTAATATTGGGCTGTATGTGAGTTGCTGATGAGGTAAAGAATGTAAAAGTAATATTTGTGAAAATAAAATTAACCCTTTCCAATCCAATTTGTATCCTGGTTTTCCTATGGGGCTTACTCTTTTTCTGCCATTATACAACGGCTCTATCTGCTGGCTAAAGCCAGTACTGCATGAGGTGACACGTTAGATAGGCCCCAACAGCAGAGAGGCTGGCAATATAGAGTAAGAGAACCCCGACAGATGTCTTCCAACATCGGAGTTGTACAGCCTTAAATCATAATGTCTTCAGAGGTCAGACAGTGGATTGGAAAGGGTTAAATTACATGTCTTCTGAAGTCAACTAAATATATCATGTATAATTGAGGCAATATATTGCAAATGACACTCCTGAAAAAGTCGCCACTACATAACCAGCAAGTTAACTGGCAGAAGCTGAATGTATAAGAGGTCATGATTACTGGCACCCACATGTATTGTGCATTGTTTAGTGTAGGGACCCATCTGAGTGAGGTCACTTTATTATAATTGGTGGGTTCACACCATTCGATCAAAATGTGCACTAAAAACTGTAAAAGGTTACAGCACATTGAGACAACTTGTGTTAATGGGGTTTTCCAGGGAAATACTATTAATGACCTATCCTGGGGATAGGTCATCAATAGTTAATCAACTGGAGTCTGACGCTGGCCAATCAGCTGATCGGGTGTCTGCTCTCAGCGCTGCAGTACACAGGGTTATTGAGTGGAAACTGATGCTCCGACCCCTTTGTAGTGGCCAGCTCTTGTAACTGCAGGCACAACTCTCATTAAAATTAGGGGTTGGAGTAGTGGTTTCCACTATGTACCCCTGTATATTGCGACAAGCTACTTATTAGCTGATTGGCCGGTCATCAATAGTATTTCTAAAATGTTGCCCACTAAAGGTCTCTCTTCCTTCTAATAATGTCTGTTGGTAATTAAAGTCTATCTTTAGTAACAAAGATAACAAAATTGAACTCAGGAAGTAAGTAGTGGGTGTTGACTTATGCTGCCTATAGAAGTCCACAAAGAAGTGAAGACTAAAGGCCCTTTTACAGGGGATGATTATCCCACAGGGTTTTGAATGATATCGTACCGTGTAAAAGCATTTATGTCTCTGTGTGTGCTATAGCAAGTTAGAGAGCAACATCTGCTGTTTTCTTTATGTACAGTGTAAAAAAAGACATCATAGCAGCTAGTTTCCACCAACCAGCTCAGAGTGAACTGAAAATTAGAGATGGAGCCTGCAGAGGGGAAAGCTGGTGAAAAGTAAAGGATCTAAGTCATATAATGGCCAGGAAGTGTTATTCCTCATGCACTCACACATGGCAGTTTATTCTAATGAGCTGTTTGAAAGTACAGATACACATTAAAGTTATAAACATAGTAAATACAGCAATATAATGCAAATAAGAAAAATATTATACATCCTCATATGTCTTTGCACCTGCAGGGTGCTGCTGCAACCTTCTGTTTGCCTATGCAATGCAATCATAACAGATTTGCACATGCACATTTACTCCATTTAATTAGGAGATGCTGGTTAACTATGCCTTGTAGATGTCACCCATAGACTGTTGTGGGCCTATACTGTATGTCACTGTATCTTACATTTTATATAGCATGCTGAATGTATGCAATGCGCTTCAGTGCTGTGCGCAATCACTGAATGTCCTCTCTTTTAGATGTAATGGAATGGTAAATTATACAATGATAAGGCTGCTGCAACAATATGATGAAATTAGGTAAGAAAATGACAAATCTGTAAAGAATGTGTCTGGCACCTTGTGGAATCTATGTCATGCTTGAACAAAATATAATATTAAGGCTATAGAGAACCTTTCACATCGTATGAGCATCATAAACTAAGTAAAGGGGCTGAGAGCATAGGCAACGTAGAGTCCGTAGTTGTGTTTTTTGTTATATTTAGACGCCTCCACGTTCCCTTGCTGTTAGCCCTTCCATGCATCAGACTCATCTCTGTCTCTTTCGCTATGTATGTACTGACTGCAGAGATAAGTCTGATGCACGGACTGAGTTCTGCTTTCCAGGTCTGACAGCGAGTGAATGTATAAGCTGGTAAGTACGAAAAATACCCCCTAGATTCCACGTTTCCAGTCCTATAAACTTATTTTATGGTGCTCATACGATGTGCCAGGTCCCCTTTAATTTGACAGGAATACCACGCACTTACTATAATTTAGCTGTAAATCCCCCCAGGCTGTCCTATGACAATGCCTGTTAAAATATATTAAATGTATAAAAAGATACACCGATACATGTTATTTAAATTAAAAAAAAGGTTAAGTATCTTAGTCGGAACACAAATAATGTAGAACATTTAAATGCATTTTAATATGTATATAAAATGAAGACACAAAATAGCATAAAAATACCTAAAAAATTAGGAGCATCACAAAACATTAGGGCAAGTTTTGCATTTTCATTTTTGTCTAGCTGTTCCACCAGGAAAGAAAGTGATCATTTTTTATGCCCATAGAGATCAATTCAAACTGAAGACCTTTAGTTTCATTTTGTTTGCACGTATTCCGTTTCCATTCCGTTTTTTAACCCCTTCTCCCCGCAGCCAATTTTGGCCTTCCTGACCAGGCTGCATTTTTGTGAATCTCACATGTGCCACTTTAAGTGGTAATAACTTTGGAACGCTTTTACCTATGCAAATGATTTGGAGAGTGTCTTTTCCACAACACATTAGGCTTTATGTTAGTGGTCACTTTTGGTCAATACTTTTTGTATTTTTTATCCCAAATTTTCTGAAAATGTTGAAAAATTTGCAATTTTCAAACTTTGATTTTCTTTTCTTGTAATCATAGCATGCAAAATAGCTAATAAAGAACATTTACTATATGAGCACTTTATGTTGGAACCATTTTGAAAACGTCCTTTATATTTATTTTGGACGTCACAAAAAGCTTGTAATTATAGCGGCAAGATTTCTAATTTTCATGAAATTACCAAAATCTATTTTTAAGGGATCAATTCAAGTGACTCTCTGAGGTCTGAATATTAGAAACCCCCATTAATCATCCCATTGTAAAAAGTGCACCCCTCAAAGTTTTTAAAACATTTACAAATTCTGTTAACTCTTTAGGCTTTTCATAAGAACTAAAGCAAAATGGGAAAGAAATGTGAAAATTTCATTTTTCTTACAAATTTTCGATTTTAATAATTTTTTTTCTGTAACACAACAGAAATTAGAAATTAAACAAAATTCAATATTTATTACCCTGAATCTGTACTTTTTAGAAACATCTCACATGCCCCAGCGCATATCATTACTTAAACACAGGCCTCAGAAATAAAGGAGCACCTTGTGGATTTTGTGGCCTCCCTTTTATTGCCATATTCAGAGAATCATAATTTTTTATTTTTCCATCTACAATGCTGTGTGAGGCCTTGTTTTTTGTGGGATACACTGAGATTTTCATTAGTACCATTTTCACATGAAGACAACATTTTTGATTGCTTTTTTATTGCGTTTTTAGGAGACAAGATATAAAAAAAAAAGTAATTTATCTCCATGCTCTTGCCAAGGGTATCTTCATTGGAAGATTGCACCATTACCAAGTTTTTATCATTCATTCCTACAATTCCTTATGCCTACCAGTCCAGGTGAGGCATTCACCTGGTTGGAAGCGCCTCGCCCAAGCTTCATCTCTGCTTCTCACTCACAGTCATAACGAACCACTTTAAATCTTAAGGCATCAAGTTGAGGGTTCTCCACTGAAGTTATTTTCTCTGTACTAGTAAATACTGTTTGTTACGTGACTTGCTAGAGGCATTACTGTTGCGATGTTAACAGGACCAGCAGGGGAACACGGGCCCCTAGGCCGTCAGATTTCATGGATGCATACTGTCTGTTTTATGATTTCAATGTACTGAACATGCAGAAAATGTTTCAACCAAAGGGATGGTAGAGGACAGTAACCTACAGTAATAGCCCCCCAATCTTTGAGACAAGCTAGTAAGCGTACTGTACAATCCCTTCCGTTTTACACCACCCACTCATGATGCAACACAACTTCACAGTAACATCATCAATTTCCGTGAAAAGCAGTATGGACAATCTCCTCACGGTTGCTATTAGACGAGCATCGTTAACACTCATGTAACAGCTCAACCATTGCCAGGAAAACGAGAGTGCTAGTTCAGTCATTAGCACTCGTGGAATAACACTCTTACAACAGCTTTTCACGTAGAATATGTGCAGGTGAGAAGGGATGACTATAAAATAACAATCTTCACAGACCTGAGCAGTCAGTAGGCCACTCTTGTAGGACTCCTGTAGCCAAAACCTTTCCATAGGGCCTGGTGGATGCTGGCTACACACTAGAAGCTGGACAGACTTTACTTATTTCTTGAGGTCATGATCTGCTGCAGCCCCTGATCCTGCCTCTCTGTTTTTCTCTCTGACACACAATCCGAATCCTCTAGCCCCAGGTGCACGCACAGTTTGGGCCTTTTTTTTCTGTCTCTGGCCCTCTCACTGGCCAGATGAACTAAATCCTTGCTTCTGGCCTCCCGGTCTTCGCTGCACTTTCCTTCTTCTGGATGATCCTCTACTGGACACCTTGACAATCAGCCCTCACACTAGGAATGTCTTTACACTGAATCATCATTGACCTCCAGAGAGCCCAATCTGATGCAGCTCTCCTTTCTCCACCCCACTTGGCTACCAAGCTTAACAAGTACTACAAGCCCAATCAGTATTATTGTGGAGAGGGAGCTTGCCTTTCCATTGTCTTAGGCACCTAGTCACAGTTATGACCCCTATAGCTAAGACTGCCCCAGCATGAGTGTTCAAGCCAGCCAGTTGAGCAGAACAAGTGTCACAAGCACTTATTTATTTACTGCTGTCTGTTGCAGACTGTCATTCTTCCCCCAAAATAAGTGATACGTACCTTCTGATTTTGTATACACAGACTCTTCAATAGTGCAATGTTAAGAATATCTGTTTGCCATTCATTTTGTGTCCAGCTCTTTACCACAGTCCCTGCCTTCTGGGCATTGGTATTGCCCTTGTTGCAAAACAGTTTTTAGTGAGGCTACCACAACTTTATGTGGCTGTAGCGGCATGGTCACAGATATAGCCGACATTGCCAGAGACCATTACAGAACTTTTTTCTGTATATTTACACCCACTGGATTCTTAGACTCCACAGAAGAAGCAGGTTTTCCTGCAAGACAATACATAAAATACGGTACTGCTAAATCTGAAGTTAACCCTATTTGGTATGGTGCCTATTTTCCATTCTCCCTTGTTACATATAATCACATTGTATACAGCACTTGACATTTTCAGATAGACCCAAGTGTCAATAAGCCATCGTTTTGGGACCTCAACTCTGGATATGCCAATGTCCTTGACACTCAGGGACCCTAATTGGATCCTCTACCCAGAGGCATTCTAAATAGTATTCCCGGATATTATATAACTATTAGCACAGTATCGCCTTATAAACATAGAATTAACAAATGTGACACCTCCAGGTTCTCCACAATGTCCTGATCTCATCTCTTTAGACATTTGTTTATAACTACATGTCAACAATTTCTGGAAGTGCTGTCTAAAAACATTCGCAAGTGCCGGAACCAAACATTTCTTTAAAGTATAATGCCTGTTATCCTTGTCTCACTAATAAATACTGTCCTGACGGCTTACTTTTGTATCTGTGACGCTCATCCATATACAGTACTCCATGAGTAGGATCTCAGCGTAGAAGATCTCATGACACTTAATGACACAATCTATTACATTTAATGAGACACAATGTGGCAGTGCTGCTGACATTTCTGAGCAGATAGAAATCAATTGCTTTGTGTCATATCAGTTGCTACCCGTTATGTGAATCTCACTTATTGTGCACCTTTGAGCATAGAACAAAATTAATGGTATACAAAGAGAATAAACCACAGTGTAGAAGACTAAAGAGGGACCTTAAAAATAGAAATAAACATTGGGTAATAGAAAAAATAATTAATTTACTACATTAGTGGTTTGGAATGAGCAAGATATTAAAAATATACTAGTAAAGGAATTTATCGATCAGAGTCAACCCATTTCCAGGGCAGATGTACTTGAGCACAGAGCTAATGTGTGCCGCAAAAACACATCTCCATATATACTGCAGTATCCCTGCATAGTAAATATCTACTTCAACAGGAATTATGCCTGCAGTACCATGTTGGGCCACTGCAGTGTGCGGTTCTATACACTGACACATTGGCCTACTGAACAGCTGACCTGTAGGGTTCCCAGACAGCGGTCCCACACCCATCAGCTGTTGAGGACCTGTCTTATCACCATTAGGTATCATTCACACTTCAGAGCTGTGTATATGGAGCTTCTTTGAAGGCACACAGAGACACTGCAGATCTGTACTACAAAGCTGTAGGCACTTTGTGTGGTGCCACTGTACTTTCCTGTATTACACAATGATTTTAGGCTACAATACCTCTGCCATATGGTGCGAAATGTAGAATGCCTATTTTCTTTGCTATTTGCTTTCTACCAAAAACACAGGAAAATTGTTACGATCGTGTGGGCAAACTAAGCACGGGGCCTACACGATCGTGACTAAAGGGAGACGGATACACACACAGGTTTCAGGCAAACTGGCCCTGTGTTACATGAGGATGACATGGCCCTACCTGAGCGGGGACATCGCCCCAAGAAGGGCGGTCTAGCAGTCTTTGGAACTGGGCCCTAGCTGCTCCTAGGAACCACGCACCAGAACAGGATACATAAACATGCCACAAGGCAGGGACAGAACAACAGGATACAGAGCAAGCAGGGAACACAACATACAGCAGCCAAAATGCAACCACTAGTAACAAGTGATAAGCTATATATAAATACCAGGTATTAGTTGACATTTTGATCCAAACATGGAAGCTAGCGGGCCACTTCACGGCTCCTGGCTATACCGCTAGTCCCTAGACTAACCAGGAGTCCAGCGGCACTGGACACAGGTCACACAGAAAGCTGCAACAGGACAGAACAGAACACAGGTCACACAGCAAGCTGCAATAGGACAGAACAGAGCACAGATCAGACAGCAAGCTGCAACAGGACAGAACAGAGCACAGATCAGACAGAAAGCTGCAACAGGACAGAACAGAGCACAGTTCACAGATGAAACTCCGCAGCAAGTCTATGTGTCATCTTATAGGAGGGATAGACAGTCAGCCACCGAGCTGACTTAGGGAACTGTGTCAGGGATCCACCAACTGACACACAGAGCGAGACATAGGACGTTTGGAGGCCGCACCTGTAAATGGAGAAGGGAAAAGGGGCACTTCATGTACTACAGACAAAGACTACAGGTGTCCAAACTGTCTTGGGGAAGCAGAGACACACAACAGACCAACATGCAAACACAGATCTGAGTGGGAACAAGCTGCACAGAACAGATAACAAGTTGCAGAGAAGAGAAGTAACATGAATGCCCACCCTGGAACCCAGACAGACATGCCAGGAGCTGGGTTTATATGTGAGCTTAGACCCAGGGGATTGGCTAGCAGGAGATCACCACACCCAGCTAGCTCAATCATTACCACCTTTGGGGCTGTGCTGCTAGAAGCACACAGTACAATAGATCCCAGCAGCACACCCTAACACAAATATTCCGTACACCTCTGTATAAAATCAGTAGAAGCCTATACTCCTTTATGGTCCTGTTTTATGGTGTTATACAACTAGGAAGTTGTTTGAAGCCATGATCTAACCCCATGCATGTGTCCTTATAATATCTTCTAATCCCTTTTAGTGACCAGCAATATGCCTTTTTTATGGAGACACTAAGGAGCCTTATTCTAATGCATACACTTTTTATAGTGCTGCATCAGAACCCATGGGTGTCCTGTGCCAGGGAAAGTAGGTGCCTGATAGCAGCTATGGTCCAGCTTTATTGGCTGGGAGCAGAGAAAGTAATTTGGATCACCAGTTGGTACTGTTAAAAAGGACAAATTGTCCCACACAAAAGAAAGAAAACCTTACACAGCCCCACTGATAGAAAAAGAAATGGGATTCGTAAATGTGGCAATAGAAAAAAAAATACACCTTTGGCCTCGGTCAGACGGGCGATTTTTGGTGCAATCTGCGCATGCGCATGCGATCGGCGTTTTTATAGAGCCATTGCTTTGCAATAGTATCAGACATATGAGCGCTTTTTATGCGCTCGTCCGATTTATTATAGAACAGAAATCGCAGATCGCGCCTATCTGCGATCTGCGATTCCTGTTCTTCTCTATATGCGCTCAATGGGGCCGGGGGCAGCAGCGCTGACCCAATTGAGAGCATATACTAGACAAATCATTCTCCTCTGCCACAGCTGTAACAGCTGTGGCAGAGAATGATGTTTGCCCATTGAATTCAATGGAGCCGGCAATACAGCCGGCTCCAATGAAAGCAATGGGCTGCCGGCAATCTCAGGATGAATTTTTGGGAAGGGCTTAAAAATATAAGCCCTTCCCTGAAAATCATCCAAAACTGTGTAAAAAGTAAAAAAAATATATATACTCACCTTGTCCCGACAGACAGAGTTCAGCCGCGGCCGGATGGCAGTTCTCTTGAACTGCTGTGAGTAGTATTCAGCAGCCGGGGATTTAAAATCCCCGCCTGCTGAATGAGCTGCCTCTGATTGGTCACAGCCTCACCAATCAGAGGCAGCTCTCACTCACCCATTCATGAATTCATGAATGGGTGAGTGAGTGCTGCCTCTGATTGGCTCAGTGCAGGGACCAATCAGGGGCAGCTCTCAGCTGAAGACTAAAGCTCATCCCACAAAAAAACAAGCCCTCATTGAGCTCCCTTGATGGAAAAATAAAAATGCTATGGATCGTGGAAAGCCGCAAAACAAAAGCAACCCTTTTTTCCTTAAAACAAAAGTGTTTTTAATTTACAAAAATGCAAAAAAATAAAAAAAACCTGTATAAAGTTGGCATCCCCAGAATTGTGCTGATCCAGAGAATAATGTTATCACATCATTTATTTTGTATGCTGAAAACTACAAAAAAAATAAATCCTGAAAACAATGGCAGTTTTTTTCCCAATGCCACCCTCCCAAAAATAAATGACTAAAAGTTATACATTACATTGTATGTAACCCAAAATAATGTCATTAAAAAATACAACTTGTCCCACAAAAAACAAGTCCTCATGTGGCGATGTTGATAGAAACATTACATTGTAAAAGGTTATGACTAGAGATGAGCGAGCACCAAAATGCTTGAGTCCTCGTTATTCGTCGAGCTTTTCGTAAAATTCGAGAGCTCTATTTGAGTAATGAACCCCATTGACTTCAATGGGAGACTCGAGCATTTTTGTATGCTACCCGCCGGTTGCCAAGCTTTTTCTCTCTCTCTCTCTCTCTCTCACGTCAGTGGCAGGCAGGAGCCAAAACTGGGGCATGGTCGAACACGGTGTGATGCTCGCTCGAGTAGCGAGCACCATCGAGTATGCTAATACTCGAACGAGCATCAAGCTCGGAAGAGTACGTTCGCTCAACTCTAGTTATGACTAGAGATGAGTGAGCATGCTCGTCCGAGCCTGATGCTCGATCGAGCATTAGTATACTCGAAAGTACTCGTTACTTGAGCGAGCACCACTGAGTGCTCAGGTAAATTTCAGGAGAGAGAGAGCAAGAGAGAGAGAGAATGGGTTATCTTGAAAAGTCCTCGAGTCTCCAATTCAGTTCAATGGGGTTCGTTACTCGAACCGAGCTCTCGAACATTACGAAAAGGTCGTGTCGAGTAACGAGCACCCGAGCATTTTGCTGCTCACTCATCCCTAGTTATGACTCTAGGATTGAGATAAGGAAAAAAAAGTGAAAAATCAGTTGGTCATTGAGACCCTAAAGTGGGCGTGTCATTAAGAGGTTAAATACTGCATGTAGCAAAAATAATAACCAAACATGTCATTATTTTCTTGAACTGAAAATATATGTGAAAATATAAATGGATTAATACTTAAGCAAAAACATATTTCTGAAAACTCACCCTAATTTTATTGATCAAGTAATTCCGCAGCGTGAAAATGACTACAAAACCTTGATACATAATTAGATTTCATCATTCTCTGAAATAATTGCCTGAGTTTGATGTTTGCAGGCTTTACGCTTAATCTAAAATTTTAAATGTTATTGTTTTTGTCCCCACATTTTCTAAAGATATTACGGTTTTGATGAATAAGTGGTAGCTGGCAATTGTGCTATCATATATACAAGGTACTCTGACAATGAGCGCGGCAAGTCTTGTTTGGTAACAGTAAAGGAGTGTCAACCTTCTACACAATGACAGAGATGAATGAGTGTAGCCTGCTTCTTGAAACACTGACATATTAATAATGTCTGATATACGTGCGAGTACATTCCTTTTCTTATGGAAATGAAGTGAATGCCTTGACCTTGAAGCTCCATGAACCTCATTGATTGTATTCTATAGCGTACTAACTTATTTTGTTTCTTCCTAAACACAAAAGCAGATAAAACCAAAAGTTGTCCATCTGCCACTGTCACCATACAAGACAATTGTACAAATGTGCTTGTTTTCAAGTTAGAAAACAAGTGTACAATGTGTAAGGAAAAAATAGAAAAACTTCCTGCATATTCTGTTAACTATTAAAGGGGTTTTATAGCGATGATCCTTAGGATAGGTCATCAATATCAGATTAGTGTGGGGATGACTTCTGGCACCCTCAACCGATGAGCTGTGCAAAGGGGCCAAGGCGCTCAGTTGAGTGTTGTAGCCTCTTCATTGTATACCAGGCACAGTGCCATACATTAAGTAGTAGCTGTGCCTGGTATTACAACTTAATTGAGTGGGACTGAGGTGCAGAATGGCCATGTAGCAAATGAACTTGATGTTACAGGCCGATGAAGAGAGGACAGTGCTTGCCGGAAGTAGCAGCTGCTTGAAACAGTTGAGTGGCAGGGATACTGGGAGCCGGAACCCCACCAATCTGATATTGATGATCTATTCTAAGGATAGATAAGCACAAAAAGACCCCAGTAAACATATTGGGCTCCTACTTAAAGGGGTTGTCCCGCGCCGAAACGGGTTTTTCTTTTTTTCAACAGCCCCCCCGTTCGGCGCGAGACAACCCCCGATGCAGGGGTTAAACAAGAACACCGGACAGCGCTTACCTGAATCCCCGCGCTCCGGTGACTTCTTACTTACCTGCTGAAGATGGCCGCCGGGATCTTCTCCCTCGGTGGACCGCAGGGCTTCTGTGCGGTCCATTGCCGATTCCAGCCTCCTGATTGGCTGGAATCGGTACGTGACGGGGCGGAGCTACACGGAGCCCCATTGAGAAAAGAAGAAGACCCGGACTGCGCAAGCGCGTCTAATTTGGCGATTAGACGCTGAAAATTAGACGGCTCCATGGAAACGAGGACGCTAGCAACGGAACAGGTAAGTGAAAAATTTCTGATAACTTCTGTATGGCTCATAATTAATGCACAATGTACATTACAAACTGCATTAATATGGCCATACAGAAGTGTATAGACCCACTTTGTTTCGCGGGACAACCCCTTTAAGGCTCCTGCTTTTAAAATCTAGGACCCGAAGGAGAAGATAGAAGCAGGAAGAGACATTGCCGTTTCCGGCACGGGACCCAAATATATACAAATTAGATATCAAAACGTCCCAAACAAAATGGTAAACCTATTCCTGTACTTTATTTAAATGTAAATATAATCATAAAAAAATAAAGAACTATAAATGTAAAAATAACATTTTTTTTTAACTTTTTACATATATCACCCCTAATAACAAAAACAGAAAAATTTCTGTGAAAAAAGGTATTAAAAAATAACCCTATATGTGTAAAATCACTGAAAAGTGTCGTCCTTTAGGACTGAAAAACACTGATCTTTAATGGGTTAAGAGAACACAACCAAAAAGTCCAATCATCAGGGACTATATTGCCCCTACCCCTCATGACACCAGTGAGCTGGAGAAATATGTCGAGGGGCTAAGTGTTTCAAAATATTTGTTTTAATAGTTTAATAAAAGTTATGTTTTAGTGGGGACATACGTAATTATGAGCTTCCTTAGGCTTTTGTGTTAGGATATTCTAAGGATACACTATCAATATTTAAGACCTGGAAATCATGCCTCCGGAAACATTTTTTGATTGCTAAGCATAGTAATATGTCACCGATTGTACTAAATCTGCATTCAAAAAAGTTAAATATGATTAAATGCTTTCAACTCCTAAATATATCACAACTAGAGATGAGCGAACGTATTCGTCCGAGCTTGATATTCGTGCGAATATTAGGGTGTTCGGGATGTTCGTTATTCGTAACGAACACCATGCGGTATTCGGGTTACTTTCACTTCCTTCCCTGAGATGTTAGCGCGCTTTTCTGGCCAATTGAAAGACAGGGAAGGCATTACAACTTCCCCCTGCAACGTTTAAGCCCTATACCACCCCCCTGCTGTGAGTGGCTGGGAAGATCAGGTGTCACCCGAACATAAAAGTCGGCCCCTCCCGCGGCTCGCCTCAGATGCCTTGTGAGTTAGATGAGGGACAGTGCTGCTGGTACCGGAGCTGCTGTAGGGAGAGAAATAGCAGTTAGTGTAGGCTTCAAGAACCCCAAAGGTCCTTATTAGGGCCAGTAATACCTGTGTGTTGGCTGCTGTTAGCAGTGCCTTTTTTTTTTTTTTTCTCAAAATCGCCTCTGCAGAGCGTTGCACCCGGCATTAGGGACAGAAGTGTTGGATAGGCAGGGAGAGTGTTAGGAGTGAGTGTAGCCTTCAAGAACCTCAACGGTCCTTTCTAGGGCCATATTTAACCGTGTGCAGTACTGTGCTGGCTGCTGTTAGCAGTGCTGCATTTTTTTTTTTTCTCAAAATCGCCTCTGCAGAGCATTGCACCCTCCATTGATACTACAGGGAAAGAATTGTGTAGGCAGGGCCACAACACAGTTATTATTCATTGAATATATGCAGTGGGTCCTTTTGTTGTAAAAAAAGGGAAAAGAATTCTATTTGTCCTGCCTCTGTCCGTCCTAAGGGCTGTGGACACGTGTGAGCTGTGTGTACAACGTTAAAAAATCAGACGCACCCAGCTACGGTTTACTGCTGGCTTCGCCATTTGCTTTCCTTAATTGGGAAAAAAATACCTGCTATGCCAGAGTTAATAACTCTGCTACCCTAAAGTTCTGTGACACATTAGCAGGGCCACAGCACAGTTATAAAACTTCTCATGTTCATTGAATATATGCAGTGGGTCCTTTTGGTGTAAAAAAAGGGAAAAGAAATCTATTTGTCCTGCCTCTGTCCGTCCTAAGGGCTGTGGACACTGGGTCGTGCGGGGGGGGTTGGGCAGCATGTAACCCAGGAGAAGTGGCAGTGGAGTGTCATCCAGGCAGTGATTGTGCTTTGTTGGAGGTAGTGTGGTGCTTAGCTAAGGTATCCATTGCTAATGAGGGCTTTTCAGAAGTAAAAGTTTTTGGGAGGGGGGGGGCCCCACTCTTGCCGCTATTGTGGCTTAATAGTGGGACCTGTGAACTTGAGATGCAGCCCAACATGTAGCCCCTCGCCTGCCCTATCCGTTGCTGTGTCGTTCCCATCACTTTCTTGAATTGCCCAGATTTTCACACATGAAAACCTTAGCGAGCATCGGCGATATACAAAAATGCTCGGGTCGCCCATTGACTTCAATGGGGTTCGTTATTCGAAACGAACCCTCGAACATCGCGGGAAGTTCGTTTCGAATAACGAACACCCGAGCATTTTGGTGTTCGCTCATCTTTAATCACAACAAACCCCTTTAAATGACAGCATTTGAAACTAACCCGAAAGGGGCAATTAAGGGTTAGAATGAAGAGATCTTTTTATGTTGATCAGTGATCCCTCTCAACCATTCAGATATAGCAACAAGCCTTAGGCTGGGCTCAACAAACAGGTTGGATTCCCAATCGAATCTACATCCATGACAATGTTTATTGCGTATGCACTGTGGATCGCTTGCATCCATAGAGATCAATGTAGACCATACATACGGAATCCATTCTAAAATAGAGCATGCTGTGATTTTTCTTCTGCTCGCAGAAATCGCAATTCCTACCCGCACATCTGAGCGAACTCCATGTCTTTCAATGCCTGCGTATTACCACATATTGTCTTTGTGGATGGTGATTGCGGAATTCGCAATTCAAATCGATCGTGTTAGACCGGCCTTAGGTGACATGGCCCAGGTTTCCTTGTTAGTAGGGAGTTGCAGAACATGGGATTCATGTCAACACAATGAATTGATTTAGAAGGATCTTCAAACTTGCGACTACACATTTGGTGTAGTATACCCATAATAAGTCATTTTGCTCATTTTAGCCAACAATCATCTCAAAAACGTTACTCCGTTACGATAGCTGAAACCGACTGATTCCTGAAATAATCGCGGGTTACGCTGGATTCTTTTCAGAAAGCTGGCTGGTAAAATTATGTGTAATTGGCCAACAAAGTCTGATCTTTCAGCTCTGTGCAAGTACATTTTCGTACGACTTTTTTTCTGGAAGTATGTCTCTAATCCACTAATACTGTCCGGTAAACTCTGATATAGACATATCTCTACTTTTGTCACCTTCATCTTTCATAGGTTTTCAGTTTTGCTGATTCTGCAGTGCAGAATCCTTGCCTCTTCTTTCGTCGCTTGCTTCCAGCTTTGCCGGTAGCTGGCCCACAATTCCTCGCTGCTGACATCACAGCCATTCATGGGTTGCTCCAACCACAGCCATGCATGGATGAACGGCTGTGATTGGAGCATCCATCACTGGCTTTGATTGGCTGAGTGGGCTGTCACTCATTGCCAATCAGAGCAATCTCTTGCTGGAGGTGGGGGATTTCAATCCCCTGTCACTATCAAGATGCCCTGCTGGCTTGACAAGCCTACACTGAGCTCTGGAGAACAGCCCCACCAATGCACCAACGGCACCAGCTAGGTGAGTATATTGATTTTTTTTCTTTCAGGCAGTGTAGCTAAGGCATTTAGCGCTGCCAAAAACATGTTACCAAGTTGTGCTGTAACCGCTGCCCATTCATTTTAATGAGTGACGCAAGGCCAAAAACGCTTGTGTGAGCAGCCCCATTGAAATGAATAGGAGCGTTGTACAGCATCTAGCGCTGCACTGAAAAAACAGCGCTAACTGCTGTACAAAAATGTGGCTTGGTGTGTTCTTTGGAATGTCTAGAACGCATTAATTGGATTTACATTGATTCCTTTGGAAATAATTACCTCTAGTTTCATTGGTTTCATGTTTAGCTGATTGCTTTCAGACGAATTACCGAAACTAGGGGTTTGACTGTACGTGGTTTATCTGCCCTGCGAATGTTCCGATGGACAATTTATTGCTCACATGATGGCCTATCTCAATCTAATAAGTATTAGAAGTGTAGTCAAGTTATCACAGAAATTGTATTGACAGCATATTTAAAAGCTTCTACCTTGTAAAGAGTTCCTCTTCTTAAACATTTCCATCTCTGCTTTGAATGCCATGCAGGAGGGACTCTGGGGTTTTTGTGGAATAGGGCTTGAAAAGAGGGGGAAAAAAAGAAAGGAGCTGGAGTGGAGGGTCTTCCACAGTCTGGCTGTGCCCACTGGGAATACTCTGGTCGCGTTGTCTTGTCTGTTACCAAGCTCAGATGAGTATGTAATATTATCATTTATATATGTCTCTAGATAGGGATTTAATAGGCAGGAAACATCACAATTCCATCTAGTGATCATATTGATATAATGGATGACTGGTAACGAGTGCCGCTCGCATGGAGAACATATTATTAATATATAGTGCACCAATCTAATTATCCCTGGCGGTGCCGGTAGAGCCCCTCTGTTTAGCAGATGCCGGGTCTCTCCTCTGACCTAACACTGAACATTTCAAGTAAACTGCCAGCAGCCCATGTCAAATTGTCGTGGGTAATTTGGAGTATGAAATGTATTAAATTATTCAAAGGGCTGAATAAGCATAAACAAGCAGTGCGATAGGAGATATATGCATACCTAGCTCCGCTGGAATGACATTTAATATATCATATTAGCAGTATGGTTAGTACAAACAAACTCAGACTCTGCAGCTCGTCAGGGGAAGACTGGAATCACTACACTGTCTGTCCCCAATCCTTATGCTTAAAGGTGCTACATGAACCATTAAAGGGTAACTTATAGTTAAGTGACTAAGGGGGTCTCACACGAACGGATCGCTGTCCACATGTATGATACGCGATAGTACGTGGGCATTAAATTGCATTGCCTTTTGCAGTTTCGCTCACAGTTGCGAGTAGGAATTGCAGGTTCCACGAGTGGAAGAAAAATTGCAGCATGCTCTATTTTAAAGTATTCGCACGTATGGGCTCCATTGATCTCTGATATGGAAGTGCATATGCAATTAACCCCTTTCAGCTATAGGACGTGCAGTTACATCCTGCGGGGTCGGGTATGTATGAAAAAAGATCATAGGGTGATCTCTCCTCATACAGCGCAGGCGTTAGCTGTTTATTATAGCTGACACCTGCGGGCAATAGCTGCAATCAGACGCACAGCTGATCTGCACTATTAAACCTTTAAATGCTGCTATCAATTCTGACAGCACCATTTAAATCCCCTGAACAATGTTCGGGGGTCCTATATGGCCACCCCACGCAATGAGATCACAGGGAGCCATGTGAGTGTCATGGCAGCTGGGGGCCTCCTGAAAGGCCCTAGCGCTGTCTTAGCAGACTGCCTATCAAGTCATTCACGTGGGGCAGCTTGATAGACTGCCTGCCCAATCGCAGTATGATGTAATGCTGTGGTATAACATCATACTGCAGGAGCGATCAAAGCATCACATATTGTGGTCCCTTAGGAGGACTAAAAAAGAAAGTAAAAATAAGATGAGTAAAGTTTTACTAATTATAGAAAAAAAAATAGTAATAAAAGTTTAAATCACCCCCCCCCCCCCCTTTTGCCATATCTATAATAAAAAAATCAAAATCATAAAACAAAAATACACATTTGGTTTAGCCAGGTCCGTAAAAGTCCGATCTATCAAAGTAATGCATTATTAACCCCGCAAGATGAACATCGTCAGAAAAAAAAATAAAGAACGCCAGAAATGCACTTTTTTGGTGACTCTTTCACACAGAAAAAATGCAATAAAAAGCGATCAAAAAGTCATATGTATTTTTTTAAAGTACCAACGTAAATCACAGAGCCCTCTTACAACTATGTTGGTGGAAAAATAAAAAAGTTATTGCGTGCAGGAGATGACGGCAGAAAATAATTTAAAAAAATTAAATGTCTGTGAAAAAAAATAAATGTAGCGAAAAAAAAAAGGTACCGTATACGTTTGGCATCGTAGTAATCATACTGAGCTATGGAATAAAGCTATCATGTCATTTTTGTTACAGTTTGTGCGCCGTAGAAACAAGACGCACCAAAAGATGGTGGAATTTCGTTTTTTTCCCCCTTATACTCCACTTAGAATTTTTTTAAAGTTTTTCAGTACATTACATGGTACATTAAATAATACTATTGAAAAATACAACTTGGCCCGCGAAAAACAAGACCTCACACAGCGATGTCGAAGGATAAATAAAGGAGTTACGGTTTTTAATAAGGGGGGAGGAAAAAGCAAAAATGGAAAAAAAGAGCTGCGTCCTTAAGGGGTTGATATTGTGTATGGACATGGATTCGTACGCACGTTGCTAGGAGACCAGAAAACAAATGGTATAAAGAAAGCAGGAATTTATGGGCAGACAATTCAGGAAAGAGTCTAGAGATCTACACCCCCATCCAGACTGCTGTCTGCAACCTCCGCTTATTCTCTTGGGGTCATCCTCCACAAGAATAAGTGTGTTAAAGTGGTTCATACTACTTCCAATATAAGTAGTATAAACCAGACAAGCCCAGAGAGCAGTTTCCCGTTCTAAAGGCTTTCAGTACATCACTCACCATGACAGCACAAGAGAGTGCCGCCAGGGCGGTCACCTGAGTGATAGAAGGGTGTTTCCAGGGGGTTGGGCAACTTTCTGATGTCATTCCCTGCTTACAATCTTTCTTCTGCATGGACAGTACGCTGTCATCGTACGCAATTCGCTTTCGTGTTCATTCGCAGGTCTTTCCCTGTGGTTATCCACACGCGTAATCTGACCTGCTCATGTGAACCCTGCCTAGGTTTTATCCTGACATTTCACTAACTTAATGAGCATACAGCAGTAATATAGTATGCAGGTCCAAAAAAGAGACATATGTCCATCCAGTTCAGCCTATTATGCTGTTTATGAGGCTGGGCATCGTTTACACCAGCACTAAGCCTGTGTTCAGCTTTTCCATCTCTCTGTTCCATTTTTGAGACACAGGGATGAAATTAAACCATTCCGTTTTTTTCCCATTGATTTAAAAAAAAAAGCAGCTAGCAAATGTAAAATATTTCGTTTTCTTCCATTCTGTTAGGTTTCCATTGTTTAAACAGAACAAATAGCGTTGCAGGCTGCGCTATGTTCTCCATTTAAAAAGAAAGAAAAAACATTGAGATCAATGGGGGAAAAATTGAAACATTTAATTTTGTTTTAATTCTGTCTCTCGGCTTCAAAAAAATGCAGTAAATAGCCAGAGAACAGTGTTGTAGGACCTTCGGCCCTGATCCCTCACATGATTCTGCAGTGATGGCCATCTTGGAAGAGGACATATGCGCCAAGATAGTATTAACAGAAAGCTTGTGGACTGTAGCTCCATCACCCTCCAAGTGCTCGAAAGAAAAAGAGTCTTAATCCGCCAGCCAACTTATCAAAGTGGCAGAGGCCGTTATCACCACAGGACATAACACTGATCACAGAGTAGTCTCATTGATCCTTCAAGTAGAGTAACACCAGCTGAGTGTGGTCCAGGCAGTAAGGAATGTGCCATACTTCAATGGGCTGCTGTGAAATTGAAGGACCAAGGGCTGCTGAACTGAGCATGAAACCAAGTGCTGTTGGTGCCAATGTCGAAATCTAACTGCTAGACGTGTTCCTGAGGGCTGCTTTGAATGCCTATTAGCGAGAGCTGTGTGCTGAGCACGATACACTGAGAAAGAGCAGAAGTGCGCTGCTGGACCACCAGTTTGGGAACTGTTGCAAAGGACTAAGCGCTATCGAGAGGAAAAGTGGTTAAATGAATTGTGAGTACTGTATATACTCGAGTATAAGCCGACTTTTTAACTTCTTTTTTAATGCTGAAAAAGCACCCCTCGGCTTACACTCGAGAGAGGGTCCAGCACACCATTGCTTTCAATGGGGCTGCGACTGCTGCCGGCGGCCCCATTGAAAGCAATGGTCTGCTGGCAAACCCTACAGTGATTTTCAGGGAAAATCCCCGCCTGCTGAAAAGCTTCAGTGCAGGGAGAACAAGCGGCGGCTAGACATGCCTGAGCCCTGGCAGCGGCGACAGGTGAGTATATATTTTTTAACATTTTTTACTACAGCTAGGGATGATTTTCAGGGAAGGGCTTATATTTAAAGCCCTTCCTGAAAATCACTGCAGGGGCCGCTGGCAGCTCATTGCATTCAATGGGGCCACCAGCAGCAACGGCGGCCCCATTGAAAGCAATGCTACAATATGGAAGCAGGCTTCTAACCCAAGTTTTTGCATTTAAATGAGAACAAAAATTTGGTAGAGAGTCTGCTCATAAGTCAAAAAGCTCGCAAGCTAAGGCACTCTTAACCCAACGCATCACTGTATATCATATATATGTTGATCTGCAATATAGAAAATTCTTCACATTGTTTGCCATTGTGAGTGTACAAGTTAAAGGGGTTGTCCCGCACCGAAACGGGTTTTTTTTTTTCAACCCCCCCCCACCCCCCCACCCCCCCCCCGTTCGGCGCGAGACAACCCCGATGCAGGGGTTAAAAAAGATCACCGGACAGCGCTTACCTGAATCCCCGCGCTCCGGTGACTTCTTACTTACCCGGTGAAGATGGCCGCCGGCATCTTCTCCCTCTGTGGACCGCAGGGCTTCTGTGCGGTCCATTGCCGATTCCAGCCTCCTGATTGGCTGGAATCGGCACTTGACGGGGCGGAGCTACACGGAGCTACACGGAGCCCCATTGAGAAGATAAGAAGACCCGGACTGCGCAAGCGCGTCTAATTTGGCCATTAGACGGCGAAAATTAGACGGCAACCATGGAGATGAGGACGCCAGCAACAGAGCAGGTAAGTGAAAAACTTTTTATAACTTCTGTATGGCTCATAATTAATGCACAATGTACATTACAAAGTGCATTAATATGGCCATACAGAAGTGTATAGACCCACTTGCTGCCGCGGGACAACCCCTTTAATATTGATATTGCTACATTATCCAATTTACTGGAAAATACTGTTTTTGCTACAACCCTGTTTGAAGTCTTTCCATAAACAGTGTCATATCTAGCTCCTGTTATATCTACATTGCTGAAACAAAGGGAGGGAAAACCCTAATGAGGTAGAAGTGAACTATTCTCATTTTAGGGGAAACAAATTTCTCCCTAATCTGGCAGAATAATCCCTTGATCCCCGATCCTTCTGAAGTAATTAGTGACTATAACATATCATACTGTGTCACTCAAGACAGGTGTCAAAGCCCCTCTTGTACTGTATTAGCGAGTTCGCCATCACCACGTCCTTTGGCAGAGAATTCCATAGTCTCACTGCTCTTACAGTAAAGAACCCCCTTCTATGTCGGTGTATAGACCTTCTTTCCTCTAGACGTAGAGGGCGCCCCCTTGTTACAGTCACAGTCCTGGGTATAAATAGATGATGGGAGAGATCTCTGTATTGACCACTGATATATCTATACATAGTTATTAGGTCGCCCCTCAGCCGTCTTTTTCCTAAACTAAATAACAGCAATTTTGATAACCTCTCTGGGTATTGTAGTCCGTCCAATCCATGTATTACTTTGTCTGCCCCCTTTGAACCTACTGAATCTCTGAAATGTCTTTCTTGAGCACCGATGACCAACATTGTACACGATATTTCATGTGTTGTCTGATCATAGTTGGCCAATTATAGGCTAAGCGAAGCAAAGTGGCAGGGTATTGTCCTAGCACTGCTGTAATTTCTTTCTGTTATTGGAGGTGGTTACAGCAACTGGACTTCCGCCAATCAGACATTGGTGTCATATCCTATTGATATGCCTTCAATGTCTATGCTAGGACAGCCTCAGGATAAGTTTTGGCAGGCTATAGAAGCCAGTAGCTATGGGGAAGTGGACCTTGAGATCTCTGATGTATAATATAGGAGGAGACATAGCATGAATCCTAAGACAAGAACTATTATAACTTTGATCCCCTTGTGGTGCATTAATGGAAATGGCTAATGGAACTTTACAGGAAAGAGAATAAGACGCCGCACAGTTCTACTCCTGTGTTCAGGCTTTATCTGACATTGTACACTGCATTTCTATAGTAAAATTCCTTCTGTGATAACAGCTTTTCTACAAAAACACAGCTGCATCTGCTGTTAATTGCAAAGAGACTCTGTGGAAGAATAATTCCTTCATATTACTTAGAGAGAAGATATCATCAAACCTTTTTCATGTCTATAAATTCTGGGAACATTTTGTGATTTAACAGCATAGCAAAACTCTTTTCTCTGGGCTATACAGAAATGATCCTCTATAAATATTCGCGACAGGTACTGTACATGTTTACTTAGATGATGGAAGCAGAACTGCTTGTGTATGGGAACGATGCATCAAGTTCATAGGATGAACTTGATTTCACTCTCAAATTGTCCCATTAGGATTGGCTTCTTCAACAAATCAGGGAAAATGCAAAAATTCTATCTTTTGGGACTCCGCTGTAGACGTTATGGTAATGGGGAGGCATATAGTACAACAACTAGCATGGCTGCATTACGATTCATTACATACTCTACATATGAGCTTTAAACAATTCTTTCTCTCCAGTCTACCAGTGGGTACAACACAGACAGGCATTGGTGTCACCAGTGAGGTCTTATCTCCCAGCTACATGTATTGTTAAAAGGGTTGTACCAGAATTTCAAGTTATCTCCTATTCATAGGAAAGGGGATAACTTGTGGATCGGTGGGAGTTTCACCAATGAGACCCCTGCCGAACTTGAGATCAGGACTTCTGTGTCTTGCTCTTCTGTCACTGCAGGGGTTACTTCTCTCTCCGCAGTCTGAATGGAGTGCTGGCCATATTTGTATGGACAACACTCCATTCATTTAGATGGGGCTGACAGAAATACCTGAGTAGGTGCCGCTCTGGAATCTTGGCAGTCCCTTCAAAAGTGAATGGAATACTGGTGTGCTTCCATGACTAGCTATAAATTCAGTCTCCTCCTCAATACCGGGGGTGCAGTATACTCCCCAGTGAGGAGGACAGGGGATACAGTACACCCATTCTTGGGGGTCTCAGTAGTGAGACACTCATAGATTAGTAATACATCCCCTATCCTATTGATAGGGGATAACTTGAAATTCCGGTACAATCCCTTTAAGGTGACGGGTGTTGGGACAATAAGACAGCATTAGACAAACAAACCATGAAATGGCTTCTACAGTTGCATTAGAAATGGAGACAAATGTGGTTTGCTTGAGGTGTTTCTTAAAATTACAAAACAAATAATAGTCAGAGGGTGCCAGATCAGGTGAAAAAAGAGGGTGATCCCGTATCTCAAAGCCCAGGTCAGCCAGTTTGCTCTGGTTCATGGTCACTGTGTGCAATTAGGCAGTGTCATGCATTAACACAACACCTTAGGTCAATTTTCCACACCTTTTAGACTTTCATGCCTCCTTCAATTTGTCCAGGATTGTTGTGTAATACACAGCTGTGATAGTAGACCACTTTGGGAGATAGTCCACAAGCCGAATCCCATATTTATTCCAGAAGACTGACACTACCTTGGATGATGACTTCTGACTTTTGACTGTTCTTTTGACTCAGGATCATACATAAAAATCCACGTTTCATCCATCGTCATCCATCATATAACAACCCTTTTCTATAGCTTTGCAGTGTTTTCTATCAATGTATTGTTTTATGACCTCTCAGGGCAGTGTACCAATGCTGGACAAAATAAAGAGAGGTCAAGTTTTACTCCTCGGCTTTGCATCACAATTTACTTTCTTCATAAGGTTGAGCCAGGCCTTTTCTCCTGATATGCTATTCTAATAAATACTGGTATTCCCCATGAAATCAGAATTCTGGAGCATATTTTGTTTGAACTTGTTTTGCCATTCCTCCTAGAAATGTATGGATAAATTGATAGCTAGTTGCTACCAGCTGAACATATGTAATTACAGTCTAATATTGCCCAATCAGTGCTGACAATGTCACACTGTGTAGAGTCACACCCCTTTGCCAAAGAGAATAGTAACACCCAGTTGTCAATTCATTCATACATTTATAACGGAGGAATGGCACAATAGAATTCTAAGAAAAGATGCTCTAGAATTGTTATTTCATGTGCAATACAAGTGTTTACTAGAAGAGATCAGGAAAGCAGATAGATCCTCTTTAACATTACTCTCACTTTTCACTTCTGTTATAGATAAAATGATAAATGAGACGGACTTTTTTGTATCGTATCCAATATTGCAGACTGGAATTTCTTTTTTTTTTTTGAAATTTCTTAAATATTTGTTTCTGTAATAATTTGAGTTCATGTAGATAATAACAAAAACACATTGAGTAGTTAATATGCGTAGAGTGGAAATAATTCTGAAATCTTTTAATTACAAGCCTGAGGCTAGTGCCTTGCCGTCTGCGAGCAGAGCTCATTGTGTAGCTGGCACATTAGTGAGGACAATAACTTATAGTGCAAAATATGAAACTTCATGTATAAATAGAAGTGATGAAACATTAGTTTATAGCGCCAAATGACTTGGATTTCATTAATGGTCTCCGGCTCCTAGGTTCTCTTTGCGGCCCCTTCTTTTCCTCCTCCTCGTCCTCAGTGACTGCCTTGAACTTCTGTTTTTAGCTCTAGAACATAGAGAGTGAAAGAACAATTACCTACAAATTCACGGACAGAGTACTCTATGTGCACATCACATGTGTTGATGTATTTGACTTTAATATGTGCAGCCAGCCCTGATGCCCTGACTTTGGGCATATGTCATGTCCTTTTAACATCAGTGGTTATTGGCCTGATTCCTCTATGCCTTAAAAAGCTTGCTCATAGACTGCAGCTACCTTGTAGTTCTTTAGCTGACAGTAAATGAAACCCTTATTCACCCAGAGTCATTTTATTTATTTTTTTTGCTCTTGTTTTATGTTTATATTTTCAGTTTTTATTTTTCTTCATGTCAAGAGTATACTGTTATTTAATGTACACTATTTCATATACCATTGCATACTAGTTTACCACTATTTCCTAAAACAATTTTCAAACGCAACACATCGTTTAGGCGCTTAAAGGGAGTGTGTCATCAGAAAATGACGGAAATAAAGGTTTTATTTTAAACATATTTTTTACATTTTTTTTATGTAACATTCAATATTTTCGTTTAAATCCTTAATCCTGTATTTTTCATAATGGCCACTAAGTAGAGATGAGCGAGCATACTTGGTAAGGCGATATACTCGAGAGAGCATCACCTTTTTCGAGTACCTGCAGGCTCATTCCTGAAGTGGTGAGCGGGGGGTTGCAGAGGGGATCGGGAGGGAGAGAGAGGGATCTCTCTCTCTCTCCTCCCCGCTCCCCCTCGCTGCCCCTGACCCCCGGGCCCCCTCCCCCCGCATCTTCAGGGACAAGCCAGCAGGTACTCAAAAAAGTCGATGCTGTCTCTAGTATATCGCTTTACCGAGTATGCTCGCTCATCTCTACCACTAAGCCTAATAGTAGACCGACACTTCTTGTTCTGTAGAGAAAACTTCTCAGTCATTTCATTGCCAAGATAGGCAGGATTACAATGAAAGGTGACACTTCTATGTAAATAATACAGGATCCACCATTGACAATAGTTGACGGCCACAGCTCACCTCCTCCACCTCCCTGCATAATGACTTCGTACATGTCAGCATGTATAAACCAGTCTTCCATAGAAGTCAATAGGTCCTCTCCATTTCATTGTGCGCAAAGCATCTCTAATCCAAGATGGCCACCACCCATAATCATGAATATACAATAGAATGAAAAAATCTACAATCAGAACATAAAAAAAAACTTAGACAGATGGAAAATTTTTTACTATCTGGTTTTAATTAGGAGGAAATACTACATTTCACTTAAGCTCCATCTGATAGGTGTAGTATTTCTTTCTGTCCAACATCATAGCTTGTTATACAGAAAAATCAATGTCGCTTCAGTCCAGTATATTATTCACCTACTTCTGATGGCATCAATTGATTTTTACTTCTAATTGGAGAAATGCAGCTCTTCAAATGTGATCCTTAAATTTTATGAAAGTGTTTAAAACATATGAAATAGGGAACAGCGATGGGCCCCAGAGCTGAAAGAGTTGTCATTATAGCTTCTTCTTTAATTGGTCTGTCCAGTAATTGTTCCAGCAACACTGTATCATATTTACTGGAAAATGAAATTTGAGCAGCGTGCATTATTAAAGCCAAATGTGATTAGGAGTTGGAAAAATAATAGAAGGTATCCGAGTGTGACATGAGAAACCAGCGTGGCGAGATATATGTGAAAAAACCCCGGAAAAATCCATCTAAATGATAACTGCACTAGAGCCGCCATGTTGTACGCCCGCCCACAAACATAATAACCAATAGGAGAGAGCTAAACAAAGATGGGCCGCACCTGGGTATGAAAAATGTTGCTTGCGGAACGCTGCCGGTCCCAATTCAATTATAGTACATAATCACAGCACATTCGTCTTTGCTTGATGTGAATTTGATTTTCATATGCAATTAACAAGACGCTTATATGTTGTCAACCATAGGTAGTGGAACATTAATTGACATTTCGGTCATAGTTGACCTTTTTGTATTTGTCGCAGAGTGTTGGCTGTTGCTGGTATGGAAAGAGGTACATATAGCGCTTGGGTAGGGGATAAGCTGGCATTTGTGTGCTTACCTCCGGGCCGTGCGCTATATGCAAAATATGTTTACAGTTACTAGATAGAAAGAATCATTTGACGAATCCCATTAAGTCAGGGTTCACACAGGGCAGATTTGATGTGGAAATTCGGTCCGGAATTTTGCTGCGGCGAATAAGCCTGTGGCCGCTAATCCTGGGATTAACCAGCCATGTGACGAGATTTCTCAGAAATCTGTGAGAACCCAGCGTGTGAGAGTCCAGCATAAAGGGGTTTTCTGGAATTCATCCTTAGGATAGGTCACCAATGTCAGATCAGTGGGATTATGACACCCAGCACCCCCACCAATTTGAAGAAGCCGCAGCCCTCCAGGTACATTTTGTAACCTGAATGGGACTGAGTTGCAGAAATGCTATGTGACCAGTGAACATGACATCACGGGCCGAGGAGGAGGCTTGTTCAAGTGCTGCAGCCGCTTCAAACAGCTGATCGGTGGAGGTGCCAGGGGTTGGCAGCACAGTGAGTCTCTATAATTCCACACTGCCAACCCATGAATACTACAGAGACTGAATATGATACCATGTCACAGAGATATACTCTACTAAAAGTAATTCTTCTAGGGAAAGATCCCTCTGTATTAAGGTTTTTGATGTTGTATGGTACTTCGTAATGTATGAAATCAGATGCAAACGTTGGTACATTACAGCTAGAGTTGAGCGAACATACTCTGCCGAGCTTGATGCTTGTTCAAGTATTAGTGTACTCGATGGTGCTCGCTACTCGAACGAGCATGAAGCCGTGTTCGACCGCGCCCCGAGGGGAGAGAGAGAGAGAGAGAGAGAGAGAGAGACACCTAGGGGAGAAAAAAAAATTCGGCACCCGGCGGCCCACATACAAAAATGCTCGAGTCTCCCATTGTAGTGAATGGGGTTCGTTACTCGAGTAGAGCTCTCGAATTTTACGAAAAGCTCGACTCGAATAACGCGAACTCGAGCATTTGGGTGCTCGCTCATCTCTAATTACAGCCCCATTCCTATTGGTGCCCTACTACAGCTCCATACAACGTGGAGCTTCTAATAAGCCTTGATATGACTGGCCATGAGCCATTAGACATGTATGCATTCCAGTCAAGCTATTTATATTTTATGTTTTCTTATGTGGCAAAGGGCTATCTTGGGTAATCAGAGCCCATGTGCTAAGGCAGCAGAAATGCAGTCCTAAGCCCTCACTCACATCCTAAAGGTTGCAAGTTCAATCCCCGCTTGGTCGGTAAAACAAGTACCCAGCTTAGTGGGGGGTAATAAATAAATTACCTGAAAAGGCTGTGGAATAAGTTACAGCTATACAAATAACAAGATTTATTCATTTATTTTTATTTATTTTACCTCTGCACCCCTAGCTGTTCCCATTGCTCTTTAGCTATATAGTAAGTAAAATAGATAATGTATGTTATGTAAAGCATCAACATCACATTTAGAGACCTGTCATTCAGCGTTCATGACATATAAATGTGCTATGCTGCATTATTCAAAGTTTGCATGTCACCTGAAGCACTCAGATTTGACATATATATTGTATACCGGAGTTGTTCTCTAAGGACGGCACTTCCAGTATTTACATTTCTGTCGCTTTTTTTTGTTGTTGTTAAGCAGTTGTTTTCCCTATGCTAAAGCATGGATGTTATATGTTTAGCTCATCTAAGTAGGTTTAATGGCTTTTCTCTTTGATGTTCCACAGTAAAGTAAGCAACAAGCTGTGTCACTGCCACTAATTAGTAAATAGCTGTCATCATGCTGTAGGTCTGGGTGTCTGCAGTAGATCCCTACTGTAAGTGAATGGATGAGTAAGTATCACCAGCTGTGGCTGACTGCTGTGCAAAGAGCAGAAGGACCTGTGAGCACAGCGATACACACTCAGTTAAACAGACAGTAAATATTAAGTTCACGTTTTCTTTTCTTAGCACTGATTATAGCACACAGCTAAGAACGTAAGTATAGACAACAAGGCCAGAAGTTTTCCCCAGACACATGAATCCATACTCGTTTATTTCTGCAGCTCTGGACTAGTTTTCATGGTTGACTATATGAAGTAAATGCTGAGCGAGGTTTGCAGAACCTCACATCCACTCATGTCTGCTAAATACATCATTCCAATTCTTGGGTATTAAAGCGACCCTCCGATCCTGAAGAAACAAAGATGGCCGCACCTGTTCTCTGACTACCTGATGTTTACTGTGCATTAGCATGCATTATTAGTCTAAGACATTGCTTTGATTGGCCAGTACTGCTTATGTGAGCCAATGCATTTGTTTGCTGACTGTATATAAGCAACATATATGATTGGAATCAATTCCATTTTTATACATTGCGCTTATGTCTTTTAAGAAGATTTTGTCTGTCCATTTAGACTCTACTTTTGTTAATTAATTACTAAGTAGCAATATTTTCCTATGTGACCGCTCTGTCCATTGTTTATAGGAGTAAATAGGGATCAGCCCTATTCTCATTTGCACAAGGAAAGTCTAGAATCAATGAGATGAAATTGAAAGGGAGGAGACACAGATTAGAGATTAAAAAACGTTTTGACAGTGAGGGGGATCAATGAGTGGAACAGGTTACTACAGGAGGTGGTGAGTTTTCCACCAATGGAAGTGTTCAAACAAAGGCTGGACAAATATCTGTCTGGGATGATTTAATAAATCCTGCACTGAGCAGGGGGTTGGACGAGATGACCATGGAGGTCACTTCCAACTCGATGATTCTACCACTAATGTCAAGTGTTACAGGCATATCTTCAAGCTTCTGGGCCCAGGATTGATTTTGGGAGTGATCATCGATTTAATTCCTGTTAGACCAACAGGGAATGTAGTGTAACTTAAACCCCTTGACTGTCTTAGACCACCAGGGAATGTACAATCAACCCTTTCACTATCTTAGAACACCATCATCTAGAGATGGAAGCGGGGTTCCTACTGTGTATATTGCCCAGGGCCCATTTACTATAATATTGTCCCTTCTTGAGCCCCACTACAGAACCCACCAACCATGTACCATTTGTAATAGTGGGTCTTACTACGAGACAGAGGGGCCATCAGGTACCAGAGCTACCTCTGAAAACTTTATGGCTACACCTCATTGATATGGCGTTAATATCTGAGGCAGAATCCATAACGGTTAGTGCAGGTACAGAATCTATTGCTCAGTTAAAAAGATTGCAGTAAAGGACATTTAATATTTATAATGGCTGTTCATTAAAAAGTGCAATATTTCATATTCACTTACATTTAGGAGAACTCTTTAATGGAAAGTCCTTAAATCTGAATAAAAGACACGGATACTAGTATATGCTGGCAACCAGACACTCCGTTAAATCAATAGTGAAATACAAGAGGGTTATATTTCATATTTTATATTCTACTAAGAGGATCAGGTGTTTGCCCATAAGATCTACATCCAGAGCTACTGGTATTATTTGTTACTAGGATATGCCCGTAAACTCTCTATGTGTCTGTTTAAATAAGCATTAAGTTCATGTTTTCCTGCAGCGAAATGAGACAGATGAGTATATGAGAACACTGAAGAATTACTCATCCCTTTCCCCTGGCTGGAGTTTTGATTCAAGCAGGATTTCCAAGGTTACAGGAAGTTTTTGCTTAGTACATAGAACAGATAACGATAATGTTATTATTACCATGCGAGAAAGAAAAAACTAAAATATAATCTGCAGCATTACAATGTAGAAAGTAGAAGGCTCTCTTATAGACCTCAAAAAAAGAAACATGTTGTTGCGGTCCATTTAGGTTTTAGCACTTTATAAGGGTTGTTTCAAGAAGATCGATACACAGGGCCTATTAGGGCATAAGAATTTTTATAAAGAGGTTCCTTAATTAGGCCCTCCCTCTAAGACCCAGCTGGAGAGGCCTTAAATAGACCCAGCCTGTCCATGTTAGGCTGGCTTCACAGTGGATGGAGGAACCGCAACATAACGCTTGCATTGCAAAGCATGCATATTCGCTATTTCGCTCACACTCGCAGATATGTATTGCATATTCCGCGAGCGTAGAATAAAATTGCTGAATGCTCTATTTTGTTGCGGAATCCGTACGGATGGCCGCCATTGTGTATAGGCCGCGGGTACCCACGTCATCGTGGAGCGGCAGCACGGGAATTCAAATATTGAAAAAAAAATCTGTACTGCGCTTGACTGACGGCAAGCCAACATGGTCATCCGCAATACAGAAAATTCAAGTACGCGGGCTTCACAGATGGAATCCACTGCAGGCCTCTCGCACATAGAGTCTGACCCAGTCGTGTGAAGCTGGCCTAATACGTAGTGAGACATTCATTTGATAAGCAAACATGTAATACTACATTTTTCCAGCAGTGGCCACTATAGCGAAAATATATGACCAGCTACATCTTCCCCTGGCGGTAACAATCACATATTCTGGGAGCTGGACCCATAATGAACAGCTGATCATTGGCGCGGCTTGTTTTTAGAAAAGAGGTGGTCTTAATCTTGTAGGGAGAATAAATGTGAATCAACACATTCAACCGTATTGTTGTAAAAAAATGCATTTCTGCCACAATCTGGTGACACCCTATCTTCCCCAAATGTTTCCTTTGGCAAAGGTGAAAGGTATTGTTCCCATTTATTTACAATAGGAGCCTATTGCCAACATATCCCACTCCAAAACTATACAGCTACAACTACACAAACTACAACTATACTATACCTTCCAACTAAGCTTCACATCAGGAGATCTTGCTGATGTCTAATTCCAACACAGGGCCGTAGTAAGATCTGCATTGACAGGACCTCCTGGGATTAACGATGCCAAATAATGTATATGGCGTAGGTATGACCTTAGATAAGTATTGCACAGTTTTGTATTGGATTGTTGAACCATTTATTAAGTTTAGCCCAGGAGAATTTGCAAGTCTGCTTCAGATTAATATCCTACTAAAGTTTTACATGGTTTATTTGTAACAGTCGGTGTATTCATCATTGCACTCCTAGCATGCTCGGAGTATGGGAAACATAGAAACCAGGTCTGTAGTACTAGGCAGTGACTGTTGTCAGCTCTTTCCCTCCCACTCCCTGCTGGCTGCACTCCACCTCTCGCCTGGCATCACTGCCATTAACACTCCCCCTGACAAGTATGCTCACTGGACTTGTGGGGATTAACCCTCTGAAGGTAAACACACCCACAGAGTTCTGTGACCTGTCTATTCCGCACATGCATCCTTCAGAGTTGATCCCCACAAGACCAGAGAGCACACTTATCAGAGGCAGTGTTGATGGTAGTGATGTCAGAGGAGAGGTGGAGAACAGCTAGCCAAGAGTAGGAGGTAGAGCGCTGACAGCAGTCACTGCCTGGTACTACAGTCCTGGTTTCCATGTATTTAATGCTCCAAGCATTCTCAGAGTGCTCTTAGAGTGCAATGACAAATGCATCCGTAATGAATCTAGTTGCTATAACTGCTCTATACCAATCCTCACTTATGGAAGGCTTAAGGGCATTTCCAATATTAGAAAAACACAGCTGTTTTTTTCCCAAAACGCAGGTGTTGTGTGATATTGCAGCTCAGCCGAATGAACTTCAATGGAGCTAAACTGCAATACCGGACACTGCCCGTGAAGAAGAGTGCTGCTGTTTTAGAAAGAAAGTAGCCATGTATTTCTAATGCTAGACAACCCCTTTAAAGAGTAGTGGTCTCAAAACAAAAGTATAACAGGGAACTGCAAGTGGTATTGAGACGGGTGTTATGGCAACATGTCATTATTTTGTTTTCGTCAAATTTGGATTGATGCCCATGAGAACTATCTGAAAAGTATTGTCAAGTGTTCCATAGATGTAAATGTCCTCTTAGATTCCTGGAGACTAATTACAATCACCCTAAAATAAATAATTCCCGAGCTATGTATCTATTAAACTGTTTACTTTAACCATTCTTGTGATATTTTAATACTGAATTCTTAGAGTATTTATTTTCCTTTAATTTTGCCATTTAAAGACCCAAACATTTTAAGGAAAGAACTTGCTGTAACCTTTAGCCCAATTTTAGTTATAAACAGATTCAGGCGTGTTCTAGTGTGTCCTAATATGCTCTAAAGTAATCCTATAAACAAAAACACTGACAGTAGGACAAATGTTCTTCCCTGGTCACCTCTTCTATCCATTGTGTAAGTAACTAGAAGTTCTCACTCCAGACATTTAGACTCTTCACTTTGATATATGTGAGTAGAACCATAAAGAGATTGAGAGTACCAGTAAGCAGACACCGTCATAATATCATTACTGGTTACCCCCCACATTTCTCCATCTGCCACAAAGACCCACATGAAACTGACCTCCATTGGAAAAAATAACATGGGTGTCAGTTCCAAAAAATTAAGAACCAAAGAAATGTACTGGATCTTTAGGCTAAATACGTTTATGAATGTTTATTCTTTTTTTATTTCAAGTTTTTAAAATAATACCCATTTTCGAACTCATTTTTTCACCCATTCTATTTGGTATTTTTAGTATCCAGGAATGTATATAAGGGCTCAGTCATACAAGCGTTTTTTTTTTCACGCATGTATAGGTGCGTGAAAAAAACGCAGACCGCATGTATAAAAAAAAATGCGTGACCAAAGCTTCAGACGCGTTTTTATTCACACTTGTTGTGCGGTCACATGATCCTAAAATTTGCACATATAGTGTGGCCCCATTGAAAGCAATGAGAAAGGATCGTTATCCCCTTCTGCGGCTGTGACAGCTGCAGCAGGGAATTCCTTGGATGGGAAACCCCTGGATGCTGTCACATCTAGGGGTTTCACCTTGCTGTCAATGGGGCCGGCGGCAGCATTGTCACAGTGTTCAGTGATGAGGGGGACTCCCTGAGAGGATGAAGGAATCCCCTGCCACAGCCATGGCAGAGGAGTGCGATCTTCTCCCTATGTTTTCAAAGGGGCCGGCGCTGCTGTCACCCTATTGAAAGCAATGGGATGAAGGCAACCCCTGCAGGGATTTTTTGGGGGGATGGGGGAGCCTGAAATATAAGCCCTACCCTAAAAATAAGCTCTAGCTTATTAAGCCCTGTCTGTTCTTCTTCTTCATGTCTTGTAGATTGTGCTGCTGGGACCTGTAGCCAATCACCACTGGTCTGTTTGTAGATAAATATCCACCTTTGCAAGAGGTAGCTGGTATACCTTCACTCTACGGTTTGGTTTTGCTGGTGAGCAGTCATGTACCATTGCAGCCTACTATCTGATCTGTGTCCTGTCTGCCTCTCTGTCCTGGGTCTGTTTCCTGGCCTTCTGTTTTGTATTGAGGCTTCCTGCAAATTTGTATCTGCTCTTATGTTTGTTTTCTGTCAGTTTCATGTCAGTTTTTCCCTCGCTCTGTCCTGCGCAGCTTGCTCTGTGTTTGGTGTCTGGTTTCCTACTCTGTGCAGCTTGATGTATAATTTGTGCCAGTCTGTCTGGTTTCATGTATGAACCCTTTAGGGATAGTCAGGTTCGAGGTTCCAGCGTGAGGCCACCCTTATCGAGGTGATCGCCCAGCTTATAGGTAGGGTTAGTTGTCTCGTTAGTGTAGGGACTGTGAGACAACGACGACCCGTGAAGTGGGCTTGCAGCTTAAAGGGGTTGTCCCGCGAAAGCAAGTGGGGGTATACACTTCTGTATGGCCATATTAATGCACTTTGTAATATACATCGTGCATTAATTATGAGCCATACAGAAGTTATTCACTTACCTGCTCCGCTGCTGGCGTCCCCGTCTCCATGGTGCCGTCTAATTTCAGCGTCTAATCTCCCGATTAGACGCGCTTGCGCCGTCCGGTCTTCTCCCTTCTGAATGGGGCCGCTCGTGCTGGAGAGCTGCTCCTCGTAGCTCCGCCCCATCACGTGTGCCGATTCCAGCCAATCAGGAGGCTGGAATCGGCAATGGAACGCACAGAGCCCACGGTGCACCATGGGAGAAGACCTGCGGTCCACCGTGGGTGAAGATCCCGGCGGCCATCTTCGCAAGGTAAGTAAGAAGTCACCGGAGCGCGGGGATTCGGGTAAGTACTATCCGTTTTGTTTTTTTTTAATCCCCTGCATCGGGTTTGTCTTGCGCCGAACGGGGGGGCTATTGAAAAAAAAAACAACCCGTTTCGGCGCGGGACAACCCCTTTAAGTGATTTGGCCAATTCATGAACCAATACCTCATACTTTCATAGCAAGTCCATCTATTTTGTGTGCTGGTATGCAGGGTGAGTGTTTAGCTCCTGTTGGCATTCCCTATCTCCGGTAACATTCGTGTAGGCCTGGTGCTCACTTGCCCACACAAAGGTAGCAATGTCCTTCTGGGTGGGGATTGAAAAGTCCCCACCTCCTGGAAGCGCTGCCTCTGATTGGCTGAGCGCTTTGACCATTCACAGCTGTTTGGAACGCAAGTCATACTATGGAACCGACTCTTTCTTCTGGCTGTTAGTGTGCATCATTACTTCCAGTTACGCCAGACATCACAACCGGTGCATGTTATTTGCAGTTGTGTGATTGTTCTCAGTGAGAGAAACCAAATAACCTTGTAAATATGATACCTTTTAATGGAGGACAACGCCCCCCCCCTTTTTTTAAAATTTTATTTGCAGTTTGCATGCCAACAGCCTTGATGGACCCGCATGCTTGTCATTACGTATCCAATCCTATTGGATGGAGTACCACATCTTGATATAGTTACGCTCTTGGGGCTTCTGGGTGTGCACACTGGGTGAGAGTGTATTTTCCATACACATTATTTGCCCCATCACTCCCTGTGTGCTGTTCTTTTTTTACTTTTAACTATTTAACAATTTGGACGCTGCTCTCGTTTACTTAATTTTAAAAAAAACATAAAAATTTTGCCCATGACCATATGTATCCTGTGCTAACAAATTTCAATAAATATTGACATGACCTGGTGTAACCATTCATTGTTTTTGAACATTCCTAGTGAAGGAGCCTGGCTTAACCCAGAATCAGCACCACAATGAGAGGAACCTGAAGTTACCTATAATACTCTTATTCGACTACTTTCAGAGGTACAGAATAAGCAGGCATTTGTATCTGTAGAGCAATTATTCCATCCCCAAGACTTCCACATGGCATAGGACTCTGGAGAGATTGACTGCAACATGAGAATTTCGATTTGCCTGGTGAGTGTAGAATTGTTTGAAGCTTGCAGTCTGTGGGGATTTACTCATGGCCATACCTAAAAGTGAGTAAGTCTATCTGTTCATCTCTTTCTGTCATCAACAATAGCTACATATTTTTGTCTGTGCTATCTTATGATCACCGCCACTTTACAATTCACCTTGGATTTCTAATATCATTTACATAGTTATCAGAAAGCCTTGGCTGAACCATTGAGATTCCAACGCGAACAATCATTGCAGGGCTCATAAACTCAACAAGTGCTACTCTACAAACACAGAGATCCCCTAAGTGGATGAACTCTTGACACTGTGTGCTAATGTCCTCTGTAATACACTGGTCCCGGTGCCAGACATATGCTTATTGTAATAGTCTCTCCAGTCCAGTAATCTTTTATTTGTGTCATTTTTGCTGAGAATGAAGTCTGTGTTGATGAAGCCGAGTTCCTGGCATTTTATTGAGAGAAGCACACACCTGTTTCTGGGTATTGTTCTCCCAGTGACACACCTGTTATCATCGTACATGGGAAGCTTTCCCAGATAAGCCTTGGAGTCAGGCCAGGCTGATGAGCAGGCAAGACACCACCCATGTCCACCTCCATTACTGAGAACCAAGTGACAAGCTGTATCAGTCTCATGGAAAAGCTCTTTCCTCCAATTACCCTGTATCATAATATAAGGCATGAGTAGCATGAACAGGTTTTCTGAATGGTCGTTTTGTGTATTTAACCTAGCATAATGCAGTGAAATTTACATCGTCAGCCTTGGCACGTTGCTGGCTTATAGTAATATAGTATAGGTCATGGGCAGTAACAAATTTGTATCTGTAACTGGGAGCCTTTGCTCTACCGCACAGCCATATGGTATTATCTATAGAGGAAGCAACACAAGGTGAACTATTCCAGGGAAGGTCAGCAGAGTATACTTTGATGGCTTGCAATGCAGCTCTGACTTTTCTTACATGAGAATGCCAAAATATGTAATAGTTGTGTGTTTGTATATAGTTGTCATGGCAGGCTGGCCAAAAATGAAGATGGAGTCCAGGGGGACGTCACAGTGTCAGGCTCGCCCCATGTGCTCCTACACCGGCACATGCTCATTGGCATTCGGTGCTGGACACCAACAGGGACACTTCTCTGCTGGTCTATGGATAGATTGTTTGGCTGGGAATGCAAAAGTGATTGTTCCACACAAGAGCAGAAATCAACTGTGATTTACACTCGCGAAGGAAAAATTGTGGATTCTGCGTCATAGCCTAGCGATGGTGCGGGGAAATCTGTACAGTGCATGTGCACTGGCTGGCACATCCACAGAAAACATCGATAGGTACGCAGCAAGCTGTGGGCATGGGCAGGTTCCGTACAGGATTCGCCTTGCGGAATCTGTGTGTGCCCGTGTGCATTCTGCCTTATTTAGGAATTTATTTCTAGTGTGTGGGAACCAAACGGCCTCATAATAAAACCGATCTTTTAAGTAAGCGTAGGAAAGTAACTTAGCCCACTCTTACACATGAGCTTTTTACCGTGCTATTCGCGGTACAATGTTCCCATTGATTTCAATGGGGCCTTACAGACCAAATGCGGTGTTTTCTAACACCTCGATTTTTTAAGCCCTGTCTGCTCTATTTTGGCGAGTTTTCGTGCTTTTTAACGCACCTCATTACCTTGTATTTTGAGCCTGATCTGCGACGTAGAGTTTACAATGCAGATGTGGTCATACTTATGGTACCGCTGTATGTACTATATAAATGTAGTCCATTTTTATTTACCTTTTTCCAGTAGGTACAATTATCTATGTAGCAGCGCCTAGACCTCTCTACCCTACATCTCATCACACAATGAAACTATATGGCAGCATGTCACAGACTTATGTCTGGACACTGCATATTAATTTGAGCACTACTATGGTATTATGTCACTTCTTTATATGGTACTATTATCTTGGTGCTATGTGGCAGTATTATGTCAAGGCTTCAGCTGCAAAATGTTGTGATGGTTAATTTGTTGAAAGATTTTAAAAGTGGCCTTGATACCTTTCTTGGAAAAAATACAATTTCAAATTATATCTACTAGACTGAGGAGATAAGTTTAAGGACCCATCTGCCATGTCGGATTGGGGCTAGAATGACTTCTCTGTGTGGGCCCTGGCCCATGTGATTCACACACCAGCCCATGCTCAGTGTTATCCCGGAAATATGAGCACTTCTCTGCTGGTGTGTGTTTGGATTGGTTGGCTGGGAGGTGTATTTCCTAGCTGTTAAATCAGCACTTGCCTGTGCACATTTAAGTCAGCTTCTCCTTACTGAGGATGCTGGTTATATTTCTAGTTTCTGGTCAATTCGGCAGCACTCTTTCACAGGAACCCAGATGATGGAATCTCAGACTGCACTCAAAGCACTCATACTTCTAGACAACATAGATCACGTGACTAGACAAAGATTGACACATTTGCAGGCATCTCTCAGTCTCATGCAAACATTAACCTCTCATTTGCTGCAGCTGTGCAATACACATAACAAAATGACTAGACAACATTGCACAGCGCATCTACGAAAGACATTACATATATGACACTTATGGAGGGGCCAGCAACATAGACTTCTGGCCACTACAGTTCCCACCTACTTAAAATAACCCAACCCCAGCACCTGCAAAATAGAGTGTGATATCCCGAGTCAGACTATCTCAGTGTTCTACTCCCATTTCACCTTTAGGACCTCTGCTCAGTCACGGAGTGTCCAAGGTGAAACCTATAAACACACAGCTCCTAGCCCCCCAGTTACCTATGTAAAGGATTAACCCATTTTTAGTGCTCTGCAACTACCTAAAAAGGTCCCTTTCTGAGTATAGCTTTTGTTTATGACAGCGTGTAGGAAATTATGACTTGCAAGTAGATTTGAGAAAGTTTCTACAAGGCTGAACAGAATTCAGGATACACTAGTATAGCTATGGAGCACATACATAACTCTTATCTCCACAGACAAAAGGAATGAGGCAAGTGGAATGAACATCACTTCCTCTGACTAAGAGCTGAAACACACTGCTGCTAAACTACAAAAATAGAGAGGGGCGACTGGCAAGAAAACCAGGAGATGAGTGGAATGTTCATCACTCTCCCTGAAAAAGAGCTAGACTATGGGACAGGTGATAGCTTAAGTCAATATCTCCTGACCGTGACTAAAGAAATGAGGTGAAAGGGATGCCCCGCCTACTGTAACAGACTAAGACGGTGGACTGACACTGGCAAGCAACATGGGGAACACAAAACCTCTAGTCATACACAGTGAATCATGCATACCATTCATGCAGTTTCATACACAACACACAGGAGCATATAAATTAAGCATTTTTACTTGAAGGGAATAAATTATTTTAGTAAAATAAGCATATTTAAATTACTTTAGAAAAACAAGCATATTTAGGTTACTCTCTCCTGTACATGACTTGAACATTATAATGTTGCGTAACAAGGATAACGATGACTTTTCAATATGAAAAACATTAATAGTAGACTATGAGAAAGGGAAATAACTTTAGAGTCCTTTTTATGAAAAGGAGTTTAACAGGGGAAAAAGAAGAGTCTCTTATGGAAAGAGTCCACATTAATATTGGAAACAATTCTGACACTGCCAGACCATCTGGGACACATCTCCTCTTCGTATTCTGTGGTCCATCCTGTGGGACTTTGCAGACTGCTCCATAACTGGATCCCCAGAGAAGCGACAGACAAAGGGATGTCTGGGTCTCGAACATTCCGGAGCATAGTCTTCCTAGGCGTAGCAGCACCCATGGGGCATGTTTCTTCCCACAGGGCTGGTTTAGTACAGGTAGGGCACAGCTTCCTCTACAAACGCAAATGTTCTTGGGAGTGATAAAGTATCTTCACTCCAGGGTCCTCAAAGTCCCTGATGAAGGGAAGCAACCCTGGAGGTATAGCAGCTTGAGACACTTTGTTGGCCTGGTGGATAATGATTCACGGCAAGACCGAGTCCTTCCTTTGGTAGGGCAGCAGTTGGCGCACCGGCATCCAATGTGGCGCAGGCACAGGGACATCAGGCACAGGGGCAGTGGGGAAGGGGGCTTCAGATAAGCTCACCCCGGTGGCAGACTTCCTGGATCTAGCATGTTGTAGGGACCTGAGTTAGAGACATCTCCATGAAGCTGGTAGAGCCTGCTCTTTAGCCTGAGGGGACGTAACAGGACCCTCTGCAGCATTAACTCCGGACACAGGGCATACGTTGAGTAACTGGGAGGGTAGAGTGGTGACTTGTCACGATGGCACTTACCAGGAGGGACATGCAAAGCCTCAACCAGAGCAGCCCTGGGCCTCTTCCGGAAACCCCTAGGAGGGGGATGACCAATAAACATAGAAACAGGAGGAAGGGTGTGGTCAGGGGTGACGCCACCGTTCTGTTACCCACCGGAATGACACTCGGTGGTAAATAAAGGAGTCACAGACTGTGTAACATATCTCAGGTCCCTGGAAACGGTCAGGGCCTGGCAAAACTTTACTTGGAAAACACTTGGGAATACACTGGTGCAGGTAAACAGAAGATTAGAGGTCAGGAAGGAAACACAGGATGATTGGCAAATTTACAGTTGGAAAGGCATTTTTGCCCCATAGAGATTATGCTTTTTTTTTTCTTTTTAAATCTCCAAAACTATGTTTTTCTATTCTAATAAAAAGCAAGAAAAGGACATAAACTTTGTGAAATAGAAACTAATGTGGTCTTCATTTCAAACAGTAAAGCCTATTATTTTATCCATGGTTCCGTCTCTTAATGCTCTTTTCAGCACTTGAGACAGAACCCTAGGACGGAAACCAGGGACAGAGCGGAAAACAAAATGTGAAAGTTGCCGAATATATTTACTACATTTGTTACATCTGTTTACTTAAAAAAAAGTTATACAACCGAGACACCGAGCAAATAAAAGTCTGGTAATGCTAAACATTATCCAATTCTCTTCTCTTTGTGAAGTCTCGCTTGCTACAGCAAGTACTGTACCACTACAGAATTGTACATACGATGACAAGTCATTTGTATTTTTTGTTCTGCTGCAGACATACCCCCCAGGGGCACAGAAAAGTACACTGACTTCTCCTTTTAAAAGTACATTCAAACGTCATTTAAAAATACATATCAGCAGAAATCCAGCTAAAATATTGAAAATAAAAAGTTAATTAAAAAATAAAATAAAGAGATATGTGTCTCTGAGGCCAGCGCACTATTCCAGGACCACCTGTCATTAAACATTTTCCTATCCATAAAAGTGCGACTGTGAACCAATCTTACATTCAGCTCTTTAATTTTTAATGCACTGCTCCAGCTCCCACAGGTAGCTATTAGAGGAAGCGGCTCTCTCCCATATAAATTACAATAAAAAGAATTCTAAATTCCGGAACTTAATATCATGGGGAAATTCACAAGACTCTGTATGAAGCAAAGTGCAAAAAATAAAGTTTATTGTTTCTCATGGTTCAAGGCAATAATACTTTACTTTTGCCATTGTCAGTACATTTACAGAAGCACTGAACATATGACAATGGGAAGCTTTGAGGCCATGATAACTCCAGTCATATGTTGGGGTTGTAAGGGCATCAATTACAAGAACACAAGATAGAGGCAGTAGTGTACATAGAAGGGGGCCCCATAGCAAAGATTAAGACGGACCGTGTATTAGGATGTTGAATTTTGGCACCCAGGACAGAAGGTTTGGTGTTTGTTTTCTCCTCTACTCCCTTTCAATGACTCTTAAAACATTTTCCAACTATCTTGTTTTTTAGGCAATTCAATTCCCCTTGAGAGCGGAGTCCTGCACTGGTTCCAGCCATCCAGGAGAAAGGGGGGATGGATGTGTGGACCCAAATATTGTTGGACCCCTCTCTCCATCTTTCTTTTAACCCCCTCTCTGCGTTAAGGGGTTAAGAGAAATTGGGGGGCCCTCAAGATAAACTTTTGCACCAAGGCCCATGGGCCTTTAGCTACGCCCCTGGTTGAAGCATAGTTCGAAATTGCTCTGAAACTCTCAGTGTATTATGTGAGGGCCATTAGGGTTTCGTTGTCCATTTCCATACAAGGTATTTCAGCAGCGCCTTTGAGTGATTTTTTTTTTGCAATTGGATTTACCAGCATGCGAGCAGGTTGAGGTTCATTGGACGCAACCCCCCCTCCACCCCCACACACGCACCTCATAGCAGCAGTAGCATTTACCTAGCACAGTAAAAAAAAACTTCAAATGACACTCTGGCATTTTGCCCATTATTGTGCCCCTTAAGCCAGGTGAGGATTTTATATCTTTACCTTCACCATTTACGTTTAGGTTGATTTACTACACACGGATCTGCACCTTTGGTCTTCTCTCCCGATTTATTTGGCTCATAGAAATCTATACTAGGACTGGTACAGTTGGCATAGTGTTGTAGGCATTAGACTGAGTCAATGAAGCTCACACTTTACTAAGACCATGGTTGCTGGCTCTGTTCAGAGACCATTATGGCAGCCATTGCAATCCAGACAATGTTGCTTGTCCCGTCCTGTGGCAATGTTGTTGACCTTGGACCTTGGCTTGATGCTGGAGGCATTACTGTACTTTGCTTAATATTTCCACTATCAGAAATCCTGAAGCATCATTAGGTGAACATCTACAGACAGTATTCGTGCAAATCATATAGATATAGCATCAAGAAAGTAGCGAGAGCAGATTTATATTCTTGATGCAATTTACTGAAAACCTTGGTAGATTTTATTGGAATAACTGCAGATAGAAACAATGCGTCTCATGTGCCCCGTCTGGCTGCTACTAACAAACTATTATGTATCATTCGCCATCATTCCGAGTGATTGGCACCCAATTACGGTAACTTCACTTGTATACAATGCACCTCAGGTGACATGTACCTTTTTATTCCATAAAATCTGCTGTGGAATATTAACTGTCACAACCAGAGTAATCCAGACCCATGCTTTGACCTGGAGAACTTCTTAAGCTGTCTGCTGAGTTTATAGAGTAGAAGACACACATGTACGAAATCAAAAGTTCTCAATGTTCCCAGAAAAGACAGAAGTCGTCCGATTTTATTTCTGCAGACAGTTTATTTTACTGGTCTGCTTTTATATTGCTCCTGTACATTTTAGTACTCAGAGGCACAGTGAATCCATGCAATCGCTGTCCCAAGTTGAAGAGGCTAGAATAATGCGGCCACGATGAGCAGCAGCTGGCCCACTGGGTTGGCTGTTTTATAGGCTGAGCTGTTATTACTGTGCTGTTTATTGAGGGATCAGACTTTTAATTCCGTGTGTGAATTCCGGGAGGCTGGAGTGTGCAGATTTATAGTGTACTGATGAGACAGTGAAGAACTTATGTCAGATTTTGAAGAGCATCTTTTCTGTTCATGGGCAAGACAATGTGCAAGGAAACCAGCAAATGTCCCATATAAAATATTGACACATATTGCACTGTTGTGATTTATACCCGATAATTTTCCCTGAGAAAGCGTGTGACATTAAGAAGAAGTTGTTTCCCAATGATGCAGCAGAATCTGGAAAATAACCAGGTAGAAGGCCAGGTAATATTCTCTTAATACATAAAGATAGAACTAACTGTAATATAATGAAACTGCGATCTTCCGAAATTTACTGCATCATCAGTGGGTGTACAAAGTCTAAAGATGATGAGCTCAATGAACTAAAGAGACAGATTTCATGGGAGTAGAAGGACACTAATCAGATGGAACTTTCACTAGAGAATAAAGGATAAAGGATTTCAAATCACTACAAAGTGTGAAGTGTTTCTGACTGCAGGTTCATTACAGAAATGGCAGTGCAATGTAGCAGGAACTGCCCTGTAGAGAAATTAGACACGGGACCCTATAGTGCAACATAAAATCAGGTATGTTCTCTGTGGATACGTTTCAGTGTGAATCCACAATAGAATGGGAAAATTGAGAGATCTGTGCAACTTTGAAAAATATATGGTCATCAGTATTAGACGAGCAGGAGCCAGTATTTCAAAAACTGCCAACGTCGTAGGGTTATCTCATGCAACAGTGTCAAGAGTATGTTGAGAATGGTGTGATAAAAAAAAAAAACATCCAGCATAAGGGGATCCTAGGGACATAAACAACTCAATAATAAAAGGGGTCTGAGGAGAGCGTCAAGAATTATACTGACAAACAGACAGTGTTCAGTTAAGAAAGTTGCAGCTGAAAACAGTGCTGGGGCTTCAACTAATGTGTACAAATGCAGAATGTATCTTTCCTTAGCATGGATGGTCTTTAACAGCAAAAGACCAGTGTGAGAGCCATTGTAGTAGTAGTAGTAGTAGTAACAGTAGTAGTACAAGTAGTAATAGTAGAGGTATAAATAGAAGTAGAAGAAGTAGTAATAACATTAGTCAAAGTAGTAATAGTAGTAGCAGTAGAGGTAGAAATAAAAGTAGTAGTAGTAGTAGAAATAGAAGTAGTAGAAGAAGGAGAAGGAGAAGTAGTAGTGAGATGAGAAGTAGTAGTAGAGGTAGAAATAGAAGTAGCAGAAGTAGGAGAAAGTAGCAGAAGGAGGAGGAGAAGTAGTAGTGAGATGAATAGTAGTGGGCTGAGAGGAAGTAGTAGTGAGATGAGTAGTAGTGGGATGAGAAGTAGTAGTAGTATTTCTTTGCTTCTGTTGTAGTTACTTTTATTCTTGCCATTATTGTTTCTATGGCATAATTTGCACCAAAATTACAACAAATTGTACCAAAGTTTTGATGCAATTTTTGGTATTAACTAAGCTAACCAACAGGTGGTATAAACTTAGATTAGACAGTCTTAAATTTGATATATTTACCATCCAGCATGAGTTGCTGGGATGAATCTGATGCATTTTAAGACTATATGGGGAGCATTTACTAATACTGTATAAAAGTTAGACTGTGCAAACTAAGACAGGCAGTCTTAAAATGCAGCGACTCATGCTGCATGGGAAATTTGTCAAATTTTAAGGCTGTCTAGTCTATGTTTTTATACCAACTATTAATTGGCTTAGTGCAAGTCAAAAAATTGAGCCAAAATTTTGGTGCGATGTGCCACAATTTGCTGCAATATTTAGTGCAATTTAGGACACATCCCCTTTTCATGAATCCACACCCTTTTTCTTATGAGTCGGAAAAAGTGGCCAAAAGTGTCTAAAAACACATAATAAATGTGGCGCAAAGCATGTAAGATAGTTTTATGGCATATTTTGCACCAGAAAACTGTCCTTTTCAAAAGTAAATCTGCTTCTCTGTTTTAATTTGTACTGCCTAACCTTTAAGCCTTATGCACACAGGTGATATCCCCATGCAAGTTCTGTCCAATTGCAATATGGATGGAACTCGCATGGGATAATAAATAATCCATTCATGTGAAAGGGTGCATGCACACAAGCAATTCTTCACTCGAACCCATAGTCTGAGTTTGAAAAATCGCTGCATGTCCTATTCTTGTGCTGTGTCCCACATATCAGACGGCACATGGATAAAGTGTCTGTGTGCTGTGCTTTGTGAATTGCACTCAAGAATATTGGGTGCAACTTGCCATCAGCATTGTGCATGCAGCCTAAGGGCTCCTTCGCATGGGTGCCACAATTTTCGACCGCCCTAGTCATGGCCAAAAATCCCATGATTTTCCCATCCATTCAGATGGCTTATATATGCCACAGCCCGGAATACCATCGGCCAGTGGCAGAAAGTTCAGCTCTGCTACACTACCTCCCCCTCTCCGCCCCTTGGCAGCTGCCAGCAAGCAGAGTTGGCAGGGACAGAGGCTTAGCTTAGCTAGTCATGATAAACTCCCTCCCCAGCCTATGGGAGCTGCCGGCAAGGGGAGGAACTTTAGTAATGCAAGCCACTGCTAAACTCCCTACACCTTCCCTTTTCCTTTCTTGATGGCTCTCATAGGCTCCCATAGGAGTCTTTGGGAACGGCTGGCATATCCCGGCAAAAAAAAAGCCAAGGCATATCTTTTCCATCCGGCATAAAAGAGGCCACCTGGAATGCGCATGGTATGCGCTATCTTTTCCAGCTGGCCGATTTTACGCACCAGGAAATTGCCCATCTAAACAAATGCACCGGAATCCAATGCTTCAGATGGTTGCGATTTTCGGGCCGGCATTTTATCGCGGCAAACTTTGCCATGATAAAACCTTCATCTGAAACTAGCCTAAAACAGTCTTAGTAAATGTGTCCCAACGTGTTCATACCGTTTTCACTGGACACTGGAGTTCTTCCATACTTAAGAGCTGCACTAAACTTGCACTTGGCTTCCGTTATCTGGTCCACCCCTGTAAATACAATATTGGTATGATGGCACAGGCTGAGTCTATTTATCCACCATATTTGCAGAGAACTTGGGTTAAAAAATTAAAATGCGGGATATATTAGAGAAGTGCCTCTGGGTGACTGGTTGTAGCGAACACATGTATATGCTTGCACTGATATAATTTTATGAATGTTATTAGCAACTTTTAAGAATAAATCTGCTTGAATTTCAGCTTTAGAGGTCTTTTTAAGACCCCATGCTCATTGAAGCTATAATAATATGTATAATCTAGTGCTCTGTATAGATGCTCAGTGGGGCCTCTGAAGCACATTTGGATTATCTAAAAAACATAATTTTTCTATAAATGTAAGCTGAAGGAAGTCTCTGAAGAGGACCTGCTTTATCTAACAGATATAATTTTTCTATAAAATGGAAGCTACTTGTATAATGTCTTCATTTGTGATATCTCAACTTTGGTAACACTATCACTACTGCTCCCTGCTGACAAGTACATCCATTTCTCATTAAAGGTATTTCATGTTTTATTCAGGAATACAAATGAAGCTATCATGGTCTGCAATAGGAATAATTGTATATAATGCCAGGCTCAAGATTTCTAATTAATATACGTTTAGTTCTTTGCTATGAATAGATATTCACAGTAGACATGCCTCAAACTGAAGGAGGACATTAATCACAACGCTGAAGTTTAAAATCTACATACGATATTTTATTGTCTTTCTTGTTGAGTGTTTTTTTATGATTTATCGTATGTTACTGACTCAAAATTTACCGTTTAGTGTATATAGGATGTCTGGTTGATTATCTATTGGTAAATGATGTGTACATGACATGGACTTTTGTCAATAACCACAACTGTTGCCCTAATAAAGAGCACGTAATGGTGATTGTGTAAATGATATAGTATACTGTATAATAGGGATGTGTGCAGTTATTACATAAATGTAAGAGTAAAACTACTGGTATAATATATAGTATATATGTTGTAGGCACCGAGTTGGAAGGACCTATGGCTTCCTTTAGATTAGTACACTCACATAATGACTCCTGAAGCCCCAAGAGTGAGAACGACATCATAATAAGACACCTACATCCACAATATCCTACCAAAAGTGATTGGACACCTGAGCATGAATCAAGGGTAGTTTTTGAGGTTGGGCATTCATGGTTTTAACTTGTTTTTCCAACACATCCCACAGATGCTTGATCAGATTACGATCTGGGGAATTGGGAGGTAAAGTCAACAAAGTCAACATGATTCCTGAACACTTTTTTCACTATAGGCCATTTTACACGGGACGATTATCGTTAGGAGTTGTTCAAAACCCCACGCTCCCGTGGGTTTTGAACGATAGTCGTTCCATGTAAATGCATCCAGAGACTGAACGACTGAATGAGAGTCATTCAGTTTCTGCAATGAGAAAGTCCTGAATGACTGCTGCTTATTGTGAATGGAGGTGAATGGAGGGAGAACACTCCCTGGCCGCCCCGCCTCCATGCTGTCCATGCTGTGAGTGATGCTAGGTCCTGTGTAACAGCATGAGTATGAGCTTCATTGAGGCAAGTGTCGGGCATCGTTTGCCCGGCAGCTCGTCCAGTGGAAATGGGCCTTTAGGCAAGGTGCATTATCCTGTCGAAGAGGGCACTGCCATTAGGAAATAATACTGCCATGAAGAGTGTCCATGGTCTGTGGTATGCTTAGGTATGTGGCATAGATCAAGGCAAGGTCCACATGCTTGCATCCAAGGTTTCCCAGAAGAACATTGTCCAGACCATTGCACTGCCTCCACAAGCTTGCTTACTTGCCATAGTGCATCCTGATAACATCTGTTTCCCCAGGTAAGTCACACACACTCTCATCCAGCCGTCCACATGATGTAAAAGAAAATGTGATTTAGCAGATCAAGCCACCTTCAGTCGTTGCTCAACAGTCCAGTTTTGATACTCCTGTGACTATTGTAGGCATTTTCAGCAGCGGACAAGGGTCACCAGGACACTCTGATCAGCCTGTGGCTGCACAGCCACATATACAACAACATCTGCTACAGCAATTTGTGTTACAGTAGCGTTTTTGTAGATTGGACCAGACAACTAGCCTTCACTTCCCAGGTGCACCAATAAATCTTGGGTGCCCATGGCCTTGTCACTAGTTTATTGGTTGGTCTTCCTTGGATCACTTTTGGTACCTAATAACCACTAACACCCCACAAGACCTGCCATTCTGGAGATGCTCTGACACAGTGATCGCAATTTGGCCCTTGTTAAAGTCTCTCAGATCCTTACACTTGTCAATTTCTTCCAACACATCAATATCAAGAACTGACAAAACACTTGAGGCCTAATATATCCCACCCCTTAATGCTAGTGTTATGGGATAATCAATGTTATTCACTTCATCTGTCAGTGGTGTTAATGTTATAGCTGATCTAGATAGTGTTGAGTCTGAATTGGATTCAAAATACTTAGTCTAAATTGGACATAATTTGTTGTCCTAAAAGGACGGATATACACAATACACAAATGTGGAGGACACAAAATATTTATAACAAAACGAAAGATTACGGGAATGGGAATTCTGATCTTAACCTACTAATGCAATGAAGCCACACCTAAAAACGGAGCATTCGCCCTGATAAGGGCGACCTCACATCAGGAACCTGGAGAAATTCTGACTCTCCATAGTTAGAAAAGAGGAATAATGATGACCACAATAGATAACAATATGTATTCTATAGATGTTAAACAAGTACATAATAAACCAGATGTAATGCAAATGCAAAATAAGGAATAAGGAGACAAATGTTGCAACACCCCACATACTCTTTACACCAAACAGACTTATCTGATACTGGAACAGAAAAGGAGCTGCCAACTAGACCAGAAATACCTTCAAAACTAGAAGTATAACCAGAATAAATGTGTTGGTTGACTAATTGGTTGGCTGGGACACACGCCCCTAAGCCAACCAATCTGTCCACACACAAGCAGAGAAGTACCCACGTCAACATACAATGCCGAAATGACACAGAGCATGCACAAGCATGTGAATAACGTGGGCCGGGGCTGATGCTGTGATGTTACCTCAGTCCCCATCCGACACGGCTGGCCAGCCATGACAGACTGACAGATTCCTTTAAAACATTTTAATTTTGCTATCCATTTGACCTGATAAGTCAAGAAGAAAAGAAAATCACAGAGAAGGAGGTGAAAATGGAGGCGTACAAAGCATTATCACCACAAACTGTCTATCTTTAGATGTACAAAGAGATCATATTCATTCTATTCTCCTTTATTCCCCTCTTATAGAAGCATCTCCCACTCATCTTTTAGAAGTTGGCATCAGTTGTGGATGTTTTTGTTCATTGTGACTTAAATGCATTGAATACAACACATATCGGCTTAAGAAAACCAGAGCAGTTTAATTTGACAGAATTGAAGCTTTCAGGAAGCAGCTTTTTAAACTTCATTGCCGTTACCATAAACCCATTTCTACAATAATAACATGAAGCTACTCCAAGGACTTTGCCGGAGCCATAGGTCTCACATTAGTGTGTCAGCGTACTTGGATAATTGAATGAAGAGTGGTATCCTTCAGCATAGAAAACAGATAAACACGCATGGTATTCGCAGTTTTCTATAGAGCCACTGAACGCTAAGGGTAGCAGAACACATTCTCAAAATTTAAAAAGAAAGGAATGTTTTTGTTTGGTTAATGGCTGATCCTCTTACTGCGAGGAATTTTTTTTTTTTTTTTGCTTCAAGGTCAAAAATCCTTAAGAAGGATGTATGAATTATATTAGAACCGTAATAAATGGGAGTATATGAAATTTGCATACAAAGGAAAAGTAAAAAGATTTTTGTAATGTGAAATTTGCACTCTGACCTTGGCAAGAATTTCTAAGCCTATACGAACAATGGCACTTGTAATTAAATCAGAACTAGAAAGCAGGGTTTGCGGAACTGAAAAATAAAATTTATTAGGAATGGGTGATAGGTTTAAAACAGTGTTAATGCATAAACATTTTACAGGGCCTTAGAACAATAAGACTCATTATCTTTTATTATTAACGCATTAGGCATAGAAGATGCCATAGCATGAGGCTTGCAGGTGCATTAACAATCCTCAGCTATATGACCTCTTGGCACTGCTTTAATATTCTCTTCATGATTTACTCACTGACTAAGAGTATATTATCTTAGACTACATTTATTTACAAAGCTAGCTACTCACTACTGTTTGCTTCCAGATCCAAGGCTACACCGATAATATAAACCACCGTCAGTAGAACATTAAAGCCGGAGTACAAATACATACGAATGAATATATTTCAACTAGAGCATGGAAATGGTACCAAGTTACAAAGTGAAAATATGAGTTTAGACTTTCCGAGTAAAAATATCTAATTACTGGAGTACAAAAATCTGACCTGGAAAATGCTGATCTGAGCATGATTGTACTATACCTGGACTCATTCCAGTTCATCTTGAGTTTTCTTGAGGACACCTGGATGTTCTAGAGTTCTTCTGGAAAAATGTTCTATGGACAGGTGAGACAAAAGTTGAACCTTTTAGTACAAATGCACAATGTGTTTAGAGAAAAAAAGTAAATTGCACATCATCACCCAAACTTCAATCCAACTGTGGAGAATGGTGGAGGGAACATCATGGTTTGGGGCGACTTTGCTGCCCAAGGGCATGGATGCCCTGTGCTCATTAAAAGAAAAATCATTTCTAAGGGTGGCATCACACGGGTCAATGGTCACCCAAGTAATTTCTCAAAAAGATTATTACGAGAGATTGTCATCCCCTGTAAACACAGGGACCGCTGGGTTTTTAGCTCATCTAAAAGCCAAGCAACTAGTGGCCTTAATAAACAGGCAGTTGTCCATCTATGAACAACTGCCTGTTTACTCTGCATGGAAGTGGGTGGCCGGAAGAGATCTCTGGCACCCTACAGCTTCATTTAGTGAGCGATTGTCACTCCTTTGTGAAAGTACAGGAGCAATATTAATTGGATAGGCTATCGCGTACTTAAAGGGGTATTCCAGTTATGCAAAGTTGCTGTCAAACAAATGCTAACTAAATGTTATTAAAGTTTGCAATGTGGTTCTAAGTTGGGTTTTGTATCTGTAGCTCTAAAGAATCATTACCTTCTCCTGGCACTTCAGAAGTATTTGTTCACAGGTTTCCCTTGATATGACCTGTAGGCATTCCAGCTCTACTGGTGAGGTTAGCTCAGTAAGAACCACCAGGGTTGTTTTTTTGTATCCAACTCTCAGGCTTGAATTAATGACCAATATCAGGGCAACGCTTGATGGGGACAGGAAAAAAATACAGAGCAGGGAATTGTGTGAAATGTTGTTTCAAGCTGCATGTCAGCAGGGATGTGCTGGCCATCTTGGAAAATAGTAAGGCGGGGAAATATCAGGAATGAAAGACAAGATGATAAGGCTATGGCTGTGTGATTAATACCAGCTGTGCATAAACATTGGGCAAACACTTTTCATACTTGATTTTTTGAGTCCCAACCAGAACACCCCTTCAAATGTCGGACAGTCATCCTGTGTAAAGCCACCCTGAGATGGATCAAGCATTTTACAGGGGAATGTAAGGGCAGTAATCCGAGTGCTTTCAATAGGGGGAAACTCCTCTTTGACACTTCCACTTCCAACTCTCGATGATAATGCCCAGCACTACTGAATTTACAGTGGGCAAGACCATCAGCTGATTGCCGGGGAACCCGAGTGGCAGATCCCCAGCAATTGTCTATTGATGACCTCTCCTGAGGATAGGTCATCAATAGGATTTGCCCAGAAAACCACTTTAAAGGAACTTGCTTAGAAAATTAAGAAAAACGGAAATTGTAAGAGTATAGGCTTTTGCCTATTTTAAATTATTCTACTCCTGTAATAAGGTGAACAATTCCAGTAGTGTCATGTAATTGAAACACAGCAAGTGATGCTTCTTACACAGGCATGCTCGTTTTTCTGCCGTTCTACACAATATCATTGCCTGTTCCTCTAGCAGCTCTTCGTTGTATTCCAGACAAAGACAAGTTTCTAGTAAGTTAACCAACTTTTACAATGCTGGCAGTGAATTTTATTATGAGTGAGAAATGTCTATCTCCCAGTCATAATTTACTGGACTTTAATATGATAACAGTGCCCCTTATTCAACAACCTGACAATGTGAATCTTGTACCCAGCATACACCAGGATGGAAATGACTGGGCCTTTTATTTCATGTATTGGAGTGATAACAACGGGACCTTTTTTTCCCCCAAGGTCAATGACATTGGTTTCCAGTTTCCCATTTGGCCCCACAGAAATATAAATTGATCCAAATGAATTTGTCTCTACCCATTAATGAGTGTTAAAATATAAAAGCTTACATTTTCCCCCCATTTCCCAAAGAATGTAGTATCTGTATCTCTGCCCCTTTTTTAATGTACAAGATATTTCTGCCACTTTGTCTTTCATTCACACAAGGGAAATAACAAAGGTTCTTGTGATGACTGCGGCCGATCACCATGGTTACGATTCAGAGATACGGTGAAAAGCAATTATGGAGAAACAGAGGAAGAAGAAATGTGCCCTTTTGTCAGAACTTCATAACAGCTGTAATAACAGGACAGCAGCGGGACGAATGTAAAATAACTCAAATATTGTGGCATGCTAAATGCCAGTGCATTAAAAATGGGACTTCACTGTCACATTATTGAAAATGACAGGAAACATTAATTCCAGATGCTCAGAGACACTTGTTAGGAAACAGAAAACACAAAGTATGGTCTATACTTGAGGGACATCAGAAGAGCTTGAATCCAGGAACTGATCTGTGAAGACACTATGGGCCATATCCCCTATGGAGATGTGTCCTACGGACACCTGCAAAGATGAGATGATCTGTAAGCAAAAAGGTTCATTTCCCGTCTTGAATACATGAGCACTGCCATAGGAAAGGATATAGTAAGATAATTGAACTATTAACCAGTGAATTTTTATCATAATTTCTTGTAGCCGTTGTGCAAGCTTGGACTTCGTTGCCCCATTGTCACAGCAGGCCGAAGGTTTCAATTCGACCTGGACATCTGGGTGTTTCGCAACAAGGGCATCAGTAAACCACAGTTCTTCCCAGCCAAGAACTGAAAAGGCAGGTTCTGTCAGGCTGGTCATGGTCCCTTTATCTTCCTTTACTGGCAACAGGATAATCAGGGACTCGTGGCCAAGCTCTGGCCACATTGTCTCCGGGGAAGGAAGTTTTTGAAAGTAGACAATTGCTTGGGGAGATTTGGAGGGTTCATGGATATGTAAGAAAATCAGGGGAAACAGATCCAGTAGCAAAAGGATTATGGGTTTTATTCCCAACAGTAAATTAAACAATATGAACTAGTCCCTTGGCCCGTTCATAGTGGGTAACTTGATCTTTTGACCTGTTAGAATAGGATAACTGTGCAGAAGTTAGAAACAGTAGAGCTAGTCTACATTGGTGACTAATATGCAGTCCAAAAATCAACATTTGTAAACTCAGAGACTGTTACTAGGGGGCCACAGACCAGAGGAAAAGTGTCACTTTCTCACAGCATTAGCTCACAGGAGAGACTTCTGTTGCCACACCTGTCCTGTACTCCTCTAATCCTGCACTTTGGCTATTTCTTTCCCGACTCACCCAGCTCCTCTATTTCCATCCCCTTTTAAAATTACAGTCTCAGAGTTAAATAACATTAACATAAAACTTCAATAAGTGACATTCAACTTCCCCCCTTACACCATTGCTCTTGGTTTAAACTGTATGCTCCCAATGGGAGAAATGCATAAAATACTTTACACCTGAATCTAGTTTGTAAAAAGTCACACATTTTTGTGCGAATCGTACTTTCACAAAATTTTTCCCTTTTTCAGCATTTTACAATGCCCTCACCATGCTAGTTAACAGTGGACAGGGCTTGGAGGGAGGGAGTGTAGCTAACCATGGCCCATAAATTGTTAGGTGTAGCTAACTATGGCTCAAATTCACTATAATTTATGCCAGAAACTGGCGTAAATTATAGCACAAAACCTGCTGTAGATTTTAGCACGTAGTACATTACCAGCCCATAATGCAACAAATGTAAGAAGATGCTTGTACCTCTAATTACATTTGGCGCATTTTTACTTCATTATCATTTATGTAAGAGTGGTACGTAAAACTGTGTTCTTAGATAAATGTGCCAAAATGTTCTAACAGTCACAAGTCAATGCTTCGTCACATCTAAAAACAACATTTATATTAGTATTACCCTACAATGTTGTAACACGAAAAAAGTTTGGTGCCATGTTAGCCAGTAAAGCAAAATGTGATTGTTCTCAGCAAGAAAAACCAAGTAATCTTGCAGATATAATACCTTTTAATGGCTAACAAAAATACTTGATGTAATGGCAAGCTTTCAAAGCTCTCAGGGTCCTTCCTCAGGCTTAATGGAACCAATTTAAAGACACAGTTATATTAAAACATATACACATGATCACATGGGAGGGCAAAGACGTGGCAAACTTAATTTTCACTTAAATAAATACCAGAAACAGGATAAAAGGGCACAGATGTTTTGTGAGTAATAGCACATAGATACAGTCCAGGAAGGGAGGAGCATAACAGTAAATAATTAGTCCAGTGACAAGGAATGTGAAGGTTTATAGTCTCTAAATTGTTGTACCTCTAAAGTTTTTAACTAATAACATTTTTGCCAGCAGAGGAAGATTGGAGTGATTGGGCAAATAGACACTGCTTAAAGGGGTTCTGACATGAAAAAAAAAATTTACTTACCTTGCCTGGTCAAGACCGATTGTCAGGCATGTCCCCTCCATCGGGGCATCTTCTTCTGTGGCTTCTTGATGCAGAGCTGGAGCAGTCAAAATGACCGCTTCCTGCTCTGCTCCGTCCGTGAGCCACTTCCGAGGTGAACGGATGGGCCCCATGTCACAAGCAGTGCTTGCTGTGGGCGGTCCATCCATCCTGGCTGAACTGCAAGTTCTGCGCGTGCACAATGGAGAGGCGGCCCGTCCTGACTCCTGTCAGAGGGCACCTGTCTTCTGTGCCTGCGCTCAATCCCGGAGGGGGGCGGCCCGTCCTGACTCGTCGAAGGAAGCAGAAAGCCTGCTGGGAGATGACCCCCGCTGCACAATACAACAAAAAGGTAAGTATTAGGTTTTTATGCTTTAGCACACCAAAAATCGTGGGTTCCCTGTGTCCATTAGGCAGACCAGGGAACAATGGCTGTTAAAGCATAAAAACCTTATTCGTGTCAGAACCCCTTAAAGGACCCAGCAGTTGAGGGTCTTATAGGGGCACTTTAGACAGACAAAGCCCAGCAGAACACTTCTCACAGTGTTATGGGAGTGCATTACTCTCATCTTTTTTTAGCAAATAAACTGAATGGTGTTAAAATGTACTACCATCTCAGATAATGGCATACCAGACACTCATCTCAAGAATTGTCCCCCTTCCTTTCCAACCCTGCCCCCATTCCACCTCCACTGCCCAAGGTAGCTGAAATTATTGGAAACAAGTGAATCGACCATATGATATAGTGTTCTGTAATTCTCATAGAAATATACGGTAGCTAAGGAAACAGTGTAGCACAATGACACAGTTTCTGCATCTCAAAAGTTATAGAAACATCACAGCTCAACGAGTTACACTGTTTAAAAAACTCCCATTCACTTGTATAGGAATTACGGGAACCGTGCAGAATAGTCAATTCAGCCATGTCCATCATCCCGGCACCAGTGACTTAGGAGAGCACACAGGATTCCCATCTCAGTCACGATAGACCGAGATGTGAATACCTCTTTAAGGTAATCATACACCTTAGATAGCCATCAGCCGAACAAGAGCTATTCCTCCCGATTGAGCCAAGCATGAATGTGTTCTTTATGGAGAGAAGAGACTAAGAGTCCTTTTACACAGGACAATTGTCAAGCGCTTAAGTGCCCAACAGTCGTTACAGCAATTACCAAATCTGTTCTTTCACACAATTTTGTTCAGTGAATGGAGGTGGAGGTGAAGTGGGATGGAGATCACTTCTGGCCACCTGCTTCATTAACAGTAAACAGCAGTCATTCATAGATAAACGATTGCCTGTTCACACAGGCTGATCGTTGATTGATTTTATGCCTGCCTAAACTAAATGATTATCGTTAGTCATTCAGTTGCTGGCAACGCTCACACTGAACGACGTTTATTCAGGTTTGCATGACCCAGCGATAACCTGAATGATAATTGTTCTGTGAAAGGACCTTAAGAGACTACTGGAGTCCTATGGCGGTGACCTATCTCCTATGAGAACAAAGGATCAGGCATGTTAGATTTCATGTTGGATCTTTTTCCCCTCTAAACATCTGCCATTGGAAGTAAGTAGCGACATCCCCATGCATATTACATCATTGGTCAGTCCCATCAAAATCATCAAGGTCAGCCAATGTTCGTTTAATGTGTACCTCCACCTTTAAGGTCTTCCATGAGTATTGTAAGGTGTGAGTCCTCTTTGGATTGCGTCCATTGGACATATACTTTTTTTCATCTTGCACCACACCTTTCAGTATAAGTAAAGTTAAGGAAGAAAACATCTGAAGATAAAGAGACATGTGACCTTGAAGCTCCTAAGCCCCAATGCAAAATTTGAAACAGGAGTCCCCATTTACTATTTAACATTTATAATACTGATATTTTAATTACATGGCAGAGGAGCCTTTTGGGCCTCCTCCAGCACCCCAAGTTGGGTGTAACTGTTACCTCTGCATTCCTTATAGCTATGCCCCTATATAGATACATAACATTTAGTAACCTATTCTTCACTTACTGTACATACAGAAAGACTATTAGCTTTCGTTATGAAAACTTTAAGGACTACTACGCTTTCAAATATTAAAGACCTTAAGTTCTAAGCTCCATTTTTGCACAGGAGCAGCATAACAGAGCTAAAAATACACCAAATCATATTTCTTCCATATCTCAGTCACACTGAGTTCAACAGAGTATGTTTCTTTCTAAATCATGATTGTATTATCATTTAATTTAAAATTGCATGCATGACCCTACACAATCTTCATCCTCCAGTACATTGTGTTGTTGCTGCAGGTAAAATACATTACCTTCACGGTCAGAGATACTGTAATAGACTTTATCCTTGAAAGAATGCAAACACTACATCCCATGACAACAAGTGTTTTGCATTTGGAAAGTGAACAAGCTGGGGTTTTGCAAAGTGTCAATGCCAGAAATATATGAAGGTTGTCACCTGAGCGATGTTCATATAAAGTATTGCTGACCAATAACACTTAAGAGTCCAAAGCAGAATTCTGGCATCATGGATGTTAAGCAATGTGCAGACAGATGATAGCAACACAGACATGGCATTAGTAACCTTCCATGCATATTGCTTCATTCACATTTGTTGCAAATGCGTATCTGATACGTAGACCCACAAAACTTTTTCTTTAGAAGGAAGGTCGGGTTTGAGATCAGACAGACACTACACTTTTCTTTTTACATACAACACCTGAATTTTGGCCAATCCTTTGAGAATTCAGAATTTTTTTGTGGAAATAAAATATTTTTACTCCAATAGAAATCTAAATTTGTTGCTCCTTTGTATCATTTGATGCATAGTATGTACAGTACAAAAGTTAGATTAGACTTACTGGTATTCGGTTTTTCATGGAGTGTCCACAAAAGCACCACCTGAGATCGCAGCCTACTGATAGGACAGTAACAGTTTTAAAACTCCCTCTTTCCCACTTTCCTCAGTGCTTTATAACGGGTGGGGGATGGAGACTCCCTGAAAAACAGATTACAGGTAAGTCTAATCTCACTTTTCCCTATCATCTCCACGACAGCACCACCTGAGACATACCAACTAATTTTGTCAGGGTGGGACTATGGCCAAAAGGACTTTACGACCTTGTCTACCTGGATGTCTAATCTATAGTGTTTGGAAAAGGATACACACTTTCACCAGATGGCAGCTTTTATCTGCTCCACTGATGCAGAGGCTTGCTCTGTCCAAGAGGTGGATACTGCCTCTTAGAGTGGGCCGGAAGGCTTTCCGGGGCTGTTTTGTCTATTGCTGCGTAAGCCTCTGTGATCGCCAAGCAGATCCATCTGGCTATGGAGTTTCTTGACACCTTTTTTCCTTTATTGGGACCAAAGAACTAAACAAATAGATTATCGTCTTATCTCCACTGGTTCTTGCTGCTGACATATTGAAGTACTGCTCTCCTAAGGTCTAGGCAGTGAAATTTTTGTCTTGCTCATTCTTATAATTGTTGCAAAATGAGGGGATTATCATGTCCTGGGACCTATGGAAAGGTGATGCTACTTTCGGTAGAAAAGACGGATCTAATTTAATTATTATCTTGTTATCTGGTACTCTGAAAAATGGATGGCAGACAGATAGGGCGTTTAACTCGCTTATTCTTCTTGCTGAGGTGATGGCCACTAAAAATATTGTTTTCATTGTCAGAGCCTTAATCGGGATTGAATCTATGGGTTTGAATGGAGCTGCAGATAAAGCTCTATAACTCAGTTTAGATTCCATTGTAGCGCTAAGTTACTGATTCTGGGTCTTAACCTATTGGCTGCTTTGAGGAACCTAGATACCCAAATTATTTCAGACAGTTTGGTGTCATAGAAGACGATAAGAGCCACTGCTTGAACTCTCAATGTGCTCGAGGAGAGGCCCTTGTCCAACCCCTCTTGAAGGAACACAAAGATTGTAGGGACGTCAGAAGAAAATGTAACTTTCTTCTCCTGGCACCATGATGAGAATCTTTTCCAGACCTTGTGATAGGTTTTATTTGTTGTCTCTTTTCTGCTGAAAAGGAGTATATGCACTCCTTTTGCATAGAAGCCCCTTCCCAGCAGCATGAATTTTTCAAAATCCATGCCGACAGATGGAGGCTTGCTAAGTCTGGGTGGTTTAGGGAACCCTAGGTTAGAAGGTCTGACCAATTCCTGTAGACTTAGGCTTTTTAGTAGTCTGAATCAACTTCTCCTTGGCCAGAAGGGGGCTACTAATATGAGGCTGCACTCCTCATGACAGAACTTCTGAAGGACACGTAGACTAATCCTCGGCCCCAGTTTTGCATTAGTGCATCTATCGCCTTCGGGTGGTCCGCATGGGTTGAGGGTGAACAAACTTTCCAGCTTATGGTTCTTCCTTGATGTGAAAAGATCCATGTGCGGGGTTCCCCATCTGTCTGAGATAGCTCTGAAGACGTCCTGGGAGAGGGACTATTCCCCTGGATCTAGGTATTGTCTGCTTAGAAAGTCCACCCTTTTATTTAGAGCTCCCTACAGATGGGTTGGTGAAATTGATAAGGCATGTTGTTCTGCCCAAAGAAACATCTTTTGAGATAGGTCTTGTAAGGCCTGGTAACTTGTTTCCCCCTGATAGCGAATATGGGCTACTGCCGTGACATTGTCAGATAGGGTTTTTAGGTGCTGCTTCTAGATGGCACCTTCAACCGTTGCAGGGTCTTCCAGACTGCCAGAAGTTCCCTGCAGTTTAAAGACTGGTTGTTGATTCTCCGGGGCTAGGCCCCTTGGAGGTAAAGGTCCCCTATGTATGCTCCCCAGTCCAGGTCACTGGCATCTGTTGTGATAGACACCACTGGATCTTGCAACCAGTGAACCCCCCCCTTGAAAGGTTCTGGGTTGAAGGCCACCAGTGTAGGGACACCTCCTGTCCCAGGCAGAGAGGATTGCTCCCTGCAGAGTTCTTGTGTGGGATTGGGCCCATGCTACAAGCTTTTCTAACAGGGACATGGCTGTCTGGATGGAACAGGTCTTGCGTATTAGGAACGTTCTGACTTGGAGCGGTCATTCCTGACCTTTGTTAAGGAGAGAAAAGAGCATTGGCTCTCTGAATCGAGTAGGAGTCCCAGAAAGGTCTTCTTCTAGCAGGGGGTCGTGTCTGATTTTCCCCAATTGATAATACAGCCTAGGTATTGGAGGAAATGAATAGTTGTCGCTAGGTGTTCTTTTAGACATTCCCATGTAACTTTTGTAATTTTTGGAATTTTCATATTGGTTTGTGCTTCCCATGTACCTCGAAAGTGCTGCAGAATAAATTGGCGCTATACAAATAAAGATTATCATCATCATCCCTTGTTTCAGAGATGACCAGGATGTCGCCTAAATATGGTATAATCAGGACAGACCTCTGCCTTAAGTTGACTGCCAATTCCGCCATAATCTTGGTAAAATGTGGGTGGCCAAGGATATCCCAAACGGAAGGCAGGTAAATTGAAAATGACTTGTCTTCCCTTCCATGCGTAACATGAATGTTAGAAACTTCTGGGATTTGGCATGGATCGGGGGTCTTGGACAGGTCCATAAGAACCCAGTTCAAACTTCATTGTGTCACTATGTTATGGATCCTTGGCTTCAGCCTGTCTGCTGCCCTGAGAAATCTTGCTACCCAGGGATTTTTCGAAAGCCTAGTGTCATAAAAGGCACTAAGTGCTGCTACCTGGACCTTCAGAGGTGCTTGGGGAAAGATCTTTATCCAGTGCCCACTGAAGGAACGCCAGGATTGCAGGGATGTCAGGAGAACAAAATGCAATTTCCCTTTCACTACACCAGGATAAGAATTCATTCCGGACCCTCTAATAAAACTTTGCTTGGCGAGTCCTTTATACTAAGTAGGAGTATATTTACTACTTCTTTGCAGGAGCCCCATCCTAGCAGCAGATGTAGGTTCACTAAATCTGGGTGTTTTAGAGGACCCAGAGTTAAGAGCTCTGACCGTACTGGTAGTAGGACTGGATCTTGCCAACTTAGACTCTTTAGAAGCCTAAACAAGCTCCTTCTTGGCCAGAAAGGGGCTGTTAATATAAGGGTGCATTTCTGACAGCAAAACTTCTGAAGGATCCTCGGAATCAATGGGTTTGGAGGGAATGCATAAACTAATCCCTGGCCCCAGTCCTCCGTTAGGGCATCCATTGCTAACAGGCGGTCTCTTGGATTGAGCGCGAAAAATCTTTTCAGTTTGCAATTTTCTCTCGTTGCAAAGAGGTCTGTGTGCAGTGTTCCCCATCTAGTCGTAAGCACACTGAAGACCTCCTGCAGGGGAGGAGGGACCATTTTCCTGAAACTAAGTGTTGTCTGCTTAGGAAGTCTACCTTCTGGTTTAGAACCCCCCTCAGATGGATCACTGAAGTTGAGAAGACATTTTTTTCTGCCCACAGAAAGATCTTTTGCGCAAATATGCGTCTTTTAAAGTCCATTGACACCATGAATGCCCCCTTCTTTATAAATTTTTTTACCGAATTTATCGATTCCATCTTGAATTTTCTGTATTTTGTATGGGTATTTAGAGGCTTTAAGTTTAGTATTTTCAGGATTTCCCACTTTTTTTTATTTATTAGGAATCACAAAGAATAGTGGCCTCCTGATCTTGGTTTTTGTAAAATAAGAATTACTACCCTCATCTGTAGTAACTCCCTCACTGCCTGATGAAGCTGTTCCATTTGGTTGACTGAGCCCATCAATAATAGATTCTCCTTTGGGTGAGACAGTAACTCTATTTGATAACTCTGTTCTAGGATCTTGGGAATCCAAGTGCTCCCGCAGACCTGGGGCCTCCGGCTCGTGAAGGCCCCAGTCTTGCCCCTACAGAAATGGCGTCAGGGCCCCCTTTTGGGGTAGGTTCAGCGGCCCGTCTTTCCTTTACCCTTGTAAGGCCTTGTCCATGAATTGAGCCATAATACTCTCTTCGTGAAATTAGAGACTGCCGAAGTACACGCTGATAGCCTGTTTCCACCGACATCTCAGCTAAAAAGCTAGTCGACATCTTTAGGACTGGGAGGAATTCCAAGATTTAAACCTCAGGGTTTTATGGCAGGTGCATCTCTAACTGGTTCAGTCAAACATTAAGTGTCCGGGTGACACAAGTAGCTGCTACTTCTGGCCTGAGTATATTTGAGGCTGCCTCCCAGAACTTTTTTAGGACACCTGCCTTCCTATCCATTGGATTTCTCAATTGTGTGGCATCCTCAAAAGGGCAGAAGCGTACATTTGGCTACTTTATCCACCAAGACATCTATCCTGGGTATTTCTTCCCAGTCTGCACAAACCCCTTTTGTAAAGGGGTAGCATCTCTTGATGCCTTTGGATGAAAATGAACCCATCTGGTTGATTCCATTCCTTCTTAATCATCTTTTGCACATTAACGTGTACATTGGATGGTAGGTCTGTGCCTTTCCCCTAAGCCCCCAAAGACTTAGTCTTTCATTGTGCGTCTTTTCCCGGGCTCTTCCATATTTAAGGTGGCTCCAATTGCCTTGATTAACTCAGCAATGTCCTCAGGATTAAAAGATAATTTTTTGTAATCATCTTTGTCAGATGATTCCACAGGCTCCACCTGTTCTTCTGTATTCGAATTTAGAGAGCTCTTTTCGGAGTCAGAAAAATAACACTAGCTGCTCGGTCCCTTCTGTTGTTTCAAAGAAGAGGCTGCAGCTGGTTGTACATCATGAGATGCCAAAGCTGAGTGAACTTCCTCCCTAACTAAGGTTCTGATGTTGTCCATAAATCCCCCTACTTTACTTCTCTCCCGTTCCTTTATTTTTTAAAAATTTTGCCACTCAACCCGCTTGGTGACACACCCCGCCACGACCCCAGCGCGATTACATGGCCTCACAGGCTCTGTCACCCCTTTTGCCATCTAGGGGAGTGACAGAATGCCACGCCAGTCCTATGCAGACCCATGGAGACCATGCTGGCAACATCAGGAGCGGGGAGAAGATCAGTCAGCGGCCGCCACGTTGAGCCTGCCTGGATCGCAGTGGGGTGGAATCTGGCCCGGGTGAACTTCGCCTTCAGCATCCCAGGTGAAGAGGCCTCAGGTAGGGAGAACAGCGCCTTCTGACTCTGATCCGGTGTGAGTATAGAGACTTTTTCATGTCTTTTTCATGCTCCTAGCACCTCTCTGGATACCTGCCTCCTGGCAGGGCAGGAAAGACACTGAGGAAGGTGGGAAAGACACTGAGGAAGGTGGGAAAGGGGAGGTGTTTTAACCCTGTGCGTGTTCCTGTTCTAACAGTAGGTGGCAATTTCAGGCGATGCGGTCGTGGAGACGATAGGGAAAACTTTCATTCACAAAGGACTGGCTTGTCACTGAAGACCATATATAGTATTTAGCTATTTTAATACCAAAGAACATGCATAGTAAAACTCTGCTATTGATAATCACCCAGAAAATCATCTTTGGCTTCTTTTAATGGTCACTACACTTTGAGACAACTTATGTTAATATGATAGCCAATGTGATAACTAGCAAAAGTGGATATCCCTTTATTTACCTAGAATGACATTTTGTGCTGAAAAATCCCTCTGTGCTGGCCACTAGGGGGCTCCTTTCTAATTTCCCTGTTCACTCATGTTATCTGTGTTACTAGACATTGACATCACTTGACAACATCACTGAGAACAGGAAGTGGAGGAGGGTAGTGACTCATGCTGTCCATAGAAGTCTATAGAGAGTAGAGGAAGGAAAAGAACGACTCACAGACAAGGCTTGCAGAGTGAAAAACTGGTGAAAATGCCACATATAAGATAATAGCAAAAATAGTGTTAATCCTCATGTACACAAATGGTAGCTTATTCCTAGAAGTCAGCTGAAAATACAAGTATGCTTTAACCCCTTGAGTGGCAGGTTTTCTACCACCCTGTCGTGCCCACCAGGGCAGGTTTTTTAAAATGGTCTAATCATTGAATTTCAACTAGTTTTGCAGTTGCGTCTCAAGAGCCATAACTTTTTAATTTTTCCATTGACATGGCCATATGAGGGCTTGTTTTTTGCGGGACAAGTTGTGATTTTTTTTAAACAGGGGGGAGGAAAAAAAGAAATGGGGAAAAAAGAAAAAAAGGGGCCATGTCATTAAGGGGTTAAATAATGTATTAACTTCCTTCTCTGGGTCATTACGATGCACACGGATACCACATGTGTGATTGTATTTTTGATTTTTTACAAAATAAAGGGAGACAAGTGTTTTTTTTATTTTTTTAATAATTTTTTAACTTTTTTTTTAAATTTTTTTAATTTTTTTTTTATTTTTTGTCCCTTTAGGGGACTTCCACAGGGACCCATCTGGACCCCTGATCACATTCCGGGGGTCCGATGATGACAGCCCTTTACATGCTGCAGTGACAACCCTTTACATGCTGCAGTCACATAGACAGCAGCATGTAAAGGGTTAACACAGCAGAGATCGGAGGTTTTCTCTGATCTCTGCTGTAACAGCTAGTACCTAGCTGTCCTCTGACAGCTATCAACCAGCTCTCCCTGCCACAGAGACCATCGGCTTGCTTCTGACAAGCCGATGGTCTCTATGGCAACCTGTAAACAAAGCAGGAGGTTGCCGACATGTCGGCAATATCTTCTGCTGGTTTTTCAAAGTCCTGCACTGCTCTATGTGGGTCTGTGCAGGCAGAGCACACTGTCACAGCTTGTGGCATTGTGCTCTGCAGCTCCCATAGTGATACATAGCCCGGAAATCTTCCGGGCTATGTTGCTATGAGCAGTGGAGCTCGTCCCCGGAAATTTTCCGGGCGTGCCACTCAAGGGGTTAAAGGACAAATACAAAAAAGATCAAAGGTGAAGTTACCAATCATCATTTTTCGACGAAGATTCTAACTGTAAATACTTGAATTTTGTTATCTTGTACTTATGTAGACTTATATAGAAAGATCAATTGCAATGATTCACTCTGCTGCCAGAAATGTTGATACTTTACTTGTGTTTCAACTCTTAAAAATTCCAAGATGATATGGATAGATAGATAGATAGATGTAGGTTTATTTCTTGATCCACAAACTGCATTTGATAAAACAGCTACTTCTAATCAATTGTCATAAAAAGAAGAGCATAAACAGATAAGCCATTGTTTGATGGCTGTAGCAGTAGATTGTGGCATTTAGAAAGAAGTAAAATGAAAAAAATTCCACTGTAAAAAAAATAAAATATGTTACAGTGGTCTTCAAATGCTCTACCTACGAGATATGAACAGTGCTCAGTGACAGGCACATTAAAATGCCATTAAACTTTAGTAAGCACACACTGTAAGAACAGATTTAACCTTCACAAAGCATCAAGCTTCCACTCTAGCTTGTGCTTACTTCTTGGACAAGTTTTAGAATGGGTTTTTATTTGAGTGGTTTTATGGGATGAAATTTTCCTGGCTATTTCTGATGACAAAGGTCGCTCATTAGGGCATACCAAAGATTAAAGGACATGGTTTCAAGTAAATAACTCATTGTGAATACTGTTAATGGGGCTGTCTCACTGATTAGGGGAGATTGGACCATTGGGACCCCCACTGATCCAGAGTTTAGAGGTCTGGAGCATCCTGCAGCAGAGGTTGCATATGTACACCTCCATTTCATTCCCTTCAAAGGGACTACCTGGAAAATCGGAGTGCTATCTCCAGTGGTGTCATAGGAATGAACAAAACAGCGAAGTGCATGTGCAACGGCTAAAGCCTTTATTGTGGGATGCTCTTAACCCCCAATCTTGTGATCAGAGAAGGTCCCAGAGGTTGGACTCCTACTGATCAGAAAAGTATCCTTTATCCAGTGGTATAACTTGTACTCTAAATAACCACTTTACAGTTAGTGCTTTTTTTTTGGAGAGGTGAGGGTGGCTGTTGCATTTTTATATGGCAAATGGGCTTTCTTTCTTCTACTGGATAGACTACCAAGTTGCAGGTAGCTGACAACACTATGGCTGTGCCTGAACGACACTCCTTAAAATGTTATATGTAGGTAATTTCTGTAATATACCTGCATTAAAAATGTTGTTGCCTAACCACTGTAAATCATATTTGAAGGGGCTGCCACTAGGGGTCTCCCTTCCAGCTCCTCTGCAATTTACTCTGTCTTGTTACTATAGAAGCTTGGTAGCTAAAGAATATAGGGAAGTATCCTCAGCAATGGTGGAATAAGCCATCTGCACAGGGGCACTCCAATGCACTAAGACAGATATACAGACCCTGTGATAATGATCTCCACAATCTCTGCTGCTAGTGTGTGTATATACATATAGGATATTGGGTTTACTCAGCTTTTTGTCAGCATGCCTAAAAAGCAGAGGGGTGGGCAATCAGATACTACGCTCCTGTTGATCGGCCCAGAAACTACAATGCAGCATGGGATGTCAGGGCAAGGAAGAGCAGGACAGTAAAATACTGGCAGAATATTAGGCTTGCTACATGCTCCCTGCATGAAAGTGGATTTCAAATAGCAGGGCAACAGAAAAAATGGGAAAGACCACATGAAAATCAGACCTTACAGACAGGGTGCCAACAACAGCTATGAGTGGTTACAGAAAGCATGTCCCATTTTAGAAAACTGGTTAAAAACTCAAGTATGCTTTACATTTTGTAAAATCCACATTAAGGTTTCAAGTGTTTCTGTTCTGCTATACTGGAGACTTTAAAAAATATACATTATATACACACACACACAGATATTTTCTACTTACAGTATAAAAAGTTATCAACCTCCCTGTATAATGTAATATCCAGCTTAACTGGGTGCTATCGAGTACTTAGGATAAAATGTTTTTTTTTGTTGAGAGCCATCCTTACTCGATCAATAACAAAGAGATGAAGTAATGATGAGCAGTGATTTAATTAGGTGGCAATCACTCTTAAGAAAGCATGGGAAATGCCAAGTCTATAAAGAGCTAAACTGACAGTGATAAATTCAGATGTCTAGCCTTGACTTGGGACAGACCAGAACATGCATTTTGTGTATTGTTTGGTATGTAGGATATTTAATGAACCTCTATGATATGTGAGAAGTCATGCATCATGAAATACACAATTGGGGCAAGCAAATAATGTGGAGTTACAAGTTTGCTATAATGTAAATTGGCCATGTGAATTTGCAGAAGCAAATTTCTGAGCACATTGTGCAAGTGATTTTATTTGTAGCGAATATACTTGGATTGAGGCTGAATCTGTAACTGCCCACCAATGCCCTAAAAATGTTACTTTATGTACTTTTGATAATTTGTGGGCAGATTTTCTCTTTAGAGATATGACTGCTAGGACCAAGAGAATAGTAAATGTCATTACTTAGTAAAGGCAAAATGAATATGGAATAAATGTACTCATTGGTTATACTGTACATAAACTCCAGCTACAGGAAGAGGTTTGAGAAAATAAGGTGCAAACCAAAAAGTTACTTGGAAATCCAAAAGCTTTTCGTGAGATCGAAAGCGCTTAGTGATGGAGAAATAATCCATGAGCTGGGTTCTTTGTTGTGTTCCTTAAAGAGGTATACCATATAGGAGCGTTTGAAAGAAGTGCGTGTTACATTACTCATTTGAACTTTAGGGCAACGGGACTGATCACTGTGCAGCATTTTTATTACCCTTTTTCTGCCAGTGTTGTACATTTGTGTTGCATTAAAAGTACTAGTAACCCTAGGATTAGTTATTTTTCGTAGACTTTCCTAATGCTAGCTATGCTAATTGCTTATTGATTATTCTACCATTATCACTTGCATTACTCTGTTCTAACAGCACAGGGTGTACATTAACATCCTGGGTGTGCAGGGTTTATAATGAGTTGATCCCACTCTACAGAAAGAGGGTGACGGCTGTCTGTACTAGATACCTGCCTGCAACAGCGAAGCAGCCTGAACAAAGACAATAATACTAAATTCCCCATCCAATTTCCCTACCGCCAACACTCCCCCGGTCTTATTTAATTTGGTTGGGAAAGAGCTTTGTGGATTCATTGGAATTACTCAAAATCATGACAGGTAATATTTGTTTGTGTTATTAGCAATTTTTTGAAAATTAAATGTGAATAGATTTATATATTATACTAGCCGATATACCCAGCTTCAGCAGAGTTAATTTGGTACAGGTGTTTACATGTTGCTTGCACGGAAAACTTTATGAAGTCTTCAGAGTAACCGAGAAATAAAATAGGTATACACATAGGAGCGTTAGAGTCTCCTCAGACTTCATGCCCCCTTTTTATTCAAATTTACCCCCAGACTGGAGGTTTCCGCCCCTTCTTAGCCTTAAAGGCATGCTCCATCCCTGCAGTTCATGGCCGCTTTCTTCTGTTCAGTAAATGCACACAGAGGCGAGTTAGATTCTTTTTAGTATACACAGAGGAGTGTTAGATTGCCCTCAGTATATACACGTAGAGGTGAGGTAGATTTTTCTCCATATATAAATCATTTCCTTAGGCTTTAAGGTTTTTGAGAAAAGTACTAGGTCATGCATTGCAGATTTTTCACACTTAGAATTGCTTATTGAAGTTGCGACCCCTTTACTTTTTTTATTTAGGATTTAAAGAATGGATGTGGCAAGTTTCATGTGTGTGAGGTTCTGATGTGTGCTATTCGTTCCATCACATAGGGGGGGGGGGGGGGTGTTCACTTATTTTTGCACTTAGGAAAAGTAAAGGAGTTGCAACTTTATTATTCAATTCTATTTGGCACTAATAGAATGGTTGTGCCAAATTTCAATTTCGTAAGACACCGGAAAGTTAGAGAATTAGATTAGGTACATTAAGTGTGCACTTACTTTTGTGGAGAGCATTGAATAATTGAGTTGTGACACCTTTACTTTTCCTATGTAGGACCTAAAGAATGCTTGTGTCAAATTTCAAGTTTGTGGGACACCAGGAAGTTAGATAATTAGATTAGGTACATCACATAGGGGTGCCAATACTTTTGCAATTAACATTGAATAATCGAGTTGTGACCCCTTTACTTTTCCTTTTTAGGACCTAAAGAATGCTCCTGCCAAATTTTATCATTGTACGACACCGGGAAGTTAGAGAATTATATTAGGTACATTACATAGAGGTGCCAATACTTTGCGTTTAGCATTGAATAATAGAGTTGTGACCCCTTTACTTTTCCTTTTTAGGACCTAAAGCATGCTCCTGCCAAATTTCATGTTTGCAGGACATCGGTAAGTTAGAGAATTAGTGGCGAGTCAGTCAGTGAGTGAGGGCTTTCATAATAGATAGATAGAACCCCTCAGCTGCATACTGTAATATACAAATGCATAAAACAGGTTGGATGCTGGACCGCTCACCTGCATTGTGTAATCTACATATGCAGAAGAGAACTCAGATGATGGACCTCTCTTCCTTATAGTATTAGGCAGCCTTCACACTTGCGATAGAAATCGCACAAAGTGAGAGTGTGTGAAAACACAGAATTATGAAACCAATGATTTTCAATTGTTTCATTCCCATTTGCAATTTTTTCACTCATGCGATGTGGCGTGAAAAAAAAATTGCGGCATGTCCCATCTTACAGTATTTTGTGATTTTACTAGCCCATGTTTCCCTACGGAGACATTTTTATCGCAATGCACAAACTTTTGTGCAATGCGTTTTTAACATTAGAAACTCCTATTGACTTTCGCTCTACAAAATCGTGGGAGACAGCGATGCGGGATTTTTCACAAGAAATAGCATTGCTGATGCTCAAAAATCGCCTGAACAAGACTGCAATTTTGCCGTGATTTTCTTGCGGCGATATCACGATCGCCAGTGTGAAGGAGCCCTTAGAAACATATGTTGGACCTCCTCTGACATGAGAGCTATGCAAGGAAATCTCAATTTCAGACGAGATCCAAACACTGGATTAGAAAGCGTTAATGGTTTTTAGGGCATTTTTTTTTAACTTCCTTTAAGAAATGTGAGCCAATTTGCAAACATTCAAGAACTTTCACTTCATCGCTATTTAAGCCAATCATGTTGTAACACTTAAAGGGGTTGTCCCGCGCCGAAAAGGGTTTTTTTTTTTTTTTTAACCCCCCCCCGTTCGGCGCGAGACAACCCCGATGCAGGGGTTAAAAAAACAACCCGCACAGCGCTTACCTGAATCCCGGCGGTCCGGCGTCTTCATACTTACCTGCTGAAGATGGCCGCCGGGATCCTCTGTCTCCGTGGACCGCAGGGCTTCTGTGCGGTCCATTGCCGATTCCAGCCTCCTGATTGGCTGGAATCGGCACGTTACGGGGCGGAGCTACACGGAACCGGCATTCTACACAAGCGGCCCCATAGAAGACTGCAGAAGACCCGGACTGCGCAAGCGCGGCTAATTTGGCCATCGGAGGGCGAAAATTAGTCGGCTCCATGGGAACGAGGACGCCAGCAACGGAGCAGGTAAGTAAAAAACTTTTTATAACTTCTGTATGGCTCATAATTAATGCACAATGTACATTACAAAGTGCATTATTATGGCCATACAGAAGTGTATAGACCCACTTGCTGCCGCGGGACAACCCCTTTAAAGGGGTTGTCCCGCGGCAGCAAGTGGGTCTATACACTTCTGTATGGCCATATTAATGCACTTTGTAATGTACATTGTGCATTAATTATGAGCCATACAGAAGTTTTTTACTTACCTGCTCCGTTGCTAGCGTCCTCGTTCCCATGGAGCCGACTAATTTTCGCCCTCCGATGGCCAAATTAGCCGCGCTTGCGCAGTCCGGGTCTTCTGCTCTCTTCAATGGAGCCGCTCGTGCAGAATGCCGGCTCCGTGTAGCTCCGCCCCGTCACGTGCCGATTCCAGCCAATCAGGAGGCTGGAATCGGCAATGGACCGCACAGAAGAGCTGCGGTCCACGGAGGAAGAGGATCCCGGCGGCCATCTTCACCGGTAAGTATAGAAGTCACCGGAGCGTGGGGATTAAGGTAAGCGCTCCGGTAAGCTTTCTTTAGGTCCCTGCATCGGGGTTGTCTCGCGCCGAACGGGGGGGGGGGGGGGTTGAAAAAAAAAAAAACTTGTTTCGGCGCGGGACAACCCCTTTAAGTGAACAATCAACAAAAGCACAAAGGTATAAGGTTGCAATCCAATTGCAATAATTATAATGAAAGATATAGTGTAACAGGTTTCATAAATTAGCTAGTTTTACTTTGGTTGGTTATTTCTTTGTTATTTTTCCTCAGGTGGTCATGTGATCTCAATTCTGACCAGCTGACATGTGCTTGGGGTTATGTATTCATTTTCCAGTCAAATTCTCAGTTTATGTGATGCCGTTACAGGATTCCTACTACAGAAACAGTCTAGATGGGGGCACGAAGAATCATGTCAGTTACTGATGATTGCGCAGCTCTTGTCACACAGTTATAATCGAGGAAGAGTGCAAATCACAAAATGAGGCCTCTAGAGTGTTACAAGTAGTCAGGTGGAGGGAGCAGGCAGGACGAAATGTGTTTCCACCCAAGTGGTGCTTTAAAATTTGCTTATTCTCAGCTAAACAGTGGGCGGTGACTGACAGTTACCGCTATGTACAGACTGCCGTTTAAGAACTTAACTCAGAATAAGCAAGGTAAAAAGGTAAAGACCCCTGGTGCAAGAACCAAGTCATGACTGACTCGAGGATGACTTTTTTTGGGGTGGTTTGCCACTGCCTTCCCCAGTGATCTTTTACCCCTCAGCAAGCTGGGCACTGATTTTACCGACCTTGGAAGTCAACCTTGAGCTGGCTACCTGAACTATATGGGGGGCATTGCACTTGCGACTATCAGCAAGAGCTTAGGACTGCATTTCTGCTACCTAGCGTCACACGAGGCCCTTAGAACAGACATTATCAAAATCTATCATTGAGAGTAAACAAAAGTTTGCTTCTCAGCCCCAACCATAGCCTGAGAACTAGCTTGTTGTGAGGCAGTCACATTACACATTGAGGGATTTGTGGGACACAACCACTCAGGAGCATTCTGCAGTGACAGGAAGAAGGCAGCACATAATCATCTGTGGAGAAGATGAGCGGCTACAGTACAAGTCTTATCACTCCTTGCACCTAATCAGACTGTTGATGGCATCTAGATCGTGGAGATCTTTGGTCTCTTCAGGTCTGCTGTATATTTCTCAGGTTTTGCTTGGGTCAGACTTAGTCACAAACATGAATATGTATGCATTTAATAAGCAGGTTACATTTTCTTGCAAAATTGTATGAAGGTGCCCAGGAGGGTGGCATTTTGGGAATGTGTCTTGTCCATTCTCAGAAAACATATGAGAGTAGATGTATACTATAATTTTTTAATATGAAAAATTGTCATGACAAACTTAAGAGTTAAAGAATTGACAAGTTACTCCTTGTGTGCAGCACATCCATTTTCTAACAACTCTAGGTAATGAAATCGGAGGCTATGCCTAACATGGCAGTGGGTGATAAAACATTTTTCTTACAGGCACCTCTAAATGTCCAAATCAAAAAAACAATTCCTTTTTCGAGAATAAAAGCAGCTAGATTACAAGTTTAATTGTTCCTTTTAATAGAATCTAACGGATCCAGACATATAGATACATATAAATGAAAGTTTACAACAAAAATATTTGTTTATTTCTTACAAAAATACGGTTCTAACCAGAAAAAGCTATACATTTAAAACAGTTTACCAATTCTTGAAAGATTACCATTTAAAAGATGATTATCTGTCACATTCTGTAAATCTAAATATATACAAGCAGCCAATGTGCAGTAAATCAATATAAATGCCATATTATTAGATTTCCCTCAACTGTAATAGAAAATAATTTGAAATGCTGTAATTGGCTATATTTAAATATACACTTTAAAACTAGGTTATATACATATTATCAGCGGAAGATGACATAACCACCATTTGGAGAATATTGGCTGATAGAACGTACCTGAATTGTGCAACACCATAGAAATATATATATCTCTATAAACTCACCCATACAAACCAGACACAAAAACGATCCTGAAATATAATGTATGCAAACATATCGGCCAAGCCAAGTTTGACCAATATGCGCTTTAAAGACGGTAAAGACAAAAACGGTTAGAACATTTTTGGAGATTTTGCTTTTTAACATAGGAATCTTTGGCACGCACAGTCTTCTCTCAATAAAGCTCTTTGAAACTGGGAAATTCAAAAATTCCACAAAAGTGAAAATTAAATATAAATTTCAAAAACAGCGTTGGCTATACCTCGGCCTCGATGTTCTGTCCTTTGGGCATCCTAAGAGAAAAGCCTGTAAACGTTAACCCTTGACAAAAAACTTCAGCCTCGTCATTCAACTCTCTTCATATAAATTTTTTTTTTTAGTGTTCAGCAAAGTTAGAGAAATAGATACGTATATATATTTCATATATTACTATGTACAGTTTGGCAGTAAGGTGCAAATTATTTTTCTTCTTAAAGTATTGCAGTTTCAGCAATTTTTACATTTTTTTTTTTATGAAAAGGTCTACAATTTTACAACAGACTTTCAGTATAAATTTTTCACTCTTAAACATCTTTGCTTGAAGTCATTCAGGAGGAGTAAAATATTTCCCGGTCACATATCCGCATGGCTTGTTACAAAATACCGTTCGATAACGGTCCTGTAAGACACCATGCACCATCACATGACTAGGACAGATTTGCATCCATTGGCAGGAAATGATGAAGGTTCCTGAATAATGACTGCAACAAACAGAGATCTTGGAAGCCATGAGGAATCGATACATAGAGTATATTTTGGAATTGTATATCATCACTATATAAAGAATATGCTTTGTTTGCTGAAACCCTAATAGCCCTCAACTAATAAAATCAAGTAAACTTGGTATTGTTCAGCTCACTTGGATTGAGCAGCTAAAGCAGACTTGACAACATACAAAAAAAATGCATCGGGCAGCTACTCAGGAAAACATGGATACTTTTGTAGACATCAGGAGAGCTTGCAGTGTATTGGGGGCTGGATTGTCTAATACCATGTTAAACCTTTCACTACCCCAGTCAGAAAACACATAGAAACAGAGATTTTACTTATTTTCCCCCTATGGTTGAGGGTTAACTGAATCCAGCCAGTAAACCTGCATGGTTTAGGGTCAACCTTAGAGGAGCACTCCGGGGGAGAACCCGCCCCCTAGGATCCTATGCTTTGGTATCATTCGAGTCCCAATCTTGTGCCATGACTTAGTGCAGAATTTCATAGAGAAAAATTAGAAGAACTCAAGAATGTATTTTTGAGTTACAATCCGGTTCTCTTCTTCCTTAGGGCACCTTGGTTACTGTTAGGTTTGAGCTCAGCATACTGCACCTGAAAAAAAAGTAAATAGACATGACGTTTGCTATTAAGTAATTCTAGCTTTCTTCAGAGTGAGTTAATAGCTCCCCAAGGAGATACTCAGTGAATCCACAGAACATTCGGGGTAATGAATCATTTTCAAAACATAAAAACACTGAGAATTAATTGGTAGCCGGAATAGAGTTACTTCTATATGTGCAAATATTAAGTGCAGATCTTATTTTAATGAGACAGAGCGGTTTCTAACAGATTTTAGCAGTGGCAAATAGGTGTCTTTTTACTGACTTACGGCTATTACAACGTGCTACACAAGTGAATTAAAAAGCCCCGAGGGAAACAACAACAAAAAAATGCACATTAGTGAAATGTAACCAGCCTTCTACAAACCTATAAATAAGAATGACAAGCAGGAAAGCAGAAGCAAATAACACATTCATTGCACAAAGTGCTCCGCATAACTCAGTATGCTTGGTTTAACAGATTCACAGGTACATTCTGCCCAGAAACACGTACTGTAAGTGGTGGACTATCATTTGGGACTGGACAGGGTGTGCAAACAGACAGGTAAAATAACTTCTGAACATGAGAGGGAATTTGTGCCTCTGGCAAACTTTACAAATGATACTCCAAGAAATCTTGCAAGGGAAGCATCACGAGCATATACCATAAGTGTAAGTACTGTACAGTATAGTATAATGGGTAGAGACAAATGGCTCAACAAAACTGAAGGTCCGATATCTGCCTTGGTGATCATTTGGAATGTTTATTGCATACAGAGCTGCACTACACATACCAGCAAGCACTGCCTTGCCGTCCCTTGTTCACAGCACAAAGTGCTTTAGTAGTTCTTTTCTTGGCCACATCATCCTTATAATGCACGTGTAGGAAACAGCACCATAAGACACTTATTATAGTCTCATTAGTACATAAACAGGGGTGGCACTTCTCAGAAGAGCTAAAGTCTTTTCTGTAACTGCATGGCTATCTGGCCCTCGACTTAGACATACCTCAATTAGTGGCCAATCTGTAATCTGGATAGAACAATGCACCTGCATTAGTTTGCCTTGCCAGAGTCTCGGCCACGTTGAGGATTAGAGCACTGTAGTTAACAAGGGGGTCAGCGCTCTTCAGAGAAGGACATCGGCACTGATGTGCTAACAACAATGTATCAATAAGCAGCATATACTGCCATTTCCAGTACATGTGAAAACCGTGCTAAGGTGGCCAAATCCTTTAACTGCAAGTTTGATTGGGCAAGGGCAGATTGCAAATAAAAAAAATTAAACTTCATGTATACAACGTACAGCTCTATACAGAGCTGTAATATGGCACCCAAAGTAGTCTGCAGCGTCATGCTGTTCCTCAGTATGCCTCTGAATAATCGCGTCAAGACTAGAGATGAGCGAGCGTACTCGTCCGAGCTTGATGCTCGTTCGAGTATTAGGGTGTTCGAGATGCTCGTTACTAGAGGCAAGTACCACGCGGTGTTCGAGTCACTTTCATTTTCTTCACTGAGAAATTTGCGCGCTTTTCTGGACAATAGAAAGACAGGGAAGGCATTACAACTTCCTCCTGTGATGCTCCAGCCCTATACCACCCCCCTGCAGTGAGTGGCTGGCGAGATCAGGTGTCACCGGAGTATTAAAATCTGCCCGCCCGCGGCTCGCCAAAGATGCATTCTGACAGAGATCAGGGACAGTGCTGCTGATGCCGGAGCTGCTATAGGGAGAGTGTTAGGAGTGATTTTAGGCTTCAAGAACCCCAACGGTCCTTCTTAGGCCCTAGTCAGAAATCGCAGATCGCACCTATCTGCGATCTGCGATTCCTGTCCTCTTCTCTATATGCGCTCAATGGGGCCGGCGGCAGCAGCGCCGACCCCATTGAGAACATATAGAAGACAAATCATTCTTCTCTGCCATAGCTGTAACAGCTGTGGCAGAGAAGAACGATGTTTGCCCATTGAATTCAATGGAGCCGGCAATACAGCAGGTTCCACTGAAAGCAATGGGCTGCCGGCGTGCGCGGGATGAATTGTCGGGAAGGGCTTACATATAGAAGCCCTTCCCTGCAATTCATCCAGAAATGTGTTAAAATAAAAAAAATATATATACTTACCTTGTCCCGGCAGACGGAGTTCAGCGCGGCCAGCAGTGGGTGTGAAAGGGGTGTGAGTCAGACCTGCCTCTGATTGGCTCAGCCGCGCTGAACTCCGTCTGCCGGGACAAGGTAAGTATATTTTTTTTTCTTTACACATTTCTGGATGAATTGCAGGGAAGGGCTTCTATATTTAAGCCCTTCCCGACAATTCATCCCGCGCACGCTGGCAGCCCATTGCTTTCAGTGGAATCGGCTATAAGTATGTAACCCAGGAGAAGTGGCAGCGGAGTGTCATGCAGGCAGTGATTGTGCTTTGTTGGAGGTAGTGTGGTGCTTAGCTAAGGTATGCATTGCTAATGAGGGTTTTTCAGAAGTAAAAATTGTTGGGAGGGGGGGGGGCTCATTCTTGCCGCTATTGTGGCTTAATAGTGGGACCTGGGAACTTGAGATGCAGCCCAACATGTAGCCCCTCGCCTGCCCTATCCGTTGCTGTGTCGTTCCCATCGCAGCATCGGCGATATACAAAAATGCTCGGGTCGCCCATTGACTTCAATGGGGTTCGTTACTCGAAACGAACCCTCGAGCATCGCGATAATTTCGTCCCGAGTAACGAGCACCCGAGCATTTTGGTGCTCGCTCATCTCTAGTCAAGACCCATTAATGCCATATTATTAAGGTATTATCCCCTAATAGCAGTGCTTCCAATTATAATATGCAGCAAGGTGGTACATGCAATGCTTGTGGCTTCATAATTAGATTCCACGGGGACTCTATGTGCTTTCATACAAGCTTGCAGCCTTGCATTTTAGCTGGGAGTCTAAGGGCTCGGTCACATGGGCGTATCCAGGTGCCGATGCGCCCGTGTTACTGCACGAAGAAGACGGCCGCACTGCAGGTGCAGACAACTCTCCACACCGCCGGAAGAAACAACACCTGACTGCCAATGAAGCCGGTCATGTGTTCTTTCTTCCTGCGGTGCGGAGAGTCATCCGCACCTGCAATGCGGCCGTCTTATCCTGCAGGAACACGGGCGCATTGGCACCTGGATGCGCCCGTGTGACTGAGCCTTAAGATGCAAGTCAGGATCCCAGAGGCAACTACTGAGGTTGCCATTTATGTACAGGTTTATAAAAATATCAGAGCTTTGGATCCGGCAGAAATCCAGATTCTTAAAACAAGTATTACAATGCCTTTTATAGAGGTAATTTTATAGTCTTACATTTCCCCTAATGGCAGCAGAAAATTCTAAATACTTTTTAGCGTAAAAAATGCTTTCTAGCAACTATTAGAATTTTCAAGGATGATATTCTGATCTTCAGATCCCCAGAGTCTGTTTGAAGCACAAATTAAGGATTCCTGTAAATCAGTTTAGTACGATCACACTTTGGTGTATTGGTAAGAGAGGTTGGTAAATTTGTAGGACACAACTACACAGGATCATCATAACAAAAAAAAATAAAGAGAACTTGCCTTTTGAACATCAGATGGTACCCTGGAGAGAAAATCTAGAAACTCATTATTGTCAATGGCGTATGGGTTCCGAAGCTTCTTTGTAAATTTATTGACGCCTGCAAAGAAAAATCCATTTGAGCTTATTCTTACTTTAAAAGAATGAATGCCAGCACATCAGCTGAGGCAGTGTGAGCAAATTCACAGGTTAGGAATGAGTGTGAAAACCTGGTGTCCGGGTATTATTTTACGTTTTTTTTTCCTATTTTTCTGTTGACTTTGAACTGATCATACATTAAATTTCTCTGGACAGAGAAAAAAAGGCCATTCAGTCTTATGTACAGCAATTCATGTTGTATCTTAGTATTTAGCTACAATATAATATAAGGAAGTTCTTAATTTTGATGTGAACCGCCATGTCACACTGCATGCATATTAGGCAGATGGTATGAAGAACGCCAGTGAAGTCGAGAAGTTTTATCACCAGTCCAGTTTATGATTTGCATTACATAAAAGTCTAGCAAATATACTTAATGCTCTTCCTTTTTATACTTTCTTAGAAGCCGCATGGAATACCAATATCAAAGTATCACATTTATGCGGGTTCCCTGTTTTACTGTATAATACACTAGCATTTGGGGTGCAAATCCATATCATTTGATGGCACCAAAAAGGTACCAATACTTATCAAGCCATCTTTTATGTCATTTTTTTCATCCTCTTAGCCAACTGGTAAGAAAAGAATTTGTCACCCATTTTCTGTCTTTTGAAATCAACTTTCAGCTATAGGCAGCCATACACTTTAGAGGCATACTGTCCAACCCCACCAATTACCTAATGTGTATGGGAGCCTCCATCTTCTACTTGATGGTAGATGTAAGGATCCAACAAATGAATTTTCAAGGTCTTAAACTTCTTGTTCTCCTTTTTGAAAATAGGCACTGCCAGACACCCCTGACAGTAGCTTTTCTCCCCTATTTTCATTCAAATACGTGCACACTCGGCCGAGGACGAGCCAAGCCGGTCTGGTCGGCAACTAGCTTAAGTCAATGTCTGACATTTTACAGAGCCTTGAAACATGACTGCGGTCATCAACCAAACCTCAGACATTCATCTGTAGACAGATTTATTCCTTCGGGAGGGGATCTATATTAAATTATATACTACATTGTATGACCTGACTGATATCATGCTTGCTATGTGTACTGATGACATGTACAAATGTGTGCACTGGTAATTTTTTTTTGAATTTATATAGTTTGTTATGAAACCAATTCAATACATTCTTGAACCATCCAGTAAAAAAAAAAAAAAAAGGATACGTTAAAACACACTTTTTCTAAAGCCTATGCGTGATTGGTGGCCTTTGTCAGAGGCATCTATCATAACCATCCAGTAGGAGAACACAAAATGCTATACTTTAAAACACACTTTTTTTTTTAAACATGGGAATGTATGGCAACAATTGTCATCCATTAAGCTATCATTCGGACGCAATTTTTTTGCCCCCATGATTGATTAACATCTCTTTCCATACATCTCAGGATATGTTGGGTTGAGGGTCAAGAACACATCTGTAAACTATTTTTAATTCTTAAAACTGTGTAGAATACACATTGGATAGCAGAAATTCCATATTTTAGATGAAGTTATTACTTTATATGCTTAAAGGACTTCTCTGGGCAACAAACTATTGATGACCTATTGTGAAGGTAGTCCAATATACAAAGGTCCGGCAGCACTCAGAGACAAATCCCCCAATAGAGTGAGGTATACTTATGCACAGCTACCAGTCAGTGGGATCATGGACCTCCAATCTCGGATCAATCCATAGCAATAGAGAGAAGGCAGCAGCATCAAAGGTGCAAAATGAAATTCAAGATGCTCGATAAAGACATGTAGTCGAAACGTGGCCTTTTAATGATATAGAGCAAAAAAAGGATCTTGAATTTCATTTTACACCTTTGATGCTGCCGCCTTCTCTCTATTCCTAATGTGAAGATAGGTCATTAATAGTTATTTACCAGGGACCTGCCACACAGGATCCACGGTAATCACCTGTGGGCCGGACGTATGTCATAGAAGAAGGTTGCAAAAGCAGCATAGCTGACTTCACTCCAATCGAAATCAAATGGAGGCTGAAGCAACTATTATACTTTCAGCACTTCCATGTTTCACATAGAGCAAAAAAAGGATCTTGAATTTCATTTTACACCTTTGATGCTGCCGCCTTCTCTCTATTCCTAATGTGAAGATAGGTCATTAATAGTTATTTACCAGGGACCTGCCACACAGGATCCACGGTAATCACCTGTGGGCCGGACGTATGTCATAGAAGAAGGTTGCAAAAGCAGCATAGCTGACTTCACTCCAATCGAAATCAAATGGAGGCTGAAGCAACTATTATACTTTCAGCACTTCCATGTTTCACATTGGGGACGGGCACGGAAGTGTAGTCCCTGCTTCAGCTCCCATTGATTTTAATGGGAGTCAAAGCTAACTTGGCCACTTCCGCCTCCTTTGGCGCACATCTGGCCCACTGAACTGACAGAAGGCTGGGCGATCTGGTGATCTTTGGGAACCCCATGTGGTGAGTGACCAGCGATTAACTGTTGATTACCTAATCTTGAGGATAGGTCATCAATAGTTTTTGCCCAGAAAACCTTTTTATTGAAACTCTATGCAACAATGGTTACAAAAATATTTTAAAACAGTCCTAATAGTTTTCTAGAACGTCAGTGAAATGTTCAAGCAAGCAAAAATTTGTATACCAAGTATAGCTAAAACTACTTACCCCAGATGAGAATAATATACCTCAGTGGTATAAGATAACAAATAATGGTTGCAACCAAGAGTATGGAACAGGCAAGTAAAGAGAGGAATGGGACGCTCCAGTTAAATGTACTGAAACAAGAAAAACAAAAATAAATGTTTTTTTTAGAATTTATTTTGGAATATGCAAAACTGATAAAATACATGTATAAATAGGATTAAAATATTTCTGGGTTTTCACAAACTATTTGAATCTTAGACATGAAATAATGTAAGAGGTCACAGAGGTGAAAAATGTTCTGTAATCCCGAGCAAGAGAAGATACAATAAACTGCTTATGACTTGTGTGTCCAATGTCATATAAATAATGAATGTTAAATCTGAACAAAATTTTCCTGTTGTCCATTTTGCATGTATCACTTGCTCCCTCCGATCCTCTTACATGAATGCACACACCCATCTATAAACACCACGCAATGTACATTGACAGCAGGTGTTCGAGAGCTCGTGTGGCTGGTCCACCTCCCAGAACCATTTAAGTGTTCTGTACTTTCCTTGCTGTTTCACAGTGGCTCTCTCTTATTTTCAGCCCCATGGTACCAGGCTTTACTCAAAATAAACTGACTGCCTGTGATGCATGCTGATCAAGAGACGCACTGTGTAATCAGGAGGGAGCGCAGCCAGGCTCCTGGGGAGTTTAAAAAGGTTGGAAAGTATTTCTTCCTTCAATGACTTTAAAACCACTTACGAAAAGATGCACTGACAAAGGAGCATTAAGTCTGGACAAAAGCAGCATCACAAGGCACAGAAAAAGTGTTCTTCTCAATACGCAACAGATTCAGATAATTAAAAAGAAATACAGTAACCCATGCACTCAAAAAATAAGTAAAACCCACTGCACGCAAGTCCCATGAAACGCCTAACTATCACCTTCTTTTCTGCAGTAGGCACTAAAAGGAAACTGCAATTTCCAAAAAAATGTTTGGAAATAATGAAGATGGAACAATACCTCTGCAGCGCCACCTATAGGATGGCAGCATTCCTTCAAATCAATGTACGACTTAAACTATAATAATAATAAATAATCTCTATTTGTATAGTGCGAACTTATTTCACAGCGCTTTGAAACAAGTCTTTAAAACAATGATTGGAAATAAGAAACGAAGCCAGAAAAACCATACACAGACAGCTGTTTCGAGTATGTGTGTGGGGGAGGTTGCCCCTCATCAGTCTGCGGTAGGTCTCTGGCTTGGCTGGTGGTCTGTGATATGGGTCAGGAGGGGTGTCGTGTCTCCTTGAGGAGAGCACCCAGGTGGTGTGTAGAGACACCTAGGGGGTGAGTGGGTTGGGAGGGGCATCGCTATTAACCCATTAAGGACCAGGCACAGTAAATTTATGGCGCCTGGTCCTGGGCTTAAAGCCCCGCTGATAGTAAAATTGTGTTGGCGCTTTAAGCTTCCTGGCTCTGCAATCAATAAGAGACAGGACGGGTTATCAGCTGTTAGTGACAACTGATAACCCGGAGGAGAAGGCTGCAGGGGTTTTTAACCCTTTCTGCCTTTTCCTTCCGTGACTACATAGCGCTCAATAAGCACTGTGTGCATATTAGCTTTTTACACCCCACACCATTCGCAACCTGATTGGTTGTTTGGATTTACTCATTCACTGTAATTGGTTGTTTAGGTTGGCTCGAGTAGAGGTGGCGTTGAATAGGGATATATGCACACTTTGAACCAGAAAGTGGAAGGGTTTCTTCCACTGGGGGAGCTGGGGGGGTCATGTGACCGCCAGGGTTCCCTGCTACAGCAGGGCTGGGGGTAAAAATCTAAATCATTTTATTTGAAAAGACTAGTGGTTAGTCTTCATATACGTAGCACCCAGGTCATCAAAGTAGTTACGCAAAAGGTCCCTAGCAACCAGTTTGTGTCAATCTACTGAAGTTTTGCCTACTGCTTTGCAACAGCCCAGTGAATATGTAGGACAGACTAGATTAGTTGAACACCCATTTGTTGATTTGGCATACGTCAATGTCACAAAGCATATATCCCAACGTGCAGATATAGGAAATTTTAACTTGTCGTTTAAATATGTTACATATCGCAATGTAGCAAACCTTTAATCAAACATTTAACATAACATACGCCATTAAAAAATTTGCTGCCTCACGACTTGCTAGGCTGGGTTCACACGGGACTGAAATTCTGCGGAAATCTCGCGCAATGACTGCACGGAAATACCGCGAGATTTCCGCAGGAGAAACGCAGCTTCAAAACCTAAAGCCTTTCGCCGCAGGTTTTGGAGCGGCTACGCGCCTGCATTCCACTGTGGCCATTTCTTCCCATAGAGATGTCGCCGCTGAAACGGGGAAAAAAAATTGACATGCCGCGTCTTTGAATTTTTCGAGGCATGTCAATTTCAGCATGGCTTGGCCGCAGCATGTGGACGAGATTTTTGCAAATCTCGCCCACTTTGCTGGCTAATCCTGGGATAAAGAGACGCAGGCGGAATTTCCATGCACAAAGTCTGCACAGAAATTCTGCGGCAATAACTTTCCATGTGAACCCAGCCTTAAACTTTGCTACCTCAGTATCATCAGCTAGAATACTTGACCAGATCAATTAAACCACCTACTGTAAGGAATATCTACAGTAAAAGTAGAAAAAAAAAAACTTACTTTTTTATTCGCTCTCCGACGCAAGCAATTTCCTCTAATATATTTTGCACTGTAATAACTATATCTTGTACCATTTGAATCCGATCCCTGATGCTCTTTTTTTCGGATTCCTAGAGAATAGAATAAGTACGATTTAAAAAGGTATCAAATTAAAACAATTATTATGCAATGAATGATAATTACTACATGGAAGAAGCTCCTTACAAGTAACACGGAATACAAGTCAGCATTTTGCTTAACTTTGTCTGGGGAATAACGAATAGGAAATGCCAAAATGTGAACAGCCAGGACAAGCCTACTCGTGCTGCAGCCGTGAGACATCATCTGGCAGTGCCATCGACGTCCTGCTGACTTTATTTACACATTTCAGATTGAACCAAGAAATGTGGTTATAACACAGTTTAACAAGCACAACATTACTTCTGCTGTAACTATCAAGCTGCTCCGGAAGAGCAGAGCGGACTCAATCTGAGCAACACAACACAAAGCGCATGGCATTCTAGAAATTGTGAAAACAAACATACAGAAAAGACACACTGTTTAGAAAATGTATCAAATTTCTATACGGGAAGTTAGCATGTAGCGGAATTTCAGGAGATAGATACGAGATAGATACATAGCAATTCCGTTATGTGTGAACTTGGCTTACAAGTGTTTTGTTAAAAAATATTTTAATTTTCATACACAAAGACTGAAATGCAAAAGATAGTCATCCAATATAAAATGTAGAGATCATCATGTTTTACACCAGAGAACACAAATACTAAGCAGCCCAATATACCCGGCATCACGGATAAAAAGGCCCCACCATGAAGATTTTGTTGCAGCCTTACACAATTTTCATGGTATATTCAGACAAACAAGTAATGAAAATTGATGCAGTTTCGGCCAATCACGTTATCGAGGACTGTGATAAGAAGAGAAAATCAGTCCGTGAAGCTAATTTTGGCAACACTGTCACGGCCAGAAAAACTTTGTGTCGTTTTGCATTCACACTGCATGATTATCGCTCAACTTCTTTTGTTTGAAAGAATTTTGAGCGATAATCAGTCTAAATGGCCCATTACTAAATAGTAAAGAGGGGAGATCGCATTGGGTACTATTGACTGGATGTAAATGTACAGCCTCTGGCAAGGGAGAGGGAAAGTGGGTGGAGCTTGTGCTAGTTAAAGAGAGACCAGCTGATCAGTGCTAGGAATGCCCCTCAGCCATAAATCTATGTGGGGGACTTGAGGCAATGCAGGTATGATGCTTTCTAAGTGCATCAGAATAAAAACTCAAAAAAAAAAAAAAAGATAAGTGTATCTTTTTTTTACTGCAGGACTTCCTAAGATGTGTGTGTTTTGATATCTCATGCACCAGAGGTTTTCAGAGCTTTTTACAATGGTGCACTAAATACAGAGCTTCTATATAATTTTGCAATGTTGCACATGGAATTACAATAAATACATGAATTCACGGACCCCACCTGCCATATACCATAGTTTAAGAACAATAAGCCCACTCCAATGAGAAACTTGTGTAAAAAAGAGGCTAAAAGTGCTAAACACCAGTACACTAAAGCAAAAACCGAATACATGATAGCAGATAACCTATCGGCAAGCAAAGTCCCCAATAGCAATGTAGTGTCAGACAGGAAGGTAGGTCTGAGTGTACCAAATGTCTTGGGAACTACAAATTATATATCTAGCTATCTATGTACACTTAACATGGAAGAAGAATGGCTGGCATCTGTCATGGCATCAAGATGTGAAACAAACAAAAAAAAAAGTAAACAGCTTGCACCAAATATCTTAGGATAGGTGACAATTAGAATTACAGAATTGGGAAAGGACAGCCAGCGTTTTTATATCCAGTTGTATTGAAAATATTGGAAAGTTTAGCATGATTATACCGTACTTGAAGTTATGCCTAAATGTATGATAACAGCACACTCTTGCCATACTTCTAGTTCATCGTAGGCAGTGGATGTTTTAATTGACAGCATTTCCCAGTGCATACAGGAAACATACCAGCGGAATGAACATGGCCTGAATACAATTTAATGACAAAATTACTTAGTGTTTCAATACAAAGAATTGGAAGAATGGTACAAAATATGTTAAAATTATAACAAAAAAAAAAAAAAGCAGTGAAAGCACTATAAAGCATATTCAAGATAGTTTTCTTAACTGTGCACATAAAATGTGTCGTATTTATCCAGATTTGTTTTAAATGACGACAAAATGTGAAATATGGGGCATAAAAAGCTGTGAGAAGAAAAACAGATGTCCTAAATGGAGGGCTCAGAACACAGTATATCTGGCAAATACCAGAAAACTCTGTCAGGACGCTAATTTATTAAAACACATTCGAAAGGGGAATTTAATATGAAGAGGTGAAACTCAATTATGTTTGTTTAAAATTCCAACCAAAACCTTTGACAAAGGCAGAAAAGCTATAATCTGGAGCATGGCTGCTAGTCCTCAATATTTTAATCATGGAATGTGTTGGTATGTTCAATTGCTCCAGTTCTTTCAATCAAAACACATACAAAAAGGTCAAGGCTTCAGGAAGGCAAGAAACTTTCAACATTAGGAACAGTCTTTTTTTTTTAAAGAGGGTTCGGAATTAATTAACATCTTGAAGTTACATTTTCTATTTTCTTCAGCAACCAGATGTTCAACAGTGAAGGTTTTATGCAGAATCCTTTCAATGGAACCAAACTATGATGCAATTGTTCCATCATATCCCAGACTACAGAGGGCTGGCTTTCTGCGTGATGCGGTCTGAACTAACCCAACTACTAGTACAGCATGCAGAGAACATTTCATCTGGGGAAATGATGTTCAAGAAATGTTGCATTATTGTTGAAAGTTCTTCACTAACTACTATGAAAAAAACGGTTTGGTACCGTGTTAGCCAGCAGAGTGAAATGTGACTGTTCTCAGTGAGAGAAACCAAGTAATCTTGTAGATATGATACCTTTTAATGGCTAACAAAAATACATGATGTTACAGCGAGCTTTCAGGGCTATCTCACCCCCTTCACCAGGCTAATGAACGCAACTGGTTTGGATGGCACATAATTAGAACTTACAGATGCAGAGAATAGGGGGCATTCTGCTCAGACTGTCTTGTGTTTTTTCAAGTCTCAAATTTCTGTGCGTGAACATTTATTTAGATCAAGAAGCGTGTCTCCCCCCCCCCCCCTCCGCATCTGTATGTTATAATTATGTACCATCCAAACTAGTTTCATTCAAAGCCTGAAGAAGAGGGCGAGATATCCCCAAAAGCTTGCTGTAACATCATGTATTTTTGTTGGCCATTAAAAGGTATCATATCTACAAGATTAGCTGGTTTCTCTTACTGAGAACAATCACACTTCACTAACTACAGTGACCTATGTAAACCTACATGTACATCTATGCATCAGTGGTGTATTGGTGAAAACATATAGACTATAAAATGGCATCCAAGTCTTCCAATCTTGTCCTCTAACAACTAATTTAAGAACTGCACTCTCCTACAGAACACTGTATACAATATTATGTAAGTCAGTCTTACGGATAGCCCATCTCCATGCCAATAAGGCAGTAGGAAAATAATGACCATCTTGACAGACTTCTTGCATTGGGCTCAGCTCACATATGTGTTTTACAATTCTTTACTGAAAAAATGTTAAATAACGGATCACTTAAAGGGGCTGTCCCGCGAAACAAAGTGGGTCTATACACTTCTGTATGGCCATATTAATGCACTTTGTAATGTACATTGTGCATTAATTATGAGCCATACAGAAGTTATCAGAAATTTTTCACTTACCTGTTCCGTTGCTAGCGTCCTCGTTTCCATGGAGCCGTCTAATTTTCAGCGTCTAAACGCCAGATTAGACGCGCTTGCGCAGTCCGGGTCTTCTTCTTTTCTGAATGGGGCCGTTCATGCCGGAGAGCGGCTCCTTGTAGCTCCGCCCCGTCATGTGCCGATTCCAGCCAATCAGGAGGCTGGAATCGGCAATGGACCGCACAGAAGCCCTGCGGTCCACCGAGGGAGAAGATCCCGGCGGCCATCTTCAGCAGGTAAGTAAGAAGTCACCGGAGCGCGGGGATTCAGGTAAGCACTGTCCGGTGTTCTTGTTTAACCCCTGCATCGGGGTTGTCTCGCACCGAACGGGGGGGCTGTTGCAAAAAAAAAAAACCCGTTTCGGCGCGGGACAACCTCTTTAAACTCCCCAAAGACCTCAGTAATAAAATTGAGAAAAGGGCATCGATTAGCTTCCGTTCCACCATGGTTCTTCTCTTTTGAATGAAAAAAAAAAGCGTGCTGCGTCAAAGTTATTTCTTGCTTCCTAAAGTACAGAATCATGGTGGATTGATCCATGTTAGTAACCCATTGACACCAATGTTAAAAGAAAACTAAAGTAAATGGATTGGTTTCGGTTTCCTGTTCTCATTTTTTGATCAAAAACGGAAGCCTATTGGATGCATGACTGAAACAAATGACTAAGTATGCGTTTCAGTAATGGATCCACCAAAAAAGGTGAGGGAAACAAACATTTTGTGATCAGTTTTCTTCCATTACGCATCCGTCAGCTTTAAAATTATAACAGATCTGTTAGAAACGGAACAGAAACGAAGATGTAAAAAAGGAACCTTCCCGATTCTTCACTAGCATCTGAATTAAAATATTTACAATTGCAAGTTTGCAGTTGGAGGCCTTAGTCAGACGGGCGTTTTTTCGCGCGATTTGCGCATATATAGAACCAATGGTTCGCTATGGTATCGGTCACATGTCCGCTTTTTATGCACATATGCGAAAAAATTATAGGGCACGACGATTCGCAGATCGCGCCTATCTGCGTTTTGCGTTTTATGTGCGCACCAAAATCATTTTTTTCGCCGGTCAGACGAAGTTTCATGCTTTTTTTGATGCGCACGGCGATTTTTCTCCGGTCAGACGGGCGTTTTGCTGCGACGATTAACGCGGCTAGGTGCAGATTTTTCCCGCGATTTTTCGCCTCCGGTCACGCGATTTGCGCATGCGCATGTGACATGCGATGCGCAAATCGCGCGAAAAAACGCCCGTCTGACTAAGGCCAAAGAGTGCAGAGCCAACTATAGAGCTTTGGTAACATTTGGAGCAACCACCAATAAAAGGGGGTTTCCAGGTAGAAAAAAAATATACTCACCTTGTTGGTCCCGCTGAGCCAATGAGAGGCAGCAGTCACTCACCCATTCATAAATTCATGAATGGGTGTGTGAGTGAGATCTGCCTCTGATTGGTCAGGCTGTGACCAATCAATCAGAGGCAGCTCATTCAGCAGGTGGGGATTTTAAATCCCCGGCTGCTGAATACTACTCACAGCTGTTCAGAGCAGTTCAGGAGGACTGTCGTCGGCCGCGCTGAACTCCATCTGCCGGGACCAGGTGAGTATATATATTTTTTTTATTTTTACACATTTCTGGATGAATTGCAGGGAAGGGCTTATATATTTAAGCCCTTCCCGACAATTCATCCCGCAATCGCCGGCAGCCCATTGCTTTCAATGCCGGCTCCATTGAATTCAATGGGCTAACATCGTTCTTCTCTGCCACAGCTGTTACAGCTGTGGCAGAGGAGAACGATCTTTATGCTGACAGTGCGGGGGGGGGGGGGGCACTCTTGCCACTATTGTGGCTTAATAGTGGGACCTGGGAACTTGAGATGCAGCCCAACATGTAACCCCTCGCCTGCCCTATCCGTTTCTGTGTCGTTCCCATAACTTTCTTGAATTTCCCAGGTTTTCACAAATGAAAACCTTAGCGAGCATCGGCGATATACAAAAATGCTCGCGTCGCCCATTGACTTTAATGGGGTTCGTTACTCGAAACGAACTCTTGAGCATCACTGAAAGTTCGACTCGAGTAACGAGCACCCGAGCATTTTGGTGCTCGCTCATCTCTAGTAGTCAATCATTGCTGAAAAGTCATGTTGAGTGCTCCCCTCATGAATCTTGGGGGATAGCAACAATCAGTTCTCTGTATGCTTTTATAAATCGCTGTCTTAGTCACCATCAACCAAACCACACCACTTTTTTTTCATGGCGTTCGAATAGCTCAATGAACATCATAATATGCTAGCCTTCAATGGGAAATATGATCTTTAATATAGAATTACTATTAAAATCGCTTGAGCGACAAGATTGTATTGATCATAATTTGTCCAGTTCCAGGTAAAGTTAAATTTCTTATGGCTTGACTCAATGTCCATTGACTATAAACTGTAAAATGTTCTAGTGAGGTTGGACATTATCGCTGGTGCCGACGAGGATCAAAAGCCAGACACTGACCGCTACCTATTGTTTCCCTGGCAGAAAATAAAACACTGCAGGGCCAGATGCAAGTCAACAGGGAAATTATAAAAACACACACCACAGTGCATTTTCTATTTCATTATCAGCGCTTTTTTCTTACAGCTTCTACATTTTTTTCCCCCTAAAATGCAACATGCTATAGATGGCATTTTTCCAGGTCTGTTTCCATAGTCATCTCTATAGGAGAAAAGGATTGATTTAAAAAAAAAAAAAAAGAAGAAATAGCAGTTTTTACAAATTTCCCCAAAACACCTTAAAAAAAAATGTATGTGAAGGAAGCCATAAAGGAGTTTATTTGGACCTCCTAAATTTGAGGCACTTGCATTTTCCAGGGCGTATTCTGCGTGCCACGGCTGTCTAGCGACATTTCTTACAAGGACGTTATTACAGCCTATGATCTATACCGATTATGCCGCGGATAACTGCAGCACAATCTATGAATCTACACATATACACAATTTTGTACGTTCACCACTACAACAGATACCAACTTGAGTATGCCGTAAAGTATAAATCAAACAAAACGCCTAAAAACTGCATCCACGACACGGGGCAATAATTGCCCTACATTATTAATAAAAGTGTCAGAGAAGTTTTGAGAGTACTGATAAACCAGTAGAGGCCTCACAAGCTCCGGCTACCAGAAGCAAGTACTCTTTGATCTCCCTGGAGCTTCCCCAATGATCCCAACAGTCTGGAAGATGGACACTTCTTTGCAGCAGGTTGATCCAGTCACTCCACTTATCAGAGCTATTCCTAAGAAACCAATCTCTCTCGCACCGAGCCTCCGGATCGCCGGCTTCTGCTCATACTTTATAAAAAGCTTCTCTATTTCTTGCCTTTGCTTTTTCATGGCTGTTGGCTCCACTGTGTGGCTCACTTATCTAAACTATTTTTATCAGTCCATCAATACTGTTGTACATGATATTTGGTGTCTGACTGAGCACATGCTATCGGAGCCTTCTAGAAGCAAACAAGCGAAATCCCTCTGGGAGCTTTAAGTGATTTTAGACCTTCGGATGCACATCCTTACATTCTCCTCAACTTAAAGTTGCTGCCAACGTGAACAGTTAAAAGAAAAAAAAAAAAGAAAAAAAAGAAGATTTGATCCATGTATAACACCACCGAACTGTTTTTTGTCCTCCTCCCCATCTAGAAAAGGGTTAATGTAAGCGGCTGTTACTTTACTGTAAAATATGCAAAAATAAATAAATAAATAAAAATAGCTGGTTTTAAAGGGTTACTTGCACACTCCGAACAATCAGCTCTACAGCTGCCGTACTTTCAGACATCTGAATAGACTCTGCCGTAGATTTCTCTCTTGACACTATGCATATTTGCTCTGAAAACTTCTCTTTTAATGCTTCTATAATTTGCACTTAGTATTAACATCATAGAGAATTGTGGGCAGAGTGCAAGCTAGCAAAATGACTGACGCCGCCTGCGATAAACAGCAGCAAAAATAACACATTTGCTATATAACGTTTACGGCGTACCTTGTATAAAAAAGGATTTTATTCTTTGTTAGCGCAGCGTGTTCAAATATCAGCCTTTCATATTCAATGGCTAGCTTGACTGTACAGTCCAAGAAAAAGGCAAGGCAAGCAAAATAGTTCTTCTCCTATTAAACATGTCTACAGATACAATACTTCCATTCTTCATAGAACAACAATTCTGGAGCATTCTATCAGGACTCTACTTTATGCCGTTCCTCTGTTATTCCTCATGGAAATGTATAAATAATTTGACAAAAGGAAATGCTCACTGGTCAATCGGGCATGTCCTTAAACCCTCTGCCACTGCCAATGGCAGACGGCATTACTAAAAAAGTTTTTACCCCTCTGCATTCCTAATCTCCAAATACATGGTTGGGGGTAAAAAGTGACCGTGCTTTCGTAAGAAGTCATATGACTGCCAAGTGATCTGTATATGTTAGGGGTCTAACTTCTAAAATGTAAATATAGTATTTCTATAGCACCAGTAACTCAAGAAAACCGTAGTATAAAAGTAAAGTTTCTAATGTTCATTATATTATTTCCAATTACATAACGACAAACACAAATAGACAACCGTTATACCCCTCACATACTAAAAATGTCTCTAGTAGGATACGCCATCAACAGTGGATTGGCTGGGGTCTGCCAATCAGGATTCCCGCTGTCAGCGCTGCTACAAACAGGGTACGGAGCGGAAACTGCTGCCGACCCCTGTGTAGTGGCTGGTGTTTCTAACTGCAGGTGCAACTCCCATTGATTTTAATGAGACCCCAGCCTGCAGTGGACAGTGTTTGTAACTGCAAACGGTCAGAGCAGCATCTTCCACTTCATACTTCTATGTAACAGTGGGCACCTAAGCAGCTGATTGGACAAGGTCCTGAGCGGTAGACCCGAGCCAATCAACTATTGATGATCTATCACATTGACAGGTTATGAAAAGTATTTCACTTGCAAATACATTAAAAAAAACACCACACAATAGCTCATTACTAGTATGAATAGTGGCACAGATCAGTACAGAGAATGCACATTGAGGGTGTGTTCACACATAGCTGATGTGCTGAGAATTTAACGCAGCTTCAAAATTGGCAGCAAATCTGCACCAAAACCCACTTAGAGAGCGTTTTGTCTCAGATTTTGGTGTCTGTCAATTCATACTAAATTAAAAAGGCTGAGATCACCAAATACACACCAAATCCATATCAAATGGCGCAGATTCTGGTGTGGTTCTTTTTCGCTAAAAGGAAAATCTGCAGCAAATCGGCTCCGTATGACCTCACCGAAACACTGGGTCACAAACCGATTTGTATATTGCACACATATAAACACTTGGGGAAGTTTTGTACTTGGCAATTAAGTTAGGTATGTGTCAAGGAATGAGGCAGAAAGACAAAAAAAAAAAACAAACAAACAAAAAAAAAAAAGACAAAATCAGGACAGTGAGGACTTTTCCGCTACCGTCAATACCCTGAGTTACGATTTTGACAATACCTGGACGAGGACTCCATGTTGGGTGAAGGATAGCATTTGTTTTAGAATTCTTGCATACATTACCATTGATTTTTTAATGCTGTAGTACTATATACCACCGATAGTGAGTAAGCAATGGATGACGGAATTTAAATATGGGGGCACTTACTTTTTCATCGTCCTCATCATCTTCACCAATATCCATCCCTTCCTGCAAGAGAGACATGGTCATCAATGCACCAAGTGGAGCAAGTAATCATAAGTACAGTACATACAAGTGATATATTGTTGCCTAGCCCAAGCTGTGCTGATCATTTACTGGTGTGAAGTTAGGGCAAGTTCACATCTACATTTGCATTTCTGCTCTTACCGTTTTGTGATTGGAACAAAAAAATAAAAATAAATGAAAAGCAAAAAAAAAAAAAAAAAATGACAGAAGTGTAGTTATTAGAGATGAGCGAACGTACTCATTTCGAGTAATTACTCGATCGAGCACCGCGATTTTCGAGTACTTCCGTACTCGAGTGAAAAGATTCGGGGGGCGCTGGGGGGAGGCGTGGCGGAGTGGGGGGTAGCAGCGGGGAACAGGGGGGAGCCCTCTCTCTCTCCCTCTCCCCCCACTCACCCACGGCAGCCCCCGAATCTTTTCGCCCGAGTACGGAAGCACTCGAAAATCGCAGCGCTCGGCCGAAAAAGGGGCGTGGCCGAGTAGGTTCGCTCATCTCTAGTAGTTATGCTTGACAAAGGTCCATAGGAGGACTGAAACGTTGAACATTTTGTCAAAAAGGACTAAAAGTGAGTTCATGTTTAACATCCTGAATGAATGGTGTCACACCTTCTGGATTGTAAAGCTTGCTCTGGGGAATCCCTGAAGGTGAATAGTGTTTTTTTTTTGTTTTTTTTTTTAATTACCCAACACTGTGGGAGATCTAGTGTTCTCTGGCCACTGTTGTATTGGAAATGCTGGGTCCAACACATAGCAAGCAAACACCCATTGGACTATAACAATGGTCCCATTAGGTTTCCGTCATGGTGTCGGGGAGGGGGGGGGGGGGGCGGGAAGTGCTGTATACAGCAATATATTTTACAGCATTTATGACGAAATCTGACAGACTCCCGGCACAGATGCACATAGCTTTGTGTGGCAAGTGCATTATATATTGGATTTGTGGAATTTTCTTTAAAAAAAAATTTAAAAATAAATGAAGCCAGGTAAATGTAAACCTATGCATTAAGTGTTTTCCATGAAGAACAATGGGTTAAATACATACATTCAGTATATGAAGTAATTTGTTGAAATGCTACAAAGAAAACTAATGCCCCCTCCGGACAAAAAGGGATTAGAGGTGAGCAATCATATTAGTCCCTTAAGAATGCCCAGTGCCAAGAGAGCAGTTTTATAAAATAATTAGCCGACTGCCCTGGGAATTACACAATCACGGTTTGTTTCCTGAAGGTAAGTCATATGTCATTTCTTACTACAACTTAAATGACAGTATAGGGTAAAAATCAATAGTCCTCTTGGCTTACCAGGTTGTCCTGAGTGTTGACCTTCCCACTCGTGATCATGGTGAAGTTGTAAGCGAAGAGAAGGAGAAGAAACAGCGGAATCATGTAAAGCTCCAGATTCCAGATGGTCACGAGAAAGATCTACAACCAAGGAAAAAAATGAAAGATGTAAGGACACATGGAACTCCCTTCAAGGAGCAGGATGGCGTATTGATAGGCAATATGTGTAAGGATCGTGTTTGTATGGAAAGATCAATCAGGAAGGTGTGGGCTCAACTGTTCCTGAAAAAACACAATGCATTTCGGACAGAATACAAAAAAAAAAATCCTTAGTTATACTACATACATTTCGAAACAGATTTACTATTGAAAATATTTTTTCTGTTGCAAATTGCACAAGTCATACATGCTTTGAACCACATTTATGATTTAACACTTTAAAACATTTTTTTGACGACAATTCGGGAAAGGGGGCGTGGCCTAAATGTTCTCTTTTTACACGAAAATGCACCAAAATTGTCACTGAAGCTGTTAAAAAACGGTTAGTATAAAGTTAGACTAGAGTCTAAAGAAGCACAAGATTATCATTGAGCAGGAGTCACTGTGATACATCTACTGCAAAGCAAGACCATCTAGTCCAAGTCTACAATGTCTAACTATTACAGTATTAGTAAATCTGTTTTACTGAGCCAAAGCAATGTTCAGAATACATTATTATAGTCTTAGATTACATCTTAGTTGAAATATTTCAATAAGTTACAGTAAGAGATTTGTAGCCATTGAGCTAAATTAATGACCCTTGGGCAAAAAAAAGCAGCATATTTTCGGAAATCCCTAAGAAGTCCCTAAAGTGTTGCAGTGTTCTATAGAGAACCACTATATTACATGTGGATGGCAGTCTGAGATCCCAGACTTTACCAATGTGATCTTCATACGGCTATTGACTGGGCTTGCCCTTTAAATGTTAAAAATTTCCATTAAGGGAAACTAAGATCTTGAGGTCACCGTTACACTGGGCATTCCAAGATGCAAGGCACACGGTTATCCCAGTAAATCAGGCTCCGTCTCTTTGCAACAACTGAACAGACATAGTTGAAAAAGGTCCTGGATGTTTATACTTGCAAATTATGAATTTTATTTTATTGATTTCCCATTACCAAGGAGTGCTGTGGATTTCTCTTGCGCTACATTGTGCATAGGTAGCTTGAGACACTTCACGGGGCTCTCAGTTTGGACTGTGCTGCAAACATGAAAGCAGGGTTTATCAGGCAGTTAGGAAAGAGATTCGGCTGTCTTAACAAACATAGAAGAAAAACTTGGGAATAGCCAATTCCACGGCAGGATGGAGCAAGCGTTGTCCTGAGAGAAGAGGGTTGCTTCAACACTTGAGTTACTTAACCCTTTCCAATCCACTGTCTGACCTCTGAAGACACTATGATTTAAGACTGTACAGCTCATGTTGGAAGACGTCCGTCGGGGTTCTCTTACTGTATAGTGCCAGCCTCTCTGTTATCGGAGCCTATCCAACGTGTCACCTCATGCAGTACTGGCTTTAGCCAGCAGATAGCGCCGTTGTATAATGGCAGAAAAAGAGTAAGCCCCCCTAGGAAAACCAGGATACAAATTGGATTGGAAAGGGTTAATCTAATCTAAAGGGTATTTGAGGGGTGGCTACAGGGTGGCCGAAACTGCACTGGATCCAGCACATTCTTGTAATGGAGGGCAGAAAGAGAAAATTTGAGTGCAAATGGCTACTTGGTATGGCAGCTAACAACTCACTGACTAATAAATGGACTAAGTTGCCTTCAACACTATATAAATTGTAGCACTGAGAAAAGGATACGGTTAACACGTAAATAAATTTGATACAGAGTTTGGCTTTTGAAACTTTTTTCAATTTTTTAATAAATACAGTACTAACCATGTAACAGATGTAAGCCACTAAGTGTAACAATGACATAATATGGTTATGGAAAATATGCTGCAAACACAGGGCTCTAAATACTCTAACAGTCCTTGTATAATCACCGAAGATGCTAAAAGGTTTCAATTGGTTAGTTTTCATCAGGGGTCAAATAAACCAAAGTACTATATAAAATACGAGTCAGGAAAAAATGAGAGCAGCAGGTAATTTATCATACTCCCCCGCTGCTTATGGGAAAAAGGCTTGTCTAAAGCCGAAACGCGTTGCACTTATCCGAATAAACTTCTATCCTTGGAAACTTTGAACATACTCCCATCTCCGTATCTACTTTTAAGCCTTCTGGGATTGAGGGGTGCCGCGGACCAGGCACCCCTACTAAGTAAGTTATTACCTTTTTGTATCCAGACCACTGGAGCATTGGGGGTTGTTTTTTCTCTGTCCACTCACTATTCCCGCTGCTTATGGGAGGAGAAGCCTACTCGGTGGCTTTAGTCAGATTATATGAAAGACACTTCCCTTTGGCCCTTCTTTAAAATTAGTATGGCCCTTTTTCAAAAGAGGATAGTGTCTGCCTCTTAAGCAACTGCTATACTGAATGCATAGAGGACAGTATCCATCGCCTGATCTGCAACTAATACCCCAGCAACACTGAGCAGTGATCTCCAATTGCATGGTTTTCATCTGCACCCAATTAGAAGACCATCCAAACTTGGAGGTGTTGTGGTTTCTACTGCAGCATAGATATGTCGCATTCTGGTAATGCAACTTAGTCTTAAATGGAATGGAACAGAGTTGCTATACCATATATGTTTTTCTAATCCTGGAGAACCTATTTAAAGTTGTAGATGTTGGGTCTTTAGATATATGGTCCTCATCAAAAACACAACCTCTGTAATCCCTACGGACATGTTACAACCTCTATAATCCCTACTGACATGTCACACTGGCATCTCTACACTTTAGGACTACAAGTCAAACTATATCCCGGCATAACAGAAATGATAGATTGCACCTACAGCATTTGATTCCCTTTCAGCTATTTCTGGCTCTACCTCAGTGTTATTTTGTAGAGACATTGACTTTGCCTAGAAGACCGGCTTCTCTTATTACGCAAGACTGTTCAACATATTCTGTACAAGGAAACTGTTCCAGCTCTGCAAGTTGAAAGCAAGGGCAACAGAGAAGATATCCCAAGTGTTTTAGTAATTAAACGAATATGCATAATGAACCATATGCCCAAAGGGCTTGTTCTTCATGAAGGCCAGATTTTTGTTTGAATTTTTAATTTTTATATACAGATGAAACACCCAGACTATTATAATTGTATGCTGCTTAAAGATTTCTCCCCATTTCACTATCTGAATATGGTTCATTTGTGCTCTTCCGACCTATGTTTTATTTATCCACGAATGGTGCAGTGGAAACTATTCAGAAGAAGAAAAAAAAGATTTGGGGGATGACTGGATTGTTCTGGAATGTGAACACCTCCATCCTAGCTTTCAGATGTAAAACCAGCCTTCGTACAGTACCTCATTTCTCCTATCTGTAAAACACAGCAGGACGACAACGTACTACGTACTCAAGAATCTTCATGTCTAGAGTGAACTAGAGTCATTGACTAAAACATAAAAACTTCTAAAATATGGCCTGAATTACTGAAGAAAAAAAAAAATTACATTGTAGCTGATGAATAAAACTTAGACTTGCTTCTATTCAGCATTGCACCTCCATTACCATATTGTAGTTTCCAACAGTTCCACTCATTTATACAGGGATTGCAAAAAACAAAAAAAAAAAAAAAAGAACTTTTCAGACGTTTGCAACCATATCCGTGAAGATGGGCGCATACAGTGATTGGATTTACCCTGCAGATCTAAATTCACAAAGGTTAGTATAGCACATTAGCTTAAGGTCCTTTTAGATGGGAAGATTGCAAGGTGCTTAAGCTCCTAAAAGTCGTCCCAACGATTATTGCTTCTATATGAAAGTACAAAAACCATAAGGGCTCATGTCCACGGGGAAAATAAGAATTAAAATCCGCAGCGGATTTTAACTCTTCTCCTGCCCGCGGATCCGCACCCCATAGGGATGCATATACCACCCGCGGGTAGATAAATACCCGCGGATGGTCAATAAAAGTGATTTTAAAAAAAATGGAGCATGAAAAAATCTGGACCATGCTCCATTTTTATGCGGGTCTCCCACGGGGACGGCTCCCGCGGGCTTCTATTGAAGCCTATGGAAGCCGTCCGGATCCGCGGGACACAAAAATCATATTTTACTTACACGCTCCGGTTCTTCTCTTCGGCGCCGCGCCATCTTCTCTCAGTCGCGGCCGGATCATTTTGCTTCGGCCCGGCGCATGCGCGGGGCACGTCACCGACGTCATCATGCACATCCGCCAAGCCGAAGAATGAAGATCCGTCCGCGACGAGAGAAGATGACGCCGCCGCGAAGAGAAGAAACGGAGCGGATGGGAGGTGAGTTTATTCTTATTTATTGTTATTTTCAGCGCTCATGTCCGCGGGGCAGGAGGGACCCGCTGCAGATTCTACATGTAGAATCCGTAGCGGGCCCGATTTTCCCCGTGGACATGAGGCCTAATCGTTCAGTGAATGGAGGCAGAGCAGCCAGAGATCACTTCCGGCCACCCGTCTCCATTCACAGTAAACAGGAAGTAGTTCATAGACTGAGGACTTCCTGTTTAAACAGGCCAATCGTCCTTTGATTCTTACAACACTGAACGTTCAGTAGCTGACGACATTCATAATGAATAGAGATGAGCGAACGTGTTCGGCTCCGCCCCTTTTCGCCCGAGCACCGAACTTTGCGAGCAATTCCGTGCGAAAAAAGTTCGGGGGTCGCCGTGGCAGCGCGGGGGAAGGGGGGGGGGGTGCGGCGGGGAGTGGGGGGGAGAGGGAGAGAGAGAGGGCTCCCCCCTGTTCCCCGCTGCTGCCGCCCGCGCCGCCGTGCCTCTCCCCGCCCCCCGGCGCCGGCCGAATCTTTACGCGCGGACACTGAAGTCCTCGGTAAAGCCGGTGTCTGGGTGCGTAAGTGTTCGTTTAGAACACGTTCGCTCATCTCTAATAATGAACAATTATTGTTCTGTGGAAAAGAGCCCTTATTCAGGTAATACTTGACTTGGGCTGAAAGTGCAAAGCTTAAAAGTTGCATATAAATAGATGCAAATAAATTTGTGCCAAGATTTGCAACATACGCCTTCTTATTAACCCTTTCCAATCCACTGCCTGACCTCTGAAGACATTATGATTTAAGGCTTTACAGCTACGATATTAGAAGACATCCATCAGGGTTCTCTTACTGTATATTTCCAGCCTCTTTGCCGTCGGAACCTATCCAACTTGTCACCTCATGCAGTACTGGATTTAGCCAGCAGATAGCGCCGTTGTATAATGGCAGAAAAAGAGTAAGCTCCCTAGGAAAACCAGGATACAAATTGGATTGGAAAGGATTAAGGCCCAATGCACACGGGTGGATTTCTGCTGCAGAATTTGGAGCGGGCGTCCGCCTCCAGATTTGACAGCAATGACCCTCCATAGCATGCACTGCAAAAAAACATTCTTCATGTACACGAGCAGAAAATAAATTGTGGTTTCCGTTCGTGGATTAAAAATCCCAGCATGCTCTTTTTTTCTGCAGTTCCTGCATGGACGGCTTCTGTTGACTTCAACTGACATTGTGGATGGGCTGTGGACTCCGCGGCAAAAGCAAGAGTTAAAAGATAAAAAATCTGTACTGCACATATCCAACGGTGAGCTGTGCGGACCATCCGCAGTACAGAGAAGCCGGAAGAAGAGGGGTTTGCATGGACACCGCCGCCTGCACACACAAGTACGCCAGTCACAGCCAGATTCCGTGTGAGATTCCACAGGCAGAATCCGGACCTGCCGTGTGCATGACGCCTTAGGGAGGGGGGGGGGGGGAATAGTGCTACATACACTTCATTCTTTTACCAGGCACAGTAGGGTATATTTTGTTGCCACTACCAAGCGAATGTATTACTGCGCCTTGTAAACAATGAAGGGGATGAACGGCCGCGGTCCCTTCAGTTGGCTCATCATGGATGCCCTCATCAATAGGATATTCACGACCCATCTAAAAGGATGAGGCATCGGTATCAAAGACATGGAAAACCCCTTTTAATAAATTTGGTGCAACTATCTTACCAATTTCAAAATGCACTACTAATAAATCAAAAATTCAGATTGCTGAGGCACAGCTCTCATTAATTTCAGTGAGAGCCGCAACCATGAGCGCTGGCCACTACACAGGGGTGCTGCCTGGAAAACCCCTTGAAAGCAATGCTCAACGAACCAGGCTACAAAAGGGATATATAGACAATTACAAATAGTCAAGCATTTGTAATGTTTACTTCTAAAAACAAAGCTAAAGACCAAATTAACTCGTTTAATTAAAGGGGTCAGTTTTTTTTTTTACGTTTTTTTTTTTATTTGTGCTCCCCGTCGCCAAACATAAAAGGATCCTATACTTACCTGGGCTCCCAAAATGTCCAGCGCAGGAAGTTGCAGCAGCCAATCACAAACCTCAGAGTTGGAGCATTTAGGTCTGTTATTGGCTGCAGCAGATTATGATGTCCCGTCTAAACACTGCAAACAGAGGTGTGGCGCTGGACATGCAGAGAGCCTTGAGAGGGGAGATTAGTATCTTTGGGGACCAAAAATGTAAACCACTTGAACAACCCTTTTAGGCAAGACAACAATGGAAATTATGTATATATATATGTATATATTATATATATATATATATATATATATATATATATATATATATATATATATATATATATCCAACAAACAAAAAACCTGCCCCATAACAATTAGTTTCTACTGAGTAGACCGGGTATAACTCAGGCCCAAAAGTAACAATAAGAGCACTCGAAAGGCCCTTTTCTAAAATATCTCATGCGCTCAACAATTGGAATACAACAGAACATCAAAGATGCTGGAGTGACCCCGCCCCGGCATTTTAGTCCAATTTTAAACAGGATAGCTGACATCTTGTAACGATTTGAAGTGGATCTAAATGAGTTGCCAGGACACACTTCCCTTACAGGAGAGCCAGGTCGGCAACCCATCGATCTTTAATTAAATCCACAGCAGTGATCCATGGCGTCCCATGACCTTAGAAGGTTAGCGTTATTGGAACACACAGCCTCCTGATCTGGAGTCAGAAGGGAGGTCTTACTGAGTCGGCACCACTGAGTAACGTACAGGAGATCGGTTACATTGCTGTTCGCCGTAGTTTTTTTTAATCAGTCTGGTTAACAGGTCATAAAAATGTAATTTCTAAACTTAAAAAAGTGTCATGTGACATCCCCTTTAAGACAAACTATTTTACAGTCAACAGTTGGATCTAACAATCACAAGGCAACACTGAACTACTTCCGCTCACAGTTGTTACGTATGTATATACAACTCAAGAGATGAAGCCGGTGTTGCTACCCTTGTTTGCTCCTTTCCAAACAGGGGGGAGTCACAATCCGTGGACCCCTCTTACTTACACGCATAATTCTGACTACTGACAGCCAGACGTTTCTCAGCAGACAATTTTGAGGAGACACTGAATAGAAGCCTCACCTTTGCCAACTTTTCAAATGAAGGGCTGGAGCAATTAGGCAGGGAGTCTAATCTTGGCTGAGTGCATTAACACTCTTTGACCTCCCAAACAATAGATTAGGCCTCAGACTTGCAATGCTTCCCTTAGGCTTTCAAGTAGGCGGTTATCTTGTTTAAATGAGCTACGCTAAGCTATGTGGCGTGTATCTTTCTTAGGAAATTGCTGAACTAGACTATATTATATCTAATAGAATTCCTTCTTCTGGACAATGCAGTGGATTTATCTCCATTAGTCTACATAACCGTGTATCGGAGATTTTGCTTTCCTAGTAGAGACAAAAATTAAAAACACCCAGGCTCAGTGCGAAAATATAGAGCATTTTACAGAACAAGCATGTTCATTCTTAATACAGTATCTGCATTGCAGTGTGACCAAAGGCCTGCATCCACTATTACCACGATCATCATCGATTTGTGCAGCAATTCCTGCCAGATGCATTAAAATGGAGAAAACGCCCGAGGGCCGAGATATTTTTGCATGTCAAATATACAATCTAAATCCCATAGTAGCCAAACTCCTCACCACTACAACACAACAAAAGTAGACTTAAAGAGGAAAACGTCATGTTTGAGCGAAGCACTAAACTACATATATTGGCACCTTTGCACATATCTCGCTTTACAGTTAGAGTTATATCACTTGTAGAGATGAGCGAGTATACTCACTAAGGCACATTACTCGAGCGAGTAGTGCCTTAGCCGAGTATCTCCCCGCTCGTCTCTAAAGATTCGGGGGACGGCGCAGGTGACAGGTGAGTTGCGGTGGGGAGCGGGGGGGGGGGGGGGGGGGGGGGGAGAGAGAGGGAGAGAGATATCTCCACCCCGTTCCTCCCTGCTCTCCCCCGCCGCTCCCCGCCCGCTGCCGGCCCCCGAATCCCAAATTTTTAGAGACAAGCAGGGAGATACTCGGCTAAGGCACTACTCGCTCGAGTAATGTGCCTTAGCGAGTATACTCGCTCATCTCTAATATCTACAATATGGCCGAAGCAGCACCTGGAAGCCGGTAGTTCTATTACTATCCAATTTAGATCATTAAGGGCTGGTTGCACCAACCCTGTTGGTCCCGAATTAGTTAAACTGTGATCTGCTGTTCATCCTGGTTTAAGGAAAAAAGTGTTGAAACAACACTTTTTGATCTAGGATTGGCAAAACCAAGTTCAAGTGATCTGCAATCACAGAAGAAATGCATTATGTGCTGTGTAGTCAAGTAATCTTCCTAACAGTCAAAGGGATGGTAAAAACCATGTCTGCTACCAGGAATAAAAGTGGGTGTAATTTCACCACCCAGGAAAAGCCCATCAGGTTACCAGTCTCTTCCGCCATCTTGGATTTTGCCAGTTGACCCAAAATCAACAAGTTTGAACCACCAAAATTGGGGAATCAAACGGAGCCTAGATTTGAAAGACGATCATTGACTAAACTATGTTGGTGCAACGTTTTTCTACTTGATATTGGATCAACTCTTGTTCATTTTAGATCAAAATTTCGGTGCCCTAAAGGTTAAATGACGATGTAAGGTCAATTCAGTAAAAGCACTAGTGGTCTGGTTGTTGTGGTCATAAGGCTAATATAATGCAGCCAAGCACCTACGCCAGCCTTACGATTAGGTGACTGTACTGCGATTCGGACACAGACTCTTCCACATGGAAAATTCAGCAGAGGTCCAGCCTATTCTGCGGCTGTTTTTGAAGCGGATCCACATCGGGCAAAATCCACGTGCTGCATGCTGATGCTTTCCTGCATGGATCCTGTACAGTACTGAAATGTCACTTCATCGTGCAAATCCACATGGAAATTCTTTGGAAAACCTGCATGCCGAACCACAGCAAAAACAGCGGCAAAATAGCCACTAATTTTGGCCACATTTTTACAGACCGATTCCACAAAGCAAATTCTGTGGTGGAGTCCACCATGTGAACATACCCTAAGGCCTCATGTCCACGGGCACAGATCTGCAGCGGGTAACCCGCACGCGTGATCCGCGACCCACAGGGATGCATTGGACACCCGCAAGTAAATACTTGCGGATGTCATTTTCCCATGAAGCGCGGATTGCGTGTGTGGGAAAACACCCGCAGCATGCTCCATTTTAGTGCGCGTCTCCCGCGGGGACCAGGCTTCTATTGGAGCCTATGGAAGTC